>NW_028225378.1:0-544367 GCF_052327205.1 Somniosus microcephalus
CTGGAGGGTGAATCTGTAGAAGCAGAAGAAGGAGAAGGAGAAGGTGAAGTCTGGAGGGAGAAGCAGAAGAAGTAGAAGAAGGAGAAGGTGAAGTCTGGAGGGTGAATCAGAAGAAGTAGAAGAAGGAGAAGGAGAATGTGAAGTCTGGAGGGTGAATCAGAAGAAGTAGAAGAAGGAGAAGGAGAAGTTGAAGTCTGGAGGGTGAATCAGAAGAAGCAGAAGAAGGAGAAGGAGAAGGTGAAGTCTGGAGGGTGAATCAGAAGAAGCAGAAGAAGGAGAAGGAGAAGGTGCAGTCTGGAGGGTGAATCAAAAGAAGTAGACGAAGGAGAAGGAGAAGGTGAAGTCTGGAGGGTGAATCAGAAGAAGCAGAAGAAGGAGAAGGAGAAGGTGAAGTCTGGAGGGTGAATCAGAAGAAGTAGAAGAAGGAGAAGGAGATGGTGAAGTCTGGAGTGTGAATCAGAAGAAGCAGAAGAAGGAGAAGGAGAAGGTGAAGTCTGGAGGGTGAATCAGAAGAAGCAGAAGAAGGAGAAGGAGGAGGTGAAGTCTGGAGGGTGAATCAGAAGAAGCAGAAGAAGGAGAAGGAGAAGGTGAAGTCTGGAGGGTGAATCAGAAGAAGCAGAAGAAGTAGAAGGTGAAGGTGAAGTCTGGAGGGTGAATCAGAAGAAGTAGAAGAAGGAGAAGGAGAAGGTGAAGTCTGGCGGGTGAATCAGAAGAAGCAGAAGAAGGAGAAGGAGAAGGTGAAGTCAGGAGGGTGACTCAGAAGAAGCAGAAGAAGGAGAAGGAGAAGGTGAAGTCTGGGGGGTGAATCAGAAGAAGCAGAAGAAGGAGAAGGAGAAGGTGAAGACTGGAGGATGAATCAAAAGAAGTAGAAGAAGGAGAAGGAGACGGTGAAGTCTGGAGGGTGAATCAGAAGAAGAGGAAGGAGAAGGAGAAGATGAAGCCTGGAGGGTGAATCAGAAGAAGTAGAAGAAGGAGAAGGAGAAGGTGATGTCTGGAGGGTGAATCAGAAGAAGCAGAAGAAGGAGAAGGAGAAGGTGAAGTCTGAAGGGTGAATCAGAAGAAGCAGATGAAGGAGAAGGAGAAGGTGAAGTCTGAAGGGTGAATCAGAAGAAGCAGAAGAAGGAGAAGGAGAAGGTGAAGTCTGGAGGGTGAATCAGAAGAAGGAGAAGGAGAAGGTGAAGTCTGGAGGGTGAATCAGAAGAGGTAGAAGAAGGAGAAGGAGAAGGTGAAGTCTGGAGGGTGAATCAAAAGAAGTAGAAGAAGGAGAAGGAGAAGGTGAAGTCTGGAGGGTGAATCAGAAGAAGCAGAAGAAGGAGAAGGAGAAGGTGAAGTCTGGAGGGAGAAGCAGAAGAAGTAGAAGTAGGAGAAGGTGAAGTCTGGAGGGTGAATCAGAAGAAGTAGACGAAGGAGAAGGAGAAGGTGAAGTCTGGAGGGTGAATCAGAAGAGGCAGAAGAAGGAGAAGGAGAAGGTGAAGTCTGGAGGGTGAATCAGAAGAAGTAGAAGAAGGAGAAGGAGATGGTGAAGTCTGGAGTGTGAATCAGAAGAAGCAGAAGAAGGAGAAGGAGAAGATGAAGTCTGGAGGGTGAATCAGAAGAAGCAGAAGAAGGAGATGGAGGAGTTGAAGTCTGGAGGGTGAATCAGAAGAAGTAGAAGAAGGAGAATGAGAAGGTGAAGTCTGGAGGGTGAATCAGAAGAAGCAGAAGAAGTAGAAGGAGAAGGTGAAGTCTGGAGGGTGAATCAGAGGAAGTAGAAGAAGGAGAAGGAGAAGGTGAAGTCTGGCGGGTGAATCAGAAGAAGCAGAAGAAGGAGAAGGAGAAGTTGAAGTCAGGAGGGTGAATCAGAAGAAGCAGAAGAAGGAGAAGGAGAAGGTGAAGTCTGGAGGGTGAATCAGAAGAAGCAGAAGAAGGAGAAGGAGAAGTTGAAGTCTGAAGGGTGAATCAGAAGAAGCAGAAGAAGGAGAAGGTGAAGGTGAAGTCTGGAGGGTGAATCAGAAGAAGCAGAAGAAGGAGAAGGAGAAGGTGAAGTCTGGAGGGTGAATCAGAAGAAGCAGAAGAAGGAGAAGGAGAAGGTGAAGTCTGGAGGGTGAATCAGAAGAAGCAGTAGAAGTAGAAGGAGAAGGTGAAGTCTGGAGGGTGAATCAGAAGAGGTAGAAGAAGGAGAAGGAGAAGGTGAAGTCTGGAGGGTGAATCAGAAGAAGCAGAAGAAGGAGAAGGAGAAGGTGAAGTCAGGAGGGTGAATCAGAAGAAACAGAAGAAGGGGAAGGAGAAGGTGAAGTCTGGGGGGTGAATCAGAAGAAGCAGAAGAAGGAGAAGGAGAAGGTGAAGTCTGGAGGGTGAATCAGAAGAAGCTGAATAAGGAGAAGGAGTAGGTGAAGTCTGGAGGGTGAATCAGAAGAAGCAGAAGAAGGAGAAGGAGAAGGTCAAGTCTGCAGGGTGAATCAGAAGAAGTAGAAGAAGGAGAAGGAGAAGGTGAAGTCTGGAGGTTGAATCAGAAGAAGCAGAAGAAGGAGAAGGAGAAGGTGAAGTCTGGAGGGTGAATCAGAAGAAGCAGAAGAAGGAGAAGGAGAAGATGAAGTCTGGAGGGTGAATCAGAAGAAGTAGAAGAAGGAGAAGGAGAAGGTGAGGTCTGGAGGGTGAATCAGAAGAAGCAGAAGAAGGAGAAGGAGAAGGTGAAGTCTGGAGGGTGAATCAGAAGAAGCAGAGGAAGGAGAAGGAGAAGGTGAAGTCTGGAGGGTGAATCAGAAGAAGCAGAAGAAGGAGAAGGAGAAGGTGATGTCAGGAGGGTGAATCAGAAGAAGCAGAAGAAGGAGAAGGTGAAGTTAGGAGGGTGAATCAGAAGAAGCAGAAGAAGGAGAAGGAGAAGGTGAAGTCAGGGGGGTGAAGCAGAAGACGTAGAAGAAGGAGAAGGAGAAGATGAAGTCAGGAGGGTGAAGCAGAAGAAGCAGAAGAAGGAGAAGGAGAAGCTGAAGTCAGGAGGGTGAATCAGAAGAAGTACAAGAAGGAGAAGGAGAAGGTGAAGCCTGGAGGGTGAATCAGAAGAAGTAGAAGAAGGAGAAGGAGAAGGTGAAGTCTGGAGGGTGAATCAGAAGAAGCAGAAGAAGGAGAAGGTGAAGATGAAGTCTGGAGGGTGAATCAGAAGAAGTAGAAGAAGGAGAAGGAGAAGGTGAGATCTGGAGGGTGAATCAGAAGAAGCAGAAGAAGGAGAAGGAGAAGGTGAAGTCTGAAGGGTGAATCAGAAGAAGAAGAAGAAGGAGAAGGAGAAGGTGAAGTCTGGAGGGTGAATCAGAAGAAGCAGAAGAAGGAGAAGGAGAAGGTGAAGTCTGGAGGGTGAATCAGAAGAAGCAGAAGAAGGAAAAGGAGAAGGTGAAGTCTGGAGGGTGAATCAGAAGAAGTAGAAGAAGGAGAAGGAGAAGGTGAAGTCTGGAGGGTGAATCAGAAGAAGTAGAAGAAGGAGAAGGAGAAGGTGAAGTCTGGAGGGTGAATCAGAAGAAGCAGAAGAAGGAGAAGGAGATGGTGAAGTCTGGAGGATGAATCAGAAGAAGCAGAAGAAGGAGAAGGAGAAGATGAAGTCTGGAGGGTGAATCAGAAGAAGTAGAAGAAGGAGAAGGAGAGGGTGAAGTCTGGAGGGTGAATCAGAAGAAGCAGAAGAAGGAGAAGGAGAAGGTGAAGTCTGGAGGGTGAATCAGAAGAAGCAGAAGAAGGAGAAGGAGAAGGTGAAGTCTGGAGGGTGAATCAGAAGAAGCTGAATAAGGAGAAGGAGAAGGTGAAGTCTGGAGGGTGAATCAGAAGAAGCAGAAGAAGGAGAAGGAGAAGGTGAAGTCTGGAGGGTGTATCTGTAGAAGCAGAAGAAGGAGAAGGAGAAGGTGAAGTCTGGAGGGAGAAGCAGAAGAATTAGAAGAAGGAGAAGGTGAAGTCTGGAGGGTGAATCAGAAGAAGTAGAAGAAGGAGAAGGAGAATGTGAAGTCTGGAGGGTGAATCAGAAGAAGTAGAAGAAGGAGAAGGAGAAGTTGAAGTCTGGAGGGTGAATCAGAAGAAGCAGAAGAAGGAGAAGGAGAAGGTGAAGTCTGGAGGGTGAATCAGAAGAAGCAGAAGAAGGAGAAGGAGAAGGTGCAGTCTGGAGGGTGAATCAAAAGAAGTAGACGAAGGAGAAGGAGAAGGTGAAGTCTGGAGGGTGAATCAGAAGAAGCAGAAGAAGGAGAAGGAGAAGGTGAAGTCTGGAGGGTGAATCAGAAGAAGTAGAAGAAGGAGAAGGAGATGGTGAAGTCTGGAGTGTGAATCAGAAGAAGCAGAAGAAGGAGAAGGAGAAGGTGAAGTCTGGAGGGTGAATCAGAAGAAGCAGAAGAAGGAGAAGGAGGAGGTGAAGTCTGGAGGGTGAATCAGAAGAAGCAGAAGAAGGAGAAGGAGAAGGTGAAGTCTGGAGGGTGAATCAGAAGAAGCAGAAGAAGTAGAAGGTGAAGGTGAAGTCTGGAGGGTGAATCAGAAGAAGTAGAAGAAGGAGAAGGAGAAGGTGAAGTCTGGCGGGTGAATCAGAAGAAGCAGAAGAAGGAGAAGGAGAAGGTGAAGTCAGGAGGGTGACTCAGAAGAAGCAGAAGAAGGAGAAGGAGAAGGTGAAGTCTGGGGGGTGAATCAGAAGAAGCAGAAGAAGGAGAAGGAGAAGGTGAAGACTGGAGGATGAATCAAAAGAAGTAGAAGAAGGAGAAGGAGACGGTGAAGTCTGGAGGGTGAATCAGAAGAAGAGGAAGGAGAAGGCGAAGTCTGGAGGGTGAATCAGAAGAAGCAGAAGAAGGTGAAGGAGAAGGTGAAGTCCGGAGGGTGAATCAGAAGAAGCAGAAGAAGGAGAAGGAGAAGATGAAGCCTGGAGGGTGAATCAGAAGAAGTAGAAGAAGGAGAAGGAGAAGGTGATGTCTGGAGGGTGAATCAGAAGAAGCAGAAGAAGGAGAAGGAGAAGGTGAAGTCTGAAGGGTGAATCAGAAGAAGCAGATGAAGGAGAAGGAGAAGGTGAAGTCTGAAGGGTGAATCAGAAGAAGCAGAAGAAGGAGAAGGAGAAGGTGAAGTCTGGAGGGTGAATCAGAAGAAGCAGAAGAAGGAGAAGGAGAAGGTGAAGTCTGGAGGGTGAATCAGAAGAAGTAGAAGAAGGAGAAGGAGAAGGTGAAGTCTGGAGGGTGAATCAAAAGAAGTAGAAGAAGGAGAAGGAGAAGGTGAAGTCTGGAGGGTGAATCAGAAGAAGCAGAAGAAGGAGATGGAGAAGGTGAAGTCTGGAGGGAGAAGCAGAAGAAGTAGAAGTAGGAGAAGGTGAAGTCTGGAGGGTGAATCAGAAGAAGTAGAAGAAGGAGAAGGAGAATGTGAAGTCTGGAGGGTGAACCAGTAGAAGTAGAAGAAGGAGAAGGAGAAGTTGAAGTCTGGAGGGTGAATCAGAAGAAGCAGAAGTAGCAGAAGGAGAAGGTGAAGTCTGGAGGGTGAATCAGAAGAAGCAGAAGAAGGAGAAGGAGAAGGTGTAGTCTGGAGGGTGAATCAAAAGAAGTAGACGAAGGAGAAGGAGAAGGTGAAGTCTGGAGGGTGAATCAGAAGAGGCAGAAGAAGGAGAAGGAGAAGGTGAAGTCTGGAGGGTGAATCAGAAGAAGTAGAAGAAGGAGAAGGAGATGGTGAAGTCTGGAGTGTGAATCAGAAGAAGCAGAAGAAGGAGAAGGAGAAGATGAAGTCTGGAGGGTGAATCAGAAGAAGCAGAAGAAGGAGATGGAGGAGTTGAAGTCTGGAGGGTGAATCAGAAGAAGTAGAAGAAGGAGAATGAGAAGGTGAAGTCTGGAGGGTGAATCAGAAGAAGCAGAAGAAGTAGAAGGAGAAGGTGAAGTCTGGAGGGTGAATCAGAGGAAGTAGAAGAAGGAGAAGGAGAAGGTGAAGTCTGGCGGGTGAATCAGAAGAAGCAGAAGAAGGAGAAGGAGAAGGTGAAGTCTGGAGGGTGAATCAGAAGAAGCAGAAGAAGGAGAAGGAGAAGATGAGGTCTGGAGGGTGAATCAGAAGAAGCAGAAGAAGGAGAAGGAGAAGGTGAAGTCTGGAGGGTGAATCAGAAGAAGCAGAAGAAGGAGAAGGAGAAGGTGAAGTCTGGAGGGTGAATTAGAAGAAGCAGAAGAAGGAGAAGGAGAAGGTGAAGTCAGGAGGGCGCAGCAGAAGAAGCAGAAGAAGGAGAAGGAGAAGGTGAAGTCTGGAGGGTGAATCAGAAGAAGTAGAAGAAGGAGAAGGAGAAGGTGAAGTCAGGAGAGTGAAGCAGAAGAAGCAGAAGAAGGAGAAGGAGAAGGTGAAGTCTGGAGGGCGAAGCAGAAGAAGCAGAAGAAGGAGAAGGAGAAGGTGAAGTCTGGAGGGCGAAGCAGAAGAAGCAGAAGAAGGAGAAGGAGAAGGTGAAGTCTGGAGGGTGAAGCAGAAGAAGCAGAAGAAGGAGAAGGAGAAGGTGAAGTCTGGAGGGTGAATCAGAAGAAGTAGAAGAAGGAGAAGGAGAAGATGAAGTCAGGAGGGTGGATCAGAAGAAGTAGAAGAAGGAGAAGGAGAAGGTGAAGTCAGGAGGGTGAAGCAGAAGAAGCAGAAGAAGGAGAAGGAGAAGGTGAAGTCAGGAGGGTGAATCGGAAGAAGTAGAAGAAGGAGAAGGAGAAGGTGAAGTCTGGAGGGTGAATCAGAAGAAGTAGAAGAAGGAGAAGGAGAAGGTGAAGTCTGGAGGGTGAATCAGAAGAAGTAGAAGAAGGAGAAGGAGAAGGTGAAGTCTGGAGGGTGAATCAGAAGAAGCAGAAGAAGGAGAAGAGAAGGTGACGTCTGGAGGGAGAAGCAGAAGAAGTAGAAGAAGGAGAAGGAGAAGGTGAAGTCTGGAGGGTGAATCAGAAGAAGTAGAAGAAGGAGAAGGAGAAGGTGAAGTCTGGAGGGTGAATCAGAAGAAGTAGAAGACGGAGAAGGAGAAGGTGAAGTCTGGAGGTTGAATCAGAAGAAGCAGAAGAACGAGAAGGAGAAGGTGAAGTCTGGAGGGTGAATCAGAAGAAGTAGAAGAAGGAGAAGGAGAAGGTGTAGTCTGGAGGGTGAATCAGAAGAAGTTGACGAAGGAGAAGGAAAAGGTGAAGTCTGGAGGGTGAATCAGAAGAAGCAGAAGAACGAGAAGGAGAAGGTGAAGTCTGGAGGGTGAATCAGAAGAAGTAGTAGAAGGAGAAGGAGAAGGTGAAGTCTGGAGGATGAATCAGAAGAAGCAGAAGAAGGAGAAGGAGAAGGTGAAGTCTGGAGGGTGAATCAGAAGAAGCAGAAGAAGGAGAAAGAGAAGGTGAAGTCTGGAGGGTGAATCAGAAGAAGCAGAATAAGGAGAAGGAGAAGGTGAAGTCTGGAGGGTGAATCAGAAGAAGCAGAAGAAGGAGAAGGAGAAGGTGAAGTCTGGAGGGTGAATCAGAAGAAGTAGAAGAAGGAGAAGGAGAAGGTGAAGTCTGGAGGTTGAATCAGAAGAAGCAGAATAAGGAGAAGGAGAAGGTGAAGTCTGGAGGGTGAATCAGAAGAAGCAGAATAAGGAGAAGGAGAAGGTGAAGTCTGGAGGGTGAATCAGAAGAAGCAGAAGAAGGAGAAGGAGAAGGTAAAGTCTGGAGGGTGAATCAGAAGAGGTAGAAGAAGGAGAAGGAGAAGGTGAAGTCTGGAGGGTGAAGCAGAAGAAGGAGAAGAAGGAGAAGGAGAAGGTGAAGTCAGGAGGGTGATTCAGAAGAAGTAGAAGAAGGAGAAGGAGAAGGTGAAGCCAGGAGGGTGAATCAGAAGAAGCAGAAGAAGGAGAAGGAGAAGGTGAAGTCTGGAGGGTGAATCAGAAGAATCAGAAGAAGGAGAAGGAGAAGGTGAAGTCTGGAGGGTGAATCAGAAGAATCAGAAGAAAGAGAAGGAGAAGGTGAAGTCTGGAGGCTGAAGCAGAAGAAACAGAAGAAGGAGAAGGAGAATGTGAAGACTGGAGGGTGAATCAGAAGAAGTAGAAGAAGGAGAAGGAGAAGGTGAAGTCTGGAGGGTGAATCAGAAGAAGTAGAAGAAGGAGAAGGAGAAGGTGAAGTCTGGAGGGTGAATCAGAAGAAGCAGAAGAAGGAGAAGGAGAAGGTGAAGTCTGGAGGGTGAATCAGAAGATGCAGAAGAAGGAGAAGGAGAAGATGAAGTCTGGAGTGGTGAATCAGAAGAAGTAGAAGAAGGAGAAGGAGAAGGTGAAGTCTGGAGGGTGAATCAGAAGAAGTAGAAGAAGGAGAAGGAGAAGGTGAAGTCTCGAGGGTGAATCAGAAGAAACAGAAGAAGGAGAAGGAGAAGGTGAAGTCTGGTGGGTGAATCAGAAGAAGCAGAAGAAGGAGAAGGAGAAGGTGAAGTCTGGAGGGCGCAGCAGAAGAAGCAGAAGAAGGAGAAAGAGAAGGTGAAGTCTGGAGGGTGAAGCAGAAGAAGCAGAAGAAGGAGAAGGAGAGGGTGAAGTCTGGAAGGTGAATCAGAAGAAGTAGACGAAGGAGAAGGAGAAGGTGAAGTCAGGAGAGTGAAGCAGAAGAAGCAGAAGAAGGAGAAGGAGAAGGAGAAGTCTGGAGGGTGAATCAGAAGAAGTAGAAGAAGGAGAAGGAGAAGGTGAAGTCAGGAGGGTGAAGCAGAAGAAGCAGAAGAAGGAGAAGGAGAAGGTGAAGTCTGGAGGGTGAATCAGAAGAAGCAGAAGAAGGAGAAGGAGAAGATGAGGTCTGGAGGGTGAATCAGAAGAAGCAGAAGAAGGAGAAGGAGTAGGTGAAGTCTGGAGGGTGAATCAGAAGAAGTAGAAGAAGGAGAAGGATAAGGTGAAGTCAGGATGGTGAAGCAGAAGAAGCAGAAGAAGGAGAAGGAGAAGGTGAAGTCTGGAGGGTGAAGCAGAAGAAGTAGAAGAAGGAGAAGGAGAAGGTGAAGTCTGGAGGGTGAAGCAGAAGAAGCAGAAGAAGGAGAAGGAGAAGGTGAAGTCAGGAGGGTGGATCAGAAGAAGTAGAAGAAGGAGAAGGAGAAGGTGAAGTCTGGAGGGTGAATCAGAAGAAGCAGAAGAAGGAGAAGGAGAAGGTGAAGTCTGGAGGGCGCAGCAGAAGAAGCAGAAGAAGGAGAAAGAGAAGGTGAAGTCTGGAGGGTGAAGCAGAAGAAGCAGAAGAAGGAGAAGGAGAGGGTGAAGTCTGGAAGGTGAATCAGAAGAAGTAGACGAAGGAGAAGGAGAAGGTGAAGTCAGGAGAGTGAAGCAGAAGAAGCAGAAGAAGGAGAAGGAGAAGTCTGGAGGGTGAATCAGAAGAAGTAGAAGAAGGAGAAGGAGAAGGTGAAGTCAGGAGGGTGAAGCAGAAGAAGCAGAAGAAGGAGAAGGAGAAGGTGAAGTCTGGAGGGTGAATCAGAAGAAGCAGAAGAAGGAGAAGGAGAAGATGAGGTCTGGAGGGTGAATCAGAAGAAGCAGAAGAAGGAGAAGGAGAAGGTGAAGTCTGGAGGGTGAATCAGAAGAAGCAGAAGAAGGAGAAGGAGAAGGTGAAGTCTGGAGGGTGAATTAGAAGAAGCAGAAGAAGGAGAAGGAGAAGGTGAAGTCAGGAGGGCGCAGCAGAAGAAGCAGAAGAAGGAGAAGGAGAAGGTGAAGTCTGGAGGGTGAATCAGAAGAAGTAGAAGAAGGAGAAGGAGAAGGTGAAGTCAGGAGAGTGAAGCAGAAGAAGCAGAAGAAGGAGAAGGAGAAGGTGAAGTCTGGAGGGCGAAGCAGAAGAAGCAGAAGAAGGAGAAGGAGAAGGTGAAGTCTGGAGGGCGAAGCAGAAGAAGCAGAAGAAGGAGAAGGAGAAGGTGAAGTCTGGAGGGTGAAGCAGCAGAAGCAGAAGAAGGAGAAGGAGAAGGTGAAGTCTGGAGGGTGAATCAGAAGAAGTAGAAGAAGGAGAAGGAGAAGATGAAGTCAGGAGGGTGGATCAGAAGAAGTAGAAGAAGGAGAAGGAGAAGGTGAAGTCAGGAGGGTGAAGCAGAAGAAGCAGAAGAAGGAGAAGGAGAAGGTGAAGTCAGGATGGTGAATCGGAAGAAGTAGAAGAAGGAGAAGGAGAAGGTGAAGTCTGGAGGGTGAATCAGAAGAAGTAGAAGAAGGAGAAGGAGAAGGTGAAGTCTGGAGGGTGAATCAGAAGAAGTAGAAGAAGGAGAAGGAGAAGGTGAAGTCTGGAGGGTGAATCAGAAGAAGCAGAAGAAGGAGAAGAGAAGGTGACGTCTGGAGGGAGAAGCAGAAGAAGTAGAAGAAGGAGAAGGAGAAGGTGAAGTCTGGAGGGTGAATCAGAAGAAGTAGAAGAAGGAGAAGGAGAAGGTGAAGTCTGGAGGGTGAATCAGAAGAAGTAGAAGACGGAGAAGGAGAAGGTGAAGTCTGGAGGTTGAATCAGAAGAAGCAGAAGAACGAGAAGGAGAAGGTGAAGTCTGGAGGGTGAATCAGAAGAAGTAGAAGAAGGAGAAGGAGAAGGTGTAGTCTGGAGGGTGAATCAGAAGAAGTTGACGAAGGAGAAGGAAAAGGTGAAGTCTGGAGGGTGAATCAGAAGAAGCAGAAGAACGAGAAGGAGAAGGTGAAGTCTGGAGGGTGAATCAGAAGAAGTAGTAGAAGGAGAAGGAGAAGGTGAAGTCTGGAGGATGAATCAGAAGAAGCAGAAGAAGGAGAAGGAGAAGGTGAAGTCTGGAGGGTGAATCAGAAGAAGCAGAAGAAGGAGAAAGAGAAGGTGAAGTCTGGAGGGTGAATCAGAAGAAGCAGAATAAGGAGAAGGAGAAGGTGAAGTCTGGAGGGTGAATCAGAAGAAGCAGAAGAAGGAGAAGGAGAAGGTGAAGTCTGGAGGGTGAATCAGAAGAAGTAGAAGAAGGAGAAGGAGAAGGTGAAGTCTGGAGGTTGAATCAGAAGAAGCAGAATAAGGAGAAGGAGAAGGTGAAGTCTGGAGGGTGAATCAGAAGAAGCAGAATAAGGAGAAGGAGAAGGTGAAGTCTGGAGGGTGAATCAGAAGAAGCAGAAGAAGGAGAAGGAGAAGGTAAAGTCTGGAGGGTGAATCAGAAGAGGTAGAAGAAGGAGAAGGAGAAGGTGAAGTCTGGAGGGTGAAGCAGAAGAAGGAGAAGAAGGAGAAGGAGAAGGTGAAGTCAGGAGGGTGATTCAGAAGAAGTAGAAGAAGGAGAAGGAGAAGGTGAAGCCAGGAGGGTGAATCAGAAGAAGCAGAAGAAGGAGAAGGAGAAGGTGAAGTCTGGAGGGTGAATCAGAAGAATCAGAAGAAAGAGAAGGAGAAGGTGAAGTCTGGAGGGTGAATCAGAAGAATCAGAAGAAAGAGAAGGAGAAGGTGAAGTCTGGAGGCTGAAGCAGAAGAAACAGAAGAAGGAGAAGGAGAATGTGAAGACTGGAGGGTGAATCAGAAGAAGTAGAAGAAGGAGAAGGAGAAGGTGAAGTCTGGAGGGTGAATCAGAAGAAGTAGAAGAAGGAGAAGGAGAAGGTGAAGTCTGGAGGGTGAATCAGAAGAAGCAGAAGAAGGAGAAGGAGAAGGTGAAGTCTGGAGGGTGAATCAGAAGAAGCAGAAGAAGGAGAAGGAGAAGATGAAGTCTGGAGTGGTGAATCAGAAGAAGTAGAAGAAGGAGAAGGAGAAGGTGAAGTCTGGAGGGTGAATCAGAAGAAGTAGAAGAAGGAGAAGGAGAAGGTGAAGTCTCGAGGGTGAATCAGAAGAAACAGAAGAAGGAGAAGGAGAAGGTGAAGTCTGGTGGGTGAATCAGAAGAAGTAGAAGAAGGAGAAGGAGAAGGTGTAGTCTGGAGGGTGAATCAGAAGAAGTAGACGAAGGAGAAGGAGAAGGTGAAGTCTGGAGGGTGAATCAGAAGAAGCAGAAGAAGGAGAAGGAGAAGATGAAGTCTGGAGGGTGAATCAGAAGAAGTAGAAGAAGGAGAAGGAGAAGGTGAAGTCTGGAGGGTGAATCAGAAGAAGCAGAAGAAGGAGAAGGAGAAGGTGAAGTCTGGAGGGTGAATCAGAAGAAGCAGAAGAAGGAGAAGGAGAAGGTGAAGTCTGGAGGGTGAATCAGAAGAAGCAGAATAAGGAGAAGGAGAAGGTGAAGTCTGGAGGGTGAATCAGAAGAAGCAGAAGAAGGAGAAGGAGAAGGTGAAGTCTGGAGGATGAATCAGAAGAAGTAGAAGAAGGAGAAGGAGAAGGTGAAGTCTGGAGGGTGAATCAGAAGAAGTTGAAGAAGGAGAAGGAGAAGGTGAAGTCTGGAGGGTGAATCAGAAGAAGTAGAAGAAGGAGAAGGAGAAGGTGAAGTCTGGAGGGTGAAGCAGTAGAAGTAGAAGAAGGAGAAGGAGAAGGTGAAGTCAGGAGGGTGAATCAGAAGAAGTAGAAGAAGGTGAAGGAGAAGGTGAAGTCAGGAGGGTGAATCAGAAGAAGCAGAAGAAGGAGAAGGAGAAGGTGAAGTCTGGAGGGTGAATCAGAAGAATCAGAAGAAGGAGAAGGAGAAGGTGAAGTCTGGAGGGAGAATCAGAAGAAGCAGAAGAAAGAGAAGGAGAAGGTGAAGTCTGGAGGGTGAATCAGAAGAAGTAGAAGAAGGAGAAGGAGAAGGTGAAGTCTGGAGGGTGAATCAGAAGAAGCAGAAGAAGGAGAAGGAGAAGGTGAAGTCTGGAGGGTGAATCAGAAGAAGCAGAAGAAGGAGAAGGAAAAGGTGAAGTCTGGAGGGTGAATCAGAAGAAGCAGAAGAAGGAGAAGGAGAAGGTGAAGTCTGGAGGGTGAATCAGAAGAAGCAGAATAAGGAGAAGGAGAAGTTGAAGTCTGGAGGGTGAATCAGAAGAAGCAGAAGAAGGAGAAGGAGAAGGTGAAGTCTGGAGGGTGAATCAGAAGAAGTTTAAGAAGGAGAAGGAGAAGGTGAAGTCTGGAGGGAGAAGCAGAAGAAGTAGAAGAAGGAGAAGGAGAAGGTGAAGTCAGGAGGGTGAATCAGAAGAAGCAGAAGAAGGAGAAGGAGAAGGTGAAGTCTGGAGGGTGAATCAGAAGAATCAGAAGAAGGAGAAGGAGAAGATGAAGTCTGGAGGGTGAATCAGAAGAAGCAGAAGAAAGAGAAGGAGAAGGGGAAGTCTGGAGGGTGAAGCAGAAGAAACAGAAGAAGGAGAAGGAGTAGGTGAAGACTGGAGGGTGAATCAGAAGAAGTAGAAGAAGGAGAAGGAGAAGGTGAAGTCTGGAGGGTGAATCAGACGAAGTAGAAGAAGGAGAAGGAGAAGGTGAAGTCTGGAGGGTGAATCAGAAGAAGTAGAAGAAGGAGAAGGAGAAGGTGAAGTCTGGAGGGTGAATCAGAAGAAGCAGAAGAAGGAGAAGGAGAAGATGAAGTCTGGAGGGTGAATCAGAAGAAGTAGAAGAAGGAGAAGGAGAAGGTGAGGTCTGGAGGGTGAATCAGAAGAAGCAGAAGAAGGAGAAGGAGAAGGTGAAGTCTGGAGGGTGAATCAGAAGAAGCAGAAGAAGGAGAAGGAGAAGGTGAAGTCGGGAGGGTGAATCAGAAGAAGCAGAAGAAGGAGAAGTAAAAGGTGAAGTCAGGAGCGTGAATCAGAAGAAGCAGAAGAAGGAGAAGGAGAAGGTGAAGTTAGGAGGGTGAATCAGAAGAAGCAGAAGAAGGAGAAGGAGCAGGTGAAGTCAGGGGGGTGAAGCAGAAGAAGTAGAAGAAGGAGAAGGAGAGGGTGAAGTCTGGAGGGTGAATCAGAAGAAGTAGAAGAAGGAGAAGGAGAAGGTGAAGTCAGGAGAGTGAAGCAGAAGAAGCAGAAGAAGGAGAAGGAGAAGGTGAAGTCTGGAGGTCGAAGCAGAAGAAGCAGAAGAAGGAGAAGGAGAAGGTGAAGTCTGGAGGGTGAAGCAGAAGAAGCAGAAGAAGGAGAAGGAGTAGGTGAAGTCTGGAGGGTGAATCAGAAGAAGTAGAACAAGGAGAAGGATAAGGTGAAGTCAGGATGGTGAAGCAGAAGAAGCAGAAGAAGGAGAAGGAGAAGGTGAAGTCTGGAGGGTGAAGCAGAAGAAGTAGAAGAAGGAGAAGGAGAAGGTGAAGTCTGGAGGGTGAAGCAGAAGAAGCAGAAGAAGGAGAAGGAGAAGGTGAAGTCAGGAGGGTGGATCAGAAGAAGTAGAAGAAGGAGAAGGAGAAGGTGAAGTCTGGAGGGTGAATCAGAAGAAGCAGAAGAAGGAGAAGGAGAAGGTGAAGTCTGGAGGGCGCAGCAGAAGAAGCAGAAGAAGGAGAAAGAGAAGGTGAAGTCTGGAGGGTGAAGCAGAAGAAGCAGAAGAAGGAGAAGGAGAGGGTGAAGTCTGGAGGGTGAATCAGAAGAAGTAGAAGAAGGAGAAGGAGAAGGTGAAGTCAGGAGAGTGAAGCAGAAGAAGCAGAAGAAGGAGAAGGAGAAGGAGAAGTCTGGAGGGTGAACCAGAAGCAGTAGAAGAAGGAGAAGGAGAAGATGAGGTCTGGAGGGTGAATCAGAAGAAGCAGAAGAAGGAGAAGGAGAAGGTGAAGTCTGGAGGGAGAATCAGAAGAAGCAGAAGAAGGAGAAGGAGAAGGTGAAGTCTGGAGGGTGAATTAGAAGAAGCAGAAGAAGGAGAAGGAGAAGGTGAAGTCAGGAGGGCGCAGCAGAAGAAGCAGAAGAAGGAGAAGGAGAAGGTGAAGTCTGGAGGGTGAATCAGAAGAAGTAGAAGAAGGAGAAGGAGAAGGTGAAGTCAGGAGAGTGAAGCAGAAGAAGCAGAAGAAGGAGAAGGAGAAGGTGAAGTCTGGAGGGTGAAGCAGAAGAAGCAGAAGAAGGAGAAGGAGAAGGTGAAGTCTGGAGGGCGAAGCAGAAGAAGCAGAAGAAGGAGAAGGAGAAGGTGAAGTCTGGAGGGTGAAGCAGAAGAAGCAGAAGAAGGAGAAGGAGAAGGTGAAGTCTGGAGGGTGAATCAGAAGAAGTAGAAGAAGGAGAAGGAGAAGATGAAGTCAGGAGGGTGAATCAGAAGAAGTAGAAGAAGGAGAAGGAGAAGGTGAAGTCAGGAGGGTGAAGCAGAAGAAGCAGAAGAAGGAGAAGGAGAAGGTGAAGTCAGGAGGGTGAATCGGAAGAAGTAGAAGAAGGAGAAGGAGAAGGTGAAGTCTGGAGGGTGAATCAGAAGAAGTAGAAGAAGGAGAAGGAGAAGGTGAAGTCTGGAGGGTGAATCAGAAGAAGTAGAAGAAGGAGAAGGAGAAGGTGAAGTCTGGAGGGTGAATCAGAAGAAGCAGAAGAAGGAGAAGGAGAAGGTGACGTCTGGAGGGAGAAGCAGAAGAAGTAGAAGAAGGAGAAGGAGAAGGTGAAGTCTGGAGGGTGAATCAGAAGAAGTAGAAGAAGGAGAAGGAGAAGGTGAAGTCTGGAGGGTGAATCAGAAGAAGTAGAAGACGGAGAAGGAGAAGGTGAAGTCTGGAGGCTGAATCAGAAGAAGCAGAAGAACGAGAAGGAGAAGGTGAAGTCTGGAGGGTGAATCAGAAGAAGTAGAAGAAGGAGAAGGAGAAGGTGTTGTCTGGAGGGTGAATCAGAAGAAGTTGACGAAGGAGAAGGAGAAGGTGAAGTCTGGAGGGTGAATCAGAAGAAGCAGAAGAACGAGAAGGAGAAGGTGAAGTCTGGAGGGTGAATCAGAAGAAGTAGTAGAAGGAGAAGGAGAAGGTGAAGTCTGGAGGATGAATCAGAAGAAGCAGAAGAAGGAGAAGGAGAAGGTGAAGTCTGGAGGGTGAATCAGAAGAAGCAGAAGAAGGAGAAGGAGAAGGTGAAGTCTGGAGGGTGAATCAGAAGAAGCAGAATAAGGAGAAGGAGAAGGTGAAGTCAGGAGGGCGCAGCAGAAGAAGCAGAAGAAGGAGAAGGAGAAGGTGAAGTCAGGAGGGCGCAGCAGAAGAAGCAGAAGAAGGAGAAGGAGAAGGTGAAGTCTGGAGGGTGAATCAGAAGAAGTAGAAGAAGGAGAAGGAGAAGGTGAAGTCAGGAGAGTGAAGCAGAAGAAGCAGAAGAAGGAGAAGGAGAAGGTGAAGTCTGGAGGGTGAAGCAGAAGAAGCAGAAGAAGGAGAAGGAGAAGGTGAAGTCTGGAGGGTGAATCAGAGAAGTAGAAGAAGGAGAAGGAGAAGATGAAGTCAGGAGGGTGAATCAGAAGAAGTAGAAGAAGGAGAAGGAGAAGGTGAAGTCAGGAGGGTGAAGCAGAAGAAGCAGAAGAAGGAGAAGGAGAAGGTGAAGTCAGGAGGGTGAATCGGAAGAAGTAGAAGAAGGAGAAGGAGAAGGTGAAGTCTGGAGGGTGAATCAGAAGAAGTAGAAGAAGGAGAAGGAGAAGGTGAAGTCTGGAGGGTGAATCAGAAGAAGTAGAAGAAGGAGAAGGAGAAGGTGAAGTCTGGAGGGTGAATCAGAAGAAGCAGAAGAAGGAGAAGGAGAAGGTGACGTCTGGAGGGAGAAGCAGAAGAAGTAGAAGAAGGAGAAGGAGAAGGTGAAGTCTGGAGGGTGAATCAGAAGAAGTAGAAGAAGGAGAAGGAGAAGGTGAAGTCTGGAGGGTGAATCAGAAGAAGTAGAAGACGGAGAAGGAGAAGGTGAAGTCTGGAGGGTGAATCAGAAGAAGCAGAAGAACGAGAAGGAGAAGGTGAAGTCTGGAGGGTGAATCAGAAGAAGTAGAAGAAGGAGAAGGAGAAGGTGTTGTCTGGAGGGTGAATCAGAAGAAGTTGACGAAGGAGAAGGAGAAGGTGAAGTCTGGAGGGTGAATCAGAAGAAGCAGAAGAACGAGAAGGAGAAGGTGAAGTCTGGAGGGTGAATCAGAAGAAGTAGTAGAAGGAGAAGGAGAAGGTGAAGTCTGGAGGATGAATCAGAAGAAGCAGAAGAAGGAGAAGGAGAAGGTGAAGTCTGGAGGGTGAATCAGAAGAAGCAGAAGAAGGAGAAGGAGAAGGTGAAGTCTGGAGGGTGAATCAGAAGAAGCAGAATAAGGAGAAGGAGAAGGTGAAGTCTGGAGGGTGAATCAGAAGAAGCAGAAGAAGGAGAAGGAGAAGGTGAAGTCTGGAGGGTGAATCAGAAGAAGTAGAAGAAGGAGAAGGAGAAGGTGAAGTCTGGAGGGTGAATCAGAAGAAGTAGAAGAAGGAGAAGGAGAAGGTGAAGTCTGGAGGGTGAATCAGAAGCAGTAGAAGAAGGAGAAGGTGAAGTCTGGAGGGTGAAGCAGAAGAAGTAGAAGAAGGAAAAGGAGAAGGTGAAGTCAGGAGGGTGAATCAGAAGAAGTAGAATATTGAGAATGAGAAGGTGAAGTCAGGAGGGTGAATCAGAAGAAGCAGAAGAAGGAGAAGGAGAAGGTGAAGTCTGGAGGGTGAATCAGAAGAATCAGAAGAAGGAGAAGGAGAAGGTGAAGTCTGGAGGGTGAATCAGAAGAAGCAGAAGAAAGAGAAGGAGAAGGTGAATTCTGGAGGGTGAAGCAGAAGAAACAGAAGAAGGAGAAGGAGAAGGTGAAGACTGGAGAGTGAATCAGAAGAAGTAGAAGAAGGAGAAGGAGAAGGTGAGGTCTGGAGGGTGAATCAGAAGAAGTAGAAGAAGGAGAAGGAGAAGGTGAAGTCTGGAGGGTGAATCAGAAGAAGCAGAAGAAGGAGAAGGAGAAGGTGAAGTCTGGAGGGTGAATCAGAAGAAGCAGAAGAAGGAGAAGGAGAAGATGAAGTCTGGAGGGTGAATCAGAAGTAGTAGAAGAAGTAGAAGGAGAAGGTGAGGTCTGGAGGGTGAATCAGAAGAAGCAGAAGAAGGAGAAGGAGAAGGTGAAGTCTGGAGGGTGAATCAGAAGAAGCAGAAGAAGGAGAAGGAGAAGGTGAAGTCTGGAGGGTGAATCAGAAGAAGCAGAAGAAGGAGAAGGAGAAGGTGAAGTCAGGAGCGTGAATCAGAAGAAGCAGAAGAAGGAGAAGGAGAAGGTGAAGTTAGGAGGGTGAATCAGAAGAAGCAGAAGAAGGAGAAGGAGAAGGTGAAGTCTGGAGGGTGAATCAGAAGAAGCACAAGAAGGAGAAGGAGAAGGTGAAGTCTGGAGGGTGAATTAGAAGAAGCAGAAGAAGGAGAAGGAGAAGGTGAAGTCAGGAGGGTGAATCAGAAGAAGCAGAAGAAGGAGAAGCAGAAGGTAAAGTTGGGAGGGTGAATCAGAAGAAGCAGAAGAAGGAGAATGAGCAGGTGAAGTCAGGGGGTGAAGCAGAAGAAGTAGAAGAAGGAGAAGGAGAAGGTGAAGTCAGGAGGGTGAAGCAGAAGAAGCAGAAGAAGGAGAAGGAGAAGGTGAAGTCTGGAGGGCGCAGCAGAAGAAGCAGAAGAAGGAGAAGGAGAAGGTGAAGTCTGGAGGGTGAAGCAGAAGAAGCAGAACAAGGAGAAGGAGAAGGTGAAGTCTGGAGGGTGAATCAGAAGGAGTAGAAGAAGGAGAAGGAGAAGGTGAAGTCTGGAGGGTGAAGCAGAAGAAGCAGAAGAAGGAGAAGGAGAAGGTGAAGTCTGGAGGGCGAAGCAGAAGAAGCAGAAGAAGGAGAAGGGGAAGGGGAAGTCTGGAGGGTGAATCAGAAGAAGTAGAAGAAGCAGAAGGAGAAGGTGAAGTCTGGAGGGTGAATCAGAAGAAGCAGAAGAAGGAGAAGGAGAAGGTGAAGTCTGGAGGGTGAATCAGAAGAAGCAGAAGAAGGAGAAGGAGAAGGTGAAGTCTGGAGGGTGAATCAGAAGAAGCAGAATAAGGAGAAGGAGAAGGTGAAGTCTGGAGGGTGAATCAGAAGAAGCAGAAGAAGGAGAAGGAGAAGGTGAAGTCTGGAGGGTGAATCAGAAGAAGTAGAAGAAGGAGAAGGAGAAGGTGAAGTCTGGAGGGTGAATCAGAAGAAGTAGAAGAAGGAGAAGGAGAAGGTGAAGTCTGGAGGGTGAATCAGAAGAAGCAGAAGAAGGAGAAGGAGAAGGTGAAGTCTGGAGGGTGAATCAGAAGAAGCAGAAGAAGGAGAAGGAGACGATGAAGTCTGGAGGGTGAATCAGAAGAAGTAGAAGAAGGAGAAGGAGAAGGTGAAGTCTGGAGGGTGAATCAGAAGAAGCAGAAGAAGGAGAAGGAGAAGGTGAAGTCTGGAGGGTGAATCAGAAGAAGCAGAAGAAGGAGAAGGAGAAGGTGAAGTCTGGAGGGTGAATCAGAAGAAGCAGAATAAGGAGAAGGAGAAGGTGAAGTCTGGAGGGTGAATCAGAAGAAGCAGACGAAGTAGAAGGAGAAGGTGAAGTCTGGAGGGTGAATCAGAAGAAGTAGAAGAAGGAGAAGGAGAAGGTGAAGTCTGGAGGGTGAAGCAGAAGAAGTAGAAGAAGGAGAAGGAGAAGGTGAAGTCAGGAGGGTGAATCAGAAGAAGTAGAAGAAGGAGGAGGAGAAGGTGAAGTCAGGAGGGTGATTCAGAAGAAGCAGAAGAAGGAGAAAGAGAAGGTGAAGTCTGGAGGGTGAATCAGAAGAATCAGAAGAAGGAGAAGGAGAAGGTGAAGTCTGGAGGGTGAATCAGAAGAAGCAGAAGAAAGAGAAGGAGAAGGTGAAGTCTGGAGGGTGAAGCAGAAGAAACAGAAGAAGGAGAAGGAGAAGGTGAAGACTGAAGGGTGAATCAGAAGAAGTAGAAGAAGGAGAAGGAGAAGGTGAGGTCTGGAGGGTGAATCAGAAGAAATAGAAGAAGGAGAAGGAGAAGGTGAAGTCTGGAGGGTGAATCAGAAGAAGCAGAAGAAGGAGAAGGAGAAGGTGAGGTCTGGAGGGTGAATCAGAAGAAGCAGAAGAAGGAGAAGGAGAAGATGAAGTCTGGAGGGTGAATCAGAAGAAGTAGAAGAAGGAGAAGGAGAAGGTGAGGTCTGGAGGGTGAATCAGAAGAAGCAGAAGAAGGAGAAGGAGAAGGCGAAGTCTGGAGGGTGAATCAGAAGAAGCAGAAGAAGGAGAAGGAGAAGGTGATGTCTGGAGGGTGAATCAGAAGAAGCAAAAGAAGGAGAAGGAGAAGGTGAAGTCAGGAGGGTGAATCAGAAGAAGCAGAAGAAGGAGAAGGAGAAGGTGAAGTTAGGAGGGTGAATCAGAAGAAGCAGAAGAAGGAGAAGGAGCAGGTGAAGTCAGGGGGGTGAAGCAGAAGAAGTAGAAGAAGGAGAAGGAGAAGGTGAAGTCAGGACGGTGAAGCAGAAGAGGCAGAAGAAGGAGAAGGAGAAGGTAAAGTCTGGAGGGCGCAGCAGAAGAAGCAGAAGAAGGAGAAGGAGAAGGTGAAGTCTGGAGGGTGAAGCAGAAGAAGCAGAAGAAGGAGAAGGAGAAGGTGAAGTCTGGAGGGTGAATCAGAAGAAGTAGAAGAAGGAGAAGGAGAAGGTGAAGTCTGGAGGGTGAATCAGAAGAAGCAGAAGAAGGAGAAGTAGAAGGTGAAGTTAGGAGGGTGAATCAGAAGAAGCAGAAGAAGGAGAAGGAGAAGGTGAAGTCTGGAGGGTGAAGCAGAAGAAGCAGAAGAAGGAGAAGGAGAAGGTGAAGTCTGGAGGGTGAATCAGAAGAAGTAGAAGAAGGAGAAGGAGAAGATGAAGTCAGGACGGTGAATCAGAAGAAGTAGAAGAAGGAGAAGGAGAAGGTGAAGTCAGGAGGGTGAAGCAGAAGAAGCAGAAGAAGGAGAAGGAGAAGGTGAAGTCAGGAGGGTGAATCGGAAGAGGTAGAAGAAGGAGAAGGAGAAGGTGAAGTCTGGAGGGTGAATCAGAAGAAGTAGAAGAAGGAGAAGGAGAAGGTGAAGTCTGGAGGGTGAATCAGAAGAAGCAGAAGAAGGAGAAGGAGAAGGTGACGTCTGGACGGAGAAGCAGAAGAAGTAGAAGAAGGAGAAGGAGAAGGTGAAGTCTGGAGGGTGAATCAGAAGAAGTAGAAGAAGGAGAAGGAGAAGGTGAAGTCTGGAGGGTGAATCAGAAGACGTAGAAGACGGAGAAGGAGAAGGTGAAGTCTGGAGGGTGAATCAGAAGAAGCAGAAGAACGAGAAGGAGAAGGTGAAGTCTGGAGGGTGAATCAGAAGAAGTAGAAGAAGGAGAAGGAGAAGGTGTAGTCTGGAGGGTGAATCAGAAGAAGTTGACGAAGGAGAAGGAGAAGGTGAAGTCTGGAGGGTGAATCAGAAGAAGCAGAAGAACGAGAAGGAGAAGGTGAAGTCTGGAGGGTGAATCAGAAGAAGTAGTAGAAGGAGAAGGAGAAGGTGAAGTCTGGAGGATGAATCAGAAGAAGCAGAAGAAGGAGCAGGAGAAGGTGAAGTCTGGAGGGTGAATCAGAAGAAGCAGAAGAAGGAGAAGGAGAAGGTGAAGTCTGGAGGGTGAATCAGAAGAAGCAGAATAAGGAGAAGGAGAAGGTGAAGTCTGGAGGGTGAATCAGAAGAAGCAGAAGAAGGAGAAGGAGAAGGTGAAGTCTGGAGGGTGAATCAGAAGAAGTAGAAGAAGGAGAAGGAGAAGGTGAAGTCTGGAGGGTGAATCAGAAGAAGTAGAAGAAGGAGAAGGAGAAGGTGAAGTCTAGAGGGTGAATCAGAAGCAGTAGAAGAAGGAGAAGGAGAAGGTGAAGTCTGGAGGGTGAAGCAGAAGAAGTAGAAGAAGGAAAATGAGAAGGTGAAGTCAGGAGGGTGAATCAGAAGAAGTAGAAGAAGGAGAATGAGAAGGTGAAGTCAGGAGGGTGAATCAGAAGAAGCAGAAGAAGGAGAAGGAGAAGGTGAAGTCTGGAGGGTGAATCAGAAGAAGCAGAAGAAAGAGAAGGTGAAGGTGAATTCTGGAGGGTGAAGCAGAAGAAACAGAAGAAGGAGAAGGAGAAGGTGAAGACTGGAGAGTGAATCAGAAGAAGTAGAAGAAGGAGAAGGAGAAGGTGAGGTCTGGAGGGTGAATCAGAAGAAGTAGAAGAAGGAGAAGGAGAAGGTGAAGTCTGGAGGGTGAATCAGAAGAAGCAGAAGAAGGAGAAGGAGAAGGTGAAGTCTGGAGGGTGAATCAGAAGAAGGAGAAGAAGGAGAAGAAGAAGATGAAGTCTGGAGGGTGAATCAGAAGTAGTAGAAGAAGTAGAAGGAGAAGGTGAGGTCTGGAGGGTGAATCAGAAGAAGCAGAAGAAGGAGAAGGAGAAGGTGAAGTCTGGAGGGTGAATCAGAAGAAGCAGAAGAAGGAGAAGGAGAAGGTGAAGTCTGGAGGGTGAATCAGAAGAAGCAGAAGAAGGAGAAGGAGAAGGTGAAGTCAGGAGGGTGAATCAGAAGAAGCAGAAGAAGGAGAAGGAGAAGGTGTAGTTAGGAGGGTGAATCAGAAGAAGCAGAAGAAGGAGAAGGAGAAGGTGAAGTCTGGAGGGTGAATCAGAAGAAGCAGAAGAAGGAGAAGGAGAAGGTGAAGTCTGGAGGGTGAATTAGAAGAAGCAGAAGAAGGAGAAGGAGAAGGTGAAGTCAGGAGGGTGAATCAGAAGAAGCAGAAGAAGGAGAAGCAGAAGGTAAACTTGGGAGGGTGAATCAGAAGAAGCAGATGAAGGAGAAGGAGCAGGTGAAGTCAGGGGGGTGAAGCAGAAGAAGTAGAAGAAGGAGAAGGAGAAGGTGAAGTCAGGAGGGTGAAGCAGAAGAAGGAGAAGAAGGAGAAGGAGAAGGTGAAGTCTGGAGGGCGCAGCAGAAGAAGCAGAAGAAGGAGAAGGAGAAGGTGAAGTCTGGAGGGTGAAGCAGAAGAAGCAGAAGAAGGAGAAGGAGAAGGTGAAGTCTGGAGGGTGAATCAGAAGAAGTAGAAGAAGGAGAAGGAGAAGGTGAAGTCTGGAGGGTGAAGCAGAAGAAGCAGAAGAAGGAGAAGGAGAAGGTGAAGTCTGGAGGGCGAAGCAGAAGAAGCAGAAGAAGGAGAAGGGGAAGGGGAAGTCTGGAGGGTGAATCAGAAGAAGTAGAAGAAGCAGAAGGAGAAGGTGAAGTCTGCAGGGTGAATCAGAAGAAGCAGAAGAAGGAGAAGGAGAAGGTGAAGTCTGGAGGGTGAATCAGAAGAAGTAGAAGAAGGAGAAGGAGAAGGTGAAGTCTGGAGGGTGAATCAGAAGAAGTAGAAGAAGGAGAAGGAGAAGGTGAAGTCTGGAGGGTGAATCAGAAGAAGCAGAAGAAGGAGAAGGAGAAGGTGAAGTCTGGAGGGAGAATCAGAAGAAGCAGAAGAAGGAGAAGGAGACGATGAAATCTGGAGGGTGAATCAGAAGAAGTAGAAGAAGGAGAAGGTGAAGTCTGGAGGGTGAATCAGACAAAGCAGAAGAAGGAGAAGGAGAAGGTGAAGTCTGGAGGGTGAATCAGAAGAAGCAGAAGAAGGAGAAGGAGAAGGTGAACTCTGGAGGGTGAATCAGAAGAAGCAGAATAAGGAGAAGGAGAAGGTGATGTCTGGAGGGTGAATCAGAAGAAGCAGAAGAAGTAGAAGGAGAAGGTGAAGTCTGGAGGGTGAATCAGAAGAAGTAGAAGAAGGAGAAGGAGAAGGTGAAGTCTGGAGGGTGAAGCAGAAGAAGTAGAAGAAGGAGAAGGAGAAGGTGAAGTCAGGAGGGTGAATCAGAAGAAGTAGAAGAAGGAGAAGGAGAAGGTGAAGTCAGGAGGGTGATTCAGAAGAAGCAGAAGAAGGAGAAGGAGAAGGTGAAGTCTGGAGGGTGAATCAGAAGAATCAGAAGAAGGAGAAGGAGAAGGTGAAGTCTGGAGGGTGAATCAGAAGAAGCAGAAGAAAGAGAAGGAGAAGGTGAAGTCTGGAGGGTGAAGCAGAAGAAACAGAAAAAGGAGAAGGAGAAGGTGAAGAATGAAGGGTGAATCAGAAGAAGTAGAAGAAGGAGAATGAGAAGGTGAGGTCTGGAGGGTGAATCAGAAGAAGTAGAAGAAGGAGAAGGAGAAGGTGAAGTCTGGAGGGTGAATCAGAAGAAGCAGAAGAAGGAGAAGGAGAAGGTGAAGTCTGGAGGGTGAATCA
This sequence comes from Somniosus microcephalus, assembly GCF_052327205.1. NCBI lineage: Eukaryota > Metazoa > Chordata > Chondrichthyes > Squaliformes > Somniosidae > Somniosus > Somniosus microcephalus. The sequence continues at coordinate 23,795 of NW_028225378.1, forward strand.
GAAGAAGCAGAAGAAGGAGAAGGAGAAGATGAAGTCTGGAGGGTGAATCAGAAGAAGTAGAAGAAGGAGAAGGAGAAGGTGAGGTCTGGAGGGTGAATCAGAAGAAGCAGAAGAAGGAGAAGGAGTAGGTGAAGTCTGGAGGGTGAATCAGAAGAAGCAGAAGAAGGAGAAGGAGAAGTTGATGTCTGGAGGGTGAATCAGAAGAAGCAAAAGAAGGAGAAGGAGAAGGTGAAGTCAGGAGGGTGAATCAGAAGAAGCAGAAGAAGGAGAAGGAGAAGGTGAAGTTAGGAGGGTGAATCAGAAGAAGCAGAAGAAGGAGAAGGAGCAGGTGAAGTCAGGGGGGTGAAGCAGAAGAAGTAGAAGAAGGAGAAGGAGAAGGTGAAGTCAGGACGGTGAAGCAGAAGAGGCAGAAGAAGGAGAAGGAGAAGGTGAAGTCTGGAGGGCGCAGCAGAAGAAGCAGAAGAAGGAGAAGGAGAAGGTGAAGTCTGGAGGGTGAAGCAGAAGAAGCAGAAGAAGGAGAAGGAGAAGGTGAAGTCTGGAGGGTGAATCAGAAGAAGTAGAAGAAGGAGAAGGAGAAGGTGAAGTCAGGAGGGTGAATCAGAAGAAGCAGAAGAAGGAGAAGGAGAAGGTGAAGTTAGGAGGGTGAATCAGAAGAAGCAGAAGAAGGAGAAGGAGAAGGTGAAGTCTGGAGGGTGAATCAGAAGAAGCAGAAGAAGGAGAAGGAGAAGGTGAAGTCAGGAGGGTGAATCAGAAGAAGCAGAAGAAGGAAAAGGAGAAGGTGAAGTTAGGAGGGTGAATCAGAAGAAGCAGAAGAAGGAGAAGGAGAAGGTGAAGTCTGGAGGGTGAATCAGAAGAAGCAGAAGAAGGAGAAGGAGAAGGTGAAGTCTGGAGGGTGAATTAGAAGAAGCAGAAGAAGGAGAAGGAGAAGGTGAAGTCAGGAGGGTGAATCAGAAGAAGCAGAAGAAGGAGAAGCAGAAGGTAAAGTTAGGATGGTGAATCAGAAGAAGCAGAAGAAGGAGAAGGAGCAGGTGAAGTCAGGGGGGTGAAGCAGAAGAAGTAGAAGAAGGAGAAGGAGAAGGTGAAGTCAGGAGGGTGAAGCAGAAGAAGCAGAAGAAGGAGAAGGAGAAGGTGAAGTCTGGAGGGTGAAGCAGAAGAAGCAGAAGAAGGAGAAGGAGAAGGTGAAGTCTGGAGGGTGAATCAGAAGAAGTAGAAGAAGGAGAAGGAGAAGGTGAAGTCTGGAGGGTGAAGCAGAAGAAGCAGAAGAAGGAGAAGGAGAAGGTGAAGTCTGGAGGGCGAAGCAGAAGAAGCAGAAGAAGGAGAAGGAGAAGGTGAAGTCTGGAGGGTGAATCAGAAGAAGGAGAAGAAGGAGAAGGAGAAGGTGAGGTCTGGAGGGTGAATCAGAAGAAGCAGAAGAAGGAGAAGGAGAAGGTGAAGTCTGGAGGGTGAATCAGAAGAAGCAGAAGAAGGAGAAGGAGAAGGTGAAGTCTGGAGGGTGAATCAGAAGAAGTAGAAGAAGGAGAAGGAGAAGGTGAAGTCTGGAGGGTGAATCAGAAGAAGCAGAAGAAGGAGAAGGAGAAGGTGAAGTCTGGAGGGTGAATCAGAAGAAGCAGAAGAAGGAGAAGGAGACGATGAAGTCTGGAGGGTGAATCAGAAGAAGTAGAAGAAGGAGAAGGAGAAGGTGAAGTCTGGAGGGTGAATCAGAAGAATCAGAAGAAGGAGAAGGAGAAGGTGAAGTCTGGAGGGTGAATCAGAAGAAGCAGAAGAAGGAGAAGGAGAAGGTGAAGTCTGGAGGGTGAATCAGAAGAAGCAGAATAAGGAGAAGGAGAAGGTGAAGTCTGGAGGGTGAATCAGAAGAAGCAGAAGAAGTAGAAGGAGAAGGTGAAGTCTGGAGGGTGAATCAGAAGAAGTAGAAGAAGGAGAAGGAGAAGGTGAAGTCTGGAGGGTGAAGCAGAAGAAGTAGAAGAAAGAGAAGGAGAAGGTGAAGTCAGGAGGGTGAATCAGAAGAAGTAGAAGAAGGAGAAGGAGAAGGTGAAGTCAGGAGGGTGATTCAGAAGAAGCAGAAGAAGGAGAAGGAGAAGGTGAAGTCTGGAGGGTGAATCAGAAGAATCAGAAGAAGGAGAAGGAGAAGGTGAAGTCTGGAGGGTGAATCAGAAGAAGCAGAAGAAAGAGAAGGAGAAGGTGAAGTCTGGAGGGTGAAGCAGAAGAAACAGAAGAAGGAGAAGGAGAAGGTGAAGACTGAAGGGTGAATCAGAAGAAGTAGAAGAAGGAGAAGGAGAAGGTGAGGTCTGGAGGGTGAATCAGAAGAAGTAGAAGAAGGAGAAGGAGAAGGTGAAGTCTGGAGGGTGAATCAGAAGAAGCAGAAGAAGGAGAAGGAGAAGGTGAAGTCTGGAGGGTGAATCAGAAGAAGCAGAAGAAGGAGAAGGAGAAGATGAAGTCTGGAGGGTGAATCAGAAGAAGGAGAAGAAGGAGAAGGAGAAGGTGTGGTCTGGAGGGTGAATCAGAAGAAGCAGAAGAAGGAGAAGGAGAAGGTGAAGTCTGGAGGGTGAATCAGAAGAAGCAGAAGAAGGAGAAGGAGAAGGTGATGTCTGGAGGGTGAATCAGAAGAAGCAAAAGAAGGAGAAGGAGAAAGTGAAGTCAGGAGGGTGAATCAGAAGAAGCAGAAGAAGGAGAAGGAGAAGGTGAAGTTAGGAGGGTGAATCAGAAGAAGCAGAAGAAGGAGAAGGAGCAGGTGAAGTCAGGGGGGTGAAGCAGAAGAAGTAGAAGAAGGAGAAGGAGAAGGTGAAGTCAGGACGGTGAAGCAGAAGAGGCAGAAGAAGGAGAAGGAGAAGGTGAAGTCTGGAGGGCGCAGCAGAAGAAGCAGAAGAAGGAGAAGGAGAAGGTGAAGTCTGGAGGGTGAAGCAGAAGAAGCAGAAGAAGGAGAAGGAGAAGGTGAAGTCTGGAGGGTGAATCAGAAGAAGTAGAAGAAGGAGAAGGAGAAGGTGAAGTCAGGAGAGTGAAGCAGAAGAAGCAGAAGAAGGAGAAGGAGAAGGTGAAGTCTGGAGGGTGAAGCAGAAGAAGCAGAAGAAGGAGAAGGAGAAGGTGAAGTCTGGAGGGCGAAGCAGAAGAAGCAGAAGAAGGAGAAGGAGAAGGTGAAGTCTGGAGGGTGAAGCAGAAGAAGCTGAAGAAGGAGAAGGAGAAGGTGAAGTCTGGAGGGTGAATCAGAAGAAGTAGAAGAAGGAGAAGGAGAAGGTGAAGTCAGGAGGGTGAAGCAGAAGATGCAGAAGATGGAGAAGGAGAAGGTGAAGTCTGGAGGGTGAAGCAGAAGAATCAGAAGAAGGAGAAGGAGAAGGTGAAGTCTGGAGGGTGAATCAGAAGAAGCAGAAGATAGAGAAGGAGAAGGTGAAGTCTGGAGGGTGAAGCAGAAGAAACAGAAGAAGGAGAAGGAGAAGGTGAATACTGAAGGGTGAATCAGAAGAAGTAGAAGAAGGAGAAGGAGAAGGTGAAGTCTGGAGGGTGAATCAGAAGAAGTAGAAGAAGGAGAAGGAGAAGGTGAAGTCTGGAGGGTGAATCAGAAGAAGCAGAAGAAGGAGAAGGAGAAGGTGAAGTCTGGAGGGTGAATCAGAAGAAGCAGAAGAAGGAGAAGGAGAAGATGAAGTCTGGAGGGTGAATCAGAAGAAGTAGAAGAAGGAGAAGGAGAAGGTGAGGTCTGGAGGGTGAATCAGAAGAAGCAGAAGAAGGAGAAGGAGAAGGTGAAGTCTGGAGGGTGAATCAGAAGAAGCAGAAGAAGGAGAAGGAGAAGGTGAAGTCTGGAGGGTGAATCAGAAGAAGCAAAAGAAGGAGAAGGAGAAGGTGAAGTCAGGAGGGTGAATCAGAAGAAGCAGAAGAAGGAGAAGGAGAAGATGAAGTTAGGAGGTTGAATCAGAAGAAGCAGAAGAAGGAGAAGGAGCAGGTGAATTGAGGGGGGTGAAGCAGAAGAAGTAGAAGAAGGAGAAGGAGAAGGTGAAGTCAGGACGGTGAAGCAGAAGAAGCAGAAGAAGGAGAAGGAGAAGGTGAAGTCTGGAGGGCGCAGCAGAAGAAGCCGAAGAAGGAGAAGGAGAAGGTGAAGTCTGGAGGGTGAAGCAGAAGAAGCAGAAGAAGGAGAAGGAGAAGGTGAAGTCTGGAGGGTGAATCAGAAGAAGTAGAAGAAGGAGAAGGAGAAGGTGAAGTCAGGAGAGTGAAGCAGAAGAAGCAGAAGAAGGAGAAGGAGAAGGTGAAGTCTGGAGGGTGAAGCAGAAGAAGCAGAAGAAGGAGAAGGAGAAGGTGAAGTCTGGAGGGCGAAGCAGAAGAAGCAGAAGAAGGAGAAGGAGAAGGTGAAGTCTGGAGGGTGAAGCAGAAGAAGCAGAAGAAGGAGAAGGAGAAGGTGAAGTCTGGAGGGTGAATCAGAAGAAGTAGAAGAAGGAGAAGGAGAAGGTGAAGTCAGGAGGGTGAAGCAGAAGAAGCAGAAGAAGGAGAAGGAGAAGGTGAAGTCTGGAGGGTGAAGCAGAAGAAGCAGAAGAAGGAGAAGGAGAAGGTGAAGTCTGGAGGGTGAAGCAGAAGAAGCAGAAGAAGGAGAAGAAGGAGAAGGAGAAGGTTAAGTCTGGAGGGTGAATCAGAAGACGTAGAAGAAGGAGAAGGAGAAGGTGAAGTCTGGAGGGTGAATCAGAAGAAGTAGAAGAAGGAGAAGGAGAATGTGAAGTCTGGAGGGTGAATCAGAAGAAGCAGAAGAAGGAGAAGGAGAAGGTGAAGTCTGGAGGGAGAAGCAGAAGAAGTAGAAGAAGGAGAAGGAGAAGTTGAAGTCTGGAGGGTGAATCAGAAGAAGTAGAAGAAGGAGAAGGAGAAGGTGAAGTCTGGAGGGTCAATCAGAAGAAGTAAAAGAAGGAGAAGGAGAAGGTGAAGTCTGGAGGGTAAATCAGAAGAAGCAGAAGAAGGAGAAGGAGAAGATGAAGTCTGGAGGGTGAATCAGAAGAAGTAGAAGAAGGAGAAGGAGAAGGTGTAGTCTGGACGGTGAATCAGAAGAAGTAGACGAAGGAGAAGGAGAAGGTGAAGTCTGCAGGGTGAAGCAGAAGAAACAGAAGAAGGAGAAGGAGAAGGTGAAGACTGAAGGGTGAATCAGAAGAAGTAGAAGAAGGAGAAGGAGAAGGTGAAGTCTGGAGGGTGAATCAGAAGAAGCAGAAGAAGGAGAAGGAGAAGGTGAAGTCTGGAGGGTGAATCAGAAGAAGCAGAAGAAGGAGAAGGAGAAGGTGAAGTCTGGAGGGTGAATCAGAAGAAGCAGAAGAAGGAGAAGGAGAAGATGAAGTCTGGAGGGTGAATCAGAAGAAGTAGAAGAAGGAGAAGGAGAAGGTGAGGTCTGGAGGGTGAATCAGAAGAAGCAGAAGAAGGAGAAGGAGAAGGTGAAGTCTGGAGAGTGAAGCAGAAGAAGCAGAAGAAGGAGAAGGAGAAGGTGAAGTCTGGAGGGTGAAGCAGAAGAAGCAGAAGAAGGAGAAGGAGAAGGTGAAGTCTGGAGGGCGAAGCAGAAGAAGCAGAAGAAGGAGAAGGAGAAGGTGAAGTCTGGAGGGTGAAGCAGAAGAAGCAGAAGAAGGAGAAGGAGAAGGTGAAGTCTGGAGGGTGAATCAGAAGAAGTAGAAGAAGGAGAAGGAGAAGGTGAAGTCAGGAGGGTGAAGCAGAAGAAGCAGAAGAAGGAGAAGGAGAAGGTGAAGTCTGGAGGGTGAAGCAGAAGAAGCAGAAGAAGGAGAAGGAGAAGGTGAAGTCTGGAGGGTGAAGCAGAAGAAGCAGAAAAGGAGAAGGAGAAGGTGAAGTAAGGGGGGTGAATCAGAAGAAGCAGAAGAAGGAGAAGGAGAAGGTGAAGTCTGGAGGGTGAATCAGAAGAAGTAGAAGAAGGAGAAGGAGAAGGTGAAGTCAGGAGGGTGAAGCAGAAGAAGCAGAAGATGGAGAAGGAGAAGGTGAAGTCTGGAGGGTGAAGCAGAAGAATCAGAAGAAGGAGAAGGAGAAGGTGAAGTCTGGAGGGTGAATCAGAAGAAGCAGAAGATAGAGAAGGAGAAGGTGAAGTCTGGAGGGTGAAGCAGAAGAAACAGAAGAAGGAGAAGGAGATGGTGAATACTGAAGGGTGAATCAGAAGAAGTAGAAGAAGGAGAAGGAGAAGGTGAAGTCTGGAGGGTGAATCAGAAGAAGTAGAAGAAGGAGAAGGAGAAGGTGAAGTCTGGAGGGTGAATCAGAAGAAGCAGAAGAAGGAGAAGGAGAAGGTGAAGTCTGGAGGGTGAATCAGAAGAAGCAGAAGAAGGAGAAGGAGAAGATGAAGTCTGGAGGGTGAATCAGAAGAAGTAGAAGAAGGAGAAGGAGAAGGTGAGGTCTGGAGGGTGAATCAGAAGAAGCAGAAGAAGGAGAAGGAGAAGGTGAAGTCTGGAGGGTGAATCAGAAGAAGCAGAAGAAGGAGAAGGAGAAGGTGAAGTCTGGAGGGTGAATCAGAAGAAGCAAAAGAAGGAGAAGGAGAAGGTGAAGTCAGGAGGGTGAATCAGAAGAAGCAGAAGAAGGAGAAGGAGAAGATGAAGTTAGGAGGGTGAATCAGAAGAAGCAGAAGAAGGAGAAGGAGCAGGTGAAGTGAGGGGGGTGATGCAGAAGAAGTAGAAGAAGGAGAAGGAGAAGGTGAAGTCAGGACGGTGAAGCAGAAGAAGCAGAAGAAGGAGAAGGAGAAGGTGAAGTCTGGAGGGCGCAGCAGAAGAAGCCGAAGAAGGAGAAGGAGAAGGTGAAGTCTGGAGGGTGAAGCAGAAGAAGCAGAAGAAGGAGAAGGAGAAGGTGAAGTCTGGAGGGTGAATCAGAAGAAGGAGAAGAAGGAGAAGGAGAAGGTGAAGTCAGGAGAGTGAAGCAGAAGAAGCAGAAGAAGGAGAAGGAGAAGGTGAAGTCTGGAGGGTGAAGCAGAAGAAGCAGAAGAAGGAGAAGGAGAAGGTGAAGTCTGGAGGGCGAAGCAGAAGAAGCAGAAGAAGGAGAAGGAGAAGGTGAAGTCTGGAGGGTGAAGCAGAAGAAGCAGAAGAAGGAGAAGGAGAAGGTGAAGTCTGGAGGGTGAATCAGAAGAAGTAGAAGAAGGAGAAGGAGAAGGTGAAGTCAGGAGGGTGAAGCAGAAGAAGCAGAAGAAGGAGAAGGAGAAGGTGAAGTCTGGAGGGTGAAGCAGAAGAAGCAGAAGAAGGAGAAGGAGAAGGTGAAGTCTGGAGGGTGAAGCAGAAGAAGCAGAAGAAGGAGAAGAAGGAGAAGGAGAAGGTTAAGTCTGGAGGGTGAATCAGAAGAAGTAGAAGAAGGAGAAGGAGAATGTGAAGTCTGGAGGGTGAATCAGAAGAAGCAGAAGAAGGAGAAGGAGAAGGTGAAGTCTGGAGGGAGAAGCAGAAGAAGTAGAAGAAGGAGAAGGAGAAGTTGAAGTCTGGAGGGTGAATCAGAAGAAGTAGAAGAAGGAGAAGGAGAAGGTGAAGTCTGGAGGATCAATCAGAAGAAGTAAAAGAAGGAGAAGGAGAAGGTGAAGTCTGGAGGGTAAATCAGAAGAAGCAGAAGAAGGAGAAGGAGAAGATGAAGTCTGGAGGGTGAATCAGAAGAAGTAGAAGAAGGAGAAGGAGAAGGTGTAGTCTGGACGGTGAATCAGAAGAAGTAGACGAAGGAGAAGGAGAAGGTGAAGTCTGCAGGGTGAAGCAGAAGAAACAGAAGAAGGAGAAGGAGAAGGTGAAGACTGAAGGGTGAATCAGAAGAAGTAGAAGAAGGAGAAGGAGAAGGTGAAGTCTGGAGGGTGAATCAGAAGAAGCAGAAGAAGGAGAAGGAGAAGGTGAAGTCTGGAGGGTGAATCAGAAGAAGCAGAAGAAGGAGAAGGAGAAGGTGAAGTCTGGAGGGTGAATCAGAAGAAGCAGAAGAAGGAGAAGGAGAAGATGAAGTCTGGAGGGTGAATCAGAAGAAGTAGAAGAAGGAGAAGGAGAAGGTGAGGTCTGGAGGGTGAATCAGAAGAAGCAGAAGAAGGAGAAGGAGAAGGTGAAGTCTGGAGAGTGAAGCAGAAGAAGCAGAAGAAGGAGAAGGAGAAGGTGAAGTCTGGAGGGTGAAGCAGAAGAAGCAGAAGAAGGAGAAGGAGAAGGTGAAGTCTGGAGGGCGAAGCAGAAGAAGCAGAAGAAGGAGAAGGAGAAGGTGAAGTCTGGAGGGTGAAGCAGAAGAAGCAGAAGAAGGAGAAGGAGAAGGTGAAGTCTGGAGGGTGAATCAGAAGAAGTAGAAGAAGGAGAAGGAGAAGGTGAAGTCAGGAGGGTGAAGCAGAAGAAGCAGAAGAAGGAGAAGGAGAAGGTGAAGTCTGGAGGGTGAAGCAGAAGAAGCAGAAGAAGGAGAAGGAGAAGGTGAAGTCTGGAGGGTGAAGCAGAAGAAGCAGAAAAGGAGAAGGAGAAGGTGAAGTAAGGAGGGTGAATCAGAAGAAGCAGAAGAAGGAGAAGGAGAAGGTGAAGTCTGGAGGGTGAAGCAGAAGAAACAGAAGAAGGAGAAGGAGATGGTGAATACTGAAGGGTGAATCAGAAGAAGTAGAAGAAGGAGAAGGAGAAGGTGAAGTCTGGAGGGTGAATCAGAAGAAGTAGAAGAAGGAGAAGGAGAAGGTGAAGTCTGGAGGGTGAATCAGAAGAAGCAGAAGAAGGAGAAGGAGAAGGTGAAGTCTGGAGGGTGAATCAGAAGAAGCAGAAGAAGGAGAAGGAGAAGATGAAGTCTGGAGGGTGAATCAGAAGAAGTAGAAGAAGGAGAAGGAGAAGGTGAGGTCTGGAGGGTGAATCAGAAGAAGCAGAAGAAGGAGAAGGAGAAGGTGAAGTCTGGAGGGTGAATCAGAAGAAGCAGAAGAAGGAGAAGGAGAAGGTGAAGTCTGGAGGGTGAATCAGAAGAAGCAAAAGAAGGAGAAGGAGAAGGTGAAGTCAGGAGGGTGAATCAGAAGAAGCAGAAGAAGGAGAAGGAGAAGATGAAGTTAGGAGGGTGAATCAGAAGAAGCAGAAGAAGGAGAAGGAGCAGGTGAAGTGAGGGGGGTGATGCAGAAGAAGTAGAAGAAGGAGAAGGAGAAGGTGAAGTCAGGACGGTGAAGCAGAAGAAGCAGAAGAAGGAGAAGGAGAAGGTGAAGTCTGGAGGGCGCAGCAGAAGAAGCCGAAGAAGGAGAAGGAGAAGGTGAAGTCTGGAGGGTGAAGCAGAAGAAGCAGAAGAAGGAGAAGGAGAAGGTGAAGTCTGGAGGGTGAATCAGAAGAAGGAGAAGAAGGAGAAGGAGAAGGTGAAGTCAGGAGAGTGAAGCAGAAGAAGCAGAAGAAGGAGAAGGAGAAGGTGAAGTCTGGAGGGTGAAGCAGAAGAAGCAGAAGAAGGAGAAGGAGAAGGTGAAGTCTGGAGGGCGAAGCAGAAGAAGCAGAAGAAGGAGAAGGAGAAGGTGAAGTCTGGAGGGTGAAGCAGAAGAAGCAGAAGAAGGAGAAGGAGAAGGTGAAGTCTGGAGGGTGAATCAGAAGAAGTAGAAGAAGGAGAAGGAGAAGGTGAAGTCAGGAGGGTGAAGCAGAAGAAGCAGAAGAAGGAGAAGGAGAAGGTGAAGTCTGGAGGGTGAAGCAGAAGAAGCAGAAGAAGGAGAAGGAGAAGGTGAAGTCTGGAGGGTGAAGCAGAAGAAGCAGAAGAAGGAGAAGAAGGAGAAGGAGAAGGTTAAGTCTGGAGGGTGAATCAGAAGACGTAGAAGAAGGAGAAGGAGAAGGTGAAGTCTGGAGGGTGAATCAGAAGAAGTAGAAGAAGGAGAAGGAGAATGTGAAGTCTGGAGGGTGAATCAGAAGAAGCAGAAGAAGGAGAAGGAGAAGGTGAAGTCTGGAGGGAGAAGCAGAAGAAGTAGAAGAAGGAGAAGGAGAAGTTGAAGTCTGGAGGGTGAATCAGAAGAAGTAGAAGAAGGAGAAGGAGAAGGTGAAGTCTGGAGGGTCAATCAGAAGAAGTAAAAGAAGGAGAAGGAGAAGGTGAAGTCTGGAGGGTAAATCAGAAGAAGCAGAAGAAGGAGAAGGAGAAGATGAAGTCTGGAGGGTGAATCAGAAGAAGTAGAAGAAGGAGAAGGAGAAGGTGTAGTCTGGACGGTGAATCAGAAGAAGTAGACGAAGGAGAAGGAGAAGGTGAAGTCTGCAGGGTGAAGCAGAAGAAACAGAAGAAGGAGAAGGAGAAGGTGAAGTCTGGAGGGTGAATCAGAAGAAGCAGAAGAAGGAGAAGGAGAAGATGAAGTCTGGAGGGTGAATCAGAAGAAGTAGAAGAAGGAGAAGGAGAAGGTGAGGTCTGGAGGGTGAATCAGAAGAAGCAGAAGAAGGAGAAGGAGAAGGTGAAGTCTGGAGAGTGAAGCAGAAGAAGCAGAAGAAGGAGAAGGAGAAGGTGAAGTCTGGAGGGTGAAGCAGAAGAAGCAGAAGAAGGAGAAGGAGAAGGTGAAGTCTGGAGGGCGAAGCAGAAGAAGCAGAAGAAGGAGAAGGAGAAGGTGAAGTCTGGAGGGTGAAGCAGAAGAAGCAGAAGAAGGAGAAGGAGAAGGTGAAGTCTGGAGGGTGAATCAGAAGAAGTAGAAGAAGGAGAAGGAGAAGGTGAAGTCAGGAGGGTGAAGCAGAAGAAGCAGAAGAAGGAGAAGGAGAAGGTGAAGTCTGGAGGGTGAAGCAGAAGAAGCAGAAGAAGGAGAAGGAGAAGGTGAAGTCTGGAGGGTGAAGCAGAAGAAGCAGAAAAGGAGAAGGAGAAGGTGAAGTAAGGAGGGTGAATCAGAAGAAGTAGAAGAAGGAGAAGGAAAAGGTGAAGTCTGGAGGGTGAATCAGAAGACGTAGAAGAAGGAGAAGGAGAATGTGAAGTCTGGAGGGTGAATCAGAAGAAGCAGAAGAAGGAGAAGGAGAAGTCTGGAGGGAGAAGCAGAAGAAGTAGAAGAAGGAGAAGGAGAAGTTGAAGTCTGGAGGGTGAATCAGAAGAAGTAGAAGAAGGAGAAGGAGAAGGTGAAGTCTGGAGGGTCAATCAGAAGAAGTAGAAGAAGGAGAAGGAGAAGGTGAAGTCTGGAGGGTGAATCAGAAGAAGCAGAAGAAGGAGAAGGAGAAGATGAAGTCTGGAGGGTGAATCAGAAGAAGTAGAAGAAGGAGAAGGAGAAGGTGTAGTCTGGACGGTGAATCAGAAGAAGTAGACGAAGGAGAAGGAGAAGGTGAAGTCTGCAGGGTGAATCAGAAGAAGCAGAAGAAGGAGAAGGAGAAGGTGAAGTCTGGAGGGTGAATCAGAAGAAGTAGAAGAAGGAGAAGGAGAAGGTGAAGTCTGGAGGGTGAATCAGAAGAAGAAGGAGAAGGTGAAGTCTGGAGGGTGAATCAGAAGAAGCAGAAGAAGGAGAAGGAGAAGGTGAATTCTGGAGGGTGAATCAGAAGAAGCAGAATAAGGAGAAGGAGAAGGTGAAGTCTGGAGGGTGAATCAGAAGAAGCAGAAGAAGGAGAAGGAGAAGGTAAAGTCTGGAGGGTGAATCAGAAGAAGAAGAAGAAGGAGAAGGAGAAGGTGAAGTCTGAAGGGTGAATCAGAAGAAGTAGAAGAAGGAGAACGAGAAGGTGAAGTCAGGAGAGTGAAGCAGAAGAAGCAGAAGAAGGAGAAGGAGAAGGTGAAGTCTGGAGGGTGAAGCAGAAGAAGCAGAAGAAGGAGAAGGAGAAGGTGAAGTCTGGAGGGCGAAGCAGAAGAAGCAGAAGAAGGAGAAGGAGATGGTGAAGTCTGGAGGGTGAAGCAGAAGAAGCAGAAGAAGGAGAAGGAGAAGGTGAAGTCTGGAGGGTGCATCAGAAGAAGTAGAAGAAGGAGAAGGAGAAGGTGAAGTCTGGAGGGTGAAGCAGAAGAAACAGAAGAAGGAGAAGGAGAAGGTGAAGACTGAAGGGTGAATCAGAAGAAGTAGAAGAAGGAGAAGGAGAAGGTGAAGTCTGGAGGGTGAATCAGAAGAAGCAGAAGAAGGAGAAGGAGAAGGTGAAGTCTGGAGGGTGAATCAGAAGAAGCAGAAGAAGGAGAAGGAGAAGATGAAGTCTGGAGGGTGAATCAGAAGAAGTAGAAGAAGGAGAAGGAGAAGGTGAGGTCTGGAGGGTGAATCAAAAGAAGCAGAAGAAGGAGAAGGAGAAGGTGAAGTCTGGAGGGTGAATCAGAAGAAGCAGAAGAAGGAGAAGGAGAAGGTGAAGTCTGGAGGGTGAATCAGAAGAAGAAAAAGAAGGAGAAGGAGAAGGTGAAGTCAGGAGGGTGAATCTGAAGAAGCAGAAGAAGGAGAAGGAGAAGGTGAAGTTAGGAGGGTGAATCAGAAGAAGCAGAAGAAGGAGAAGGAGCAGGTGAAGTCAGGGGGGTGAAGCAGAAGAAGTAGAAGAAGGAGAAGGAGAAGGTGAAGTCAGGACGGTGAAGCAGAAGAAGCAGAAGAAGGAGAAGGAGAAGGTGAAGTCTGGAGGGCGCAGCAGAAGAAGCAGAAGAAGGAGAAGGAGAAGGTGAAGTCTGGAGGGTGAAGCAGAAGAAGCAGAAGATGGAGAAGGAGAAGGTGAAGTCTGGAGGGTGAATCAGAAGAAGTAGAAGAAGGAGAAGGAGAAGGTGAAGTCAGGAGAGTGAAGCAGCAGAAGCAGAAGAAGGAGAAGGAGAAGTTGAAGTCTGGAGGGTGAAGCAGAAGAAGCAGAAGAAGGAGAAGGAGAAGGTGAAGTAAGGAGGGTGAATCAGAAGAAGTAGAAGAAGGAGAAGGAGAAGGTGAAGTCTGGAGGGTGAATCAGAAGACGTAGAAGAAGGAGAAGGAGAAGGTGAAGTCTGGAGGGTGAATCAGAAGAAGTAGAAGAAGGAGAAGGAGAAGGTGAAGTCTGGAGGGTGAATCAGAAGAAGCAGAAGAAGGAGAAGGAGAAGGTGAAGTCTGGAGGGAGAAGCAGAAGAAGTAGAAGAAGGAGAAGGAGAAGTTGAAGTCTGGAGGGTGAATCAGAAGAAGTAGAAGAAGGAGAAGGAGAAGGTGAAGTCTGGAGGGTCAATCAGAAGAAGTAGAAGAAGGAGAAGGAGAAGGTGAAGTCTGGAGGGTGAATCAGAAGAAGCAGAAGAAGGAGAAGGAGAAGATGAAGTCTGGAGGGTGAATCAGAAGAAGTAGAAGAAGGAGAAGGAGAAGGTGTAGTCTGGACGGTGAATCAGAAGAAGTAGACGAAGGAGAAGGAGAAGGTGAAGTCTGCAGGGTGAATCAGAAGAAGCAGAAGAAGGAGAAGGAGAAGGTGAAGTCTGGAGGGTGAATCAGAAGAAGTAGAAGAAGGAGAAGGAGAAGGTGAAGTCTGGAGGGTGAATCAGAAGAAGAAGGAGAAGGTGAAGACTGGAGGGTGAATCAGAAGAAGCAGAAGAAGGAGAAGGAGAAGGTGAAGTCTGGAGGGTGAATCAGAAGAAGCAGAATAAGGAGAAGGAGAAGGTGAAGTCTGGAGGGTGAATCAGAAGAAGCAGAAGAAGGAGAAGGAGAAGGTGAAGTCTGGAGGGAGAATCAGAAGAAGTAGAAGAAGGAGAAGGAGAAGGTGAAGTCTGGAGGGTGAATCAGAAGAAGTAGAAGAAGGAGAAGGATAAGGTGAAGTCAGGAGAGTGAAGCAGAAGAAGCAGAAGAAGGAGAAGGAGAAGGTGAAGTCTGGAGGTTGAAGCAGAAGAAGCAGAAGAAGGAGAAGGAGAAGGTGAAGTCTGGAGGGCGAAGCAGAAGAAGCATAAGAAGGAGAAGGAGAAGGTGAAGTCTGGAGGGTGAAGCAGAAGAAGCAGAAGAAGGAGAAGGAGAAGGTGAAGTCTGGAGGGTGAATCAGAAGAAGTAGAAGAAGGAGAAGGAGAAGGTGAAGTCAGGAGGGTGAAGCAGAAGAAGCAGAAGAAGGAGAAGGAGAAGGTGAAGTCTGGAGGGTGAAGCAGAAGAAGCAGAAAAAGGAGAAGGAGAAGGTGAAGTTTGGAGGGTGAAGCAGAAGAAGCAGAAGAAGGAGAAGGAGAAGGTGAAGTCAGGAGGGTGAATCAGAAGAAGTAGAAGAAGGAGAAGGAGAAGGTGAAGTCTGGAGGGTGAATCAGAAGAAGTAGAAGAAGGAGAAGGAGAAGGTGAAGTCTGGAGGGTGAATCAGAAGAAGTAGAAGAAGGAGAAGGAGAAGGTGAAGTCTGGAGGGTGAATCAGAAGAAGTAGAAGAAAGAGAAGGAGAAGGTGAAGTCTGGAGGGAGAAGCAGAAGAAGTAGAAGAAGGAGAAGGAGAAGGTGAAGTCTGGAGCGTGAATCAGAAGATGTAGAAGAAGGAGAAGGAGAAGGTGAAGTCTGGAGGGTCAATCAGAAGAAGTAGAAGAAGGAGAAGGAGAAGGTGAAGTCTGGAGGGTGAATCAGAAGAAGCAGAAGAAGGAGAAGGAGAAGGTGAAGTCTGGAGGGTGAATCAGAAGAAGTAGAAGAAGGAGAAGGAGAAGGTGTAGTCTGGACGGTGAATCAGAAGAAGTAGACGAAGGAGAAGGAGAAGGTGAAGTCTGCAGGGTGAATCAGAAGAAGCAGAAGAAGGAGAAGGAGAAGGTGAAGTCTGGAGGGTGAATCAGAAGAAGTAGAATAAGGAGAAGGAGAAGGTGAAGTCTGGAGGGTGAATCAGAAGAAGCAGAAGAAGGAGAAGGAGAAGGTGAAGTCTGGAGGGTGAATCAGAAGAAGCAGAAGAAGGAGAAGGAGAAGGTGATGTCTGGAGGGTGAATCAGAAGAAGCAGAATAAGGAGAAGGAGAAGGTGAAGTCTGGAGGGTGAATCAGAAGAAGCAGAAGAAGGAGATGGAGAAGGTGAAGTCTGGAGGGTGAATCAGAAGAAGTAGAAGAAGGAGAAGGAGAAGGTGAAGTCTGGAGGGTGAATCAGAAGAAGTAGAAGAAGGAGAAGGAGAAGGTGAAGTCTGGAGGCTGAATTAGAAGAAGCAGAAGAAGGAGAAGGAGAAGGTGAAGTCTGGAGGATGAATCAGAAGAAGCAGAAGAAGGAGAAGGAGACGATGAAGTCTGGAGGGTGAATCAGAAGAAGTAGAAGAAGGAGAAGGAGAAGGTGAAGTCTGGAGGGTGAATCAGAAGAAGCAGAAGAAGGAGAAGGAGAAGCTGAAGTCTGGAGGGTGAATCAGAAGAAGCAGAATAAGGAGAAGGAGAAGGTGAAGTCTGGAGGGTGAATCAGAAGAAGCAGAAGAAGGAGAAGGTGACGTCTGGAGGGTGAATCAGAAGAAGTAGAAGAAGGAGAAGGAGAAGGTGAAGTCTGGAGGGTGAAGCAGAAGAAGTAGAAGAAGGAGAAGGAGAAGGTGAAGTCAGGAGGGTGAATCAGAAGAAGTAGAAGAATGAGAAGGAGAAGGTGAAGTCAGGAGGGTGAATCAGAAGAAGCTGAAGAAGGAGAAGGAGAAGGTGAAGTCTGGAGGGTGAATCAGAAGAATCAGAAGAAGGAGAAGGAGAAGGTGAAGTCTGGAGGGTGAATCAGAAGAAGCAGAAGAAAGAGAAGGAGAAGGTGATGTCTGGAGGGTGAAGCAGAAGAAACAGAAGAAGGAGAAGGAGAAGGTGAAGACTGGAGGGTGAATCAGAAGAAGTAGAAGAAGGAGAAGGAGAAGGTGAAGTCTGGAGGGTGAATCAGAAGAAGTAGAAGAAGTTGAAGGAGAAGGTGAAGTCTGGAGGGTGAATCAGAAGAAGCAGAAGAAGGAGAAGGAGAAGGTGAAGTCTGGAGGGTGAATCAGAAGAAGCAGAAGAAGAAGAAGGAGAAGATGAAGTCTGGAGGGTGAATCAGAAGAAGTAGAAGAAGGAGAAGGAGAAGGTGAGGTCTGGAGGGTGAATCAGAAGAAGCAGAAGAAGGAGAAGGAGAAGGTGAAGTCTGGAGGGTGAATCAGAAGAAGCAGAAGAAGGAGAAGGAGAAGGTGAAGTTAGGAGGGTGAATCAGAAGAAGCAGAAGAAGGGGAAGGAGAAGGTGAAGTCAGGGGGGTGAAGCAGAAGAAGTAGAAGAAGGAGAAGGAGAAGGTGAAGTCAGGAGGGTGAAGCAGAAGAAGCAGAAGAAGGAGAAGGAGAAGGTGAAGTCTGGAGGGCGCAGCAGAAGAAGCAGAAGAAGGAGAAGGAGAAGGTGCAGTCTGGAGGGTGAAGCAGAAGAAGCAGAAGAAGGAGAAGGAGAAGGTGAAGTCTGGAGGGTGAAACAGAAGAAGTAGAAGAAGGAGAAGGAGAAGGTGAAGTCAGGAGGGTGAAGCAGAAGAAGCAGAAGAAGGAGAAGGAGAAGGTGAAGTCTGGAGGGTGAATCAGAAGAAGTAGAAGAAGGAGAAGGAGAAGGTGAAGTCAGGAGGGTGAAGCAGAAGAAGTAGAAGAAGGAGAAGGAGAAGGCGAAGCCTGGAGTGTGAAACAGAAGAAGTAGAAGAAGGAGAAGGAGAAGGTGAAGTCTGGAGCGTGAATCAGAAGATGTAGAAGAAGGAGAAGGAGAAGGTGAAGTCTGGAGGGTCAATCAGAAGAAGTAGAAGAAGGAGAAGGAGAAGGTGAAGTCTGGAGGGTGAATCAGAAGAAGCAGAAGAAGGAGAAGGAGAAGGTGAAGTCTGGAGGGTGAATCAGAAGAAGTAGAAGAAGGAGAAGGAGAAGGTGTAGTCTGGACGGTGAATCAGAAGAAGTAGACGAAGGAGAAGGAGAAGGTGAAGTCTGCAGGGTGAATCAGAAGAAGCAGAAGAAGGAGAAGGAGAAGGTGAAGTCTGGAGGGTGAATCAGAAGAAGTAGAAGAAGGAGAAGGAGAAGGTGAAGTCTGGAGGGTGAATCAGAAGAAGCAGAAGAAGGAGAAGGAGAAGGTGAAGTCTGGCGGGTGAATCAGAAGAAGCAGAAGAAGGAGAAGGAGAAGGTGAAGTCTGGAGGGTGAATCAGAAGAAGCAGAATAAGGAGAAGGAGAAGGTGAAGTCAGGAGGGTGAATCAGAAGAAGCAGAAGAAGGAGAAGGGGAAGGTGAAGTCTGGAGGGTGAATCAGAAGAAGTAGAAGAAGGAGAAGGAGAAGGTGAAGTCTGGAGGGTGAATCAGAAGAAGTAGAAGAAGGAGAAGGAGAAGTTGAAGTCTGGAGGGTGAATCAGAAGAAGCAGAAGAAGGAGAAGGAGAAGGTGAAGTCTGGTGGATGAATCAGAAGAAGCAGAAGAAGGAGAAGGAGACGATGAAGTCAGGAGGGTGAATCAGAAAAAGTAGAAGAAGGAGAAGGAGAAGGTGAAGTCTGGAGGGTGAATCAGAAGAAGTAGAAGAAGGAGAAGGAGAAGGTGAAGTCTGGAGGGTGAATCAGAAGAAGTAGAAGAAGGAGAAGGAGAAGGTGAAGTCTGGAGGGTGAATCAGAAGAAGTAGAAGAAAGAGAAGGAGAAGGTGAAGTCTGGAGGGAGAAGCAGAAAAAGTAGAAGAAGGAGAAGGAGAAGGTGAAGTCTGGAGGGTGAATCAGAAGAAGTAGAAGAAGGAGAAGGAGAAGGTGAAGTCTGGAGGGTGAATCAGAAGAAGTAGAAGAAAGAGAAGGAGAAGGTGAAGTCTGGAGGGAGAAGCAGAAAAAGTAGAAGAAGGAGAAGGAGAAGGTGAAGTCTGGAGGGTGAATCAGAAGAAGTAGAAGAAGGAGAAGGAGAAGGTGAAGTTTGGAGGGTGAAGCAGAAGAAGCAGAAGAAGGAGAAGGAGAAGGTGAAGTCTGGAGGGTGAATCAGAAGAAGTAGAAGAAGGAGAAGGAGAAGGTGAAGTCTGGAGGGTGAATCAGAAGAAGTAGAAGAAGGAGAAGGAGAAGGTGAAGTCTGGAGGGTGAATCAGAAGAAGTAGAAGAAAGAGAAGGAGAAGGTGAAGTCTGGAGGGAGAAGCAGAAGAAGTAGAAGAAGGAGCAGGAGAAGGTGAAGTCTGGAGCGTGAATCAGAAGATGTAGAAGAAGGAGAAGGAGAAGGTGAAGTCTGGAGGGTCAATCAGAAGAAGTAGAAGAAGGAGAAGGAGAAGGTGAAGTCTGGAGGGTGAATCAGAAGAAGTAGAAGAAGGAGAAGGAGAAGGTGTAGTCTGGACGGTGAATCAGAAGAAGTAGACGAAGGAGAAGGAGAAGGTGAAGTCTGCAGGGTGAATCAGAAGAAGCAGAAGAAGGAGAAGGAGAAGGTGAAGTCTGGAGGGTGAATCAGAAGAAGTAGAAGAAGGAGAAGGAGAAGGTGAAGTCTGGAGGGTGAATCAGAAGAAGCAGAAGAAGGAGAAGGAGAAGGTGAAGTCTGGAGGGTGAATCAGAAGAAGCAGAAGAAGGAGAAGGAGAAGGTGAAGTCTGGAGGGTGAATCAGAAGAAGCAGAATAAGGAGAAGGAGAAGGTGAAGTCTGGAGGGTGAATCAGAAGAAGCAGAAGAAGGAGATGGAGAAGGTGAAGTCTGGAGGGTGAATCAGAAGAAGTAGAAGAAGGAGAAGGAGAAGGTGAAGTCTGGAGGGTGAATCAGAAGAAGTAGAAGAAGGAGAAGGAGAAGGTGAAGTCTGGAGGCTGAATCAGAAGAAGCAGAAGAAGGAGAAGGAGAAGGTGAAGTCTGGAGGATGAATCAGAAGAAGCAGAAGAAGGAGAAGGAGACGATGAAGCCTGGAGGGTGAATCAGAAGAAGTAGAAGAAGGAGAAGGAGAAGGTGAAGTCTGGAGGGTGAATCAGAAGAAGCAGAAGAAGGAGAAGGAGAAGGTGAAGTCTGGAGGGTGAATCAGAAGAAGCAGAAGAAGGAGAAGGAGAAGGTGAAGTCTGGAGGGTGAATCAGAAGAAGCAGAATAAGGAGAAGGAGAAGGTGAAGTCTGGAGGGTGAAGCAGAAGAAGTAGAAGAAGGAGAAGGAGAAGGTGAAGTCAGGAGGGTGAATCAGAAGAAGTAGAAGAAGGAGAAGGAGAAGGTGAAGTCAGGAGGGTGAATCAGAAGAAGCTGAAGAAGGAGAAGGAGAAGGTGAAGTCTGGAGGGTGAATCAGAAGAATCAGAAGAAGGAGAAGGAGAAGGTGAAGTCTGGAGGGTGAATCAGAAGAAGCAGAAGAAAGAGAAGGAGAAGGTGATGTCTGGAGGGTGAAGCAGAAGAAACAGAAGAAGGAGAAGGAGAAGGTGAAGACTGGAGGGTGAATCAGAAGAAGTAGAAGAAGGAGAAGGAGAAGGTGAAGTCTGGAGGGTGAATCAGAAGAAGTAGAAGAAGTTGAAGGAGAAGGTGAAGTCTGGAGGGTGAATCAGAAGAAGCAGAAGAAGGAGAAGGAGAAGGTGAAGTCTGGAGGGTGAATCAGAAGAAGCAGAAGAAGAAGAAGGAGAAGATGAAGTCTGGAGGGTGAATCAGAAGAAGTAGAAGAAGGAGAAGGAGAAGGTGAGGTCTGGAGGGTGAATCAGAAGAAGCAGAAGAAGGAGAAGGAGAAGGTGAAGTCTGGAGGGTGAATCAGAAGAAGCAGAAGAAGGAGAAGGAGAAGGTGAAGTTAGGAGGGTGAATCAGAAGAAGCAGAAGAAGGAGAAGGAGAAGGTGAAGTCAGGGGGGTGAAGCAGAAGAAGTAGAAGAAGGAGAAGGAGAAGGTGAAGTCAGGAGGGTGAAGCAGAAGAAGCAGAAGAAGGAGAAGGAGAAGGTGAAGTCTGGAGGGCGCAGCAGAAGAAGCAGAAGAAGGAGAAGGAGAAGGTGCAGTCTGGAGGGTGAAGCAGAAGAAGCAGAAGAAGGAGAAGGAGAAGGTGAAGTCTGGAGGGTGAAACAGAAGAAGTAGAAGAAGGAGAAGGAGAAGGTGAAGTCAGGAGGGTGAAGCAGAAGAAGCAGAAGAAGGAGAAGGAGAAGGTGAAGTCTGGAGGGTAAATCAGAAGAAGTAGAAGAAGGAGAAGGAGAAGGTGAAGTCAGGAGGGTGAAGCAGAAGAAGTAGAAGAAGGAGAAGGAGAAGGCGAAGCCTGGAGTGTGAAACAGAAGAAGTAGAAGAAGGAGAAGGAGAAGTTGAAGTCTGGAGCGTGAATCAGAAGATGTAGAAGAAGGAGAAGGAGAAGGTGAAGTCTGGAGGGTCAATCAGAAGAAGTAGAAGAAGGAGAAGGAGAAGGTGAAGTCTGGAGGGTGAATCAGAAGAAGCAGAAGAAGGAGAAGGAGAAGGTGAAGTCTGGAGGGTGAATCAGAAGAAGTAGAAGAAGGAGAAGGAGAAGGTGTAGTCTGGACGGTGAATCAGAAGAAGTAGACGAAGGAGAAGGAGAAGGTGAAGTCTGCAGGGTGAATCAGAAGAAGCAGAAGAAGGAGAAGGAGAAGGTGAAGTCTGGAGGGTGAATCAGAAGAAGTAGAAGAAGGAGAAGGAGAAGGTGAAGTCTGGAGGGTGAATCAGAAGAAGCAGAAGAAGGAGAAGGAGAAGGTGAAGTCTGGAGGGTGAATCAGAAGAAGCAGAAGAAGGAGAAGGAGAAGGTGAAGTCTGGAGGGTGAATCAGAAGAAGCAGAATAAGGAGAAGGAGAAGGTGAAGTCTGGAGGGTGAATCAGAAGAAGCAGAAGAAGGAGATGGAGAAGGTGAAGTCTGGAGGGTGAATCAGAAGAAGTAGAAGAAGGAGAAGGAGAAGGTGAAGTCTGGAGGGTGAATCAGAAGAAGTAGAAGAAGGAGAAGGAGAAGGTGAAGTCTGGAGGCTGAATCAGAAGAAGCAGAAGAAGGAGAAGGAGAAGGTGAAGTCTGGAGGATGAATCAGAAGAAGCAGAAGAAGGAGAAGGAGACGATGAAGCCTGGAGGGTGAATCAGAAGAAGTAGAAGAAGGAGAAGGAGAAGGTGAAGTCTGGAGGGTGAATCAGAAGAAGCAGAAGAAGGAGAAGGAGAAGGTGAAGTCTGGAGGGTGAATCAGAAGAAGCAGAAGAAGGAGAAGGAGAAGGTGAAGTCTGGAGGGTGAATCAGAAGAAGCAGAATAAGGAGAAGGAGAAGGTGAAGTCTGGAGGGTGAAGCAGAAGAAGTAGAAGAAGGAGAAGGAGAAGGTGAAGTCAGGAGGGTGAATCAGAAGAAGTAGAAGAAGGAGAAGGAGAAGGTGAAGTCAGGAGGGTGAATCAGAAGAAGCTGAAGAAGGAGAAGGAGAAGGTGAAGTCTGGAGGGTGAATCAGAAGAATCAGAAGAAGGAGAAGGAGAAGGTGAAGTCTGGAGGGTGAATCAGAAGAAGCAGAAGAAAGAGAAGGAGAAGGTGATGTCTGGAGGGTGAAGCAGAAGAAACAGAAGAAGGAGAAGGAGAAGGTGAAGACTGGAGGGTGAATCAGAAGAAGTAGAAGAAGGAGAAGGAGAAGGTGAAGTCTGGAGGGTGAATCAGAAGAAGTAGAAGAAGTTGAAGGAGAAGGTGAAGTCTGGAGGGTGAATCAGAAGAAGCAGAAGAAGGAGAAGGAGAAGGTGAAGTCTGGAGGGTGAATCAGAAGAAGCAGAAGAAGAAGAAGGAGAAGATGAAGTCTGGAGGGTGAATCAGAAGAAGTAGAAGAAGGAGAAGGAGAAGGTGAGGTCTGGAGGGTGAATCAGAAGAAGCAGAAGAAGG
Source organism: Somniosus microcephalus (assembly GCF_052327205.1). Taxonomy (NCBI): domain Eukaryota; kingdom Metazoa; phylum Chordata; class Chondrichthyes; order Squaliformes; family Somniosidae; genus Somniosus; species Somniosus microcephalus. Next base: position 45,150 of record NW_028225378.1, read on the forward strand.
AGAAGGAGAAGGTGAAGTCTGGAGGGTGAATCAGAAGAAGCAGAAGAAGGAGAAGGAGAAGGTGAAGTTAGGAGGGTGAATCAGAAGAAGCAGAAGAAGGAGAAGGAGAAGGTGAAGTCAGGGGGGTGAAGCAGAAGAAGTAGAAGAAGGAGAAGGAGAAGGTGAAGTCAGGAGGGTGAAGCAGAAGAAGCAGAAGAAGGAGAAGGAGAAGGTGAAGTCTGGAGGGCGCAGCAGAAGAAGCAGAAGAAGGAGAAGGAGAAGGTGCAGTCTGGAGGGTGAAGCAGAAGAAGCAGAAGAAGGAGAAGGAGAAGGTGAAGTCTGGAGGGTGAAACAGAAGAAGTAGAAGAAGGAGAAGGAGAAGGTGAAGTCAGGAGGGTGAAGCAGAAGAAGCAGAAGAAGGAGAAGGAGAAGGTGAAGTCTGGAGGGTAAATCAGAAGAAGTAGAAGAAGGAGAAGGAGAAGGTGAAGTCAGGAGGGTGAAGCAGAAGAAGTAGAAGAAGGAGAAGGAGAAGGCGAAGCCTGGAGTGTGAAACAGAAGAAGTAGAAGAAGGAGAAGGAGAAGTTGAAGTCTGGAGCGTGAATCAGAAGATGTAGAAGAAGGAGAAGGAGAAGGTGAAGTCTGGAGGGTCAATCAGAAGAAGTAGAAGAAGGAGAAGGAGAAGGTGAAGTCTGGAGGGTGAATCAGAAGAAGCAGAAGAAGGAGAAGGAGAAGGTGAAGTCTGGAGGGTGAATCAGAAGAAGTAGAAGAAGGAGAAGGAGAAGGTGTAGTCTGGACGGTGAATCAGAAGAAGTAGACGAAGGAGAAGGAGAAGGTGAAGTCTGCAGGGTGAATCAGAAGAAGCAGAAGAAGGAGAAGGAGAAGGTGAAGTCTGGAGGGTGAATCAGAAGAAGGAGAAGAAGGAGAAGGAGAAGGTGAAGTCTGGAGGGTGAATCAGAAGAAGCAGAAGAAGGAGAAGGAGAAGGTGAAGTCTGGAGGGTGAATCAGAAGAAGCAGAAGAAGGAGAAGGAGAAGGTGAAGTCTGGAGGGTGAATCAGAAGAAGCAGAATAAGGAGAAGGAGAAGGTGAAGTCAGGAGGGTGAATCAGAAGAAGCAGAAGAAGGAGAAGGGGAAGGTGAAGTCTGGAGGGTGAATCAGAAGAAGTAGACGAAGGAGAAGGAGAAGGTGAAGTCTGCAGGGTGAATCAGAAGAAGCAGAAGAAGGAGAAGGAGAAGGTGAAGTCTGGAGGGTGAATCAGAAGAAGTAGAAGAAGGAGAAGGAGAAGGTGAAGTCTGGAGGGTGAATCAGAAGAAGCAGAAGAAGGAGAAGGAGAAGGTGAAGTCTGGAGGGTGAATCAGAAGAAGCAGAAGAAGGAGAAGGAGAAGGTGAAGTCTGGAGGGTGAATCAGAAGAAGCAGAATAAGGAGAAGGAGAAGGTGAAGTCTGGAGGGTGAATCAGAAGAAGCAGAAGAAGGAGATGGAGAAGGTGAAGTCTGGAGGGTGAATCAGAAGAAGTAGAAGAAGGAGAAGGAGAAGGTGAAGTCTGGAGGGTGAATCAGAAGAAGTAGAAGAAGGAGAAGGAGAAGGTGAAGTCTGGAGGCTGAATCAGAAGAAGCAGAAGAAGGAGAAGGAGAAGGTGAAGTCTGGAGGATGAATCAGAAGAAGCAGAAGAAGGAGAAGGAGACGATGAAGCCTGGAGGGTGAATCAGAAGAAGTAGAAGAAGGAGAAGGAGAAGGTGAAGTCTGGAGGGTGAATCAGAAGAAGCAGAAGAAGGAGAAGGAGAAGGTGAAGTCTGGAGGGTGAATCAGAAGAAGCAGAAGAAGGAGAAGGAGAAGGTGAAGTCTGGAGGGTGAATCAGAAGAAGCAGAATAAGGAGAAGGAGAAGGTGAAGTCTGGAGGGTGAAGCAGAAGAAGTAGAAGAAGGAGAAGGAGAAGGTGAAGTCAGGAGGGTGAATCAGAAGAAGTAAAAGAAGGAGAAGGAGAAGGTGAAGTCAGGAGGGTGAATCAGAAGAAGCTGAAGAAGGAGAAGGAGAAGGTGAAGTCTGGAGGGTGAATCAGAAGAATCAGAAGAAGGAGAAGGAGAAGGTGAAGTCTGGAGGGTGAATCAGAAGAAGCAGAAGAAAGAGAAGGAGAAGGTGATGTCTGGAGGGTGAAGCAGAAGAAACAGAAGAAGGAGAAGGAGAAGGTGAAGACTGGAGGGTGAATCAGAAGAAGTAGAAGAAGGAGAAGGAGAAGGTGAAGTCTGGAGGGTGAATCAGAAGAAGTAGAAGAAGTTGAAGGAGAAGGTGAAGTCTGGAGGGTGAATCAGAAGAAGCAGAAGAAGGAGAAGGAGAAGGTGAAGTCTGGAGGGTGAATCAGAAGAAGCAGAAGAAGAAGAAGGAGAAGATGAAGTCTGGAGGGTGAATCAGAAGAAGTAGAAGAAGGAGAAGGAGAAGGTGAGGTCTGGAGGGTGAATCAGAAGAAGCAGAAGAAGGAGAAGGAGAAGGTGAAGTCTGGAGGGTGAATCAGAAGAAGCAGAAGAAGGAGAAGGAGAAGGTGAAGTTAGGAGGGTGAATCAGAAGAAGCAGAAGAAGGAGAAGGAGAAGGTGAAGTCAGGGGGGTGAAGCAGAAGAAGTAGAAGAAGGAGAAGGAGAAGGTGAAGTCAGGAGGGTGAAGCAGAAGAAGCAGAAGAAGGAGAAGGAGAAGGTGAAGTCTGGAGGGCGCAGCAGAAGAAGCAGAAGAAGGAGAAGGAGAAGGTGCAGTCTGGAGGGTGAAGCAGAAGAAGCAGAAGAAGGAGAAGGAGAAGGTGAAGTCTGGAGGGTGAAACAGAAGAAGTAGAAGAAGGAGAAGGAGAAGGTGAAGTCAGGAGGGTGAAGCAGAAGAAGCAGAAGAAGGAGAAGGAGAAGGTGAAGTCTGGAGGGTAAATCAGAAGAAGTAGAAGAAGGAGAAGGAGAAGGTGAAGTCAGGAGGGTGAAGCAGAAGAAGTAGAAGAAGGAGAAGGAGAAGGCGAAGCCTGGAGTGTGAAACAGAAGAAGTAGAAGAAGGAGAAGGAGAAGTTGAAGTCTGGAGCGTGAATCAGAAGATGTAGAAGAAGGAGAAGGAGAAGGTGAAGTCTGGAGGGTCAATCAGAAGAAGTAGAAGAAGGAGAAGGAGAAGGTGAAGTCTGGAGGGTGAATCAGAAGAAGCAGAAGAAGGAGAAGGAGAAGGTGAAGTCTGGAGGGTGAATCAGAAGAAGTAGAAGAAGGAGAAGGAGAATGTGTAGTCTGGACGGTGAATCAGAAGAAGTAGACGAAGGAGAAGGAGAAGGTGAAGTCTGCAGGGTGAATCAGAAGAAGCAGAAGAAGGAGAAGGAGAAGGTGAAGTCTGGAGGGTGAATCAGAAGAAGGAGAAGAAGGAGAAGGAGAAGGTGAAGTCTGGAGGGTGAATCAGAAGAAGCAGAAGAAGGAGAAGGAGAAGGTGAAGTCTGGAGGGTGAATCAGAAGAAGCAGAAGAAGGAGAAGGAGAAGGTGAAGTCTGGAGGGTGAATCAGAAGAAGCAGAATAAGGAGAAGGAGAAGGTGAAGTCAGGAGGGTGAATCAGAAGAAGCAGAAGAAGGAGAAGGGGAAGGTGAAGTCTGGAGGGTGAATCAGAAGAAGTAGAAGAAGGAGAAGGAGAAGGTGAAGTCTGGAGGGTGAATCAGAAGAAGTAGAAGAAGGAGAAGGAGAAGGTGAAGTCTGGAGGTTGAATCAGAAGAAGCAGAAGAAGGAGAAGGAGAAGGTGAAGTCTGGAGGATGAATCAGAAGAAGCAGAAGAAGGAGAAGGAGACGATGAAGTCTGGAGGGTGAATCAGAAGAAGCAGAAGAAGGAGAAGGAGAAGGTGAAGTCTGGAGGGTGAATCAGAAGAAGCAGAAGAAGGAGAAGGAGAAGGTGAAGTCTGGAGGGTGAATCAGAAGAAGCAGAAGAAGGAGAAGGAGAAGGTGAAGTCTGGAGGGTGAATCAGAAGAAGCAGAATAAGGAGAAGGAGAAGGTGAAGTCTGGAGGGTGAATCAGAAGAAGCAGAAGAAGGAGAAGGTGAAGTCTGGAGGGTGAATCAGAAGAAGTAGAAGAAGGAGAAGGAGAAGGTGAAGTGTGGAGGGTGAAGCAGAAGAAGTAGAAGAAGGAGAAGGAGAAGGTGAAGTCAGGAGGGTGAATCAGAAGAAGTAGAAGAAGGAGAAGGAGAAGGTGAAGTCAGGAGGGTGAATCAGAAGAAGCTGAAGAAGGAGAAGGAGAAGGTGAAGTCTGGATGGTGAATCAGAAGAATCAGAAGAAGGAGAAGGAGAAGGTGAAGTCTGGAGGGTGAATCAGAAGAAGCAGAATAAAGAGAAGGAGAAGGTGATGTCTGGAGGGTGAAGCAGAAGAAACAGAAGAAGGAGAAGGAGAAGGTGAAGACTGGAGGGTGAATCAGAAGAAGTAGAAGAAGGAGAAGGAGAAGGTGAAGTCTGGAGGGTGAATCAGAAGAAGTAGAAGAAGTTGAAGGAGAAGGTGAAGTCTGGAGGGTGAATCAGAAGAAGCAGAAGAAGGAGAAGGAGAAGGTGAAGTCTGGAGGGTGAATCAGAAAAAGCAGAAGAAGAAGAAGGAGAAGATGAAGTCTGCAGGGTGAATCAGAAGAAGTAGAAGAAGGAGAAGGAGATGGTGAAGTCAGGGGGGTGAAGCAGAAGAAGTAGAAGAAGGAGAAGGAGAAGGTGAAGTCAGGAGGGTGAAGCAGAAGAAGCAGAAGAAGGAGAAGGAGAAGCTGAAGTCTGGAGGGCGCAGCAGAAGAAGCAGAAGAAGGAGAACGAGAAGGTGAAGTCTGGAGGGTGAAGCAGAAGAAGCAGAAGAAGGAGAAGGAGAAGGTGAAGTCTGGAGGGTGAAACAGAAGAAGTAGAAGAAGGAGAAGGAGAAGGTGAAGTCAGGAGGTTGAAGCAGAAGAAGCAGAAGAAGGAGAAGGAGAAGGTGAAGTCTGGAGAGTGAATCAGAAGAAGTAGAAGAAGGAGAAGGAGAAGGTGAAGTCAGGAGGGTGAAGCAGAAGAAGCAGAAGAAGGAGAAGGAGAAGGTGAAGTCTGGAGGTTGAAGCAGAAGAAGCAGAAGAAGGAGAAGGAGAAGGTGAAGTCTGGAGGGTGAAGCAAAAGAAGCAGAAGAAGGAGAAGAAGAAGGTGAAGTCAGGAGGGTGAATCAGAAGAAGTAGAAAAAGGAGAAGGAGAAGGTGAAGTCTGGAGGGTGAATCAGAAGAAGTAGAAGAAGGAGAAGGAGAAGGTGAAGTCTGGAGGGTGAATCAGAAGAAGGAGAAGAAGGAGAAGGAGAAGGTGAAGTCTGGAGGGTGAATCAGAAGAAGCAGAAGAAGGAGAACGGGAAGGTGAAGTCTGGAGGGAGAAGCAGAAGAAGTAGAAGAAGGAGAAGGAGAAGGTGAAGTCTGGAGGGTGAATCAGAAGAAGTAGAAGAAGGAGAAGGCGAAGGGAAAGTCTGGAGGGTGAATCAGAAGAAGTAGAAGAAGGAGAAGGAGAAGGTGAAGTCTGGAGGGTGAATCGGAAGAAGCATAAGAAGGAGAAGGAGAAGGTGAAGTCTGGAGGGTGAATCAGAAGAAGTAGAAGAAGGAGAAGGAGAAGGTGTAGTCTGGAGGGTGAATCAGAAGAAGTAGACGAAGGAGAAGGAGAAGGTGAAATCTGGAGGGTGAATCAGAAGAAGCAGAAGAAGGAAAAGGAGAAGGTGAAGTCTGGAGGGTGAATCAGAAGAGGTAGAAGAAGGATAAGGAGAAGGTGAAGTCTGGAGGGTGAACCAGAAGAAGCAGAAGAAGGAGAAGGAGAAGGTGAAGTCTGGAGGGTGAATCAGACGAAGCAGAAGAAGGAGAAGGAGAAGGTGAAGTCTGGAGGGTGAATCAGAAGAAGTAGAAGAAGTAGAAGGAGAAGGTGAAGTCTGGAGGGTGAATCAGAAGAAGTAGAAGAAGGAGAAGGAGAAGGTGAAGTCTGGAGGGTGAATCAGAAGAAGCAGAAGAAGGAGAAGGAGAAGGTGAAGTCAGGAGGGTGAATCAGAAGAAGCAGAAGAAGGAGAAGGAGAAGGTGAAGTCTGGAGGGTGAATCAGAAGAAGCAGAAGAAGGAGAAGGAGAAGGTGAAGACTGGAGGGTGAATCAGAAGAAGTAGAAGAAGGAGAAGGAGAAGGTGAAGTCTGGAGGGTGAATCAGAAGAAGTAGAAGAAGGAGAAGGAGAAGGCGAAGTCTGGAGGGTGAATCAGAAGAAGCAGAAGAAGGAGAAGGAGAAGGTGATGTCTGGAGGGTGAATCAGAAGAAGCAGAAGAAGGAGAAGGAGAAGCTAAAGTCTGGAGGGTGAAACAGAAGAAGTAGAAGAAGGAGAAGGAGAAGGTGAGGTCTGGAGGGTGAATCAGAAGAAGCAGAAGAAGGAGAAGGAGAAGGTGAAGTCTGAAGGGTGAATCAGAAGAAGCAGAAGAAGGAGAAGGAGAAGGTGAAGTCTGGAGGGTGAATCAGAAGAAGCAGAAGAAGGAGAAGGAGAAGGTGAAGTCTGGAGGGTGAATCAGAAGAAGCAGAAGATGGAGAAGGAGAAGGTGAAGTCTGGAGGGTGAATCAGAAGAAGTAGAAGAAGGAGAAGGAGAAGGTGAAGTCTGCAGGGTGAATCAGAAGAAGTAGAAGAAGGAGAAGGAGAAGGTGAAGTCTGGAGGGTGAATCAGAAGAAGCAGAAGAAGGAGAACGGGAAGGTGAAGTCTGGAGGGAGAAGCAGAAGAAGTAGAAGAAGGAGAAGGAGAAGGTGAAGTCTGGAGGGTGAATCAGAAGAAGTAGAAGAAGGAGAAGGCGAAGGTAAAGTCTGGAGGGTGAATCAGAAGAAGTAGAAGAAGGAGAAGGAGAAGGTGAAGTCTGGAGGGTGAATCGGAAGAAGCAGAAGAAGGAGAAGGAGAAGGTGAAGTCTGGAGGGTGAATCAGAAGAAGTAGAAGAAGGAGAAGGAGAAGGTGTAGTCTGGAGGGTGAATCAGAAGAAGTAGACGAAGGAGAAGGAGAAGGTGAAGTCTGGAGGGTGAATCAGAAGAAGCAGAAGAAGAAGAAGGAGAAGGTGAAGTCTGGAGGGTGGATCAGAAGAGGTAGAAGAAGGATAAGGAGAAGGTGAAGTCTGGAGGGTGAACCAGAAGAAGCAGAAGAAGGAGAAGGAGAAGGTGAAGTCTGGAGGGTGAATCAGAAGAAGCAGAAGAAGGAGAAGGAGAAGGTGAAGTCTGGAGGGTGAATCAGAAGAAGTAGAAGAAGGAGAAGGAGAAGGTGAAGTCTGGAGGGTGAATCAGAAGAAGTAGAAGAAGGAGAAGGAGAAGGCGAAGTCTGGAGGGTGAATCTGAAGAAGCAGAAGAAGGAGAAGGAGAAGGTGAAGTCTGGAGGGTGAATCAGAAGAAGCAGAAGAAGGAGAAGGAGAAGATGAAGTCTGGAGGGTGAATCAGAAGAAGTAGAAGAAGGAGAAGGAGAAGGTGAAGTCTGGAGGGTGAATCAGAAGAAGTAGAAGAAGGAGAAGGAGAAGGTGAAGTCTGGAGGGTGAATCAGAAGAAGTAGAAGAAGGAGAAGGAGAAGGTGAAGTCTGGAGGGTGAATCAGAAGAAGTAGAAGAAGTTGAAGGAGAAGGTGAAGTCTGGAGGGTGAATCAGAAGAAGCAGAAGAAGGAGAAGGAGAAGGTGAAGTCTGGAGGGTGAATCAGAAGAAGCAGAAGAAAGAGAAGGAGAAGGTGATGTCTGGAGGGTGAAGCAGAAGAAACAGAAGAAGGAGAAGGAGAAGGTGAAGACTGGAGGGTGAATCAGAAGAAGTAGAAGAAGGAGAAGGAGAAGGTGAAGTCTGGAGGGTGAATCAGAAGAAGTAGAAGAAGGAGAAGGAGAAGGTGAAGTCTGGAGGGTGAATCAGAAGAAGCAGAAGAAGAAGAAGGAGAAGATGAAGTCTGGAGGGTGAATCAGAAGAAGTAGAAGAAGGAGAAGGAGAAGGTGAGGTCTGGAGGGTGAATCAGAAGAAGCAGAAGAAGGAGAAGGAGAAGGTGAAGTCTGGAGGGTGAATCAGAAGAAGCAGAAGAAGGAGAAGGAGAAGGTGAAGTTAGGAGGGTGAATCAGAAGAAGCAGAAGAAGGGGAAGGAGAAGGTGAAGTCAGGGGGGTGAAGCAGAAGAAGTAGAAGAAGGAGAAGGAGAAGGTGAAGTCAGGAGGGTGAAGCAGAAGAAGCAGAAGAAGGAGAAGGAGAAGGTGAAGTCTGGAGGGCGCAGCAGAAGAAGCAGAAGAAGGAGAAGGAGAAGGTGCAGTCTGGAGGGTGAAGCAGAAGAAGCAGAAGAAGGAGAAGGAGAAGGTGAAGTCTGGAGGGTGAAACAGAAGAAGTAGAAGAAGGAGAAGGAGAAGGTGAAGTCAGGAGGGTGAAGCAGAAGAAGCAGAAGAAGGAGAAGGAGAAGGTGAAGTCTGGAGGGTGAATCAGAAGAAGTAGAAGAAGGAGAAGGAGAAGGTGAAGTCAGGAGGGTGAAGCAGAAGAAGTAGAAGAAGGAGAAGGAGAAGGCGAAGCCTGGAGTGTGAAACAGAAGAAGTAGAAGAAGGAGAAGGAGAAGGTGCAGTCTGGAGGGTGAATCAGAAGAAGCAGAAGAAGGAGAAGGAGAAGGTGAAGTCTGGAGGGTGAATCAGAAGAAGTAGAAGAAGGAGAAGGAGAAGGTGTAGTCTGGACGGTGAATCAGAAGAAGTAGACGAAGGAGAAGGAGAAGGTGAAGTCTGCAGGGTGAATCAGAAGAAGCAGAAGAAGGAGAAGGAGAAGGTGAAGTCTGGAGGGTGAATCAGAAGAAGGAGAAGAAGGAGAAGGAGAAGGTGAAGTCTGGAGGGTGAATCAGAAGAAGCAGAAGAAGGAGAAGGAGAAGGTGAAGTCTGGAGGGTGAATCAGAAGAAGCAGAAGAAGGAGAAGGAGAAGGTGAAGTCTGGAGGGTGAATCAGAAGAAGCAGAATAAGGAGAAGGAGAAGGTGAAGTCAGGAGGGTGAATCAGAAGAAGCAGAAAAGGAGAAGGGGAAGGTGAAGTCTGGAGGGTGAATCAGAAGAAGTAGAAGAAGGAGAAGGAGAAGGTGAAGTCTGGAGGGTGAATCAGAAGAAGTAGAAGAAGGAGAAGGAGAAGGTGAAGTCTGGAGGTTGAATCAGAAGAAGCAGAAGAAGGAGAAGGAGAAGGTGAAGTCTGGAGGATTAATCAGAAGAAGCAGAAGAAGGAGAAGGAGACGATGAAGTCTGGAGGGTGAATCAGAAGAAGCAGAAGAAGGAGAAGGAGAAGGTGAAGTCTGGAGGTTGAATCAGAAGAAGCAGAAGAAGGAGAAGGAGAAGGTGAAGTCTGGAGGGTGAATCAGATGAAGCAAAAGAAGGAGAAGGAGAAGGTGAAGTCTGGAGGGTGAATCAGAAGAAGCAGAATAAGGAGAAGGAGAAGGTGAAGTCTGGAGGGTGAATCAGAAGAAGCAGAAGAAGGAGAAGGTGAAGTCTGGAGGGTGAATCAGAAGAAGTAGAAGAAGGAGAAGGAGAAGGTGAAGTCTGGAGGGTGAAGCAGAAGAAGTAGAAGAAGGAGAAGGAGAAGGTGAAGTCAGGAGGGTGAATCAGAAGAAGTAGAAGAAGGAGAAGGAGAAGGTGAAGTCAGGAGGGTGAATCAGAAGAAGCTGAAGAAGGAGAAGGAGAAGGTGAAGTCTGGAGGGTGAATCGGAAGAAGCAGAAGAAGGAGAAGGAGAAGGTGAAGTCTGGAGGGTGAATCAGAAGAAGTCGAAGAAGGAGAAGGAGAAGGTGTAGTCTGGAGGGTGAATCAGAAGAAGTAGACGAAGGAGAAGGAGAAGGTGAAGTCTGGAGGGTGAATCAGAAGAAGCAGAAGAAGGAGAAGGAGAAGGTGAAGTCTGGAGGGTGGATCAGAAGAGGTAGAAGAAGGATAAGGAGAAGGTGAAGTCTGGAGGGTGAACCAGAAGAAGCAGAAGAAGGAGAAGGAGAAGGTGAAGTCTGGAGGGTGAATCAGAAGAAGCAGAAGAAGGAGAAGGAGAAGGTGAAGTCTGGAGGGTGAATCAGAAGAAGTAGAAGAAGGAGAAGGAGAAGGTGAAGTCTGGAGGATGAATCAGAAGAAGTAGAAGAAGGAGAAGGAGAAGGCGAAGTCTGGAGGGTGAATCAGAAGAAGCAGAAGAAGGAGAAGGAGAAGGTGAAGTCTGGAGGGTGAATCAGAAGAAGCAGAAGAAGGAGAAGGAGAAGATGAAGTCTGGAGGGTGAATCAGAAGAAGTAGAAGAAGGAGAAGGAGAAGGTGAAGTCTGGAGGGTGAATCAGCAGAAGCAGAAGAAGGAGAAGGAGAAGGTGAAGTCTGGAGGGTGAATCAGAAGAAGCAGAAGAAGGAGAAGGAGAAGGTGAAGTCTGGAGGGTGAATCAGAAGAAGTAGAAGAGGTTGAAGGAGAAGGTGAAGTCTGGAGGGTGAATCAGAAGAAGCAGAAGAAGGAGAAGGAGAAGGTGAAGTCTGGAGGGTGAATCAGAAGAAGCAGAAGAAAGAGAAGGAGAAGTTGATGTCTGGAGGGTGAAGCAGAAGAAGTAGAAGAAGTTGAAGGGGAAGGTGAAGTCTGGAGGGTGAATCAGAAGAAGCAGAAGAAGGAGAAGGAGAAGGTGAAGTCTGGAGGGTGAATCAGAAGAAGCAGAAGAAGAAGAAGGAGAAGATGAAGTCTGGAGGGTGAATCAGAAGAAGTAGAAGAAGGAGAAGGAGAAGGTGAGGTCTGGAGGGTGAATCAGAAGAAGCAGAAGAAGGAGAAGGAGAAGGTGAAGTCTGGAGGGTGAATCAGAAGAAGTAGAAGAAGGAGAAGGAGAAGGTGAAGTCTGGAGGATGAATCAGAAGAAGTAGAAGAAGGAGAAGGAGAAGGCGAAGTCTGGAGGGTGAATCAGAAGAAGCAGAAGAAGGAGAAGGAGAAGGTGAAGTCTGGAGGGTGAATCAGAAGAAGCAGAAGAAGGAGAAGGAGAAGATGAAGTCTGGAGGGTGAATCAGAAGAAGTAGAAGAAGGAGAAGGAGAAGGTGAAGTCTGGAGGGTGAATCAGCAGAAGCAGAAGAAGGAGAAGGAGAAGGTGAAGTCTGGAGGGTGAATCAGAAGAAGCAGAAGAAGGAGAAGGAGAAGGTGAAGTCTGGAGGGTGAATCAGAAGAAGTAGAAGAGGTTGAAGGAGAAGGTGAAGTCTGGAGGGTGAATCAGAAGAAGCAGAAGAAGGAGAAGGAGAAGGTGAAGTCTGGAGGGTGAATCAGAAGAAGCAGAAGAAAGAGAAGGAGAAGTTGATGTCTGGAGGGTGAAGCAGAAGAAACAGAAGAAGGAGAAGGAGAAGGTGCAGTCTGGAGGGTGAAGCAGAAGAAGCAGAAGAAGGAGAAGGAGAAGGTGAAGTCTGGAGGGTGAAACAGAAGAAGTAGAAGAAGGAGAAGGAGAAGGTGAAGTCAGGAGGGTGAAGCAGAAGAAGCAGAAGAAGGAGAAGGAGAAGGTGAAGTCTGGAGGGTGAATCAGAAGAAGTAGAAGAAGGAGAAGGAGAAGGTGAAGTCAGGAGGGTGAAGCAGAAGAAGTAGAAGAAGGAGAAGGAGAAGGCGAAGCCTGGAGTGTGAAACAGAAGAAGTAGAAGAAGGAGAAGGAGAAGGTGCAGTCTGGAGGGTGAATCAGAAGAAGCAGAAGAAGGAGAAGGAGAAGGTGAAGTCTGGAGGGTGAATCAGAAGAAGTAGAAGAAGGAGAAGGAGAAGGTGTAGTCTGGACGGTGAATCAGAAGAAGTAGACGAAGGAGAAGGAGAAGGTGAAGTCTGCAGGGTGAATCAGAAGAAGCAGAAGAAGGAGAAGGAGAAGGTGAAGTCTGGAGGGTGAATCAGAAGAAGGAGAAGAAGGAGAAGGAGAAGGTGAAGTCTGGAGGGTGAATCAGAAGAAGCAGAAGAAGGAGAAGGAGAAGGTGAAGTCTGGAGGGTGAATCAGAAGAAGCAGAAGAAGGAGAAGGAGAAGGTGAAGTCTGGAGGGTGAATCAGAAGAAGCAGAATAAGGAGAAGGAGAAGGTGAAGTCAGGAGGGTGAATCAGAAGAAGCAGAAAAGGAGAAGGGGAAGGTGAAGTCTGGAGGGTGAATCAGAAGAAGTAGAAGAAGGAGAAGGAGAAGGTGAAGTCTGGAGGGTGAATCAGAAGAAGTAGAAGAAGGAGAAGGAGAAGGTGAAGTCTGGAGGTTGAATCAGAAGAAGCAGAAGAAGGAGAAGGAGAAGGTGAAGTCTGGAGGATTAATCAGAAGAAGCAGAAGAAGGAGAAGGAGACGATGAAGTCTGGAGGGTGAATCAGAAGAAGCAGAAGAAGGAGAAGGAGAAGGTGAAGTCTGGAGGGTGAATCAGAAGAAGCAGAAGAAGGAGAAGGTGAAGTCTGGAGGGTGAATCAGATGAAGCAAAAGAAGGAGAAGGAGAAGGTGAAGTCTGGAGGGTGAATCAGAAGAAGCAGAATAAGGAGAAGGAGAAGGTGAAGTCTGGAGGGTGAATCAGAAGAAGCAGAAGAAGGAGAAGGTGAAGTCTGGAGGGTGAATCAGAAGAAGTAGAAGAAGGAGAAGGAGAAGGTGAAGTCTGGAGGGTGAAGCAGAAGAAGTAGAAGAAGGAGAAGGAGAAGGTGAAGTCAGGAGGGTGAATCAGAAGAAGTAGAAGAAGGAGAAGGAGAAGGTGAAGTCAGGAGGGTGAATCAGAAGAAGCTGAAGAAGGAGAAGGAGAAGGTGAAGTCTGGAGGGTGAATCGGAAGAAGCAGAAGAAGGAGAAGGAGAAGGTGAAGTCTGGAGGGTGAATCAGAAGAAGTCGAAGAAGGAGAAGGAGAAGGTGTAGTCTGGAGGGTGAATCAGAAGAAGTAGACGAAGGAGAAGGAGAAGGTGAAGTCTGGAGGGTGAATCAGAAGAAGCAGAAGAAGGAGAAGGAGAAGGTGAAGTCTGGAGGGTGGATCAGAAGAGGTAGAAGAAGGATAAGGAGAAGGTGAAGTCTGGAGGGTGAACCAGAAGAAGCAGAAGAAGGAGAAGGAGAAGGTGAAGTCTGGAGGGTGAATCAGAAGAAGCAGAAGAAGGAGAAGGAGAAGGTGAAGTCTGGAGGGTGAATCAGAAGAAGTAGAAGAAGGAGAAGGAGAAGGTGAAGTCTGGAGGATGAATCAGAAGAAGTAGAAGAAGGAGAAGGAGAAGGCGAAGTCTGGAGGGTGAATCAGAAGAAGCAGAAGAAGGAGAAGGAGAAGGTGAAGTCTGGAGGGTGAATCAGAAGAAGCAGAAGAAGGAGAAGGAGAAGATGAAGTCTGGAGGGTGAATCAGAAGAAGTAGAAGAAGGAGAAGGAGAAGGTGAAGTCTGGAGGGTGAATCAGCAGAAGCAGAAGAAGGAGAAGGAGAAGGTGAAGTCTGGAGGGTGAATCAGAAGAAGCAGAAGAAGGAGAAGGAGAAGGTGAAGTCTGGAGGGTGAATCAGAAGAAGTAGAAGAGGTTGAAGGAGAAGGTGAAGTCTGGAGGGTGAATCAGAAGAAGCAGAAGAAGGAGAAGGAGAAGGTGAAGTCTGGAGGGTGAATCAGAAGAAGCAGAAGAAAGAGAAGGAGAAGTTGATGTCTGGAGGGTGAAGCAGAAGAAACAGAAGAAGGAGAAGGAGAAGGTGAAGACTGGAGGGTGAATCAGAAGAAGTAGAAGAAGGAGAAGGAGAAGGTGAAGTCTGGAGGGTGAATCAGAAGAAGTAGAAGAAGTTGAAGGGGAAGGTGAAGTCTGGAGGGTGAATCAGAAGAAGCAGAAGAAGGAGAAGGAGAAGGTGAAGTCTGGAGGGTGAATCAGAAGAAGCAGAAGAAGAAGAAGGAGAAGATGAAGTCTGGAGGGTGAATCAGAAGAAGTAGAAGAAGGAGAAGGAGAAGGTGAGGTCTGGAGGGTGAATCAGAAGAAGCAGAAGAAGGAGAAGGAGAAGGTGAAGTCTGGAGGGTGAATCAGAAGAAGTAGAAGAAGGAGAAGGAGAAGGTGAAGTCTGGAGGATGAATCAGAAGAAGTAGAAGAAGGAGAAGGAGAAGGCGAAGTCTGGAGGGTGAATCAGAAGAAGCAGAAGAAGGAGAAGGAGAAGGTGAAGTCTGGAGGGTGAATCAGAAGAAGCAGAAGAAGGAGAAGGAGAAGATGAAGTCTGGAGGGTGAATCAGAAGAAGTAGAAGAAGGAGAAGGAGAAGGTGAAGTCTGGAGGGTGAATCAGCAGAAGCAGAAGAAGGAGAAGGAGAAGGTGAAGTCTGGAGGGTGAATCAGAAGAAGCAGAAGAAGGAGAAGGAGAAGGTGAAGTCTGGAGGGTGAATCAGAAGAAGTAGAAGAGGTTGAAGGAGAAGGTGAAGTCTGGAGGGTGAATCAGAAGAAGCAGAAGAAGGAGAAGGAGAAGGTGAAGTCTGGAGGGTGAATCAGAAGAAGCAGAAGAAAGAGAAGGAGAAGTTGATGTCTGGAGGGTGAAGCAGAAGAAACAGAAGAAGGAGAAGGAGAAGGTGAAGACTGGAGGGTGAATCAGAAGAAGTAGAAGAAGGAGAAGGAGAAGGTGAAGTCTGGAGGGTGAATCAGAAGAAGTAGAAGAAGTTGAAGGGGAAGGTGAAGTCTGGAGGGTGAATCAGAAGAAGCAGAAGAAGGAGAAGGAGAAGGTGAAGTCTGGAGGGTGAATCAGAAGAAGCAGAAGAAGAAGAAGGAGAAGATGAAGTCTGGAGGGTGAATCAGAAGAAGTAGAAGAAGGAGAAGGAGAAGGTGAGGTCTGGAGGGTGAATCAGAAGAAGCAGAAGAAGGAGAAGGAGAAGGTGAAGTCTGGAGGGTGAATCAGAAGAAGCAGAAGAAGCAGAAGGAGAAGGTGAAGTTAGGAGGGTGAATCAGAAGAAGCAGAAGAAGGAGAAGGAGAAGGTGAAGTCAGGGGGGTGAAGCAGAAGAAGTAGAAGAAGGAGAAGGAGAAGGTGAAGTCAGGAGGGTGAAGCAGAAGAAGCAGAAGAAGGAGAAGGAGAAGGTGAAGTCTGGAGGGCGCAGCAGAAGAAGCAGAAGAAGGAGAAGGAGAAGGTGCAGTCTGGAGGGTGATGCAGAAGAAGCAGAAGAAGGAGAAGGAGAAGGTGAAGTCTGGAGGTTGAAACAGAAGAAGTCGAAGAAGGAGAAGGAGAAGGTGAAGTCAGGAGGGTGAAGCAGAAGAAGCAGAAGAAGGAGAAGGAGAAGGTGAAGTCTGGAGGGTGAATCAGAAGAAGTAGAAGAAGGAGAAGGAGAAGGTGAAGTCAGGAGGGTGAAGCAGAAGAAGTAGAAGAAGGAGAAGGAGAAGGCGAAGCCTGGAGTGTGAAACAGAAGAAGTAGAAGAAGGAGAAGGAGAAGGTGAAGTCTGGAGCGTGAATCAGAAGATGTAGAAGAAGGAGAAGGAGAAGGTGAAGTCTGGAGGGTCAATCAGAAGAAGTAGAAGAAGGAGAAGGAGAAGGTGAAGTCTGGAGGGTGAATCAGAAGAAGCAGAAGAAGGAGAAGGAGAAGGTGAAGTCTGGAGGGTGAATCAGAAGAAGTAGAAGAAGGAGAAGGAGAAGGTGTAGTCTGGACGGTGAATCAGAAGAAGTAGACGAAGGAGAAGGAGAAGGTGAAGTCTGCAGGGTGAATCAGAAGAAGCAGAAGAAGGAGAAGGAGAAGGTGAAGTCTGGAGGGTGAATCAGAAGAAGGAGAAGAAGGAGAAGGAGAAGGTGAAGTCTGGAGGGTGAATCAGAAGAAGCAGAAGAAGGAGAAGGAGAAGGTGAAGTCTGGAGGGTGAATCAGAAGAAGCAGAAGAAGGAGAAGGAGAAGGTGAAGTCTGGAGGGTGAATCAGAAGAAGCAGAATAAGGAGAAGGAGAAGGTGAATTCAGGAGGGTGAATCAGAAGAAGCAGAAGAAGGAGAAGGGGAAGGTGAAGTCTGGAGGGTGAATCAGAAGAAGTAGAAGAAGGAGAAGGAGAAGGTGAAGTCTGGAGGGTGAATCAGAAGAAGTAGAAGAAGGAGAAGGAGAAGGTGAAGTCTGGAGGTTGAATCAGAAGAAGCAGAAGAAGGAGAAGGAGAAGGTGAAGTCTGGAGGATGAATCAGAAGAAGCAGAAGAAGGAGAAGGAGACGATGAAGTCTGGAGGGTGAATCAGAAGAAGCAGAAGAAGGAGAAGGAGAAGGTGAAGTCTGGAGGGTGAATCAGAAGAAGCAGAAGAAGGAGAAGGCGAAGGTGAAGTCTGGAGGGTGAATCAGAAGAAGCAGAAGAAGGAGAAGGAGAAGGTGAAGTCTGGAGGGTGAATCAGAAGAAGCAGAATAAGGAGAAGGAGAAGGTGAAGTCTGGAGGGTGAATCAGAAGAAGCAGAAGAAGGAGAAGGTGAAGTCTGGAGGGTGAATCAGAAGAAGTAGAAGAAGGAGAAGGAGAAGGTGAAGTCTGGAGGGTGAAGCAGAAGAAGTAGAAGAAGGAGAAGGAGAAGGTGAAGTCAGGAGGGTGAATCAGAAGAAGTAGAAAAAGGAGAAGGAGAAGGTGAAGTCTGGAGGGTGAATCAGAAGAAGTAGAAGAAGGAGAAGGAGAAGGTGAAGTCTGGAGGGTGAATCAGAAGAAGGAGAAGGTGAAGTCTGGAGGGTGAATCAGAAGAAGCAGAAGAAGGAGAACGGGAAGGTGAAGACTGGAGGGAGAATCAGAAGAAGTAGAAGAAGTTGAAGGAGAAGGTGAAGTCTGGAGGGTGAATCAGAAGAAGCAGAAGAAGGAGAAGGAGAAGGTGAAGTCTGGAGGGTGAATCAGAAGAAGCAGAAGAAAGAGAAGGAGAAGGTGATGTCTGGAGGGTGAAGCAGAAGAAACAGAAGAAGGAGAAGGAGAAGGTGAAGACTGGAGGGTGAATCAGAAGAAGTAGAAGAAGGAGAAGGAGAAGGTGAAGTCTGGAGGGTGAATCAGAAGAAGTAGAAGAAGGAGAAGGAGAAGGTGAAGTCTGGAGGGTGAATCAGAAGAAGCAGAAGAAGAAGAAGGAGAAGATGAAGTCTGGAGGGTGAATCAGAAGAAGTAGAAGAAGGAGAAGGAGAAGGTGAGGTCTGGAGGGTGAATCAGAAGAAGCAGAAGAAGGAGAAGGAGAAGGTGAAGTCTGGAGGGTGAATCAGAAGAAGCAGAAGAAGGAGAAGGAGAAGGTGAAGTTAGGAGGGTGAATCAGAAGAAGCAGAAGAAGGGGAAGGAGAAGGTGAAGTCAGGGGGGTGAAGCAGAAGAAGTAGAAGAAGGAGAAGGAGAAGGTGAAGTCAGGAGGGTGAAGCAGAAGAAGCAGAAGAAGGAGAAGGAGAAGGTGAAGTCTGGAGGGCGCAGCAGAAGAAGCAGAAGAAGGAGAAGGAGAAGGTGCAGTCTGGAGGGTGAAGCAGAAGAAGCAGAAGAAGGAGAAGGAGAAGGTGAAGTCTGGAGGGTGAAACAGAAGAAGTAGAAGAAGGAGAAGGAGAAGGTGAAGTCAGGAGGGTGAAGCAGAAGAAGCATAAGAAGGAGAAGGAGAAGGTGAAGTCTGGAGGGTGAATCAGAAGAAGTAGAAGAAGGAGAAGGAGAAGGTGAAGTCAGGAGGGTGAAGCAGAAGAAGTAGAAGAAGGAGAAGGAGAAGGCGAAGCCTGGAGTGTGAAACAGAAGAAGTAGAAGAAGGAGAAGGAGAAGGTGCAGTCTGGAGGGTGAATCAGAAGAAGCAGAAGAAGGAGAAGGAGAAGGTGAAGTCTGGAGGGTGAATCAGAAGAAGTCGAAGAAGGAGAAGGAGAAGGTGTAGTCTGGACGGTGAATCAGAAGAAGTAGACGAAGGAGAAGGAGAAGGTGAAGTCTGGAGGGTGAATCAGAAGAAGCAGAAGAAGGAGAAGGAGAAGGTGAAGTCTGGAGGGTGGATCAGAAGAGGTAGAAGAAGGATAAGGAGAAGGTGAAGTCTGGAGGGTGAACCAGAAGAAGCAGAAGAAGGAGAAGGAGAAGGTGAAGTCTGGAGGGTGAATCAGAAGAAGCAGAAGAAGGAGAAGGAGAAGGTGAAGTCTGGAGGGTGAATCAGAAGAAGTAGAAGAAGGAGAAGGAGAAGGTGAAGTCTGGAGGATGAATCAGAAGAAGTAGAAGAAGGAGAAGGAGAAGGCGAAGTCTGGAGGGTGAATCAGAAGAAGCAGAAGAAGGAGAAGGAGAAGGTGAAGTCTGGAGGGTGAATCAGAAGAAGCAGAAGAAGGAGAAGGAGAAGATGAAGTCTGGAGGGTGAATCAGAAGAAGTAGAAGAAGGAGAAGGAGAAGGTGAAGTCTGGAGGGTGAATCAGCAGAAGCAGAAGAAGGAGAAGGAGAAGGTGAAGTCTGGAGGGTGAATCAGAAGAAGCAGAAGAAGGAGAAGGAGAAGGTGAAGTCTGGAGGGTGAATCAGAAGAAGTAGAAGAGGTTGAAGGAGAAGGTGAAGTCTGGAGGGTGAATCAGAAGAAGCAGAAGAAGGAGAAGGAGAAGGTGAAGTCTGGAGGGTGAATCAGAAGAAGCAGAAGAAAGAGAAGGAGAAGTTGATGTCTGGAGGGTGAAGCAGAAGAAACAGAAGAAGGAGAAGGAGAAGGTGAAGACTGGAGGGTGAATCAGAAGAAGTAGAAGAAGGAGAAGGAGAAGGTGAAGTCTGGAGGGTGAATCAGAAGAAGTAGAAGAAGTTGAAGGGGAAGGTGAAGTCTGGAGGGTGAATCAGAAGAAGCAGAAGAAGGAGAAGGAGAAGGTGAAGTCTGGAGGGTGAATCAGAAGAAGCAGAAGAAGAAGAAGGAGAAGATGAAGTCTGGAGGGTGAATCAGAAGAAGTAGAAGAAGGAGAAGGAGAAGGTGAGGTCTGGAGGGTGAATCAGAAGAAGCAGAAGAAGGAGAAGGAGAAGGTGAAGTCTGGAGGGTGAATCAGAAGAAGCAGAAGAAGCAGAAGGAGAAGGTGAAGTTAGGAGGGTGAATCAGAAGAAGCAGAAGAAGGAGAAGGAGAAGGTGAAGTCAGGGGGGTGAAGCAGAAGAAGTAGAAGAAGGAGAAGGAGAAGGTGAAGTCAGGAGGGTGAAGCAGAAGAAGCAGAAGAAGGAGAAGGAGAAGGTGAAGTCTGGAGGGCGCAGCAGAAGAAGCAGAAGAAGGAGAAGGAGAAGGTGCAGTCTGGAGGGTGAAGCAGAAGAAGCAGAAGAAGGAGAAGGAGAAGGTGAAGTCTGGAGGTTGAAACAGAAGAAGTCGAAGAAGGAGAAGGAGAAGGTGAAGTCAGGAGGGTGAAGCAGAAGAAGCAGAAGAAGGAGAAGGAGAAGGTGAAGTCTGGAGGGTGAATCAGAAGAAGTAGAAGAAGGAGAAGGAGAATTTGAAGTCAGGAGGGTGAAGCAGAAGAAGTAGAAGAAGGAGAAGGAGAAGGCGAAGCCTGGAGTGTGAAACAGAAGAAGTAGAAGAAGGAGAAGGAGAAGGTGAAGTCTGGAGCGTGAATCAGAAGATGTAGAAGAAGGAGAAGGAGAAGGTGAAGTCTGGAGGGTCAATCAGAAGAAGTAGAAGAAGGAGAAGGAGAAGGTGAAGTCTGGAGGGTGAATCAGAAGAAGCAGAAGAAGGAGAAGGAGAAGGTGAAGTCTGGAGGGTGAATCAGAAGAAGTAGAAGAAGGAGAAGGAGAAGGTGTAGTCTGGACGGTGAATCAGAAGAAGTAGACGAAGGAGAAGGAGAAGGTGAAGTCTGCAGGGTGAATCAGAAGAAGCAGAAGAAGGAGAAGGAGAAGGTGAAGTCTGGAGGGTGAATCAGAAGAAGGAGAAGAAGGAGAAGGAGAAGGTGAAGTCTGGAGGGTGAATCAGAAGAAGCAGAAGAAGGAGAAGGAGAAGGTGAAGTCTGGAGGGTGAATCAGAAGAAGCAGAAGAAGGAGAAGGAGAAGGTGAAGTCTGGAGGGTGAATCAGAAGAAGCAGAATAAGGAGAAGGAGAAGGTGAATTCAGGAGGGTGAATCAGAAGAAGCAGAAGAAGGAGAAGGGGAAGGTGAAGTCTGGAGGGTGAATCAGAAGAAGTAGAAGAAGGAGAAGGAGAAGGTGAAGTCTGGAGGGTGAATCAGAAGAAGTAGAAGAAGGAGAAGGAGAAGGTGAAGTCTGGAGGTTGAATCAGAAGAAGCAGAAGAAGGAGAAGGAGAAGCTGAAGTCTGGAGGATGAATCAGAAGAAGCAGAAGAAGGAGAAGGAGACGATGAAGTCTGGAGGGTGAATCAGAAGAAGCAGAAGAAGGAGAAGGAGAAGGTGAAGTCTGGAGGGTGAATCAGAAGAAGCAGAAGAAGGAGAAGGCGAAGGTGAAGTCTGGAGGGTGAATCAGAAGAAGCAGAAGAAGGAGAAGGAGAAGGTGAAGTCTGGAGGGTGAATCAGAAGAAGCAGAATAAGGAGAAGGAGAAGGTGAAGTCTGGAGGGTGAATCAGAAGAAGCAGAAGAAGGAGAAGGTGAAGTCTGGAGGGTGAATCAGAAGAAGTAGAAGAAGGAGAAGGAGAAGGTGAAGTCTGGAGGGTGAAGCAGAAGAAGTAGAAGAAGGAGAAGGAGAAGGTGAAGTCAGGAGGGTGAATCAGAAGAAGTAGAAAAAGGAGAAGGAGAAGGTGAAGTCTGGAGGGTGAATCAGAAGAAGTAGAAGAAGGAGAAGGAGAAGGTGAAGTCTGGAGGGTGAATCAGAAGAAGGAGAAGGTGAAGTCTGGAGGGTGAATCAGAAGAAGCAGAAGAAGGAGAACGGGAAGGTGAAGACTGGAGGGAGAAGCAGAAGAAGTAGAAGAAGGAGAAGGAGAAGTTGAAGTCTGGAGGGTGAATCAGAAGAAGTAGAAGAAGGAGAAGGCGAAGGGAAAGTCTGGAGGGTGAATCAGAAGAAGTAGAAGAAGGAGAAGGAGAAGGTGAAGTCTGGAGTGTGAATCGGAAGAAGCATAAGAAGGAGAAGGAGAAGGTGAAGTCTGGAGGGTGAATCAGAAGAAGTAGAAGAAGGAGAAGGAGAAGGTGTAGTCTGGAGGGTGAATCAGAAGAAGTAGACGAAGGAGAAGG
Source organism: Somniosus microcephalus (assembly GCF_052327205.1). Classification (NCBI taxonomy): domain Eukaryota; kingdom Metazoa; phylum Chordata; class Chondrichthyes; order Squaliformes; family Somniosidae; genus Somniosus; species Somniosus microcephalus. Next base: position 65,988 of record NW_028225378.1, read on the forward strand.
AGAAGGTGAAATCTGGAGGGTGAATCAGAAGAAGCAGAAGAAGGAAAAGGAGAAGGTTAAGTCTGGAGGGTGAATCAGAAGTGGTAGAAGAAGGATAAGGAGAAGGTGAAGGCTGGAGGGTGAACCAGAAGAAGCAGAAGAAGGAGAAGGAGAAGGTGAAGTCTGGAGGGTGAATCAGACGAAGCAGTAGAAGGAGAAGGAGAAGGTGACGTCTGGAGGGTGAATCAGAAGAAGTAGAAGAAGTAGAAGGAGAAGGTGAAGTCTGGAGGGTGAATCAGAAGAAGTAGAAGAAGGAGAAGGAGAAGGTGAAGTCTGGAGGGTGAATCAGAAGAAGCAGAAGAAGGAGAAGGAGAAGGTGAAGTCAGGTGGGTGAATCAGAAGAAGCAGAAGAAGGAGAAGGAGAAGGTGAAGTCTGGAGGGTGAATCAGAAGAAGCAGAAGAAGGAGAAGGAGAAGGTGAAGACTGGAGGGTGAATCAGAAGAAGTAGAAGAAGGAGAAGGAGAAGGTGAAGTCTGGAGGGTGAATCAGAAGAAGTAGAAGAAGGAGAAGGAGAAGGCGAAGTCTGGAGGGTGAATCAGAAGAAGCAGAAGAAGGAGAAGGAGAAGGTGAAGTCTGGAGGGTGAATCAGAAGAAGCAGAAGAAGGAGAAGGAGAAGATGAAGTCTGGAGGGTGAATCAGAAGAAGTAGAAGAAGGAGAAGGAGAAGGTGAGGTCTGGAGGGTGAATCAGAAGAAGCAGAAGAAGGAGAAGGAGAAGGTGAAGTCTGAAGGGTGAATCAGAAGAAGCAGAAGAAGGAGAAGGAGAAGGTGAAGTCTGGAGGGTGAATCAGAAGAAGCAGAAGAAGGAGAAGGAGAAGGTGAAGTCTGGAGGGTGAATCAGAAGAAGCAGAAGAAGGAGAAGGAGAAGGTGAAGTCTGGAGGGTGAATCAGAAGAAGTAGAAGAAGGAGAAGGAGAAGGTGAAGTCTGCAGGGTGAATCAGAAGAAGTAGAAGAAGGAGAAGGAGAAGGTGAAGTCTGGAGGGTGCATCAGAAGAAGCAGAAGAAGGAGAACGGGAAGGTGAAGTCTGGAGGGAGAAGCAGAAGAAGTAGAAGAAGGAGAAGGAGAAGGTGAAGTCTGGAGGGTGAATCAGAAGAAGTAGAAGAAGGAGAAGGCGAAGGTAAAGTCTGGAGGGTGAATCAGAAGAAGTAGAAGAAGGAGAAGGAGAAGGTGAAGTCTGGAGGGTGAATCGGAAGAAGCAGAAGAAGGAGAAGGAGAAGGTGAAGTCTGGAGGGTGAATCAGAAGAAGTAGAAGAAGGAGAAGGAGAAGGTGTAGTCTGGAGGGTGAATCAGAAGAAGTAGACGAAGGAGAAGGAGAAGGTGAAGTCTGGAGGGTGAATCAGAAGAAGCAGAAGAAGGAGAAGGAGAAGGTGAAGTCTGGAGGGTGGATCAGAAGAGGTAGAAGAAGGATAAGGAGAAGGTGAAGTCTGGAGGGTGAACCAGAAGAAGCAGAAGAAGGAGAAGGAGAAGGTGAAGTCTGGAGGGTGAATCAGAAGAAGCAGAAGAAGGAGAAGGAGAAGGTGAAGTCTGGAGGGTGAATCAGAAGAAGTAGAAGAAGGAGAAGGAGAAGGTGAAGTCTGGAGGGTGAATCAGAAGAAGTAGAAGAAGGAGAAGGAGAAGGCGAAGTCTGGAGGGCGAATCAGAAGAAGCAGAAGAAGGAGAAGGAGAAGGTGAAGTCTGGAGGGTGATTCAGAAGAAGCAGAAGAAGGAGAAGGAGAAGATGCAGTCTGGAGGGTGAATCAGAAGAAGTAGAAGAAGGAGAAGGAGAAGGTGAAGTCTGGAGGGTGAATCAGCAGAAGCAGAAGAAGGAGAAGGAGAAGGTGAAGTCTGGAGGGTGAATCAGAAGAAGCAGAAGAAGGAGAAGGAGAAGGTGAAGTCTGGAGGGTGAATCAGAAGAAGCAGAATAAGGAGAAGGAGAATGTGAAGTCTGGAGGGTGAATCAGAAGAAGCAGAAGAAGGAGAAGGAGAAGGTGAAGTCTGGAGGGTGAATCAGAAGAAGTAGAAGAAGGAGAAGGAGAAGGTGAAGTCTGGAGGGTGAAGCAGAAGAAGTAGAAGAAGGAGAAGGAGAAGGTGAAGTCAGGAGGGTGAATCAGAAGAAGTAGAAGAAGGAGAAGGAGAAGGTGAAGTCAGGAGGGTGAATCAGAAGAAGCAGAAGAAGGAGAAGGAGAAGGTGAAGTCTGGAGGGTGAATCAGAAGAATCAGACGAAGGAGAAGGAGAAGGTGAAGTCTGGAGGGTGAATCAGAAGAAGCAGAAGAAAGAGAAGGAGAAGGTGAAGTCTGGAGGGTGAAGCAGAAGAAGCAGAAGAAGGAGAAGGAGAAGGTGAAGACTGGAGGGTGAATCAGAAGAAGTAGAAGAAGGAGAAGGAGAAGGTGAAGTCTGGAGAGTGAATCAGAAGAAGTAGAAGAAGGAGAAGGAGAAGGTGAAGTCTGGAGGGTGAATCAGAAGAAGCAGAAGAAGGAGAAGTAGAAGATGAAGTCTGGAGCGTGAATCAGAAGAAGCAGAAGAAGGAGAAGGAGAAGATGAAGTCTAGAGGGTGAATCAGAAGAAGTAGAAGAAGGAGAAAGAGAAGGTGAGGTCTGGAGGGTGAATCAGAAGAAGCAGAAGCAGGAGAAGGAGAAGGTGAAGTCTGGAGGGTGAATCAGAAGAAGCAGAAGAAGGAGAAGGAGAAGGTGAAGTCAGGAGGGTGAATCAGAAGAAGCAGAAGAAGGAGAAGGAGAAGGTGAAGTTAGGAGGGTGAATCAGAAGAAGCAGAAGAAGGGGAAGGAGAAGTTGAGGTCAGGGGGGTGAAGCAGAAGAAGTAGAAGAAGGAGAAGGAGAAGGTGAAGTCAGGAGGGTGAAGCAGAAGAAGCAGAAGAAGGAGAAGGAGAAGGTGAAGTCAGGAGGGTGAAGCAGAAGAAGCAGAAGAAGGAGATGGAGACGGTGAAGTCTGGAGAGCGCAGCAGAAGAAGCAGAAGAAGGAGAAGGAGAAGGTGAAGTCCTAAGGGTGAAGCAGAAGAAGCAGAAGAAGGAGAAGGAGAAGGTGAAGTCTGGAGGGTGAATCAGAAGAAGTAGAAGAAGGAGAAGGAGAAGGTGAAGTCAGGAGGGTGAAGCAGAAGAAGCAGAAGAAGGAGAAGGAGAAGGTGAAATCTGGAGGGTGAAGCAGAAGAAGCAGAAGAAGGAGAAGGAGAAGGTGAAGTCTGGAGGGTGAAGCAGAAGAAGCAGAAGAAGGAAAAGGAGAAGGTGAAGTCTGGAGGGTGAATCAGAAGAAGTAGAAGAAGGAGAAGGAGAAGGTGAAGTAAGGAGGGTGAAGCAGAAGAAGCAGAAGAAGGAGAAGGAGAAGGTGAAGTCTGGAGGGTGAAGCAGAAGAAGGAGAAGGAGAAGGTGAAGTCTGGAGGGTGAAGCAGAAGAAGCAGAAGAATGAGAAGGACAAGGTGAAGTCAGGAGGATGAATCAGAAGAAGTAGAAGAAGGAAAAGGAGAAGGTGAAGTCTGGAGTGTGAAACAGAAGAAGTAGAAGAAGGAGAAGGAGAAGTTGAAGTCTGGAGCGTGAATCAGAAGATGTAGAAGAAGGAGCAGGAGAAGGTGAAGTCTGGAGGGTCAATCAGAAGAAGTAGAAGAAGGAGAAGGAGAAGGTGAAGTCTGGAGGGTGAATCAGAAGAAGCAGAAGAAAGAGAAGGTGAAGTCTGGAGGGTGAATCAGAAGAAGTAGAAGAAGGAGAAGGAGAAGGTGTAGTCTGGACGGTGAATCAGAAGAAGTAGACGAAGGAGAAGGAGAAGGTGAAGTCTGCAGGGTGAATCAGAAGAAGCAGAAGAAGGAGAAGGAGAAGGTGAAGTCTGGAGGGTGAATCAGAAGAAGGAGAAGAAGGAGAAGGAGAAGGTGAAGTCTGGAGGGTGAATCAGAAGAAGCAGAAGAAGGAGAAGGAGAAGGTGAAGTCTTGAGGGTGAATCAGAAGAAGCAGAAGAAGGAGAAGGAGAAGGTGAAGTCTGGAGGGTGAATCAGAAGAAGCAGAATAAGGAGGAAGGAGAAGGTGAATTCAGGAGGGTGAATCAGAAGAAGCAGAAGAAGGAGAAGGGGAAGGGTGAAGTCTGGAGGGTGAATCAGAAGAAGTAGAAGAAGGAGAAGGAGAAGGTGAAGTCTGGAGGGTGAATCAGAAGAAGTAGAAGAAGGAGAAGGAGAAGGTGAAGTCTGGAGGTTGAATCAGAAGAAGCAGAAGAAGGAGAAGGAGAAGGTGAAGTCTGGAGGATGAATCAGAAGAAGCAGAAGAAGGAGAAGGAGACGATGAAGTCTGGAGGGTGAATCAGAAGAAGCAGAAGAAGGAGAAGGAGAAGGTGAAGTCTGGAGGGTGAATCAGAAGAAGCAGAAGAAGGAGAAGGCGAAGGTGAAGTCTGGAGGGTGAATCAGAAGAAGCAGAAGAAGGAGAAGGAGAAGGTGAAGTCTGGAGGGTGAATCAGAAGAAGCAGAATAAGGAGAAGGAGAAGGTGAAGTCTGGAGGGTGAATCAGAAGAAGCAGAAGAAGGAGAAGGTGAAGTCTGGAGGGTGAATCAGAAGAAGTAGAAGAAGGAGAAGGAGAAGGTGAAGTCTGGAGGGTGAAGCAGAAGAAGTAGAAGAAGGAGAAGGAGAAGGTGAAGTCAGGAGGGTGAATCAGAAGAAGTAGAAGAAGGAGAAGGAGAAGGTGAAGTCAGGAGGGTGAATCAGAAGAAGCTGAAGAAGGAGAAGGAGAAGGTGAAGTCTGGATGGTGAATCAGAAGAATCAGAAGAAGGAGAAGGAGAAGGTGAAGTCTGGAGGGTGAATCAGAAGAAGCAGAATAAAGAGAAGGAGAAGGTGATGTCTGGAGGGTGAAGCAGAAGAAACAGAAGAAGGAGAAGGAGAAGGTGAAGACTGGAGGGTGAATCAGAAGAAGTAGAAGAAGGAGAAGGAGAAGGTGAAGTCTGGAGGGTGAATCAGAAGAAGTAGAAGAAGTTGAAGGAGAAGGTGAAGTCTGGAGGGTGAATCAGAAGAAGCAGAAGAAGGAGCAGGAGAAGGTGAAGTCTGGAGGATGAATCAGAAGAAGCAGAAGAAGAAGAAGGAGAAGATGAAGTCTGGAGGGTGAATCAGAAGAAGTAGAAGAAGGAGAAGGAGAAGGTGAAGTCAGGGGGGTGAAGCAGAAAGAAGTAGAAGAAGGAGAAGGAGAAGGTGAAGTCAGGAGGGTGAAGCAGAAGAAGCAGAAGAAGGAGAAGGAGAAGCTGAAGTCTGGAGGGCGCAGCAGAAGAAGCAGAAGAAGGAGAAGGAGAAGGTGCAGTCTGGAGGGTGAAGCAGAAGAAGCAGAAGAAGGAGAAGGAGAAGGTGAAGTCTGGAGGGTGAAGCAGAAGAAGCAGAAGAAGGAGAAGAAGAAGGTGAAGTCAGGAGGGTGAATCAGAAGAAGTAGAAAAAGGAGAAGGAGAAGGTGAAGTCTGGAGGCGTGAATCAGAAGAAGTAGAAGAGAGGAGAAGGAGAAGGTGAAGTCTGGAGGGTGAATCAGAAGAAGGAGAAGGTGAAGTCTGGAGGGTGAATCAGAAGAAGCAGAAGAAGGAGAACGGGGAAGGTGAAGACTGGAGGGAGAAGCAGAAGAAGTAGAAGAAGGAGAAGGAGAAGGGAAAGTCTGGAGGGGGAATCAGAAGAAGTAGAAGAAGGAGAAGGAGAAGGTGAAGTCTGGAGGGTGAATCAGAAGAAGTAGAAGAAGGAGAAGGAGAAGGTGTAGTCTGGAGGGTGAATCAGAAGAAGTAGACGAAGGAGAAGGAGAAGGTGAAATCTGGAGGGTGAATCAGAAGAAGCAGAAGAAGGAAAAGGAGAAGGTGAAGTCTGGAGGGTGAATCAGAAGTGGTAGAAGAAGGATAAGGAGAAGGTGAAGTCTGGAGGGTGAACCAGAAGAAGCAGAAGAAGGAGAAGGAGAAGGTGAAGTCTGGAGGGTGAATCAGACGAAGCAGTAGAAGGAGAAGGAGAAGGTGACGTCTGGAGGGTGAATCAGAAGAAGTAGAAGAAGTAGAAGGAGAAGGTGAAGTCTGGATGGTGAATCAGAAGAAGTAGAAGAAGGAGAAGGAGAAGGTGAAGTCTGGAGGGTGAATCAGAAGAAGCAGAAGAAGGAGAAGGAGAAGGTGAAGTCAGGTGGGTGAACCAGAAGAAGAAGCAGAAGAAGGAGAAGGAGAAGGTGAAGTCTGGAGGGTGAATCAGAAGAAGCAGAAGAAGGAGAAGGAGAAGGTGAAGACTGGAGGGTGAATCAGAAGAAGTAGAAGAAGGAGAAGGAGAAGGTGAAGTCTGGAGGGTGAATCAGAAGAAGTAGAAGAAGGAGAAGGAGAAGGCGAAGTCTGGAGGGTGAATCAGAAGAAGCAGAAGAAGGAGAAGGAGAAGGTGAAGTCTGGAGGGTGAATCTGAAGAAGCAGAAGAAGGAGAAGGAGAAGATGAAGTCTGGAGGGTGAATCAGAAGAAGTAGAAGAAGGAGAAGGAGAAGGTGAGGTCTGGAGGGTGAATCAGAAGAAGCAGAAGAAGGAGAAGGAGAAGGTGAAGTCTGAAGGGTGAATCAGAAGAAGCAGAAGAAGGAGAAGGAGAAGGTGAAGTCTGGAGGGGTGAATCAGAAGAAGCAGAAGAAGGAGAAGGAGAAGGTGAAGTCTGGAGGGTGAATCAGAAGAAGCAGAAGAAGGAGAAGGAGAAGGTGAAGTCTGGAGGGTGAATCAGAAGAAGTAGAAGAAGGAGAAGGAGAAGGTGAAGTCTGCAGGGTGAATCAGAAGAAGTAGAAGAAGGAGAAGGAGAAGGTGAAGTCTGGAGGGTGCATCAGAAGAAGCAGAAGAAGGAGAACGGGAAGGTGAAGTCTGGAGGGAGAAGCAGAAGAAGTAGAAGAAGGAGAAGGAGAAGGTGAAGTCTGGAGGGTGAATCAGAAGAAGTAGAAGAAGGAGAAGGCGAAGGTAAAGTCTGGAGGGTGAATCAGAAGAAGTAGAAGAAGGAGAAGGAGAAGGTGAAGTCTGGAGGGTGAATCGGAAGAAGCAGAAGAAGGAGAAGGAGAAGGTGAAGTCTGGAGGGTGAATCAGAAGAAGTAGAAGAAGGAGAAGGAGAAGGTGTAGTCTGGAGGGTGAATCAGAAGAAGTAGACGAAGGAGAAGGAGAAGGTGAAGTCCGGAGGGTGAATCAGAAGAAGCAGAAGAAGGAGAAGGAGAAGGTGAAGTCTGGAGGGTGGATCAGAAGAGGTAGAAGAAGGATAAGGAGAAGGTGAAGTCTGGAGGGTGAACCAGAAGAAGCAGAAGAAGGAGAAGGAGAAGGTGAAGTCTGGAGGGTGAATCAGAAGAAGCAGAAGAAGGAGCAGGAGAAGGTGAAGTCTGGAGGATGAATCAGAAGAAGCAGAAGAAGAAGAAGGAGAAGATGAAGTCTGGAGGGTGAATCAGAAGAAGTAGAAGAAGGAGAAGGAGAAGGTGAAGTCAGGGGGGTGAAGCAGAAGAAGTAGAAGAAGGAGAAGGAGAAGGTGAAGTCAGGAGGGTGAAGCAGAAGAAGCAGAAGAAGGAGAAGGAGAAGCTGAAGTCTGGAGGGCGCAGCAGAAGAAGCAGAAGAAGGAGAAGGAGAAGGTGCAGTCTGGAGGGTGAAGCAGAAGAAGCAGAAGAAGGAGAAGGAGAAGGTGAAGTCTGGAGGGTGAAACAGAAGAAGTAGAAGAAGGAGAAGGAGAAGGTGAAGTCAGGAGGTTGAAGCAGAAGAAGCAGAAGAAGGAGAAGGAGAAGGTGAAGTCTGGAGGGTGAATCAGAAGAAGTAGAAGAAGGAGAAGGAGAAGGTGAAGTCAGGAGGGTGAAGCAGAAGAAGCAGAAGAAGGAGAAGGAGAAGGTGAAGTCTGGAGGGTGAAGCAGAAGAAGCAGAAGAAGGAGAAGGAGAAGGTGAAGTCTGGAGGGTGAAGCAGAAGAAGCAGAAGAAGGAGAAGAAGAAGGTGAAGTCAGGAGGGTGAATCAGAAGAAGTAGAAAAAGGAGAAGGAGAAGGTGAAGTCTGGAGGGTGAATCAGAAGAAGTAGAAGAAGGAGAAGGAGAAGGTGAAGTCTGGAGGGTGAATCAGAAGAAGCAGAAGAAGGAGAACGGGAAGGTGAAGACTGGAGGGAGAAGCAGAAGAAGTAGAAGAAGGAGAAGGAGAAGTTGAAGTCTGGAGGGTGAATCAGAAGAAGTAGAAGAAGGAGAAGGCGAAGGGAAAGTCTGGAGGGGGAATCAGAAGAAGTAGAAGAAGGAGAAGGAGAAGGTGAAGTCTGGAGGGTGAATCGGAAGAAGCATAAGAAGGAGAAGGAGAAGGTGAAGTCTGGAGGGTGAATCAGAAGAAGTAGAAGAAGGAGAAGGAGAAGGTGTAGTCTGGAGGGTGAATCAGAAGAAGTAGACGAAGGAGAAGGAGAAGGTGAAATCTGGAGGGTGAATCAGAAGAAGCAGAAGAAGGAAAAGGAGAAGGTGAAGTCTGGAGGGTGAATCAGAAGTGGTAGAAGAAGGATAAGGAGAAGGTGAAGTCTGGAGGGTGAACCAGAAGAAGCAGAAGAATGAGAAGGAGAAGGTGAAGTCTGGAGGGTGAATCAGACGAAGCAGTAGAAGGAGAAGGAGAAGGTGACGTCTGGAGGGTGAATCAGAAGAAGTAGAAGAAGTAGAAGGAGAAGGTGAAGTCTGGAGGGTGAATCAGAAGAAGTAGAAGAAGGAGAAGGAGAAGGTGAAGTCTGGAGGGTGAATCAGAAGAAGCAGAAGAAGGAGAAGGAGAAGGTGAAGTCAGGTGGGTGAATCAGAAGAAGCAGAAGAAGGAGAAGGAGAAGGTGAAGTCTGGAGGGTGAATCAGAAGAAGCAGAAGAAGGAGAAGGAGAAGGTGAAGACTGGAGGGTGAATCAGAAGAAGTAGAAGAAGGAGAAGGAGAAGGTGAAGTCTGGAGGGTGAATCAGAAGAAGTAGAAGAAGGAGAAGGAGAAGGCGAAGTCTGGAGGGTGAATCAGAAGAAGCAGAAGAAGGAGAAGGAGAAGGTGAAGTCTGGAGGGTGAATCAGAAGAAGCAGAAGAAGGAGAAGGAGAAGATGAAGTCTGGAGGGTGAATCAGAAGAAGTAGAAGAAGGAGAAGGAGAAGGTGAGGTCTGGAGGGTGAATCAGAAGAAGCAGAAGAAGGAGAAGGAGAAGGTGAAGTCTGAAGGGTGAATCAGAAGAAGCAGAAGAAGGAGAAGGAGAAGGTGAAGTCTGGAGGGTGAATCAGAAGAAGCAGAAGAAGGAGAAGGAGAAGGTGAAGTCTGGAGGGTGAATCAGAAGAAGCAGAAGAAGGAGAAGGAGAAGGTGAAGTCTGGAGGGTGAATCAGAAGAAGTAGAAGAAGGAGAAGGAGAAGGTGAAGTCTGCAGGGTGAATCAGAAGAAGTAGAAGAAGGAGAAGGAGAAGGTGAAGTCTGGAGGGTGCATCAGAAGAAGCAGAAGAAGGAGAACGGGAAGGTGAAGTCTGGAGGGAGAAGCAGAAGAAGTAGAAGAAGGAGAAGGAGAAGGTGAAGTCTGGAGGGTGAATCAGAAGAAGTAGAAGAAGGAGAAGGCGAAAGTAAAGTCTGGAGGGTGAATCAGAAGAAGTAGAAGAAGGAGAAGGAGAAGGTGAAGTCTGGAGGGTGAATCGGAAGAAGCAGAAGAAGGAGAAGGAGAAGGTGAAGTCTGGAGGGTGAATCAGAAGAAGTAGAAGAAGGAGAAGGAGAAGGTGTAGTCTGGAGGGTGAATCAGAAGAAGTAGACGAAGGAGAAGGAGAAGGTGAAGTCTGGAGGGTGAATCAGAAGAAGCAGAAGAAGGAGAAGGAGAAGGTGAAGTCTGGAGGGCGGATCAGAAGAGGTAGAAGAAGGATAAGGAGAAGGTGAAGTCTGGAGGGTGAACCAGAAGAAGCAGAAGAAGGAGAAGGAGAAGGTGAAGTCTGGAGGGTGAATCAGAAGAAGCAGAAGAAGGAGAAGGAGAAGGTGAAGTCTGGAGGGTGAATCAGAAGAAGTAGAAGAAGGAGAAGGAGAAGGTGAAGTCTGGAGGGTGAATCAGCAGAAGCAGAAGATGGAGAAGGAGAAGGTGAAGTCTGAAGGGTGAATCAGAAGAAGCAGAAGAAGGAGAAGGAGAAGGTGAAGTCTGGAGGGTGAATCAGAAGAAGCAGAATAAGGAGAAGGAGAATGTGAAGTCTGGAGGGTGAATCAGAAGAAGCAGAAGAAGGAGAAGGAGAAGGTGAAGTCTGGAGGGTGAAGCAGAAGAAGCAGAAGAAGGAGAAGAAGAAGGTGAAGTCAGGAGGGTGAATCAGAAGAAGTAGAAAAAGGAGAAGGAGAAGGTGAAGTCTGGAGGGTGAATCAGAAGAAGTAGAAGAAGGAGAAGGAGAAGGTGAAGTCTGGAGGGTGAATCAGAAGAAGGAGAAGGTGAAGTCTGGAGGGTGAATCAGAAGAAGCAGAAGAAGGAGAACGGGAAGGTGAAGACTGGAGGGAGAAGCAGAAGAAGTAGAAGAAGGAGAAGGAGAAGGGAAAGTCTGGAGGGGGAATCAGAAGAAGTAGAAGAAGGAGAAGGAGAAGGTGAAGTCTGGAGGGTGAATCAGAAGAAGTAGAAGAAGGAGAAGGAGAAGGTGTAGTCTGGAGGGTGAATCAGAAGAAGTAGACGAAGGAGAAGGAGAAGGTGAAATCTGGAGGGTGAATCAGAAGAAGCAGAAGAAGGAAAAGGAGAAAGTGAAGTCTGGAGGGTGAATCAGAAGTGGTAGAAGAAGGATAAGGAGAAGGTGAAGTCTGGAGGGTGAACCAGAAGAAGCAGAAGAAGGAGAAGGAGAAGGTGAAGTCTGGAGGGTGAATCAGACGAAGCAGTAGAAGGAGAAGGAGAAGGTGACGTCTGGAGGGTGAATCAGAAGAAGTAGAAGAAGTAGAAGGAGAAGGTGAAGTCTGGATGGTGAATCAGAAGAAGTAGAAGAAGGAGAAGGAGAAGGTGAAGTCTGGAGGGTGAATCAGAAGAAGCAGAAGAAGGAGAAGGAGAAGGTGAAGTCAGGTGGGTGAACCAGAAGAAGAAGCAGAAGAAGGAGAAGGAGAAGGTGAAGTCTGGAGGGTGAATCAGAAGAAGCAGAAGAAGGAGAAGGAGAAGGTGAAGACTGGAGGGTGAATCAGAAGAAGTAGAAGAAGGAGAAGGAGAAGGTGAAGTCTGGAGGGTGAATCAGAAGAAGTAGAAGAAGGAGAAGGAGAAGGCGAAGTCTGGAGGGTGAATCAGAAGAAGCAGAAGAAGGAGAAGGAGAAGGTGAAGTCTGGAGGGTGAATCTGAAGAAGCAGAAGAAGGAGAAGGAGAAGATGAAGTCTGGAGGGTGAATCAGAAGAAGTAGAAGAAGGAGAAGGAGAAGGTGAGGTCTGGAGGGTGAATCAGAAGAAGCAGAAGAAGGAGAAGGAGAAGGTGAAGTCTGAAGGGTGAATCAGAAGAAGCAGAAGAAGGAGAAGGAGAAGGTGAAGTCTGGAGGGTGAATCAGAAGAAGCAGAAGAAGGAGAAGGAGAAGGTGAAGTCTGGAGGGTGAATCAGAAGAAGCAGAAGAAGGAGAAGGAGAAGGTGAAGTCTGGAGGGTGAATCAGAAGAAGTAGAAGAAGGAGAAGGAGAAGGTGAAGTCTGCAGGGTGAATCAGAAGAAGTAGAAGAAGGAGAAGGAGAAGGTGAAGTCTGGAGGGTGCATCAGAAGAAGCAGAAGAAGGAGAACGGGAAGGTGAAGTCTGGAGGGAGAAGCAGAAGAAGTAGAAGAAGGAGAAGGAGAAGGTGAAGTCTGGAGGGTGAATCAGAAGAAGTAGAAGAAGGAGAAGGCGAAGGTAAAGTCTGGAGGGTGAATCAGAAGAAGTAGAAGAAGGAGAAGGAGAAGGTGAAGTCTGGAGGGTGAATCGGAAGAAGCAGAAGAAGGAGAAGGAGAAGGTGAAGTCTGGAGGGTGAATCAGAAGAAGTAGAAGAAGGAGAAGGAGAAGGTGTAGTCTGGAGGGTGAATCAGAAGAAGTAGACGAAGGAGAAGGAGAAGGTGAAGTCCGGAGGGTGAATCAGAAGAAGCAGAAGAAGGAGAAGGAGAAGGTGAAGTCTGGAGGGTGGATCAGAAGAGGTAGAAGAAGGATAAGGAGAAGGTGAAGTCTGGAGGGTGAACCAGAAGAAGCAGAAGAAGGAGAAGGAGAAGGTGAAGTCTGGAGGGTGAATCAGAAGAAGCAGAAGAAGGAGCAGGAGAAGGTGAAGTCTGGAGGATGAATCAGAAGAAGCAGAAGAAGAAGAAGGAGAAGATGAAGTCTGGAGGGTGAATCAGAAGAAGTAGAAGAAGGAGAAGGAGAAGGTGAAGTCAGGGGGGTGAAGCAGAAGAAGTAGAAGAAGGAGAAGGAGAAGGTGAAGTCAGGAGGGTGAAGCAGAAGAAGCAGAAGAAGGAGAAGGAGAAGCTGAAGTCTGGAGGGCGCAGCAGAAGAAGCAGAAGAAGGAGAAGGAGAAGGTGCAGTCTGGAGGGTGAAGCAGAAGAAGCAGAAGAAGGAGAAGGAGAAGGTGAAGTCTGGAGGGTGAAACAGAAGAAGTAGAAGAAGGAGAAGGAGAAGGTGAAGTCAGGAGGTTGAAGCAGAAGAAGCAGAAGAAGGAGAAGGAGAAGGTGAAGTCTGGAGGGTGAATCAGAAGAAGTAGAAGAAGGAGAAGGAGAAGGTGAAGTCAGGAGGGTGAAGCAGAAGAAGCAGAAGAAGGAGAAGGAGAAGGTGAAGTCTGGAGGGTGAAGCAGAAGAAGCAGAAGAAGGAGAAGGAGAAGGTGAAGTCTGGAGGGTGAAGCAGAAGAAGCAGAAGAAGGAGAAGAAGAAGGTGAAGTCAGGAGGGTGAATCAGAAGAAGTAGAAAAAGGAGAAGGAGAAGGTGAAGTCTGGAGGGTGAATCAGAAGAAGTAGAAGAAGGAGAAGGAGAAGGTGAAGTCTGGAGGGTGAATCAGAAGAAGCAGAAGAAGGAGAACGGGAAGGTGAAGACTGGAGGGAGAAGCAGAAGAAGTAGAAGAAGGAGAAGGAGAAGTTGAAGTCTGGAGGGTGAATCAGAAGAAGTAGAAGAAGGAGAAGGCGAAGGGAAAGTCTGGAGGGGGAATCAGAAGAAGTAGAAGAAGGAGAAGGAGAAGGTGAAGTCTGGAGGGTGAATCGGAAGAAGCATAAGAAGGAGAAGGAGAAGGTGAAGTCTGGAGGGTGAATCAGAAGAAGTAGAAGAAGGAGAAGGAGAAGGTGTAGTCTGGAGGGTGAATCAGAAGAAGTAGACGAAGGAGAAGGAGAAGGTGAAATCTGGAGGGTGAATCAGAAGAAGCAGAAGAAGGAAAAGGAGAAGGTGAAGTCTGGAGGGTGAATCAGAAGTGGTAGAAGAAGGATAAGGAGAAGGTGAAGTCTGGAGGGTGAACCAGAAGAAGCAGAAGAATGAGAAGGAGAAGGTGAAGTCTGGAGGGTGAATCAGACGAAGCAGTAGAAGGAGAAGGAGAAGGTGACGTCTGGAGGGTGAATCAGAAGAAGTAGAAGAAGTAGAAGGAGAAGGTGAAGTCTGGAGGGTGAATCAGAAGAAGTAGAAGAAGGAGAAGGAGAAGGTGAAGTCTGGAGGGTGAATCAGAAGAAGCAGAAGAAGGAGAAGGAGAAGGTGAAGTCAGGTGGGTGAATCAGAAGAAGCAGAAGAAGGAGAAGGAGAAGGTGAAGTCTGGAGGGTGAATCAGAAGAAGCAGAAGAAGGAGAAGGAGAAGGTGAAGACTGGAGGGTGAATCAGAAGAAGTAGAAGAAGGAGAAGGAGAAGGTGAAGTCTGGAGGGTGAATCAGAAGAAGTAGAAGAAGGAGAAGGAGAAGGCGAAGTCTGGAGGGTGAATCAGAAGAAGCAGAAGAAGGAGAAGGAGAAGGTGAAGTCTGGAGGGTGAATCAGAAGAAGCAGAAGAAGGAGAAGGAGAAGATGAAGTCTGGAGGGTGAATCAGAAGAAGTAGAAGAAGGAGAAGGAGAAGGTGAGGTCTGGAGGGTGAATCAGAAGAAGCAGAAGAAGGAGAAGGAGAAGGTGAAGTCTGAAGGGTGAATCAGAAGAAGCAGAAGAAGGAGAAGGAGAAGGTGAAGTCTGGAGGGTGAATCAGAAGAAGCAGAAGAAGGAGAAGGAGAAGGTGAAGTCTGGAGGGTGAATCAGAAGAAGCAGAAGAAGGAGAAGGAGAAGGTGAAGTCTGGAGGGTGAATCAGAAGAAGTAGAAGAAGGAGAAGGAGAAGGTGAAGTCTGCAGGGTGAATCAGAAGAAGTAGAAGAAGGAGAAGGAGAAGGTGAAGTCTGGAGGGTGCATCAGAAGAAGCAGAAGAAGGAGAACGGGAAGGTGAAGTCTGGAGGGAGAAGCAGAAGAAGTAGAAGAAGGAGAAGGAGAAGGTGAAGTCTGGAGGGTGAATCAGAAGAAGTAGAAGAAGGAGAAGGCGAAAGTAAAGTCTGGAGGGTGAATCAGAAGAAGTAGAAGAAGGAGAAGGAGAAGGTGAAGTCTGGAGGGTGAATCGGAAGAAGCAGAAGAAGGAGAAGGAGAAGGTGAAGTCTGGAGGGTGAATCAGAAGAAGTAGAAGAAGGAGAAGGAGAAGGTGTAGTCTGGAGGGTGAATCAGAAGAAGTAGACGAAGGAGAAGGAGAAGGTGAAGTCTGGAGGGTGAATCAGAAGAAGCAGAAGAAGGAGAAGGAGAAGGTGAAGTCTGGAGGGCGGATCAGAAGAGGTAGAAGAAGGATAAGGAGAAGGTGAAGTCTGGAGGGTGAACCAGAAGAAGCAGAAGAAGGAGAAGGAGAAGGTGAAGTCTGGAGGGTGAATCAGAAGAAGCAGAAGAAGGAGAAGGAGAAGGTGAAGTCTGGAGGGTGAATCAGAAGAAGTAGAAGAAGGAGAAGGAGAAGGTGAAGTCTGGAGGGTGAATCAGCAGAAGCAGAAGATGGAGAAGGAGAAGGTGAAGTCTGAAGGGTGAATCAGAAGAAGCAGAAGAAGGAGAAGGAGAAGGTGAAGTCTGGAGGGTGAATCAGAAGAAGCAGAATAAGGAGAAGGAGAATGTGAAGTCTGGAGGGTGAATCAGAAGAAGCAGAAGAAGGAGAAGGAGAAGGTGAAGTCTGGAGGGTGAATCAGAAGAAGTAGAAGAAGGAGAAGGAGAAGGTGAAGTCTGGAGGGTGAAGCAGAAGAAGTAGAAGAAGGAGAAGGAGAAGGTGAAGTCAGGAGGGTGAATCAGAAGAAGTAGAAGAAGGAGAAGGAGAAGGTGAAGTCAGGAGGGTGAATCAGAAGAAGCAGAAGAAGGAGAAGGAGAAGGTGAAGTCTGGAGGGTGAATCAGAAGAATCAGACGAAGGAGAAGGAGAAGGTGAAGTCTGGAGGGTGAATCAGAAGAAGCAGAAGAAAGAGAAGGAGAAGGTGAAGTCTGGAGGGAGAATCAGAAGAAGTAGAAGAAGGAGAAGGAGAAGGTGAGGTCTGGAGGGTGAATCAGAAGAAGCAGAAGAAGGAGAAGGAGAAGGTGAAGTCTGGAGGGTGAATCAGAAGAAGCAGAAGAAAGAGAAGGAGAAGGTGAAGTCTGGAGGGTGAATCAGAAGAAGTAGAAGAAGGAGAAGGAGAAGGTGAAGTCAGGAGGGTGAAGCAGAAGAAGCAGAAGAAGGAGAAGGAGATGGTGAAGTCTGGAGGGTGAAGCAGAAGAAGCAGAAGAAGGAGAAGGAGAAGGTGAAGTCTGGAGGGTGAAGCAGAAGAAGCAGAAGAAGGAGAAGAAGAAGGTGAAGTCAGGAGGGTGAATCAGAAGAAGTAGAAAAAGGAGAAGGAGAAGGTGAAGTCTGGAGGGTGAATCAGAAGAAGTAGAAGAAGGAGAAGCAGAAGGTGAAGTCTGGAGGGTGAATCAGAAGAAGCAGAAGAAGGAGAACGGGAAGGTGAAGACTGGAGGGAGAAGCAGAAGAAGTAGAAGAAGGAGAAGGAGAAGTTGAAGTCTGGAGGGTGAATCAGAAGAAGTAGAAGAAGGAGAAGGCGAAGGGAAAGTCTGGAGGGGGAATCAGAAGAAGTAGAAGAAGGAGAAGGAGAAGGTGAAGTCTGGAGGGTGAATCGGAAGAAGCATAAGAAGGAGAAGGAGAAGGTGAAGTCTGGAGGGTGAATCAGAAGAAGTAGAAGAAGGAGAAGGAGAAGGTGTAGTCTGGAGGGTGAATCAGAAGAAGTAGACGAAGGAGAAGGAGAAGGTGAAATCTGGAGGGTGAATCAGAAGAAGCAGAAGAAGGAAAAGGAGAAGGTGAAGTCTGGAGGGTGAATCAGAAGTGGTAGAAGAAGGATAAGGAGAAGGTGAAGTCTGGAGGGTGAACCAGAAGAAGCAGAAGAAGGAGAAGGAGAAGGTGAAGTCTGGAGGGTGAATCAGACGAAGCAGTAGAAGGAGAAGGAGAAGGTGACGTCTGGAGGGTGAATCAGAAGAAGTAGAAGAAGTAGAAGGAGAAGGTGAAGTCTGGAGGGTGAATCAGAAGAAGTAGAAGAAGGAGAAGGAGAAGGTGAAGTCTGGAGGGTGAATCAGAAGAAGCAGAAGAAGGAGAAGGAGAAGGTGACGTCAGGTGGGTGAATCAGAAGAAGCAGAAGAAGGAGAAGGAGAAGGTGAAGTCTGGAGGGTGAATCAGAAGAAGCAGAAGAAGGAGAAGGAGAAGGTGAAGACTGGAGGGTGAATCAGAAGAAGTAGAAGAAGGAGAAGGAGAAGGTGAAGTCTGGAGGGTGAATCAGAAGAAGTAGAAGAAGGAGAAGGAGAAGGCGAAGTCTGGAGGGTGAATCAGAAGAAGCAGAAGAAGGAGAAGGAGAAGGTGAAGTCTGGAGGGTGAATCAGAAGAAGCAGAAGAAGGAGAAGGAGAAGATGAAGTCTGGAGGGTGAATCAGAAGAAGTAGAAGAAGGAGAAGGAGAAGGTGAGGTCTGGAGGGTGAATCAGAAGAAGCAGAAGAAGGAGAAGGAGAAGGTGAAGTCTGAAGGGTGAATCAGAAGAAGCAGAAGAAGGAGAAGGAGAAGGTGAAGTCTGGAGGGTGAATCAGAAGAAGCAGAAGAAGGAGAAGGAGAAGGTGAAGTCTGGAGGGTGAATCAGAAGAAGCAGAAGAAGGAGAAGGAGAAGGTGAAGTCTGGAGGGTGAATCAGAAGAAGTAGAAGAAGGAGAAGGAGAAGGTGAAGTCTGCAGGGTGAATCAGAAGAAGTAGAAGAAGGAGAAGGAGAAGGTGAAGTCTGGAGGGTGCATCAGAAGAAGCAGAAGAAGGAGAACGGGAAGGTGAAGTCTGGAGGGAGAAGCAGAAGAAGTAGAAGAAGGAGAAGGAGAAGGTGAAGTCTGGAGGGTGAATCAGAAGAAGTAGAAGAAGGAGAAGGCGAAAGTAAAGTCTGGAGGGTGAATCAGAAGAAGTAGAAGAAGGAGAAGGAGAAGGTGAAGTCTGGAGGGTGAATCGGAAGAAGCAGAAGAAGGAGAAGGAGAAGGTGAAGTCTGGAGGGTGAATCAGAAGAAGTAGAAGAAGGAGAAGGAGAAGGTGTAGTCTGGAGGGTGAATCAGAAGAAGTAGACGAAGGAGAAGGAGAAGGTGAAGTCTGGAGGGTGAATCAGAAGAAGCAGAAGAAGGAGAAGGAGAAGATGAAGTCTGGAGGGTGAATCAGAAGAAGTAGAAGAAGGAGAAGGAGAAGGTGAAGTCTGGAGGGTGAATCAGCAGAAGCAGAAGATGGAGAAGGAGAAGGTGAAGTCTGGAGGGTGAATCAGAAGAAGCAGAAGAAGGAGAAGGAGAAGGTGAAGTCTGGAGGGTGAATCAGAAGAAGCAGAATAAGGAGAAGAAGAATGTGAAGTCTGGAGGGTGAATCAGAAGAAGCAGAAGAAGGAGAAGGAGAAGGTGAAGTCTGGAGGGTGAATCAGAAGAAGTAGAAGAAGGAGAAGGAGAAGGTGAAGTCTGGAGGGTGAAGCAGAAGAAGTAGAAGAAGGAGAAGGAGAAGGTGAAGTCAGGAGGGTGAATCAGAAGAAGTAGAAGAAGGAGAAGGAGAAGGTGAAGTCAGGAGGGTGAATCAGAAGAAGCAGAAGAAGGAGAAGGAGAAGGTGAAGTCTGGAGGGTGAATCAGAAGAATCAGACGAAGGAGAAGGAGAAGGTGAAGTCTGGAGGGTGAATCAGAAGAAGCAGAAGAAAGAGAAGGAGAAGGTGAAGTCTGGAGGGAGAATCAGAAGAAGTAGAAGAAGGAGAAGGAGAAGGTGAGGTCTGGAGGGTGAATCAGAAGAAGCAGAAGAAGGAGAAGGAGAAGGTGAAGTCTGGAGGGTGAATCAGAAGAAGCAGAAGCAGGAGAAGGAGAAGGTGAAGTCTGGAGGGTGAATCAGAAGAAGCAGAAGAAGGAGAAGGAGAAGGTGAAGTCAGGAGGGTGAATCAGAAGAAGCAGAAGAAGGAGAAGGAGAAGGTGAAGTTAGGAGGGTGAATCAGAAGAAGCAGAAGAAGGAGAAGGAGAAGTTGAGGTCAGGGGGGTGAAGCAGAAGAAGTAGAAGAAGGAGAAGGAGAAGGTGAAGTCAGGAGGGTGAAGCAGAAGAAGCAGAAGAAGGAGAAGGAGAAGGTGAAGTCAGGAGGGTGAAGCAGAAGAAGCAGAAGAAGGAGATGGAGACGGTGAAGTCTGGAGGGCGCAGCAGAAGAAGCAGAAGAAGGAGAAGGAGAAGGTGAAGTCCTAAGGGTGAAGCAGAAGAAGCAGAAGAAGGAGAAGGAGAAGGTGAAGTCTGGAGGGTGAATCAGAAGAAGTAGAAGAAGGAGAAGGAGAAGGTGAAGTCAGGAGGGTGAAGCAGAAGAAGCAGAAGAAGGAGAAGGAGAAGGTGAAATCTGGAGGGTGAAGCAGAAGAAGCAGAAGAAGGAGAAGGAGAAGGTGAAGTCTGGAGGGTGAAGCAGAAGAAGCAGAAGAAGGAAAAGGAGAAGGTGAAGTCTGGAGGGTGAATCAGAAGAAGTAGAAGAAGGAGAAGGAGAAGGTGAAGTAAGGAGGGTGAAGCAGAAGAAGCAGAAGAAGGAGAAGGAGAAGGTGAAGTCTGGAGGGTGAAGCAGAAGAAGGAGAAGGAGAAGGTGAAGTCTGGAGGGTGAAGCAGAAGAAGCAGAAGAAGGAGAAGGACAAGGTGAAGTCAGGAGGATGAATCAGAAGAAGTAGAAGAAGGAAAAGGAGAAGGTGAAGTCTGGAGGGTGAATCAGAAGAAGTAGAAGAAGGAGAAGGAGAAGGTGAAGTCTGGAGGGTGAATCAGAAGAAGTGGAAGAAGGAGAAGGAGAAGGTGAAGTCTGGAGGGTGAAGCAGAAGAAGCAGAAGAAGGAGAAGAAGAAGGTGAAGTCAGGAGGGTGAATCAGAAGAAGTAGAAAAAGGAGAAGGAGAAGGTGAAGTCTGGAGGGTGAATCAGAAGAAGTAGAAGAAGGAGAAGGAGAAGGTGAAGTCTGGAGGGTGAATCAGAAGAAGGAGAAGGTGAAGTCTGGAGGGTGAATCAGAAGAAGCAGAAAAGGAGAACGGGAAGGTGAAGACTGGAGGGAGAAGCAGAAGAAGTAGAAGAAGGAGAAGGAGAAGGGAAAGTCTGGAGGGGGAATCAGAAGAAGTAGAAGAAGGAGAAGGAGAAGGTGAAGTCTGGAGGGTGAATCAGAAGAAGTAGAAGAAGGAGAAGGAGAAGGTGTAGTCTGGAGGGTGAATCAGAAGAAGTAGACGAAGGAGAAGGAGAAGGTGAAATCTGGAGGGTGAATCAGAAGAAGCAGAAGAAGGAAAAGGAGAAGGTGAAGTCTGGAGGGTGAATCAGAAGTGGTAGAAGAAGGATAAGGAGAAGGTGAAGTCTGGAGGGTGAACCAGAAGAAGCAGAAGAAGGAGAAGGAGAAGGTGAAGTCTGGAGGGTGAATCAGAAGAAGCAGAAGAAGGAGAAGGAGAAGGTGAAGTCAGGTGGGTGAACCAGAAGAAGAAGCAGAAGAAGGAGAAGGAGAAGGTGAAGTCTGGAGGGTGAATCAGAAGAAGCAGAAGAAGGAGAAGGAGAAGGTGAAGACTGGAGGGTGAATCAGAAGAAGTAGAAGAAGGAGAAGGAGAAGGTGAAGTCTGGAGGGTGAATCAGAAGAAGTAGAAGAAGGAGAAGGAGAAGGCGAAGTCTGGAGGGTGAATCAGAAGAAGCAGAAGAAGGAGAAGGAGAAGGTGAAGTCTGGAGGGTGAATCAGAAGAAGCAGAAGAAGGAGAAGGAGAAGATGAAGTCTGGAGGGTGAATCAGAAGAAGTAGAAGAAGGAGAAGGAGAAGGTGAGGTCTGGAGGGTGAATCAGAAGAAGCAGAAGAAGGAGAAGGAGAAGGTGAAGTCTGAAGGGTGAATCAGAAGAAGCAGAAGAAGGAGAAGGAGAAGGTGAAGTCTGGAGGGTGAATCAGAAGAAGCAGAAGAAGGAGAAGGAGAAGGTGAAGTCTGGAGGGTGAATCAGAAGAAGCAGAAGAAGGAGAAGGAGAAGGTGAAGTCTGGAGGGTGAATCAGAAGAAGTAGAAGAAGGAGAAGGAGAAGGTGAAGTCTGCAGGGTGAATCAGAAGAAGTAGAAGAAGGAGAAGGAGAAGGTGAAGTCTGGAGGGTGCATCAGAAGAAGCAGAAGAAGGAGAACGGGAAGGTGAAGTCTGGAGGGAGAAGCAGAAGAAGTAGAAGAAGGAGAAGGAGAAGGTGAAGTCTGGAGGGTGAATCAGAAGAAGTAGAAGAAGGAGAAGGCGAAGGTAAAGTCTGGAGGGTGAATCAGAAGAAGTAGAAGAAGGAGAAGGAGAAGGTGAAGTCTGGAGGGTGAATCGGAAGAAGCAGAAGAAGGAGAAGGAGAAGGTGAAGTCTGGAGGGTGAATCAGAAGAAGTAGAAGAAGGAGAAGGAGAAGGTGTAGTCTGGAGGGTGAATCAGAAGAAGTAGACGAAGGAGAAGGAGAAGGTGAAGTCTGGAGGGTGAATCAGAAGAAGCAGAAGAAGGAGAAGGAGAAGGTGAAGTCTGGAGGGTGGATCAGAAGAGGTAGAAGAAGGATAAGGAGAAGGTGAAGTCTGGAGGGTGAACCAGAAGAAGCAGAAGAAGGAGAAGGAGAAGGTGAAGTCTGGAGGGTGAATCAGAAGAAGCAGAAGAAGGAGCAGGAGAAGGTGAAGTCTGGAGGATGAATCAGAAGAAGCAGAAGAAGAAGAAGGAGAAGATGAAGTCTGGAGGGTGAATCAGAAGAAGTAGAAGAAGGAGAAGGAGAAGGTGAAGTCAGGGGGGTGAAGCAGAAGAAGTAGAAGAAGGAGAAGGAGAAGGTGAAGTCAGGAGGGTGAAGCAGAAGAAGCAGAAGAAGGAGAAGGAGAAGCTGAAGTCTGGAGGGCGCAGCAGAAGAAGCAGAAGAAGGAGAAGGAGAAGGTGCAGTCTGGAGGGTGAAGCAGAAGAAGCAGAAGAAGGAGAAGGAGAAGGTGAAGTCTGGAGGGTGAAACAGAAGAAGTAGAAGAAGGAGAAGGAGAAGGTGAAGTCAGGAGGTTGAAGCAGAAGAAGCAGAAGAAGGAGAAGGAGAAGGTGAAGTCTGGAGGGTGAATCAGAAGAAGTAGAAGAAGGAGAAGGAGAAGGTGAAGTCAGGAGGGTGAAGCAGAAGAAGCAGAAGAAGGAGAAGGAGAAGGTGAAGTCTGGAGGGTGAAGCAGAAGAAGCAGAAGAAGGAGAAGGAGAAGGTGAAGTCTGGAGGGTGAAGCAGAAGAAGCAGAAGAAGGAGAAGAAGAAGGTGAAGTCAGGAGGGTGAATCAGAAGAAGTAGAAAAAGGAGAAGGAGAAGGTGAAGTCTGGAGGGTGAATCAGAAGAAGTAGAAGAAGGAGAAGGAGAAGGTGAAGTCTGGAGGGTGAATCAGAAGAAGCAGAAGAAGGAGAACGGGAAGGTGAAGACTGGAGGGAGAAGCAGAAGAAGTAGAAGAAGGAGAAGGAGAAGTTGAAGTCTGGAGGGTGAATCAGAAGAAGTAGAAGAAGGAGAAGGCGAAGGGAAAGTCTGGAGGGGGAATCAGAAGAAGTAGAAGAAGGAGAAGGAGAAGGTGAAGTCTGGAGGGTGAATCGGAAGAAGCATAAGAAGGAGAAGGAGAAGGTGAAGTCTGGAGGGTGAATCAGAAGAAGTAGAAGAAGGAGAAGGAGAAGGTGTAGTCTGGAGGGTGAATCAGAAGAAGTAGACGAAGGAGAAGGAGAAGGTGAAATCTGGAGGGTGAATCAGAAGAAGCAGAAGAAGGAAAAGGAGAAGGTGAAGTCTGGAGGGTGAATCAGAAGTGGTAGAAGAAGGATAAGGAGAAGGTGAAGTCTGGAGGGTGAACCAGAAGAAGCAGAAGAAGGAGAAGGAGAAGGTGAAGTCTGGAGGGTGAATCAGACGAAGCAGTAGAAGGAGAAGGAGAAGGTGACGTCTGGAGGGTGAATCAGAAGAAGTAGAAGAAGTAGAAGGAGAAGGTGAAGTCTGGAGGGTGAATCAGAAGAAGTAGAAGAAGGAGAAGGAGAAGGTGAAGTCTGGAGGGTGAATCAGAAGAAGCAGAAGAAGGAGAAGGAGAAGGTGAAGTCAGGTGGGTGAATCAGAAGAAGCAGAAGAAGGAGAAGGAGAAGGTGAAGTCTGGAGGGTGAATCAGAAGAAGCAGAAGAAGGAGAAGGAGAAGGTGAAGACTGGAGGGTGAATCAGAAGAAGTAGAAGAAGGAGAAGGAGAAGGGGAAGTCTGGAGGGTGAATCAGAAGAAGTAGAAGAAGGAGAAGGAGAAGGCGAAGTCTGGAGGGTGAATCAGAAGAAGCAGAAGAAGGAGAAGGAGAAGGTGAAGTCTGGAGGGTGAATCAGAAGAAGCAGAAGAAGGAGAAGGAGAAGATGAAGTCTGGAGGGTGAATCAGAAGAAGTAGAAGAAGGAGAAGGAGAAGGTGAGGTCTGGAGGGTGAATCAGAAGAAGCAGAAGAAGGAGAAGGAGAAGGTGAAGTCTGAAGGGTGAATCAGAAGAAGCAGAAGAAGGAGAAGGAGAAGGTGAAGTCTGGAGGGTGAATCAGAAGAAGCAGAAGAAGGAGAAGGAGAAGGTGAAGTCTGGAGGGTGAATCAGAAGAAGCAGAAGAAGGAGAAGGAGAAGGTGAAGTCTGGAGGGTGAATCAGAAGAAGTAGAAGAAGGAGAAGGAGAAGGTGAAGTCTGCAGGGTGAATCAGAAGAAGTAGAAGAAGGAGAAGGAGAAGGTGAAGTCTGGAGGGTGCATCAGAAGAAGCAGAAGAAGGAGAACGGGAAGGTGAAGTCTGGAGGGAGAAGCAGAAGAAGTAGAAGAAGGAGAAGGAGAAGGTGGAGTCTGGAGGGTGAATCAGAAGAAGTAGAAGAAGGAGAAGGCGAAGGTAAAGTCTGGAGGGTGAATCAGAAGAAGTGGAAGAAGGAGAAGGAGAAGGTGAAGTCTGGAGGGTGAATCGGAAGAAGCAGAAGAAGGAGAAGGGGAAGGTGAAGTCTGGAGGGTGAATCAGAAGAAGTAGAAGAAGGAGAAGGAGAAGGTGTAGTCTGGAGGGTGAATCAGAAGAAGTAGACGAAGGAGAAGGAGAAGGTGAAGTCTGGAGTGTGAATCAGAAGAAGCAGAAGAAGGAGAAGGAGAAGGTGAAGTCTGGAGGGTGGATCAGAAGAGGTAGAAGAAGGATAAGGAGAAGGTGAAGTCTGGAGGGTGAACCAGAAGAAGCAGAAGAAGGAGAAGGAGAAGGTGAAGTCTGGAGGGTGAATCAGAAGAAGCAGAAGAAGGAGAAGGAGAAGGTGAAGTCTGGAGGGTGAATCAGAAGAAGTAGAAGAAGGAGAAGGAGAAGGTGAAGTCTGGAGGGTGAATCAGAAGAAGTAGAAGAAGGAGAAGAAGAAGGCGAAGTCTGGAGGGCGAATCAGAAGAAGCAGAAGAAGGAGAAGGAGAAGGTGAAGTCTGGAGGGTGAATCAGAAGAAGCAGAAGAAGGAGAAGGAGAAGATGAAGTCTGGAGGGTGAATCAGAAGAAGTAGAAGAAGGAGAAGGAGAAGGTGAAGTCTGGAGGGTGAATCAGCAGAAGCAGAAGATGGAGAAGGAGAAGGTGAAGTCTGGAGGGTGAATCAGAAGAAGCAGAAGAAGGAGAAGGAGAAGGTGAAGTCTGGAGGGTGAATCAGAAGAAGCAGAATAAGGAGAAGGAGAATGTGAAGTCTGGAGGGTGAATCAGAAGAAGCAGAAGAAGGAGAAGGAGAAGGTGAAGTCTGGAGGGTGAATCAGAAGAAGTAGAAGAAGGAGAAGGAGAAGGTGAAGTCTGGAGGGTGAAGCAGAAGAAGTAGAAGAAGGAGAAGGAGGAGGTGAAGTCAGGAGGGTGAATCAGAAGAAGTAGAAGAAGGAGAAGGAGAAGGTGAAGTCAGGAGGGTGAATCAGAAGAAGCAGAAGAAGGAGAAGGAGAAGGTGAAGTCTGGAGGGTGAATCAGAAGAATCAGACGAAGGAGAAGGAGAAGGTGAAGTCTGGAGGGTGAATCAGAAGAAGCAGAAGAAAGAGAAGGAGAAGGTGAAGTCTGGAGGGTGAATCAGAAGAAGTAGAAGAAGGAGAAGGAGAAGGTGAGGTCTGGAGGGTGAATCAGAAGAAGCAGAAGAAGGAGAAGGAGAAGGTGAAGTCTGGAGGGTGAATCAGAAGAAGCAGAAGCAGGAGAAGGAGAAGGTGAAGTCTGGAGGGTGAATCAGAAGAAGCAGAAGAAGGAGAAGGAGAAGGTGAAGTCAGGAGGGTGAATCAGAAGAAGCAGAAGAAGGAGAAGGAGAAGGTGAAGTTAGGAGGGTGAATCAGAAGAAGCAGAAGAAGGAGAAGGAGAAGTTGAGGTCAGGGGGGTGAAGCAGAAGAAGTAGAAGAAGGAGAAGGAGAAGGTGAAGTCAGGAGGGTGAAGCAGAAGAAGCAGAAGAAGGAGAAGGAGTAGGTGAAGTCAGGAGGGTGAAGCAGAAGAAGCAGAAGAAGGAGATGGAGACGGTGAAGTCTGGAGGGCGCAGCAGAAGAAGCAGAAGAAGGAGAAGGAGAAGGTGAAGTCCTAAGGGTGAAGCAGAAGAAGCAGAAGAAGGAAAAGGAGAAGGTGAAGTCAGGAGGGTGAAGCAGAAGAAGCAGAAGAAGGAGAAGGAGAAGGTGAAATCTGGAGGGTGAAGCAGAAGAAGCAGAAGAAGGAGAAGGAGAAGGTGAAGTCTGGAGGGTGAAGCAGAAGAAGCAGAAGAAGGAAAAGGAGAAGGTGAAGTCTGGAGGGTGAATCAGAAGAAGTAGAAGAAGGAGAAGGAGAAGGTGAAGTAAGGAGGGTGAAGCAGAAGAAGCAGAAGAAGGAGAAGGAGAAGGTGAAGTCTGGAGGGTGAAGCAGAAGAAGGAGAAGGAGAAGGTGAAGTCTGGAGGGTGAAGCAGAAGAAGCAGAAGAAGGAGAAGGACAAGGTGAAGTCAGGAGGATGAATCAGAAGAAGTAGAAGAAGGAAAAGGAGAAGGTGAAGTCTGGAGGGTGAATCAGAAGAAGTAGAAGAAGGAGAAGGAGAAGGTGAAGTCTGGAGGGTGAATCAGAAGAAGTGGAAGAAGGAGAAGGAGAAGGTGAAGTCTGGAGGGTGAAGCAGAAGAAGCAGAAGAAGGAGAAGGAGAAGGTGAAGTCTGGAGGGTGAATCAGAAGAAGTAGAAGAAGGAGAAGGAGAAGGTGAAGTCTGGAGGGTGAAGCAGAAGAAGCAGAAGAAGGAGAAGGAGAAGGTGAAGTCTGGAGGGTGAATCAGAAGAAGTAGAAGAAGGAGAAGGAGAAGGTGAAGTCTGGAGGGTGAATCAGAAGAAGCAGAAGAAGGAGAAGGAGAAGATGAAGTCTGGAGGGTGAATCAGAAGAAGCAGAAGAAGGAGAAGGAGAAGGTGAAGTCTGGAGGGTGAATCAGAAGAAGCAGATTAAGGAGAAGGAGAAGGTGAAGTCTGGAGGGTGAATCAGAAGAAGCAGAAGAAGGAGAAGGAGAAGGTGAAGTCTGGAGGGTGAATCAGAAGAAGTAGAAGAAGGAGAAGGAGAAGGTGAAGTCTGGAGAGTGAAGCAGAAGAAGTAGAAGAAGGAGAAGGAGAAGGTGAAGTCAGGAGGGTGAATCAGAAGAAGTAGAAGAAGGAGAAGGAGAAGGTGAAGTCAGGAGGGTGAATCAGAAGAAGCAGAAGAAGGAGAAGGAGAAGGTGAAGTCTGGAGGGTGAATCTGAAGAATCAGACGAAGGAGAAGGAGAAGGTGAAGTCTGGAGGGTGAATCAGAAGAAGCAGAAGAAAGAGAAGGAGAAGGTGAAGTCTGGAGGGTGAAGCAGAAGAAGCAGAAGAAGGAGAAGAAGGTGAAGACTGGAGGGTGAATCAGAAGAAGGAGAAGAAGGAGAAGGAGAAGGTGAAGTCTGGAGTGTGAATCAGAAGAAGTAGAAGAAGGAGAAGGAGATGCTGAAGTCTGGAGGGTGAATCAGAAGAAGCAGAAGAAGGAGAAGTAGAAGATGAAGTCTGGAGCGTGAATCAGAAGAAGCAGAAGAAGGAGAAGGAGAAGATGAAGTCTGGAGGGTGAATCAGAAGAAGTAGAAGAAGGAGAAGGAGAAGGTGAGGTCCGGAGGGTGAATCAGAAGAAGCAGAAGAAGGAGAAGGAGAAGGTGAAGTCTGGAGGGTGAATCAGAAGAAGCAGAAGAAGGAGAAGGAGAAGGTGAAGTCTGGAGGGTGAATCAGAAGAAGCAGAAGAAGGAGAAGGAGAAGGTGAAGTCAGGAGGGTGAATCAGAAGAAGCAGAAGAAGGAGAAGGAGAAGGTGAAGTTAGGAGGGTGAATCAGAAGAAGCAGAAGAAGGAGAAGGAGAAGGTGAAGTCAGGGGGGTGAAGCAGAAGAAGTAGAAGAAGGAGAAGGAGAAGGTGAAGTCAGGAGGGTGAAGCAGAAGAAGCAGAAGAAGGAGATGGAGACGGTGAAACCTGGAGGGCGCAGCAGAAGAAGCAGAAGAAGGAGAAGGAGAAGGTGAATTCCTAAGGGTGAAGCAGAAGAAGCAGAAGAAGGAGAAGGAGAAGGTGAAGTCTGGAGGGTGAATCAGAAGAAGTAGAAGAAGGAGAAGGAGAAGGTGAAGTCAGGAGGGTGAAGCAGAAGAAGCAGAAGAAGGAGAAGGAGAAGGTGAAGTCTGGAGGGCGAAGCAGAAGAAGCAGAAGAAGGAGAAGGAGAAGGTGAAGTCTGGAGGGTGAAGCAGAAGAAGCAGAAGAAGGAGAAGGAGAAGGTGAAGTCTGGAGGGTGAATCACAAGAAGTAGAAGAAGGAGAAGGAGAAGGTGAAGTAAGGATGGTGAAGCAGAAGAAGCAGAAGAAGGAGAAGGAGAAGGTGAAGTCTGGAGGGTGAAGCAGAAGAAGCAGAAGAAGGAGAAGGAGAAGGTGAAGTCTGGAGGGTGAAGCAGAAGAAGCAGAAGAAGGAGAAGGAGAAGGTGAAGTCAGGAGGGTGAATCAGAAGAAGTAGAAGAAGGAAAAGGAGAAGGTGAAGTCTGGAGGGTGAATGAGAAGAAGTAGAAGAAGGAGAAAGAGAAGGTGAAGTCTGGAGGGTGAATCAGAAGAAGTGGAAGAAGGAGAAGGAGAAGGTGAAGTCTGGAGGGTGAATCAGAAGAAGCAGAAGAAGGAGAAGGAGAAGGTGAAGTCTGGAGGGAGAAGCAGAAGAAGTAGAAGAAGGAGAAGGAGAAGGTGAAGTCTGGATTGTGAATCAGAAGAAGTAGAAGAAGGAGAAGGAGGAGGTGAAGTCTGGAGGGTGAATCAGAAGAAGTAGAAGAAGGAGAAGGAGAAGGTCAAGTCTGGAGGGTGAATCAAAAGGAGCAGAAGAAGGAGAAGGAGAAGGTGAAGTCTGGAGGGTGAATCAGAAGAAGTAGAAGAAGGAGAAGGAGAAGGTGTAGTCTGGAGGATGAATCAGAAGAAGTAGAAGAAGGAGAAGGAGAAGGTGAAGTCTGGAGGGTGAATCAGAAGAAGCAGAATAAGGAGAAGGAGAAGGTGAAGTTTGGAGGGTGAATCAGAAGAAGCAGAAGAAGGAGAAGGAGAAGGTGAAGTCTGGAGGGTGAATCAGAAGAAGTAGAAGAAGGAGAAGGAGAAGGTGAAGTCTGGAGGGTGAAGCAGAAGAAGTAGAAGAAGGAGAAGGAGAAGGTGAAGTCTGGAGGGCGAAGCAGAAGAAGCAGAAGAAGGAGAAGGAGAAGGTGAAGTCTGGAGGGTGAAGCAGAAGAAGCAGAAGAAGGAGAAGGAGAAGGTGAAGTCTGGAGGGTGAATCAGATGAAGTAGAAGAAGGAGAAGGAGAAGGTGAAGTAAGGAGGGTGAAGCAGAAGAAGCAGAAGAAG
Source organism: Somniosus microcephalus (assembly GCF_052327205.1). Taxonomy (NCBI): domain Eukaryota; kingdom Metazoa; phylum Chordata; class Chondrichthyes; order Squaliformes; family Somniosidae; genus Somniosus; species Somniosus microcephalus. The sequence goes on from NW_028225378.1 coordinate 94,109, forward strand.
GAGAAGGAGAAGGTGAAGTCTGGAGGGTGAAGCAGAAGAAGCAGAAGAAGGAGAAGGAGGAGGTGAAGTCTGGAGGGTGAATCAGAAGAAGCAGAAGAAGGAGAAGGAGAAGGTGAAGTCTGGAGGGTGAATCAGAAGAAGTAGAAGAAGGAGAAGGAGAAGGTGAAGTCAGGAGGGTGAAGCAGAAGAAGCAGAAGAAGGAGAAGGAGAAGGTGAAATCTGGAGGGTGAAGCAGAAGAAGCAGAAGAAGGAGAAGGAGAAGGTGAAGTCTGGAGGGTGAAGCAGGAGAAGCAGAAGAAGGAGAAGGAGAAGGGGAAGTCTGGAGGGTGAATCAGAAGAAGTAGAAGAAGGAGAAGGAGAAGGTGAAGTAAGGAGGGTGAAGCAGAAGAAGCAGAAGAAGGAGAAGGAGAAGGTGAAGTCTGGAGGGTGAAGCAGAAGAAGGAGAAGGAGAAGGTGAAGTCTGGAGGGTGAAGCAGAAGAAGCAGAAGAAGGAGAAGGAGAAGGTGAAGTCAGGAGGGTGAATCAGAAGAAGTAGAAGAAGGAAAAGGAGAAGGTGAAGTCTGGTGGGTGAATCAGAAGATGTAGAAGAAGGAGAAGGAGAAGGTGAAGTCTGGAGGGTGAATCAGAAGAAGTGGAAGAAGGAGAAGGAGAAGGTGAAGTCTGGAGGGTGAAGCAGAAGAAGCAGAAGAAGGAGAAGGAGAAGGTGAAGTCTGGAGGGTGAATCAGAAGAAGTAGAAGAAGGAGAAGGAGAAGGTGAAGTCTGGAGGGTGAAGCAGAAGAAGCAGAAGAAGGAGAAGGAGAAGGTGAAGTCTGGAGGGTGAATCAGAAGAAGTAGAAGAAGGAGAAGGAGAAGGTGAAGTCTGGAGGGTGAATCAGAAGAAGCAGAAGAAGGAGAAGGAGAAGATGAAGTCTGGAGGGTGAATCAGAAGAATCAGAAGAAGGAGAAGGAGAAGGTGAAGTCTGGAGGGTGAATCAGAAGAAGCAGAATAAGGAGAAGGAGAAGGTGAAGTCTGGAGGGTGAATCAGAAGAAGCAGAAGAAGGAGAAGGAGAAGGTGAAGTCTGGAGGGTGAATCAGAAGAAGTAGAAGAAGGAGAAGGAGAAGGTGAAGTCTGGAGGGTGAAGCAGAAGAAGTAGAAGAAGGAGAAGGAGAAGGTGAAGTCAGGAGGGTGAATCAGAAGAAGTAGAAGAAGGAGAAGGAGAAGGTGAAGTCAGGAGGGTGAATCAGAAGAAGCAGAAGAAGGAGAAGGAGAAGGTGAAGTCTGGAGGGTGAATTAGAAGAATCAGACGAAGGAGAAGGAGAAGGTGAAGTCTGGAGGGTGAATCAGAAGAAGCAGAAGAATGAGAAGGAGAAGGTGAAGTCTGGAGGGTGAAGCAGAAGAAGCAGAAGAAGGAGAAGAAGGTGAAGTCTGGAGCGTGAATCAGAAGAAGCAGAAGAAGGAGAAGGAGAAGATGAAGTCTGGAGGGTGAATCAGAAGAAGTAGAAGAAGGAGAAGGAGAAGGTGAGGTCTGGAGGGTGAATCAGAAGAAGCAGAAGAAGGAGAAGGAGAAGGTGAAGTCTGGAGGGTGAATCAGAAGAAGCAGAAGAAGGAGAAGGAGAAGTTGAATTCTGGAGGGTGAATCAGAAGAAGCAGAAGAAGGAGAAGGAGAAGGTGAAGTCAGGAGGGTGAATCAGAAGAAGCAGAAGAAGGAGAAGGAGAAATTGAAGTTAGGAGGGTGAATCAGAAGAAGCAGAAGAAGGAGAAGGAGAAGGTGAAGTCTGGAGGGTGAAGTAGAAGAAGCAGAATAAGGAAAAGGAGAAGGTGAAGTTTGGAGGGTGAATCAGAAGAAGCAGAAGAAGGAGAAGGAGAAGGTGAAGTCTGGAGGGTGAATCAGAAGAAGTAGAAGAAGGAGAAGGAGAAGGTGAAGTCTGGAGGGTGAAGCAGAAGAAGTAGAAGAAGGAGAAGGAGAAGGTGAAGTCTGGAGGGCGAAGCAGAAGAAGCAGAAGAAGGAGAAGGAGAAGGTGAAGTCTGGAGGGTGAAGCAGAAGAAGCAGAAGAAGGAGAAGGAGAAGGTGAAGTCTGGAGGGTGAATCAGATGAAGTAGAAGAAGGAGAAGGAGAAGGTGAAGTAAGGAGGGTGAAGCAGAAGAAGCAGAAGAAGGAGAAGGAGAAGGTGAAGTCTGGAGGGTGAAGCAGAAGAAGCAGAAGAAGGAGAAGGAGGAGGTGAAGTCTGGAGGGTGAATCAGAAGAAGCAGAAGAAGGAGAAGGAGAAGGTGAAGTCTGGAGGGTGAATCAGAAGAAGTAGAAGAAGGAGAAGGAGAAGGTGAAGTCAGGAGGGTGAAGCAGAAGAAGCAGAAGAAGGAGAAGGAGAAGGTGAAATCTGGAGGGTGAAGCAGAAGAAGCAGAAGAAGGAGAAGGAGAAGGTGAAGTCTGGAGGGTGAAGCAGAAGAAGCAGAAGAAGGAGAAGGAGAAGGGGAAGTCTGGAGGGTGAATCAGAAGAAGTAGAAGAAGGAGAAGGAGAAGGTGAAGTAAGGAGGGTGAAGCAGAAGAAGCAGAAGAAGGAGAAGGAGAAGGTGAAGTCTGGAGGGTGAAGCAGAAGAAGGAGAAGGAGAAGGTGAAGTCTGGAGGGCGAAGCAGAAGAAGCAGAAGAAGGAGAAGGAGAAGGTGAAGTCAGGAGGGTGAATCAGAAGAAGTAGAAGAAGGAAAAGGAGAAGGTGAAGTCTGGAGGGTGAATCAGAAGATGTAGAAGAAGGAGAAGGAGAAGGTGAAGTCTGGAGGGTGAATCAGAAGAAGTGGAAGAAGGAGAAGGAGAAGGTGAAGTCTGGAGGGTGAAGCAGAAGAAGCAGAAGAAGGAGAAGGAGAAGGTGAAGTCTGGAGGGTGAATCAGAAGAAGTAGAAGAAGGAGAAGGAGAAGGTGAAGTCTGGAGGGTGAAGCAGAAGAAGCAGAAGAAGGAGAAGGAGAAGGTGAAGTCTGGAGGTTGAATCAGAAGAAGTAGAAGAAGGAGAAGGAGAAGGTGAAGTCTGGAGGGTGAATCTGAAGAAGCAGAAGAAGGAGAAGGAGAAGATGAAGTCTGGAGGGTGAATCAGAAGAATCAGAAGAAGGAGAAGGAGAAGGTGAAGTCTGGAGGGTGAATCAGAAGAAGCAGAATAAGGAGAAGGAGAAGGTGAAGTCTGGAGGGTGAATCAGAAGAAGCAGAAGAAGGAGAAGGAGAAGGTGAAGTCTGGAGGGTGAATCAGAAGAATCAGACGAAGGAGAAGGAGAAGGTGAAGTCTGGAGGGTGAATCAGAAGAAGCAGAAGAATGAGAAGGAGAAGGTGAAGTCTGGAGGGTGAAGCAGAAGAAGCAGAAGAAGGAGAAGAAGGTGAAGACTGGAGGGTGAATCAGAAGAAGGAGAAGAAGGAGAAGGAGAAGGTGAAGTCTGGAGGGTGAATCAGAAGAAGTAGAAGAAGGAGAAGGAGATGGTGAAGTCTGGAGGGTGAATCAGAAGAAGCAGAAGAAGGAGAAGTAGAAGATGAAGTCTGGAGCGTGAATCAGAAGAAGCAGAAGAAGGAGAAGGAGAAGATGAAGTCTGGAGGGTGAATCAGAAGAAGGAGAAGAAGGAGAAGGAGAAGGTGAGGTCTGGAGGGTGAATCAGAAGAAGCAGAAGAAGGAGAAGGAGAAGGTGAAGTCTGGAGGGTGAATCAGAAGAAGCAGAAGAAGGAGAAGGAGAAGTTGAATTCTGGAGGGTGAATCAGAAGAAGCAGAAGAAGGAGAAGGAGAAGGTGAAGTCAGGAGGGTGAATCAGAAGAAGCAGAAGAAGGAGAAGGAGAAATTGAAGTTAGGAGGGTGAATCAGAAGAAGCAGAAGAAGGAGAAGGAGAAGGTGAAGTCAGGGGGGTGAAGCAGAAGAAGTAGAAGAAGGAGAAGGAGAAGGTGAAGTCAGGAGGGTGAAGCAGAAGAAGCAGAAGAAGGAGAAGGAGAAGGTGAAGTCAGGAGGTTGAAGCAGAAGAAGCAGAAGAAGGAGATGGAGACGGTGAAGCCTGGAGGGCGCAGCAGAAGAAGCAGAAGGAGGAGAAGGAGAAGGTGAAGTCCTAAGGGTGAAGCAGAAGAAGCAGAAGAAGGAGAAGGAGAAGGTGAAGTCTGGAGGGTGAATCAGAAGAAGTAGAAGAAGGAGAAGGAGAAGGTGAAGTCAGGAGGGTGAAGCAGAAGAAGCAGAAGAAGGAGAAGGAGAAGGTGAAATCTGGAGGGTGAAGCAGAAGAAGCAGAAGAAGGAGAAGGAGAAGGTGAAGTCTGGAGGGCGAAGCAGAAGAAGCAGAAGAAGGGGAAGGAGAAGGTGAAGTCTGGAGGGTGAAGCAGAAGAAGCAGAAGAAGGAGAAGGAGAAGGTGAAGTCTGGAGGGTGAATCACAAGAAGTAGAAGAAGGAGAAGGAGAAGGTGAAGTAAGGAGGGTGAAGCAGAAGAAGCAGAAGAAGGAGAAGGAGAAGGTGAAGTCTGGAGGGTGAAGCAGAAGAAGCAGAAGAAGGAGAAGGAGAAGGTGAAGTCTGGAGGGTGAAGCAGAAGAAGCAGAAGAAGGAGAAGGAGAAGGTGAAGTCAGGAGGGTGAATCAGAAGAAGTAGAAGAAGGAAAAGGAGAAGGTGAAGTCTGGAGGGTGAATCAGAAGAAGTAGAAGAAGGAGAAGGAGAAGGTGAAGTCTGGAGGGTGAATCAGAAGAAGTGGAAGAAGGAGAAGGAGAAGGTGAACTCTGGAGGGTGAATCAGAAGAAGCAGAAGAAGGAGAAGGAGAAGGTGAAGTCTGGAGGGAGAAGCAGAAGAAGTAGAAGAAGGAGAAGGAGAAGGTGAAGTCTGGATTGTGAATCAGAAGAAGTAGAAGAAGGAGAAGGAGGAGGTGAAGTCTGGAGGGTGAATCAGAAGAAGCAGAAGAAGGAGAAGGAGAAGGTCAAGTCTTGAGGGTGAATCAGAAGAAGTAGAAGAAGGAGAAGGAGAAGGTGTAGTCTCGAGGGTGAATCAGAAGAAGTGGACGAAGGAGAAGGAGAAGGTGAAGTCTGGAGGGTGAATCAGAAGATGCAGAAGAAGGAGAAGGAGAAGGTGAAGTCTGGCGGGTGAATCAGAAGAAGTAGAAGAAGGAGAAGGAGAAGGTGAAGTCTGGAGTGTGAATCAGAAGAAGCAGAAGAAGGAGAAGGAGAAGGTGAACTCTGGAGGGTGAATCAGAAGAAGCAGAAGAAGGAGAAGGAGAAGGTGAAGTCTGGAGGGTGAATCAGAAGAAGCAGAAGAAGGAGAAGGTGAAGTCTGGAGGGTGAATCAGAAGAAGCAGAAATGGAGAAGGAGAAGGTGAAGTCTGGAGGGTGAATCAGAAGAAGTAGAAGAAGGAGAAGGAGAAGGTGAAGTCTGGAGGGTGAATCAGAAGAAGCAGAAGAAGGAGAAGTAGAAGGTGAAGTCAGGAGGGTGAATCAGAAGCAGCAGAAGAAGAAGAAGGAGAAGGTGAAGTCTGGAGGGTGAATCAGAAGAAGCAGAAGAAGGAGAAGGAGAAGGTGAAGTCTGGAGGGTGAATCAGAAGAAGTAGAAGAAGGAGAAGGAGAAGTTGAAGTCTGGAGGGTGAAGCAGAAGAAGTAGAAGAAGGAGAAGGAGAAGGTGAAGTCAGGAAGGTGAATCAGAAGAAGCAGAAGAAGGAGAAAGGAGAAGGTGAAGTCTGGAGGGTGAATCAGATGAATCAGAAGAAGGAGAAGGAGAAGGTGAAGTCTGGAGGGTGAATCAGAAGAAGCAGAAGAAAGAGAAGGAGAAGGTGAAGTCTGGAGAGTGAAGCAGAAGAAGCAGAAGAAGGAGAAGGAGAAGGTGAAGACTGGAGGGTAAATCAGAAGATGTAGAAGAAGGAGAAGGAGAAGGTGAAGTCTGGAGGGTGAATCAGAAGAAGTAGAAGAAGGAGAAGGAGAAGGGGAAGTCTGGAGGGTGAATCAGAAGAAGCAGAAGAAGGAGAAGGAGGAGATGAAATCTGGAGGGTGAATCAGAAGAAGTAGAAGAAGGAGAAGGAGAAGGTGAGGTCTGGAGGGTGAATCAGAAGAAGCAGAAGAAGGAGAAGGAGATGGTGAAGTCTGGAGGGTGAATCAGAAGAAGCAGAAGAAGAAGAAGGAGAAGGTGAAGTCTGGAGGGTGAATCAGAAGAAGCAGAAGAAGGAGAAGGAGAAGGTGAAGTCTGGAGGGTGAATCAGATGAAGTAGAAGAAGGAGAAGGAGAAGGTGAAGTAAGGAGGGTGAAGCAGAAGAAGCAGAAGAAGGAGAAGGAGAAGGTGAAGTCTGGAGGGTGAAGCAGAAGAAGCAGAAGAAGGAGAAGGAGGAGGTGAAGTCTGGAGGGTGAATCAGAAGAAGCAGAAGAAGGAGAAGGAGAAGGTGAAGTCTGGAGGGTGAATCAGAAGAAGTAGAAGAAGGAGAAGGAGAAGGTGAAGTCAGGAGGGTGAAGCAGAAGAAGCAGAAGAAGGAGAAGGAGAAGGTGAAATCTGGAGGGTGAAGCAGAAGAAGCAGAAGAAGGAGAAGGAGAAGGTGAAGTCTGGAGGGTGAAGCAGAAGAAGCAGAAGAAGGAGAAGGAGAAGGGGAAGTCTGGAGGGTGAATCAGAAGAAGTAGAAGAAGGAGAAGGAGAAGGTGAAGTAAGGAGGGTGAAGCAGAAGAAGCAGAAGAAGGAGAAGGAGAAGGTGAAGTCTGGAGGGTGAAGCAGAAGAAGGAGAAGGAGAAGGTGAAGTCTGGAGGGTGAAGCAGAAGAAGCAGAAGAAGGAGAAGGAGAAGGTGAAGTCAGGAGGGTGAATCAGAAGAAGTAGAAGAAGGAAAAGGAGAAGGTGAAGTCTGGTGGGTGAATCAGAAGATGTAGAAGAAGGAGAAGGAGAAGGTGAAGTCTGGAGGGTGAATCAGAAGAAGTGGAAGAAGGAGAAGGAGAAGGTGAAGTCTGGAGGGTGAAGCAGAAGAAGCAGAAGAAGGAGAAGGAGAAGGTGAAGTCTGGAGGGTGAATCAGAAGAAGTAGAAGAAGGAGAAGGAGAAGGTGAAGTCTGGAGGGTGAAGCAGAAGAAGCAGAAGAAGGAGAAGGAGAAGGTGAAGTCTGGAGGGTGAATCAGAAGAAGTAGAAGAAGGAGAAGGAGAAGGTGAAGTCTGGAGGGTGAATCAGAAGAAGCAGAAGAAGGAGAAGGAGAAGATGAAGTCTGGAGGGTGAATCAGAAGAATCAGAAGAAGGAGAAGGAGAAGGTGAAGTCTGGAGGGTGAATCAGAAGAAGCAGAATAAGGAGAAGGAGAAGGTGAAGTCTGGAGGGTGAATCAGAAGAAGCAGAAGAAGGAGAAGGAGAAGGTGAAGTCTGGAGGGTGAATCAGAAGAAGTAGAAGAAGGAGAAGGAGAAGGTGAAGTCTGGAGGGTGAAGCAGAAGAAGTAGAAGAAGGAGAAGGAGAAGGTGAAGTCAGGAGGGTGAATCAGAAGAAGTAGAAGAAGGAGAAGGAGAAGGTGAAGTCAGGAGGGTGAATCAGAAGAAGCAGAAGAAGGAGAAGGAGAAGGTGAAGTCTGGAGGGTGAATCAGAAGAATCAGACGAAGGAGAAGGAGAAGGTGAAGTCTGGAGGGTGAATCAGAAGAAGCAGAAGAATGAGAAGGAGAAGGTGAAGTCTGGAGGGTGAAGCAGAAGAAGCAGAAGAAGCAGAAGAAGGTGAAGACTGGAGGGTGAATCAGAAGAAGGAGAAGAAGGAGAAGGAGAAGGTGAAGTCTGGAGGGTGAATCAGAAGAAGTAGAAGAAGGAGAAGGAGATGGTGAAGTCTGGAGGGTGAATCAGAAGAAGCAGAAGAAGGAGAAGTAGAAGATGAAGTCTGGAGCGTGAATCAGAAGAAGCAGAAGAAGGAGAAGGAGAAGATGAAGTCTGGAGGGTGAATCAGAAGAAGTAGAAGAAGGAGAAGGAGAAGGTGAGGTCTGGAGGGTGAATCAGAAGAAGCAGAAGAAGGAGAAGGAGAAGGTGAAGTCTGGAGGGTGAATCAGAAGAAGCAGAAGAAGGAGAAGGAGAAGTTGAATTCTGGAGGGTGAATCAGAAGAAGCAGAAGAAGGAGAAGGAGAAGGTGAAGTCAGGAGGGTGAATCAGAAGAAGCAGAAGAAGGAGAAGGAGAAATTGAAGTTAGGAGGGTGAATCAGAAGAAGCAGAAGAAGGAGAAGGAGAAGGTGAAGTCTGGAGGGTGAAGTAGAAGAAGCAGAATAAGGAAAAGGAGAAGGTGAAGTTTGGAGGGTGAATCAGAAGAAGCAGAAGAAGGAGAAGGAGAAGGTGAAGTCTGGAGGGTGAATCAGAAGAAGTAGAAGAAGGAGAAGGAGAAGGTGAAGTCTGGAGGGTGAAGCAGAAGAAGTAGAAGAAGGAGAAGGAGAAGGTGAAGTCTGGAGGGCGAAGCAGAAGAAGCAGAAGAAGGAGAAGGTGAAGTCTGGAGGGTGAAGCAGAAGAAGCAGAAGAAGGAGAAGGAGAAGGTGAAGTCTGGAGGGTGAATCAGATGAAGTAGAAGAAGGAGAAGGAGAAGGTGAAGTAAGGAGGGTGAAGCAGAAGAAGCAGAAGAAGGAGAAGGAGAAGGTGAAGTCTGGAGGGTGAAGCAGAAGAAGCAGAAGAAGGAGAAGGAGGAGGTGAAGTCTGGAGGGTGAATCAGAAGAAGCAGAAGAAGGAGAAGGAGAAGGTGAAGTCTGGAGGGTGAATCAGAAGAAGTAGAAGAAGGAGAAGGTGAAGTCAGGAGGGTGAAGCAGAAGAAGCAGAAGAAGGAGAAGGAGAAGGTGAAATCTGGAGGGTGAAGCAGAAGAAGCAGAAGAAGGAGAAGGAGAAGGTGAAGTCTGGAGGGTGAAGCAGAAGAAGCAGAAGAAGGAGAAGGAGAAGGGGAAGTCTGGAGGGTGAATCAGAAGAAGTAGAAGAAGGAGAAGGAGAAGGTGAAGTAAAGAGGGTGAAGCAGAAGAAGCAGAAGAAGGAGAAGGAGAAGGTGAAGTCTGGAGGGTGAAGCAGAAGAAGGAGAAGGAGAAGGTGAAGTCTGGAGGGTGAAGCAGAAGAAGCAGAAGAAGGAGAAGGAGAAGGTGAAGTCAGGAGGGTGAATCAGAAGAAGTAGAAGAAGGAAAAGGAGAAGGTGAAGTCTGGAGGGTGAATCAGAAGATGTAGAAGAAGGAGAAGGAGAAGGTGAAGTCTGGAGGGTGAATCAGAAGAAGTGGAAGAAGGAGAAGGAGAAGGTGAAGTCTGGAGGGTGAAGCAGAAGAAGCAGAAGAAGGAGAAGGAGAAGGTGAAGTCTGGAGGGTGAATCAGAAGAAGTAGAAGAAGGAGAAGGAGAAGGTGAAGTCTGGAGGGTGAAGCAGAAGAAGCAGAAGAAGGAGAAGGAGAAGGTGAAGTCTGGAGGTTGAATCAGAAGAAGTAGAAGAAGGAGAAGGAGAAGGTGAAGTCTGGAGGGTGAATCAGAAGAAGCAGAAGAAGGAGAAGGAGAAGATGAAGTCTGGAGGGTGAATCAGAAGAATCAGAAGAAGGAGAAGGAGAAGGTGAAGTCTGGAGGGTGAATCAGAAGAAGCAGAATAAGGAGAAGGAGAAGGTGAAGTCTGGAGGGTGAATCAGAAGAAGCAGAAGAAGGAGAAGGAGAAGGTGAAGTCTGGAGGGTGAATCAGAAGAATCAGACGAAGGAGAAGGAGAAGGTGAAGTCTGGAGGGTGAATCAGAAGAAGCAGAAGAATGAGAAGGAGAAGGTGAAGTCTGGAGGGTGAAGCAGAAGAAGCAGAAGAAGGAGAAGAAGGTGAAGACTGGAGGGTGAATCAGAAGAAGGAGAAGAAGGAGAAGGAGAAGGTGAAGTCTGGAGGGTGAATCAGAAGAAGTAGAAGAAGGAGAAGGAGATGGTGAAGTCTGGAGGGTGAATCAGAAGAAGCAGAAGAAGGAGAAGTAGAAGATGAAGTCTGGAGCGTGAATCAGAAGAAGCAGAAGAAGGAGAAGGAGAAGATGAAGTCTGGAGGGTGAATCAGAAGAAGGAGAAGAAGGAGAAGGAGAAGGTGAGGTCTGGAGGGTGAATCAGAAGAAGCAGAAGAAGGAGAAGGAGAAGGTGAAGTCTGGAGGGTGAACAGAAGAAGCAGAAGAAGGAGAAGGAGAAGTTGAATTCTGGAGGGTGAATCAGAAGAAGCAGAAGAAGGAGAAGGAGAAGGTGAAGTCAGGAGGGTGAATCAGAAGAAGCAGAAGAAGGAGAAGGAGAAATTGAAGTTAGGAGGGTGAATCAGAAGAAGCAGAAGAAGGAGAAGGAGAAGGTGAAGTCAGGGGGGTGAAGCAGAAGAAGTAGAAGAAGGAGAAGGAGAAGGTGAAGTCAGGAGGGTGAAGCAGAAGAAGCAGAAGAAGGAGAAGGAGAAGGTGAAGTCAGGAGGTTGAAGCAGAAGAAGCAGAAGAAGGAGATGGAGACGGTGAAGCCTGGAGGGCGCAGCAGAAGAAGCAGAAGGAGGAGAAGGAGAAGGTGAAGTCCTAAGGGTGAAGCAGAAGAAGCAGAAGAAGGAGAAGGAGAAGGTGAAGTCTGGAGGGTGAATCAGAAGAAGTAGAAGAAGGAGAAGGAGAAGGTGAAGTCAGGAGGGTGAAGCAGAAGAAGCAGAAGAAGGAGAAGGAGAAGGTGAAATCTGGAGGGTGAAGCAGAAGAAGCAGAAGAAGGAGAAGGAGAAGGTGAAGTCTGGAGGGCGAAGCAGAAGAAGCAGAAGAAGGGGAAGGAGAAGGTGAAGTCTGGAGGGTGAAGCAGAAGAAGCAGAAGAAGGAGAAGGAGAAGGTGAAGTCTGGAGGGTGAATCACAAGAAGTAGAAGAAGGAGAAGGAGAAGGTGAAGTAAGGAGGGTGAAGCAGAAGAAGCAGAAGAAGGAGAAGGAGAAGGTGAAGTCTGGAGGGTGAAGCAGAAGAAGCAGAAGAAGGAGAAGGAGAAGGTGAAGTCTGGAGGGTGAAGCAGAAGAAGCAGAAGAAGGAGAAGGAGAAGGTGAAGTCAGGAGGGTGAATCAGAAGAAGTAGAAGAAGGAAAAGGAGAAGGTGAAGTCTGGAGGGTGAATCAGAAGAAGTAGAAGAAGGAGAAGGAGAAGGTGAAGTCTGGAGGGTGAATCAGAAGAAGTGGAAGAAGGAGAAGGAGAAGGTGAACTCTGGAGGGTGAATCAGAAGAAGCAGAAGAAGGAGAAGGAGAAGGTGAAGTCTGGAGGGAGAAGCAGAAGAAGTAGAAGAAGGAGAAGGAGAAGGTGAAGTCTGGATTGTGAATCAGAAGAAGTAGAAGAAGGAGAAGGAGGAGGTGAAGTCTGGAGGGTGAATCAGAAGAAGTAGAAGAAGGAGAAGGAGAAGGTCAAGTCTTGAGGGTGAATCAGAAGAAGTAGAAGAAGGAGAAGGAGAAGGTGTAGTCTCGAGGGTGAATCAGAAGAAGTGGACGAAGGAGAAGGAGAAGGTGAAGTCTGGAGGGTGAATCAGAAGATGCAGAAGAAGGAGAAGGAGAAGGTGAAGTCTGGCGGGTGAATCAGAAGAAGTAGAAGAAGGAGAAGGAGAAGGTGAAGTCTGGAGGGTGAATCAGAAGAAGCAGAAGAAGGAGAAGGAGAAGGTGAACTCTGGAGGGTGAATCAGAAGAAGCAGAAGAAGGAGAAGGAGAAGGTGAAGTCTGGAGGGTGAATCAGAAGAAGCAGAAGAAGGAGAAGGTGAAGTCTGGAGGGTGAATCAGAAGAAGCAGAAATGGAGAAGGAGAAGGTGAAGTCTGGAGGGTGAATCAGAAGAAGTAGAAGAAGGAGAAGGAGAAGGTGAAGTCTGGAGGGTGAATCAGAAGAAGCAGAAGAAGGAGAAGTAGAAGGTGAAGTCAGGAGGGTGAATCAGAAGCAGCAGAAGAAGAAGAAGGAGAAGGTGAAGTCTGGAGGGTGAATCAGAAGAAGCAGAAGAAGGAGAAGGAGAAGGTGAAGTCTGGAGGGTGAATCAGAAGAAGTAGAAGAAGGAGAAGGAGAAGTTGAAGTCTGGAGGGTGAAGCAGAAGAAGTAGAAGAAGGAGAAGGAGAAGGTGAAGTCAGGAAGGTGAATCAGAAGAAGCAGAAGAAGGAGAAAGGAGAAGGTGAAGTCTGGAGGGTGAATCAGATGAATCAGAAGAAGGAGAAGGAGAAGGTGAAGTCTGGAGGGTGAATCAGAAGAAGCAGAAGAAAGAGAAGGAGAAGGTGAAGTCTGGAGAGTGAAGCAGAAGAAGCAGAAGAAGGAGAAGGAGAAGGTGAAGACTGGAGGGTAAATCAGAAGAAGTAGAAGAAGGAGAAGGAGAAGGTGAAGTCTGGAGGGTGAATCAGAAGAAGTAGAAGAAGGAGAAGGAGAAGGTCAAGTCTTGAGGGTGAATCAGAAGAAGTAGAAGAAGGAGAAGCAGAAGGTGTAGTCTCGAGGGTGAATCAGAAGAAGTGGACGAAGGAGAAGGAGAAGGTGAAGTCTGGAGGGTGAATCAGAAGAAGTAGAAGAAGGAGAAGGAGAAGGTGAAGTCTGGAGGGTGAATCAGAAGAAGTAGAAGAAGGAGAAGGAGAAGATGAAGTCTGGAGGGTGAATCAGAAGAAACAGAAGAAGGAGGAGGAGAAGGTGAAGTCTGGAGGGTGAATCAGAAGAAGTAGAAGAAGGAGAAGGAGAAGGTGTAGTCTGGAGGGTGAATCAGAAGAAGTAGACGAAGGAGAAGGAGAAGGTGAAGTCTGGAGGGTGAATCAGAAGAAGCAGAAGAAGGAGAAGGAGAAGGTGAAGTCTGGAGGGTTAATCAGAAGATGTAGAAGAAGGAGAAGGAGAAGGTGAAGTCTGGAGGGTGAATCAGAAGAAGCAGAAGAAGGAGAAGGAGAAGGTGAAGTCTGGAGGGTGAATCAGAAGAAGCAGAAGAAGGAGAAGGAGAAGGTGAAGTCAGGAGGGTGAATCAGAAGAAGTAGAAGAAGGAGAAGGAGAAGTTGAAGTCTGGAGGGTGAAGCAGATAAGTGGAAGATGGAGAAGGAGAAGGTGAAGTCAGGAGGGTGAATCAGAAGAAGTAGAAGAAGGAGAAGGAGAAGGTGAAGTCTGGAGGGTGAATCACAAGAAGTAGAAGAAGGAGAAGGAGAAGGTGAAGTAAGGAGGGTGAAGCAGAAGAAGCAGAAGAAGGAGAAGGAGAAGGTGAAGTCTGGAGGGTGAAGCAGAAGAAGCAGAAGAAGGAGAAGGAGAAGGTGAAGTCTGGAGGGTGAAGCAGAAGAAGCAGAAGAAGGAGAAGGAGAAGGTGAAGTCAGGAGGGTGAATCAGAAGAAGTAGAAGAAGGAAAAGGAGAAGGTGAAGTCTGGAGGGTGAATCAGAAGAAGTAGAAGAAGGAGAAGGAGAAGGTGAAGTCTGGAGGGTGAATCAGAAGAAGTGGAAGAAGGAGAAGGAGAAGGTGAACTCTGGAGGGTGAATCAGAAGAAGCAGAAGAAGGAGAAGGAGAAGGTGAAGTCTGGAGGGAGAAGCAGAAGAAGTAGAAGAAGGAGAAGGAGAAGGTGAAGTCTGGATTGTGAATCAGAAGAAGTAGAAGAAGGAGAAGGAGGAGGTGAAGTCTGGAGGGTGAATCAGAAGAAGTAGAAGAAGGAGAAGGAGAAGGTCAAGTCTTGAGGGTGAATCAGAAGAAGTAGAAGAAGGAGAAGGAGAAGGTGTAGTCTCGAGGGTGAATCAGAAGAAGTGGACGAAGGAGAAGGAGAAGGTGAAGTCTGGAGGGTGAATCAGAAGATGCAGAAGAAGGAGAAGGAGAAGGTGAAGTCTGGCGGGTGAATCAGAAGAAGTAGAAGAAGGAGAAGGAGAAGGTGAAGTCTGGAGGGTGAATCAGAAGAAGCAGAAGAAGGAGAAGGAGAAGGTGAACTCTGGAGGGTGAATCAGAAGAAGCAGAAGAAGGAGAAGGAGAAGGTGAAGTCTGGAGGGTGAATCAGAAGAAGCAGAAGAAGGAGAAGGTGAAGTCTGGAGGGTGAATCAGAAGAAGCAGAAATGGAGAAGGAGAAGGTGAAGTCTGGAGGGTGAATCAGAAGAAGTAGAAGAAGGAGAAGGAGAAGGTGAAGTCTGGAGGGTGAATCAGAAGAAGCAGAAGAAGGAGAAGTAGAAGGTGAAGTCAGGAGGGTGAATCAGAAGCAGCAGAAGAAGAAGAAGGAGAAGGTGAAGTCTGGAGGGTGAATCAGAAGAAGCAGAAGAAGGAGAAGGAGAAGGTGAAGTCTGGAGGGTGAATCAGAAGAAGTAGAAGAAGGAGAAGGAGAAGTTGAAGTCTGGAGGGTGAAGCAGAAGAAGTAGAAGAAGGAGAAGGAGAAGGTGAAGTCAGGAAGGTGAATCAGAAGAAGCAGAAGAAGGAGAAAGGAGAAGGTGAAGTCTGGAGGGTGAATCAGATGAATCAGAAGAAGGAGAAGGAGAAGGTGAAGTCTGGAGGGTGAATCAGAAGAAGCAGAAGAAAGAGAAGGAGAAGGTGAAGTCTGGAGAGTGAAGCAGAAGAAGCAGAAGAAGGAGAAGGAGAAGGTGAAGACTGGAGGGTAAATCAGAAGAAGTAGAAGAAGGAGAAGGAGAAGGTGAAGTCTGGAGGGTGAATCAGAAGAAGTAGAAGAAGGAGAAGGAGAAGGTCAAGTCTTGAGGGTGAATCAGAAGAAGTAGAAGAAGGAGAAGCAGAAGGTGTAGTCTCGAGGGTGAATCAGAAGAAGTGGACGAAGGAGAAGGAGAAGGTGAAGTCTGGAGGGTGAATCAGAAGAAGTAGAAGAAGGAGAAGGAGAAGGTGAAGTCTGGAGGGTGAATCAGAAGAAGTAGAAGAAGGAGAAGGAGAAGATGAAGTCTGGAGGGTGAATCAGAAGAAACAGAAGAAGGAGGAGGAGAAGGTGAAGTCTGGAGGGTGAATCAGAAGAAGTAGAAGAAGGAGAAGGAGAAGGTGTAGTCTGGAGGGTGAATCAGAAGAAGTAGACGAAGGAGAAGGAGAAGGTGAAGTCTGGAGGGTGAATCAGAAGAAGCAGAAGAAGGAGAAGGAGAAGGTGAAGTCTGGAGGGTTAATCAGAAGATGTAGAAGAAGGAGAAGGAGAAGGTGAAGTCTGGAGGGTGAATCAGAAGAAGCAGAAGAAGGAGAAGGAGAAGGTGAAGTCTGGAGGGTGAATCAGAAGAAGCAGAAGAAGGAGAAGGAGAAGGTGAAGTCAGGAGGGTGAATCAGAAGAAGTAGAAGAAGGAGAAGGAGAAGTTGAAGTCTGGAGGGTGAAGCAGATAAGTGGAAGATGGAGAAGGAGAAGGTGAAGTCAGGAGGGTGAATCAGAAGAAGTAGAAGAAGGAGAAGGAGAAGGTGAAGTCAGGAGGGTGAATCAGAAGAAGCAGATGATGGAGAAGGAGAAGGTGAAGTCTGGAGGGTGAATCAGAAGAATCAGAAGAAGGAGAAGGAGAAGGTGAAGTCTGGAGGGTGAATCAGAAGAAGCAAAGGAAGGAGAAGGAGAAGGTGAAGTCTGGAGGGTGAATCAGAAGAAGTAGAAGAAGGAGAAGGAGAAGGTGAAGTCTGGAGGGTGAATCAGAAGAAGCATAATAAGGAGAAGGAGAAGGTGAAGTCTGGAGGGTGAATCAGAAGAAGCAGAAGAAGGAGAAGGAGAAGGTGAAGTCTGGAGGGTGAATCAGAAGAAGCAGAAGAAGGAGAAGGAGAAGGTGAAGTCTGGAGGGTGAAGCAGAAGAAGTAGAAGAAGGAGAAGGAGATGCTGAAGTCAGGAGGGTGAATCAGAAGAAGTAGAAGAAGGAGAAGGAGAAGGTGAAGTCAGGAGGGTGAATCAGAAGAAGCAGAAGAAGGAGAAGGAGAAGGTGAAGTCTGGAGGGTGAAACAGAAGAATCAGAAGAAGGAGAAGGAGAAGGTGAAGTCTGGAGGGTGAATCAGAAGAAGCAGAAGAAAGAGAAGGGGAAGGTGAAGTCTGGAGGGTGAAGCAGAAGAAACAGAAGAAGGAGAAGGAGAAGGTGAAGTCTGGAGGGTGAAGCAGAAGAAGCAGAAGAAGGAGAAGGAGAAGGTGAAATCAGGAGGGTGAATCAGAAGAAGTAGAAGAAGGAAAAGGAGAAGGTGAAGTCTGGAGGGTGAATCAGAAGATGTAGAAGAAGGAGAAGGAGAAGGTGAAGTCTGGAGGGTGAATCAGAAGAAGTGGAAGAAGGAGAAGGAGAAGGTGAAGTCTGGAGGGTGAAGCAGAAGAAGCAGAAGAAGGAGAAGGAGAAGGTGAAGTCTGGAGGGTGAATCAGAAGAAGTAGAAGAAGGAGAAGGAGAAGGTGAAGTCTGGAGGGTGAAGCAGAAGAAGCAGAAGAAGGAGAAGGAGAAGGTGAAGTCTGGAGGTTGAATCAGAAGAAGTAGAAGAAGGAGAAGGAGAAGGTGAAGTCTGGAGGGTGAATCAGAAGAAGCAGAAGAAGGAGAAGGAGAAGATGAAGTCTGGAGGGTGAATCAGAAGAATCAGAAGAAGGAGAAGGAGAAGGTGAAGTCTGGAGGGTGAATCAGAAGAAGCAGAATAAGGAGAAGGAGAAGGTGAAGTCTGGAGGGTGAATCAGAAGAAGCAGAAGAAGGAGAAGGAGAAGGTGAAGTCTGGAGGGTGAATCAGAAGAATCAGACGAAGGAGAAGGAGAAGGTGAAGTCTGGAGGGTGAATCAGAAGAAGCAGAAGAATGAGAAGGAGAAGGTGAAGTCTGGAGGGTGAAGCAGAAGAAGCAGAAGAAGGAGAAGAAGGTGAAGACTGGAGGGTGAATCAGAAGAAGGAGAAGAAGGAGAAGGAGAAGGTGAAGTCTGGAGGGTGAATCAGAAGAAGTAGAAGAAGGAGAAGGAGATGGTGACGTCTGGAGGGTGAATCAGAAGAAGCAGAAGAAGGAGAAGTAGAAGATGAAGTCTGGAGCGTGAATCAGAAGAAGCAGAAGAAGGAGAAGGAGAAGATGAAGTCTGGAGGGTGAATCAGAAGAAGGAGAAGAAGGAGAAGGAGAAGGTGAGGTCTGGAGGGTGAATCAGAAGAAGCAGAAGAAGGAGAAGGAGAAGGTGAAGTCTGGAGGGTGAACAGAAGAAGCAGAAGAAGGAGAAGGAGAAGTTGAATTCTGGAGGGTGAATCAGAAGAAGCAGAAGAAGGAGAAGGAGAAGGTGAAGTCAGGAGGGTGAATCAGAAGAAGCAGAAGAAGGAGAAGGAGAAATTGAAGTTAGGAGGGTGAATCAGAAGAAGCAGAAGAAGGAGAAGGAGAAGGTGAAGTCCTAAGGGTGAAGCAGAAGAAGCAGAAGAAGGAGAAGGAGAAGGTGAAGTCTGGAGGGTGAATCAGAAGAAGTAGAAGAAGGAGAAGGAGAAGGTGAAGTCAGGAGGGTGAAGCAGAAGAAGCAGAAGAAGGAGAAGGAGAAGGTGAAATCTGGAGGGTGAAGCAGAAGAAGCAGAAGAAGGAGAAGGAGAAGGTGAAGTCTGGAGGGCGAAGCAGAAGAAGCAGAAGAAGGGGAAGGAGAAGGTGAAGTCTGGAGGGTGAAGCAGAAGAAGCAGAAGAAGGAGAAGGAGAAGGTGAAGTCTGGAGGGTGAATCACAAGAAGTAGAAGAAGGAGAAGGAGAAGGTGAAGTAAGGAGGGTGAAGCAGAAGAAGCAGAAGAAGGAGAAGGAGAAGGTGAAGTCTGGAGGGTGAAGCAGAAGAAGCAGAAGAAGGAGAAGGAGAAGGTGAAGTCTGGAGGGTGAAGCAGAAGAAGCAGAAGAAGGAGAAGGAGAAGGTTAAGTCAGGAGGGTGAATCAGAAGAAGTAGAAGAAGGAAAAGGAGAAGGTGAAGTCTGGAGGGTGAATCAGAAGAAGTAGAAGAAGGAGAAGGAGAAGGTGAAGTCTGGAGGGTGAATCAGAAGAAGTGGAAGAAGGAGAAGGAGAAGGTGAACTCTGGAGGGTGAATCAGAAGAAGCAGAAGAAGGAGAAGGAGAAGGTGAAGTCTGGAGGGAGAAGCAGAAAAAGTAGAAGAAGGAGAAGGAGAAGGTGAAGTCTGGATTGTGAATCAGAAGAAGTAGAAGAAGGAGAAGGAGGAGGTGAAGTCTGGAGGGTGAATCAGAAGAAGTAGAAGAAGGAGAAGGAGAAGGTCAAGTCTTGAGGGTGAATCAGAAGAAGTAGAAGAAGGAGAAGGAGAAGGTGTAGTCTCGAGGGTGAATCAGAAGAAGTGGACGAAGGAGAAGGAGAAGGTGAAGTCTGGAGGGTGAATCAGAAGATGCAGAAGAAGGAGAAGGAGAAGGTGAAGTCTGGCGGGTGAATCAGAAGAAGTAGAAGAAGGAGAAGGAGAAGGTGAAGTCTGGAGGGTGAATCAGAAGAAGCAGAAGAAGGAGAAGGAGAAGGTGAACTCTGGAGGGTGAATCAGAAGAAGCAGAAGAAGGAGAAGGAGAAGGTGAAGTCTGGAGGGTGAATCAGAAGAAGCAGAAGAAGGAGAAGGTGAAGTCTGGAGGGTGAATCAGAAGAAGCAGAAATGGAGAAGGAGAAGGTGAAGTCTGGAGGGTGAATCAGAAGAAGTAGAAGAAGGAGAAGGAGAAGGTGAAGTCTGGAGGGTGAATCAGAAGAAGCAGAAGAAGGAGAAGTAGAAGGTGAAGTCAGGAGGGTGAATCAGAAGCAGCAGAAGAAGAAGAAGGAGAAGGTGAAGTCTGGAGGGTGAAGCAGAAGAAGCAGAAGAAGGAGAAGGAGAAGGTGAAATCTGGAGGGTGAAGCAGAAGAAGCAGAAGAAGGAGAAGGAGAAGGTGAAGTCTGGAGGGCGAAGCAGAAGAAGCAGAAGAAGGGGAAGGAGAAGGTGAAGTCTGGAGGGTGAAGCAGAAGAAGCAGAAGAAGGAGAAGGAGAAGGTGAAGTCTGGAGGGTGAATCACAAGAAGTAGAAGAAGGAGAAGGAGAAGGTGAAGTAAGGAGGGTGAAGCAGAAGAAGCAGAAGAAGGAGAAGGAGAAGGTGAAGTCTGGAGGGTGAAGCAGAAGAAGCAGAAGAAGGAGAAGGAGAAGGTGAAGTCTGGAGGGTGAAGCAGAAGAAGCAGAAGAAGGAGAAGGAGAAGGTGAAGTCAGGAGGGTGAATCAGAAGAAGTAGAAGAAGGAAAAGGAGAAGGTGAAGTCTGGAGGGTGAATCAGAAGAAGTAGAAGAAGGAGAAGGAGAAGGTGAAGTCTGGAGGGTGAATCAGAAGAAGTGGAAGAAGGAGAAGGAGAAGGTGAACTCTGGAGGGTGAATCAGAAGAAGCAGAAGAAGGAGAAGGAGAAGGTGAAGTCTGGAGGGAGAAGCAGAAGAAGTAGAAGAAGGAGAAGGAGAAGGTGAAGTCTGGATTGTGAATCAGAAGAAGTAGAAGAAGGAGAAGGAGGAGGTGAAGTCTGGAGGGTGAATCAGAAGAAGTAGAAGAAGGAGAAGGAGAAGGTCAAGTCTTGAGGGTGAATCAGAAGAAGTAGAAGAAGGAGAAGAAGAAGGTGTAGTCTCGAGGGTGAATCAGAAGAAGTGGACGAAGGAGAAGGAGAAGGTGAAGTCTGGAGGGTGAATCAGAAGATGCAGAAGAAGGAGAAGGAGAAGGTGAAGTCTGGCGGGTGAATCAGAAGAAGTAGAAGAAGGAGAAGGAGAAGGTGAAGTCTGGAGGGTGAATCAGAAGAAGCAGAAGAAGGAGAAGGAGAAGGTGAACTCTGGAGGGTGAATCAGAAGAAGCAGAAGAAGGAGAAGGAGAAGGTGAAGTCTGGAGGGTGAATCAGAAGAAGCAGAAGAAGGAGAAGGTGAAGTCTGGAGGGTGAATCAGAAGAAGCAGAAATGGAGAAGGAGAAGGTGAAGTCTGGAGGGTGAATCAGAAGAAGTAGAAGAAGGAGAAGGAGAAGGTGAAGTCTGGAGGGTGAATCAGAAGAAGCAGAAGAAGGAGAAGTAGAAGGTGAAGTCAGGAGGGTGAATCAGAAGCAGCAGAAGAAGAAGAAGGAGAAGGTGAAGTCTGGAGTGTGAATCAGAAGAAGCAGAAGAAGGAGAAGGAGAAGGTGAAGTCTGGAGGGTGAATCAGAAGAAGTAGAAGAAGGAGAAGGAGAAGTTGAAGTCTGGAGGGTGAAGCAGAAGAAGTAGAAGAAGGAGAAGGAGAAGGTGAAGTCAGGAAGGTGAATCAGAAGAAGCAGAAGAAGGAGAAAGGAGAAGGTGAAGTCTGGAGGGTGAATCAGATGAATCAGAAGAAGGAGAAGGAGAAGGTGAAGTCTGGAGGGTGAATCAGAAGAAGCAGAAGAAAGAGAAGGAGAAGGTGAAGTCTGGAGAGTGAAGCAGAAGAAGCAGAAGAAGGAGAAGGAGAAGGTGAAGACTGGAGGGTAAATCAGAAGAAGTAGAAGAAGGAGAAGGAGAAGGTGAAGTCTGGAGGGTGAATCAGAAGAAGTAGAAGAAGGAGAAGGAGAAGGTGAAGTCTGGAGGGTGAATCAGAAGAAGCAGAAGAAGGAGAAGGAGAAGGTGAAGTCTGGAGGGTGAATCAGAAGAAGCAGAAGAAGGAGAAGGAGAAGATGAAGTCTGGAGGGAGAATCGGAAGAAGTAGAAGAAGGAGAAGGAGAAGGTGAAGTCTGGAGGGTGAATCAGAAGAAGTAGAAGAAGGAGAAGGAGAAGTTGAAGTCTGGAGGGTGAATCAGAAGAAGCAGAAGAAGGAGAAGGAGAAGGTGAAGTCTGGAGGGTGAATCAGAAGAAGCAGAAGAAGGAGAAGGAGAAGATGAAGTCTGGAGGGTGAATCAGAAGAAGTAGAAGAAGGAGAAGGAGAAGGTGAAGTCTGGAGGGTGAATCAGAAGAAGTAGAAGAAGGAGAAGGAGAAGATGAAGTCTGGAGGGTGAATCAGAAGAAACAGAAGAAGGAGGAGGAGAAGGTGAAGTCTGGAGGGTGAATCAGAAGAAGTAGAAGAAGGAGAAGGAGAAGGTGTAGTCTGGAGGGTGAATCAGAAGAAGTAGACGAAGGAGAAGGAGAAGGTGAAGTCTGGAGGGTGAATCAGAAGAAGCAGAAGAAGGAGAAGGAGAAGGTGAAGTCTGGAGGGTTAATCAGAAGATGTAGAAGAAGGAGAAGGAGAAGGTGAAGTCTGGAGGGTGAATCAGAAGAAGCAGAAGAAGGAGAAGGAGAAGGTGAAGTCTGGAGGGTGAATCAGAAGAAGCAGAAGAAGGAGAAGGAGAAGGTGAAGTCAGGAGGGTGAATCAGAAGAAGTAGAAGAAGGAGAAGGAGAAGTTGAAGTCTGGAGGGTGAAGCAGATAAGTGGAAGATGGAGAAGGAGAAGGTGAAGTCAGGAGGGTGAATCAGAAGAAGTAGAAGAAGGAGAAGGAGAAGGTGAAGTCAGGAGGGTGAATCAGAAGAAGCAGAAGATGGAGAAGGAGAAGGTGAAGTCTGGAGGGTGAATCAGAAGAATCAGAAGAAGGAGAAGGAGAAGGTGAAGTCTGGAGGGTGAATCAGAAGAAGCAAAGGAAGGAGAAGGAGAAGGTGAAGTCTGGAGGGTGAATCAGAAGAAGTAGAAGAAGGAGAAGGAGAAGGTGAAGTCTGGAGGGTGAATCAGAAGAAGCATAATAAGGAGAAGGAGAAGGTGAAGTCTGGAGGGTGAATCAGAAGAAGCAGAAGAAGGAGAAGGAGAAGGTGAAGTCTGGAGGGTGAATCAGAAGAAGCAGAAGAAGGAGAAGGAGAAGGTGAAGTCTGGAGGGTGAAGCAGAAGAAGTAGAAGAAGGAGAAGGAGATGCTGAAGTCAGGAGGGTGAATCAGAAGAAGTAGAAGAAGGAGAAGGAGAAGGTGAAGTCAGGAGGGTGAATCAGAAGAAGCAGAAGAAGGAGAAGGAGAAGGTGAAGTCTGGAGGGTGAAACAGAAGAATCAGAAGAAGGAGAAGGAGAAGGTGAAGTCTGGAGGGTGAATCAGAAGAAGCAGAAGAAAGAGAAGGGGAAGGTGAAGTCTGGAGGGTGAAGCAGAAGAAACAGAAGAAGGAGAAGGAGAAGGTGAAGACTGGAGGGTGAATCAGAAGAAGTAGAAGAAGGAGAAGGAGAAGGTGAAGTCTGGAGGGTGAATCAGAAGAAGTAGAAGAAGGAGAAGGAGAAGGTGAAGTCTGGAGGGTGAATCAGAAGAAGCAGAAGAAGGAGAAGGAGAAGTTGAATTCTGGAGGGTGAATCAGAAGAAGCAGAAGAAGGAGAAGGAGAAGGTGAAGTCAGGAGGGTGAATCAGAAGAAGCAGAAGAAGGAGAAGGAGAAATTGAAGTTAGGAGGGTGAATCAGAAGAAGCAGAAGAAGGAGAAGAAGAAGGTGAAGTCAGGGGGGTGAAGCAGAAGAAGTAGAAGAAGGAGAAGGAGAAGGTGAAGTCAGGAGGGTGAAGCAGAAGAAGCAGAAGAAGGAGAAGGAGAAGGTGAAGTCAGGAGGTTGAAGCAGAAGAAGCAGAAGAAGGAGATGGAGACGGTGAAGCCTGGAGGGCGCAGCAGAAGAAGCAGAAGGAGGAGAAGGAGAAGGTGAAGTCCTAAGGGTGAAGCAGAAGAAGCAGAAGAAGGAGAAGGAGAAGGTGAAGTCTGGAGGGTGAATCAGAAGAAGTAGAAGAAGGAGAAGGAGAAGGTGAAGTCAGGAGGGTGAAGCAGAAGAAGCAGAAGAAGGAGAAGGAGAAGGTGAAATCTGGAGGGTGAAGCAGAAGAAGCAGAAGAAGGAGAAGGAGAAGGTGAAGTCTGGAGGGCGAAGCAGAAGAAGCAGAAGAAGGGGAAGGAGAAGGTGAAGTCTGGAGGGTGAAGCAGAAGAAGCAGAAGAAGGAGAAGGAGAAGGTGAAGTCTGGAGGGTGAATCACAAGAAGTAGAAGAAGGAGAAGGAGAAGGTGAAGTAAGGAGGGTGAAGCAGAAGAAGCAGAAGAAGGAGAAGGAGAAGGTGAAGTCTGGAGGGTGAAGCAGAAGAAGCAGAAGAAGGAGAAGGAGAAGGTGAAGTCTGGAGGGTGAAGCAGAAGAAGCAGAAGAAGGAGAAGGAGAAGGTGAAGTCAGGAGGGTGAATCAGAAGAAGTAGAAGAAGGAAAAGGAGAAGGTGAAGTCTGGAGGGTGAATCAGAAGAAGTAGAAGAAGGAGAAGGAGAAGGTGAAGTCTGGAGGGTGAATCAGAAGAAGTGGAAGAAGGAGAAGGAGAAGGTGAACTCTGGAGGGTGAATCAGAAGAAGCAGAAGAAGGAGAAGGAGAAGGTGAAGTCTGGAGGGAGAAGCAGAAGAAGTAGAAGAAGGAGAAGGAGAAGGTGAAGTCTGGATTGTGAATCAGAAGAAGTAGAAGAAGGAGAAGGAGGAGGTGAAGTCTGGAGGGTGAATCAGAAGAAGTAGAAGAAGGAGAAGGAGAAGGTCAAGTCTTGAGGGTGAATCAGAAGAAGTAGAAGAAGGAGAAGGAGAAGGTGTAGTCTCGAGGGTGAATCAGAAGAAGTGGACGAAGGAGAAGGAGAAGGTGAAGTCTGGAGGGTGAATCAGAAGATGCAGAAGAAGGAGAAGGAGAAGGTGAAGTCTGGCGGGTGAATCAGAAGAAGTAGAAGAAGGAGAAGGAGAAGGTGAAGTCTGGAGGGTGAATCAGAAGAAGCAGAAGAAGGAGAAGGAGAAGGTGAACTCTGGAGGGTTAATCAGAAGAAGCAGAAGAAGGAGAAGGAGAAGGTGAAGTCTGGAGGGTGAATCAGAAGAAGCAGAAGAAGGAGAAGGTGAAGTCTGGAGGGTGAATCAGAAGAAGCAGAAATGGAGAAGGAGAAGGTGAAGTCTGGAGGGTGAATCAGAAGAAGTAGAAGAAGGAGAAGGAGAAGGTGAAGTCTGGAGGGTGAATCAGAAGAAGCAGAAGAAGGAGAAGTAGAAGGTGAAGTCAGGAGGGTGAATCAGAAGCAGCAGAAGAAGAAGAAGGAGAAGGTGAAGTCTGGAGGGTGAATCAGAAGAAGCAGAAGAAGGAGAAGGAGAAGGTGAAGTCTGGAGGGTGAATCAGAAGAAGTAGAAGAAGGAGAAGGAGAAGTTGAAGTCTGGAGGGTGAAGCAGAAGAAGTAGAAGAAGGAGAAGGAGAAGGTGAAGTCAGGAAGGTGAATCAGAAGAAGCAGAAGAAGGAGAAAGGAGAAGGTGAAGTCTGGAGGGTGAATCAGATGAATCAGAAGAAGGAGAAGGAGAAGGTGAAGTCTGGAGGGTGAATCAGAAGAAGCAGAAGAAAGAGAAGGAGAAGGTGAAGTCTGGAGAGTGAAGCAGAAGAAGCAGAAGAAGGAGAAGGAGAAGGTGAAGACTGGAGGGTAAATCAGAAGATGTAGAAGAAGGAGAAGGAGAAGGTGAAGTCTGGAGGGTGAATCAGAAGAAGTAGAAGAAGGAGAAGGAGAAGGTGAAGTCTGGAGGGTGAATCAGAAGAAGCAGAAGAAGGAGAAGGAGGAGATGAAATCTGGAGGGTGCATCAGAAGATGTAGAAGAAGGAGAAGGAGAAGGTGAGGTCTGGAGGGTGAATCAGAAGAAGCAGAAGAAGGAGAAGGAGATGGTGAAGTCTGGAGGGTGAATCAGAAGAAGCAGAAGAAGAAGAAGGAGAAGGTGAAGTCTGGAGGGTGAATCAGAAGAAGCAGAAGAAGGAGAAGGAGAAGGTGAAGTCAGGAGGGTGAATCAGAAGAAGCAGAAGAAGGAGAAGGAGAAGGTGAAGTTAGGAGGGTGAATCAGGAGAAGCAGAAGAAGGAGAAGGAGAAGGTGATGTCAGGGGGGTGAAGCAGAAGAAGTAGAAGAAGGAGAAGGAGAAGGTGAAGTCAGGAGGGAGAAGCAGAAGAAGCAGAATAAGGAGAAGGAGAAGGTGAAGTCTGGAGGGCGCAGCAGAAGAAGCAGAAGAAGGAAAAGGAGAAGGTGAAGTCTGGAGGGTGAAGCAGAAGAAGCAGAAGAAGGAGAAGGAGAAGGTGAAGTCTGGAGGGTGAATCAGTAGAAGTAGAAGAAGGAGAAGGAGAAGGTGAAGTCAGGAGGGTGAAGCAGAAGAAGCAGAAGAAGGAGAAGGAGAAGGTGAAGTCTGGAGGGTGAAGCAGAAGAAGTAGAAGAAGGAGAAGGAGAAGGTGAAGTCAGGAAGGTGAATCAGAAGAAGCAGAAGAAGGAGAAAGGAGAAGGTGAAGTCTGGAGGGTGAATCAGATGAATCAGAAGAAGGAGAAGGAGAAGGTGAAGTCTGGAGGGTGAATCAGAAGAAGCAGAAGAAAGAGAAGGAGAAGGTGAAGTCTGGAGAGTGAAGCAGAAGAAGCAGAAGAAGGAGAAGGAGAAGGTGAAGACTGGAGGGTAAATCAGAAGATGTAGAAGAAGGAGAAGGAGAAGGTGAAGTCTGGAGGGTGAATCAGAAGAAGTAGAAGAAGGAGAAGGAGAAGGTGAAGTCTGGAGGGTGAATCAGAAGAAGCAGAAGAAGGAGAAGGAGGAGATGAAATCTGGAGGGTGCATCAGAAGATGTAGAAGAAGGAGAAGGAGAAGGTGAGGTCTGGAGGGTGAATCAGAAGAAGCAGAAGAAGGAGAAGGAGATGGTGAAGTCTGGAGGGTGAATCAGAAGAAGCAGAAGAAGAAGAAGGAGAAGGTGAAGTCTGGAGGGTGAATCAGAAGAAGCAGAAGAAGGAGAAGGAGAAGGTGAAGTCAGGAGGGTGAATCAGAAGAAGCAGAAGAAGGAGAAGGAGAAGGTGAAGTTAGGAGGGTGAATCAGGAGAAGCAGAAGAAGGAGAAGGAGAAGGTGATGTCAGGGGGGTGAAGCAGAAGAAGTAGAAGAAGGAGAAGGAGAAGGTGAAGTCAGGAGGGAGAAGCAGAAGAAGCAGAATAAGGAGAAGGAGAAGGTGAAGTCTGGAGGGCGCAGCAGAAGAAGCAGAAGAAGGAAAAGGAGAAGGTGAAGTCTGGAGGGTGAAGCAGAAGAAGCAGAAGAAGGAGAAGGAGAAGGTGAAGTCTGGAGGGTGAATCAGTAGAAGTAGAAGAAGGAGAAGGAGAAGGTGAAGTCAGGAGGGTGAAGCAGAAGAAGCAGAAGAAGGAGAAGGAGAAGGTGAAGTCTGGAGGGTGAAGCAGAAGAAGTAGAAGAAGGAGAAGGAAAAGGTGACGTCAGGAGGGTGAATCAGAAGAGGTAGAAGAAGGAGAAGGAGAAGGTGAAGTCAGGACGGTGAATCAGAAGAAGCAGAAGAAGGAGAAGGAGAAGGTGAAGTCTGGAGGGTGAATCAGAAGAATCAGAAGAAGGAGAAGGAGAAGGTGAAGTCTGGAGGGTGAATCAGAAGAAGGAGAAGAAAGAGAAGGAGAAGTTGAAGTCTGGAGGGTAAAGCAGAAGAAGCAGAAGAAGGAGATAGAGAAGGTGAAGACTGGAGGGTGAAACAGAAGAAGTAGAAGAAGGAGAAGGAGAAGGTGAAGTCTGGAGGGTGAATCAGAAGAAGTAGAAGAAGGAGAAGGAGAAGGTGAAGTCTGGAGGGTGAATCAGAAGAAGCAGAAGAAGGAGAAGGAGAAGGTGAAGTCTGGAGGGTGAATCAGAAGAAGCAGAATAAGGAGAAGGAGAAGGTGAAGTCTGGAGGGTGAATCAGAAGAAGCAGAAGAAGGAGAAGGAGAAGGTGAAGTCTGGAGGGTGAATCAGAAGAATCAGACGAAGGAGAAGGAGAAGGTGAAGTCTGGAGGGTGAATCAGAAGAAGCAGAAGAATGAGAAGGAGAAGGTGAAGTCAGGAGGGTGAATCAGAAGAAGTAGAAGAAGGAAAAGGAGAAGGTGAAGTCTGGAGGGTGAATCAGAAGATGTAGAAGAAGGAGAAGGAGAAGGTGAAGTCTGGAGGGTGAATCAGAAGAAGTGGAAGAAGGAGAAGGAGAAGGTGAAGTCTGGAGGGTGAAGCAGAAGAAGCAGAAGAAGGAGAAGGAGAAGGTGAAGTCTGGAGGGTGAATCGGAAGAAGTAGAAGAAGGAGAAGGAGAAGGTGAAGTCTGGAGGGTGAAGCAGAAGAAGCAGAAGAAGGAGAAGGAGAAGGTGAAGTCTGGAGGTTGAATCAGAAGAAGTAGAAGAAGGAGAAGGAGAAGGTGAAGTCTGGAGGGTGAATCAGAAGAAGCAGAAGAAGGAGAAGGAGAAGATGAAGTCTGGAGGGTGAATCAGAAGAATCAGAAGAAGGAGAAGGAGAAGGTGAAGTCTGGAGGGTGAATCAGAAGAAGCAGAATAAGGAGAAGGAGAAGGTGAAGTCTGGAGGGTGAATCAGAAGAAGCAGAAAAAGGAGAAGGAGAAGGTGAAGTCTGGAGGGTGAATCAGAAGAATCAGACGAAGGAGAAGGAGAAGGTGAAGTCTGGAGGGTGAATCAGAAGAAGCAGAAGAATGAGAAGGAGAAGGTGAAGTCTGGAGGGTGAAGCAGAAGAAGCAGAAGAAGGAGAAGAAGGTGAAGACTGGAGGGTGAATCAGAAGAAGGAGAAGAAGGAGAAGGAGAAGGTGAAGTCTGGAGGGTGAATCAGAAGAAGTAGAAGAAGGAGAAGGAGATGGTGAAGTCTGGAGGGTGAATCAGAAGAAGCAGAAGAAGGAGAAGTAGAAGATGAAGTCTGGAGCGTGAATCAGAAGAAGCAGAAGAAGGAGAAGGAGAAGATGAAGTCTGGAGGGTGAATCAGAAGAAGGAGAAGAAGGAGAAGGAGAAGGTGAGGTCTGGAGGGTGAATCAGAAGAAGCAGAAGAAGGAGAAGGAGAAGGTGAAGTCTGGAGGGTGAATCAGAAGAAGCAGAAGAAGGAGAAGGAGAAGTTGAATTCTGGAGGGTGAATCAGAAGAAGCAGAAGAAGGAGAAGGAGAAGGTGAAGTCAGGAGGGTGAATCAGAAGAAGCAGAAGAAGGAGAAGGAAAAATTGAAGTTAGGAGGGTGAATCAGAAGAAGCAGAAGAAGGAGAAGGAGAAGGTGAAGTCAGGGGGGTGAAGCAGAAGAAGTAGAAGAAGGAGAAGGAGAAGGTGAAGTCAGGAGGGTGAAGCAGAAGAAGCAGAAGAAGGAGAAGGAGAAGGTGAAGTCAGGAGGTTGAAGCAGAAGAAGCAGAAGAAGGAGATGGAGACGGTGAAGCCTGGAGGGCGCAGCAGAAGAAGCAGAAGGAGGAGAAGGAGAAGGTGAAGTCCTAAGGGTGAAGCAGAAGAAGCAGAAGAAGGAGAAGGAGAAGGTGAAGTCTGGAGGGTGAATCAGAAGAAGTAGAAGAAGGAGAAGGAGAAGGTGAAGTCAGGAGGGTGAAGCAGAAGAAGCAGAAGAAGGAGAAGGAGAAGGTGAAATCTGGAGGGTGAAGCAGAAGAAGCAGAAGAAGGAGAAGGAGAAGGTGAAGTCTGGAGGGCGAAGCAGAAGAAGCAGAAGAAGGGGAAGGAGAAGGTGAAGTCTGGAGGGTGAAGCAGAAGAAGCAGAAGAAGGAGAAGGAGAAGGTGAAGTCTGGAGGGTGAATCACAAGAAGTAGAAGAAGGAGAAGGAGAAGGTGAAGTAAGGAGGGTGAAGCAGAAGAAGCAGAAGAAGGAGAAGGAGAAGGTGAAGTCTGGAGGGTGAAGCAGAAGAAGCAGAAGAAGGAGAAGGAGAAGGTGAAGTCTGGAGGGTGAAGCAGAAGAAGCAGAAGAAGGAGAAGGAGAAGGTGAAGTCAGGAGGGTGAATCAGAAGAAGTAGAAGAAGAAAAAGGAGAAGGTGAAGTCTGGGGGGTGAATCAGAAGAAGTAGAAGAAGGAGAAGGAGAAGGTGAAGTCTGGAGGGTGAATCAGAAGAAGTGGAAGAAGGGGAAGGAGAAGGTGAACTCTGGAGGGTGAATCAGAAGAAGCAGAAGAAGGAGAAGGAGAAGGTGAAGTCTGGAGGGAGAAGCAGAAGAAGTAGAAGAAGGAGAAGGAGAAGGTGAAGTCTGGATTGTGAATCAGAAGAAGTAGAAGAAGGAGAAGGAGGAGGTGAAGTCTGGAGGGTGAATCAGAAGAAGTAGAAGAAGGAGAAGGAGAAGGTCAAGTCTTGAGGGTGAATCAGAAGAAGTAGAAGAAGGAGAAGGAGAAGGTGTAGTCTCGAGGGTGAATCAGAAGAAGTGGACGAAGGAGAAGGAGAAGGTGAAGTCTGGAGGGTGAATCAGAAGATGCAGAAGAAGGAGAAGGAGAAGGTGAAGTCTGGCGGGTGAATCAGAAGAAGTAGAAGAAGGAGAAGGAGAAGGTGAAGTCTGGAGGGTGAATCAGAAGAAGCAGAAGAAGGAGAAGGAGAAGGTGAACTCTGGAGGGTGAATCAGAAGAAGCAGAAGAAGGAGAAGGAGAAGGTGAAGTCTGGAGGGTGAATCAGAAGAAGCAGAAGAAGGAGAAGGTGAAGTCTGGAGGGTGAATCAGAAGAAGCAGAAATGGAGAAGGAGAAGGTGAAGTCTGGAGGGTGAATCAGAAGAAGTA
This sequence comes from Somniosus microcephalus, assembly GCF_052327205.1. Taxonomy (NCBI): domain Eukaryota; kingdom Metazoa; phylum Chordata; class Chondrichthyes; order Squaliformes; family Somniosidae; genus Somniosus; species Somniosus microcephalus. Next base: position 123,188 of record NW_028225378.1, read on the forward strand.
GAAGAAGGAGAAGGAGAAGGTGAAGTCTGGAGGGTGAATCAGAAGAAGCAGAAGAAGGAGAAGTAGAAGGTGAAGTCAGGAGGGTGAATCAGAAGCAGCAGAAGAAGAAGAAGGAGAAGGTGAAGTCTGGAGGGTGAATCAGAAGAAGCAGAAGAAGGAGAAGGAGAAGGTGAAGTCTGGAGGGTGAATCAGAAGAAGTAGAAGAAGGAGAAGGAGAAGTTGAAGTCTGGAGGGTGAAGCAGAAGAAGTAGAAGAAGGAGAAGGAGAAGGTGAAGTCAGGAAGGTGAATCAGAAGAAGCAGAAGAAGGAGAAAGGAGAAGGTGAAGTCTGGAGGGTGAATCAGATGAATCAGAAGAAGGAGAAGGAGAAGGTGAAGTCTGGAGGGTGAATCAGAAGAAGCAGAAGAAAGAGAAGGAGAAGGTGAAGTCTGGAGAGTGAAGCAGAAGAAGCAGAAGAAGGAGAAGGAGAAGGTGAAGACTGGAGGGTAAATCAGAAGATGTAGAAGAAGGAGAAGGAGAAGGTGAAGTCTGGAGGGTGAATCAGAAGAAGTAGAAGAAGGAGAAGGAGAAGGTGAAGTCTGGAGGGTGAATCAGAAGAAGCAGAAGAAGGAGAAGGAGGAGATGAAATCTGGAGGGTGCATCAGAAGATGTAGAAGAAGGAGAAGGAGAAGGTGAGGTCTGGAGGGTGAATCAGAAGAAGCAGAAGAAGGAGAAGGAGATGGTGAAGTCTGGAGGGTGAATCAGAAGAAGCAGAAGAAGAAGAAGGAGAAGGTGAAGTCTGGAGGGTGAATCAGAAGAAGCAGAAGAAGGAGAAGGAGAAGGTGAAGTCAGGAGGGTGAATCAGAAGAAGCAGAAGAAGGAGAAGGAGAAGGTGAAGTTAGGAGGGTGAATCAGGAGAAGCAGAAGAAGGAGAAGGAGAAGGTGATGTCAGGGGGGTGAAGCAGAAGAAGTAGAAGAAGGAGAAGGAGAAGGTGAAGTCAGGAGGGAGAAGCAGAAGAAGCAGAATAAGGAGAAGGAGAAGGTGAAGTCTGGAGGGCGCAGCAGAAGAAGCAGAAGAAGGAAAAGGAGAAGGTGAAGTCTGGAGGGTGAAGCAGAAGAAGCAGAAGAAGGAGAAGGAGAAGGTGAAGTCTGGAGGGTGAATCAGTAGAAGTAGAAGAAGGAGAAGGAGAAGGTGAAGTCAGGAGGGTGAGGCAGAAGAAGCAGAAGAAGGAGAAGGAGAAGGTGAAGTCTGGAGGGTGAAGCAGAAGAAGTAGAAGAAGGAGAAGGAAAAGGTGACGTCAGGAGGGTGAATCAGAAGAGGTAGAAGAAGGAGAAGGAGAAGGTGAAGTCAGGACGGTGAATCAGAAGAAGCAGAAGAAGGAGAATGAGAAGGTGAAGTCTGGAGGGTGAATCAGAAGAATCAGAAGAAGGAGAAGGAGAAGGTGAAGTCTGGAGGGTGAATCAGAAGAAGGAGAAGAAAGAGAAGGAGAAGTTGAAGTCTGGAGGGTAAAGCAGAAGAAGCAGAAGAAGGAGAAGGAGAAGGTGAAGACTGGAGGGTGAAACAGAAGAAGTAGAAGAAGGAGAAGGAGAAGGTGAAGTCTGGAGGGTGAATCAGAAGAAGTAGAAGAAGGAGAAGGAGAAGGTGAAGTCTGGAGGGTGAATCAGAAGAAGCAGAAGAAGGAGAAGGAGAAGGTGAAGTCTGGAGGGTGAATCTGAAGAAGCAGAAGAAGGAGAAGGAGAAGATGAATTCTGGAGGGTGAATCAGAAGAAGTAGAAGAAGGAGAAGGAGAAGGTGAGGTCTGGAGGGTGAATCAGAAGAAGCAGAAGAAGGAGAAGGAGAAGTTGAAGTCTGGCGGGTGAATCAGAAGAAGCAGAAGAAGGAGAAGGAGAAGGTGAAGTCTGGAGGGTGAATCAGAAGAAGCAGAAGAAGGAGAAGGAGAAGGTGAAGTCAGGAGGGTGAATCAGAAGAAGCAGAAGAAGGAGAAGGAGAAGGTGAAGTTAGAAGGGTGAATCAGAAGAAGCAGAAGAAGGAGAAGGAGAAGGTGAAGTCAGGGGGGTGAAGCAGAAGAAGTAGAAGAAGGAGAAGGAGAAGGTGAAGTCAGGAGGGTGAAGCAGAAGAAGCAGAAGAAGGAGAAGGAGAAGGGGAAGTCTGGAGGGTGAAGCAGAAGAAGCAGAATAAGGAGAAGGAGAAGGTGAAGTCTGGAGGGTGAAGCAGAAGAAGCAGAAGAAGGTGAAGGAGATGGTGAAGTCAGGAGGTTGAATCAGAAGAAGTAGAAGAAGGAGAAGGAGAAGGTGAAGTCTGGAGGGTGAATCAGAAGAAGTAGAAGAAGGAGAAGGAGAAGGTGAAGTCTGGAGGGTGAATCAGAAGAAGTAGAAGAAGGAGAAGGTGAAGTCTGGAGGGTGAATCAGAAGAAGCAGAAGAAGGAGAAGGAGAAGGTGAAGTCTGGAGGGAGAAGCAGAAGAAGTAGAAGAAGGAGAAGGAGAAGGTGAAGTCTGGAGGGTGAATCGGAAGAAGTAGAAGAAGGAGAAGGAGAAGGTGTAGACTGGAGGGTGAATCAGAAGAAGTAGACGAAGGAGAAGGAGAAGGTGAAGTCTGGAGGGTGAATCAGAAGAAGCAGAAGAAGGAGAAGGAGAAGGTGAAGTCTGGAGGGTGAATCAGAAGAAGTAGAAGAAGGAGAAGGAGAAGCTGAAGTCTGGAGGGTGAATCAGAAGAAGCAGAAGAAGGAGAAGGAGAAGGTGAAGTCTGGAGGGTGAATCAGAAGAAGCAGAAGAAGGAGAAGGAGAAGGTGAAGTCTGGAGGGTGAATCAGAAGAAGCAGAAGAAGGAGAAGGAGAAGGTGAAGTCTGGAGGGTGAATCAGAAGAAGCAGAAGAAGTAGAAGGAGAAGGTGAAGTCTGGAGGGTGAATCAGAAGAAGTAGAAGAAGGAGAAGGAGAAGGTGATGTCTGGAGGGTGAATCAGAGGAAGCAGAAGAAGGAGAAGGAGAAGGTGAAGTCAGAAGGGTGAATCAGAAGAAGCAGAAGAAGGAGAAGGTGAAGTCTGGAGGGTGAATCAGAAGAAGCAGAAGAAGGAGAAGGAGAAGGTGAAGTCTGGAGGGAGAAGCAGAAAAAGTAGAAGAAGGAGAAGGAGAAGGTGAAGTCTGGAGGGTGAATCAGAAGAAGTAGAAGAAGGAGAAGGAGAAGGTGAAGTCTGGAGGGTGAATCGGAAGAAGTAGAAGAAGGAGAAGGAGAAGGTTAAGTCTGGAGGGTGAATCAGAAGAAGCAGAAGAAGGTGAAGGAGAAGGTGAAGTCGTTAGTGTGAATCAGAAGAAGTAGAAGAAGGAGAAGGAGAAGGTATAGTCTCGAGGGTGAATGAGAAGAAGTGGACGAAGGAGAAGGAGAAGGTGAAGTCTGGAGGGTGAATCAGAAGATGCAGAAGAAGGAGAAGGAGAAGGTGAAGTCTGGCGGGTGAATCAGAAGAAGTAGAAGAAGGAGAAGGAGAAGGTGAAGTCTGGAGGGTGAATCAGAAGAAGCAGAAGAAGGAGAAGGAGAAGGTGAAGTCTGGAGGGTGAATCAGAAGAAGCAGAAGAAGGAGAAGGAGAAGGTGAAGTCTGGAGGGTGAATCAGAAGAAGCAGAAGAAGGAGACGGAGAAGGTGAAGTCTGGAGGGTGAATCAGAAGAAGCAGAAGAAGGAGAAGGAGAAGGTGAAGTCTGGAGGGTGAATCAGAAGAAGTAGAAGAAGGAGAAGGAGAAGGTGAAGTCTGGAGGGTGAATCAGAAGAAGCAGAAGAAGGAGAAGGAGAAGGTGAAGTCAGGAGGGTGAATCAGAAGAAGCAGAAGAAGGAGAAGGAGAAGATGAAATCTGGAGGGTGAATCAGAAGAAGTAGAAGAAGGAGAAGGAGAAGGTGAGGTCTGGAGGGTGAATCAGAAGAAGCAGAAGAAGGAGAAGGAGATGGTGAAGTCTGGAGGGTGAATCAGAAGAAGCAGAAGAAGAAGAAGAAGAAGGTGAAGTCTGGAGGGTGAATCAGAAGAAGCAGAAGAAGGAGAAGGAGAAGGTGAAGTCAGGAGGGTGAATCAGAAGAAGCAGAAGAAGGAGAAGGAGAAGGTGAAGTTAGGAGGGTGAATCAGGAGAAGCAGAAGAAGGAGACGGAGAAGGTGAAGTCTGGAGGGTGAATCAGAAGAAGTAGAAGAAGGAGAAGGAGAAGTTGAAGTCTGGAGGGTGAAGCAGAAGAAGTAGAAGAAGGAGAAGGAGAAGGTGAAGTCAGGAGGGTGAATCAGAAGAAGGAGAAGAAGGAGAAGGAGAAGGTGAAGTCTGGAGGGTGAACCAGAAGAAGCAGAAGAAGGAGAAGGTGAAGGTGAAGTCAGGAGGGTGAATCAGAAGAAGCAGAAGAAGGAGAAGGAGAAGGTGAAGTCTGGAGTGTGAATCAGAAGAAGCAGAAGAAGGAGAAGGAGAAGGTGAAGACTGGAGGGTGAATCAGAAGAAGTAGAAGAAGGAGAAGGAGAAGGTGAAGTCTGGAGGGAGAATCAGAAGAAGTAGAAGAAGGAGAAGGAGAAGGTGAAGTCTGGAGGGTGAATCAGAAGAAGCAGAAGAAGGAGAAGTAGAAGGTGAAGTCAGGAGGGTGAATCAGAAGAAGCAGAAGAAGAAGAAGGAGAAGGTGAAGTCTGGAGGGTGAATCAGAAGAAGCAGAAGAAGGAGAAGGAGAAGGTGAAGTCTGGAGGGTGAATCAGAAGAAGTAGAAGAAGGAGAAGGAGAAGTTGAAGTCTGGAGGGTGAAGCAGAAGAAGTAGAAGAAGGAGAAGGAGAAGGTGAAGTCAGGAGGGTGAATCAGAAGAAGCAGAAGAAGGAGAAAGGAGAAGGTGAAGTCTGGAGGGTGAATCAGAAGAATCAGAAGAAGGAGAAGGAGAAGGTGAAGTCTGGAGGGTGAATCAGAAGAAGCAGAAGAAAGAGAAGGAGAAGGTGAAGTCTGGAGAGTGAAGCAGAAGAAGCAGAAGAAGGAGTAGGAGAAGGTGAAGTCAGGAGGGTGAATCAGAAGAAGCAGAAGAAGGAGAAGGAGAAGGTGAAGTCTGGAGGGTGAATCAGAAGAAGCAGAAGAAGGAGAAGGAGGAGATGAAATCTGGAGGGTGAATCAGAAGAGGTAGAAGAAGGAGAAGGAGAAGGTGAGGTCTGGAGGGTGAATCAGAAGAAGCAGAAGAAGGAGAAGGAGATGGTGAAGTCTGGAGGGTGAATCAGAAGAAGCAGAAGAAGAAGAAGGAGAAGGTGAAGTCTGGAGGGTGAATCAGAAGAAGCAGAAGAAGGAGAAGGAGAAGGTGAAGTCAGGAGGGTGAATCAGAAGAAGCAGAAGAAGGAGAAGGAGAAGGTGAAGTTAGGAGGGTGAATCAGGAGAAGCAGAAGAAGGAGAAGCAGAAGGTGAAGTCAGGGGGGTGAAGCAGAAGAAGTAGAAGAAGGAGAAGGAGAAGGTGAAGTCTGGAGGGCGCAGCAGAAGAAGCAGAAGAAGGAAAAGGAGAAGGTGAAGTCTGGAGGGTGAAGCAGAAGAAGCAGAAGAAGGAGAAGGAGAAGGTGAAGTCTGGAGGGTGAATCAGAAGAAGTAGAAGAAGGAGAAGGAGAAAGTGAAGTCAGGAGGGTGAAGCAGAAGAAGCAGAAGAAGGAGAAGGAGAAGGTGAAGTCTGGAGGGTGAAGCAGAAGAAGTAGAAGAAGGAGAAGGAAAAGGTGACGTCAGGAGGGTGAATCAGAAGAGGTAGAAGAAGGAGAAGGAGAAGGTGAAGTCAGGACGGTGAATCAGAAGAAGCAGAAGAAGGAGAAGGAGAAGGTGAAGTCTGGAGGGTGAATCAGAAGAATCAGAAGAAGGAGAAGGAGAAGGTGAAGTCTGGAGGGTGAATCAGAAGAAGGAGAAGAAAGAGAAGGAGAAGTTGAAGTCTGGAGGGTAAAGCAGAAGAAGCAGAAGAAGGAGAAGGAGAAGGTGAAGACTGGAGGGTGAAACAGAAGAAGTAGAAGAAGGAGAAGGAGAAGGTGAAGTCTGGAGGGTGAATCAGAAGAAGTAGAAGAAGGAGAAGGAGAAGGTGAAATCTGGAGGGTGAATCAGAAGAAGCAGAAGAAGGAGAATGAGAAGGTGAAGTCTGGAGGGTGAATCTGAAGAAGCAGAAGAAGGAGAAGGAGAAGATGAAGTCTGGAGGGTGAATCAGAAGAAGTAGAAGAAGGAGAAGGAGAAGGTGAGGTCTGGAGGGTGAATCAGAAGAAGCAGAAGAAGGAGAAGGAGAAGTTTAAGTCTGGCGGGTGAATCAGAAGAAGCAGAAGAAGGAGAAGGAGAAGGTGAAGTCTGGAGGGTGAATCAGAAGAAGCAGAAGAAGGAGAAGGAGAAGGTGAAGTCAGGAGGGTGAATCAGAAGAAGCAGAAGAAGGAGAAGGAGAAGGTGAAGTTAGAAGGGTGAATCAGAAGAAGCAGAAGAAGGAGAAGGAGAAGGTGAAGTCAGGGGGGTGAAGCAGAAGAAGTAGAAGAAGGACAAGGAGAAGGTGAAGTCAGGAGGGTGAAGCAGAAGAAGCAGAAGAAGGAGAAGGAGAAGGTGAAGTCTGGAGGGCGCAGCAGAAGAAGCAGAAGAAGGAGTAGGAGAAGGTGAAGTCTGGAGGGTGAAGCAGAAGAAGCAGAAGAAGGAGAAGGAGAAGGTGAAGTCTGGAGGGTGAATCAGAAGAAGTAGAAGAAGGAGAAGGAGAAGGTGAAGTCAGGAGGGTGAAGCAGAAGAAGCAGAAGAAGGAGAAGGAGAAGGTGAAGGCTGGAGGGTGAAGCAGAAGAAGCAGAAGAAGGAGAAGGAGAAGGTGAAGTCTGGAGGGCGAAGCAGAAGAAGCAGAAGAAGGAGAAGGAGAAGGTGAAGTCTGGAGGGTGAAGAAGAAGAAGCAGAAGAAGGAGAAGGAGAAGGTGAAGTCAGCGGGGTGAAGCAGAAGAAGTAGAAGAAGGAGAAGGAGAAGGTGAAGTCAGGAGGGTGAAGCAGAAGAAGCAGAAGAAGGAGAAGGAGAAGGGGAAGTCTGGAGGGTGAAGCAGAAGAAGCAGAATAAGGAGAAGGAGAAGGTGAAGTCTGGAGGGTGAAGCAGAAGAAGCAGAAGAAGGTGAAGGAGATGGTGAAGTCAGGAGGGTGAATCAGAAGAAGTAGAAGAAGGAGAAGGAGAAGGTGAAGTCTGGAGGGTGAATCAGAAGAAGTAGAAGAAGGAGAAGGAGAAGGTGAAGTCTGGAGGGTGAATCAGAAGAAGTAGAAGAAGGAGAAGGTGAAGTCTGGAGGGTGAATCAGAAGAAGCAGAAGAAGGAGAAGGAGAAGGTGAAGTCTGGAGGGAGAAGCAGAAGAAGTAGAAGAAGGAGAAGGAGAAGGTGAAGTCTGGAGGGTGAATCGGAAGAAGTAGAAGAAGGAGAAGGAGAAGGTGAAGTCTGGAGGGTGAATCAGAAGAAGTAGAAGAAGGAGAAGGAGAAGGTGAGGTCTGGAGGGTGAATCAGAAGAAGCAGAAGAAGGAGAAGGAGAAGTTTAAGTCTGGCGGGTGAATCAGAAGAAGCAGAAGAAGGAGAAGGAGAAGGTGAAGTCTGGAGGGTGAATCAGAAGAAGCAGAAGAAGGAGAAGGAGAAGGTGAAGTCAGGAGGGTGAATCAGAAGAAGCAGAAGAAGGAGAAGGAGAAGGTGAAGTTAGAAGGGTGAATCAGAAGAAGCAGAAGAAGGAGAAGGAGAAGGTGAAGTCAGGGGGGTGAAGCAGAAGAAGTAGAAGAAGGACAAGGAGAAGGTGAAGTCAGGAGGGTGAAGCAGAAGAAGCAGAAGAAGGAGAAGGAGAAGGTGAAGTCTGGAGGGCGCAGCAGAAGAAGCAGAAGAAGGAGTAGGAGAAGGTGAAGTCTGGAGGGTGAAGCAGAAGAAGCAGAAGAAGGAGAAGGAGAAGGTGAAGTCTGGAGGGTGAATCAGAAGAAGTAGAAGAAGGAGAAGGAGAAGGTGAAGTCAGGAGGGTGAAGCAGAAGAAGCAGAAGAAGGAGAAGGAGAAGGTAAAGGCTGGAGGGTGAAGCAGAAGAAGCAGAAGAAGGAGAAGGAGAAGGTGAAGTCTGGAGGGCGAAGCAGAAGAAGCAGAAGAAGGAGAAGGAGAAGTGAAGTCTGGAGGGTGAAGCAGAAGAAGCAGAAGAAGGAGAAGGAGAAGGTGAAGTCAGCGGGGTGAAGCAGAAGAAGTAGAAGAAGGAGAAGGAGATGGTGAAGTCTGGAGGGTGAAGCAGAAGAAGCAGAAGAAGGTGAAGGAGATGGTGAAGTCAGGAGGGTGAATCAGAAGAAGTAGAAGAAGGAGAAGGAGAAGGTGAAGTCTGGAGGGTGAATCAGAAGAAGTAGAAGAAGGAGAAGGAGAAGGTGAAGTCTGGAGGGTGAATCAGAAGAAGTAGAAGAAGGAGAAGGTGAAGTCTGGAGGGTGAATCAGAAGAAGCTGAAGAAGAAGAAGGAGAAGGTGAAGTCAGGAGGGTGAAGCAGAAGAAGCAGAAGAAGGAGAAGGAGAAGGGGAAGTCTGGAGGGTGAAGCAGAAGAAGCAGAATAAGGAGAAGGAGAAGGTGAAGTCTGGAGGGTGAAGCAGAAGAAGCAGAAGAAGGTGAAGGAGATGGTGAAGTCAGGAGGGTGAATCAGAAGAAGTAGAAGAAGGAGAAGGAGAAGGTGAAGTCTGGAGGGTGAATCAGAAGAAGTAGAAGAAGGAGAAGGAGAAGGTGAAGTCTGGAGGGTGAATCAGAAGAAGTAGAAGAAGGAGAAGGTGAAGTCTGGAGGGTGAAGAAGAAGAAGCAGAAGAAGGAGAAGGAGAAGGTGAAGTCTGGAGGGAGAAGCAGAAGAAGTAGAAGAAGGAGAAGGAGAAGGTGAAGTCTGGAGGGTGAATCGGAAGAAGTAGAAGAAGGAGAAGGAGAAGGTGAAGTCTGGAGGGTGAATCAGAAGAAGTAGAAGAAGGAGAAGGAGAAGGTGAAGTCTGGAGGGTGAATCAGAAGAAGCAGAAGAAGGAGAAGGAGATGGTGAAGTCTGGAGGGTGAATCAGAAGAAGTAGAAGAAGGAGAAGGAGAAGGTGTAGACTGGAGGGTGAATCAGAAGAAGTAGACGAAGGAGAAGGAGAAGGTGAAGTCTGGAGGGTGAATCAGAAGAAGTAGAAGAAGGAGAAGGTGAAGTCTGGAGGGTGAATCAGAAGAAGCAGAAGAAGGAGAAGGAGAAGGTGAAGTCTGGAGGGAGAAGCAGAAGAAGCAGAAGAAGGAGAAGGAGAAGGTGAAGTCTGGAGGGCGCAGCAGAAGAAGCAGAAGAAGGAGTAGGAGAAGGTGAAGTCTGGAGGGTGAAGCAGAAGAAGCAGAAGAAGGAGAAGGAGAAGGTGAAGTCTGGAGGGTGAATCAGAAGAAGTAGAAGAAGGAGAAGGAGAAGGTGAAGTCAGGAGGGTGAAGCAGAAGAAGCAGAAGAAGGAGAAGGAGAAGGTGAAGGCTGGAGGGTGAAGCAGAAGAAGCAGAAGAAGGAGAAGGAGAAGGTGAAGTCTGGAGGGCGAAGCAGAAGAAGCAGAAGAAGGAGAAGGAGAAGTGAAGTCTGGAGGGTGAAGCAGAAGAAGCAGAAGAAGGAGAAGGAGAAGGTGAAGTCAGCGGGGTGAAGCAGAAGAAGTAGAAGAAGGAGAAGGAGATGGTGAAGTCTGGAGGGTGAAGCAGAAGAAGCAGAAGAAGGTGAAGGAGATGGTGAAGTCAGGAGGGTGAATCAGAAGAAGTAGAAGAAGGAGAAGGAGAAGGTGAAGTCTGGAGGGTGAATCAGAAGAAGTAGAAGAAGGAGAAGGAGAAGGTGAAGTCTGGAGGGTGAATCAGAAGAAGTAGAAGAAGGAGAAGGTGAAGTCTGGAGGGTGAATCAGAAGAAGCAGAAGAAGGAGAAGGAGAAGGTGAAGTCAGGAGGGTGAAGCAGAAGAAGCAGAAGAAGGAGAAGGAGAAGGGGAAGTCTGGAGGGTGAAGCAGAAGAAGCAGAAGAAGGTGAAGGAGATGGTGAAGTCAGGAGGGTGAATCAGAAGAAGTAGAAGAAGGAGAAGGAGAAGGTGAAGTCTGGAGGGTGAATCAGAAGAAGTAGAAGAAGGAGAAGGAGAAGGTGAAGTCTGGAGGGTGAATCAGAAGAAGTAGAAGAAGGAGAAGGTGAAGTCTGGAGGGTGAAGAAGAAGAAGCAGAAGAAGGAGAAGGAGAAGGTGAAGTCTGGAGGGAGAAGCAGAAGAAGTAGAAGAAGGAGAAGGAGAAGGTGAAGTCTGGAGGGTGAATCGGAAGAAGTAGAAGAAGGAGAAGGAGAAGGTGAAGTCTGGAGGGTGAATCAGAAGAAGTAGAAGAAGGAGAAGGAGAAGGTGAAGTCTGGAGGGTGAATCAGAAGAAGCAGAAGAAGGAGAAGGAGATGGTGAAGTCTGGAGGGTGAATCAGAAGAAGTAGAAGAAGGAGAAGGAGAAGGTGTAGACTGGAGGGTGAATCAGAAGAAGTAGACGAAGGAGAAGGAGAAGGTGAAGTCTGGAGGGTGAATCAGAAGAAGTAGAAGAAGGAGAAGGTGAAGTCTGGAGGGTGAATCAGAAGAAGCAGAAGAAGGAGAAGGAGAAGGTGAAGTCTGGAGGGAGAAGCAGAAGAAGTAGAAGAAGGAGAAGGAGAAGGTGAAGTCTGGAGGGTGAATCGGAAGAAGTAGAAGAAGGAGAAGGAGAAGGTGAAGTCTGGAGGGTGAATCAGAAGAAGTAGAAGAAGGAGAAGGAGAAGGTGAGGTCTGGAGGGTGAATCAGAAGAAGCAGAAGAAGGAGAAGGAGAAGTTTAAGTCTGGCGGGTGAATCAGAAGAAGCAGAAGAAGGAGAAGGAGAAGGTGAAGTCTGGAGGGTGAATCAGAAGAAGCAGAAGAAGGAGAAGGAGAAGGTGAAGTCAGGAGGGTGAATCAGAAGAAGCAGAAGAAGGAGAAGGAGAAGGTGAAGTTAGAAGGGTGAATCAGAAGAAGCAGAAGAAGGAGAAGGAGAAGGTGAAGTCAGGGGGGTGAAGCAGAAGAAGTAGAAGAAGGACAAGGAGAAGGTGAAGTCAGGAGGGTGAAGCAGAAGAAGCAGAAGAAGGAGAAGGAGAAGGTGAAGTCTGGAGGGCGCAGCAGAAGAAGCAGAAGAAGGAGTAGGAGAAGGTGAAGTCTGGAGGGTGAAGCAGAAGAAGCAGAAGAAGGAGAAGGAGAAGGTGAAGTCTGGAGGGTGAATCAGAAGAAGTAGAAGAAGGAGAAGGAGAAGGTGAAGTCAGGAGGGTGAAGCAGAAGAAGCAGAAGAAGGAGAAGGAGAAGGTGAAGGCTGGAGGGTGAAGCAGAAGAAGCAGAAGAAGGAGAAGGAGAAGGTGAAGTCTGGATGGGCGAAGCAGAAGAAGCAGAAGAAGGAGAAGGAGAAGTGAAGTCTGGAGGGTGAAGCAGAAGAAGCAGAAGAAGGAGAAGGAGAAGGTGAAGTCAGCGGGGTGAAGCAGAAGAAGTAGAAGAAGGAGAAGGAGATGGTGAAGTCTGGAGGGTGAAGCAGAAGAAGCAGAAGAAGGTGAAGGAGATGGTGAAGTCAGGAGGGTGAATCAGAAGAAGTAGAAGAAGGAGAAGGAGAAGGTGAAGTCTGGAGGGTGAATCAGAAGAAGTAGAAGAAGGAGAAGGAGAAGGTGAAGTCTGGAGGGTGAATCAGAAGAAGTAGAAGAAGGAGAAGGTGAAGTCTGGAGGGTGAATCAGAAGAAGCAGAAGAAGGAGAAGGAGAGAAGGTGAAGTCAGGAGGGTGAAGCAGAAGAAGCAGAAGAAGGAGAAGGAGAAGGGGAAGTCTGGAGGGTGAAGCAGAAGAAGCAGAATAAGGAGAAGGAGAAGGTGAAGTCTGGAGGGTGAAGCAGAAGAAGCAGAAGAAGGTGAAGGAGATGGTGAAGTCAGGAGGGTGAATCAGAAGAAGTAGAAGGGAGAAGGAGAAGGTGAAGTCTGGAGGGTGAATCAGAAGAAGTAGAAGAAGGAGAAGGAGAAGGTGAAGTCTGGAGGGTGAATCAGAAGAAGTAGAAGAAGGAGAAGGTGAAGTCTGGAGGGTGAAGAAGAAGAAGCAGAAGAAGGAGAAGGAGAAGGTGAAGTCTGGAGGGAGAAGCAGAAGAAGTAGAAGAAGGAGAAGGAGAAGGTGAAGTCTGGAGGGTGAATCGGAAGAAGTAGAAGAAGGAGAAGGAGAAGGTGAAGTCTGGAGGGTGAATCAGAAGAAGTAGAAGAAGGAGAAGGAGAAGGTGAAGTCTGGAGGGTGAATCAGAAGAAGCAGAAGAAGGAGAAGGAGATGGTGAAGTCTGGAGGGTGAATCAGAAGAAGTAGAAGAAGGAGAAGGAGAAGGTGTAGACTGGAGGGTGAATCAGAAGAAGTAGACGAAGGAGAAGGAGAAGGTGAAGTCTGGAGGGTGAATCAGAAGAAGTAGAAGAAGGAGAAGGTGAAGTCTGGAGGGTGAATCAGAAGAAGCAGAAGAAGGAGAAGGAGAAGGTGAAGTCTGGAGGGAGAAGCAGAAGAAGTAGAAGAAGGAGAAGGAGAAGGTGAAGTCTGGAGGGTGAATCGGAAGAAGTAGAAGAAGGAGAAGGAGAAGGTGAAGTCTGGAGGGTGAATCAGAAGAAGTAGAAGAAGGAGAAGGAGAAGGTGAGGTCTGGAGGGTGAATCAGAAGAAGCAGAAGAAGGAGAAGGAGAAGTTTAAGTCTGGCGGGTGAATCAGAAGAAGCAGAAGAAGGAGAAGGAGAAGGTGAAGTCTGGAGGGTGAATCAGAAGAAGCAGAAGAAGGAGAAGGAGAAGGTGAAGTCAGGAGGGTGAATCAGAAGAAGCAGAAGAAGGAGAAGGAGAAGGTGAAGTTAGAAGGGTGAATCAGAAGAAGCAGAAGAAGGAGAAGGAGAAGGTGAAGTCAGGGGGGTGAAGCAGAAGAAGTAGAAGAAGGACAAGGAGAAGGTGAAGTCAGGAGGGTGAAGCAGAAGAAGCAGAAGAAGGAGAAGGAGAAGGTGAAGTCTGGAGGGCGCAGCAGAAGAAGCAGAAGAAGGAGTAGGAGAAGGTGAAGTCTGGAGGGTGAAGCAGAAGAAGCAGAAGAAGGAGAAGGAGAAGGTGAAGTCTGGAGTGTGAATCAGAAGAAGTAGAAGAAGGAGAAGGAGAAGGTGAAGTCAGGAGGGTGAAGCAGAAGAAGCAGAAGAAGGAGAAGGAGAAGGTGAAGGCTGGAGGGTGAAGCAGAAGAAGCAGAAGAAGGAGAAGGAGAAGGTGAAGTCTGGAGGGCGAAGCAGAAGAAGCAGAAGAAGGAGAAGGAGAAGTGAAGTCTGGAGGGTGAAGCAGAAGAAGCAGAAGAAGGAGAAGGAGAAGGTGAAGTCAGCGGGGTGAAGCAGAAGAAGTAGAAGAAGGAGAAGGAGATGGTGAAGTCTGGAGGGTGAAGCAGAAGAAGCAGAAGAAGGTGAAGGAGATGGTGAAGTCAGGAGGGTGAATCAGAAGAAGTAGAAGAAGGAGAAGGAGAAGGTGAAGTCTGGAGGGTGAATCAGAAGAAGTAGAAGAAGGAGAAGGAGAAGGTGAAGTCTGGAGGGTGAATCAGAAGAAGTAGAAGAAGGAGAAGGTGAAGTCTGGAGGGTGAATCAGAAGAAGCAGAAGAAGGAGAAGGAGAAGGTGAAGTCAGGAGGGTGAAGCAGAAGAAGCAGAAGAAGGAGAAGGAGAAGGGGAAGTCTGGAGGGTGAAGCAGAAGAAGCAGAATAAGGAGAAGGAGAAGGTGAAGTCTGGAGGGTGAAGCAGAAGAAGCAGAAGAAGGTGAAGGAGATGGTGAAGTCAGGAGGGTGAATCAGAAGAAGTAGAAGAAGGAGAAGGAGAAGGTGAAGTCTGGAGGGTGAATCAGAAGAAGTAGAAGAAGGAGAAGGAGAAGGTGAAGTCTGGAGGGTGAATCAGAAGAAGTAGAAGAAGGAGAAGGTGAAGTCTGGAGGGTGAATCAGAAGAAGCAGAAGAAGGAGAAGGAGAAGGTGAAGTCTGGAGGGAGAAGCAGAAGAAGTAGAAGAAGGAGAAGGAGAAGGTGAAGTCTGGAGGGTGAATCGGAAGAAGTAGAAGAAGGAGAAGGAGAAGGTGAAGTCTGGAGGGTGAATCAGAAGAAGTAGAAGAAGGAGAAGGAGAAGGTGAAGTCTGGAGGGTGAATCAGAAGAAGCAGAAGAAGGAGAAGGAGATGGTGAAGTCTGGAGGGTGAATCAGAAGAAGTAGAAGAAGGAGAAGGAGAAGGTGTAGACTGGAGGGTGAATCAGAAGAAGTAGACGAAGGAGAAGGAGAAGGTGAAGTCTGGAGGGTGAATCAGAAGAAGCAGAAGAAGGAGAAGGAGAAGGTGAAGTCTGGAGGGTGAATCAGAGGAAGCAGAAGAAGGAGAAGGAGAAGGTGAAGTCAGAAGGGTGAATCAGAAGAAGCAGAAGAAGGAGAAGGTGAAGTCTGGAGGGTGAATCAGAAGAAGCAGAAGAAGGAGAAGGAGAAGGTGAAGTCTGGAGGGAGAAGCAGAAAAAGTAGAAGAAGGAGAAGGAGAAGGTGAAGTCTGGAGGGTGAATCAGAAGAAGTAGAAGAAGGAGAAGGAGAAGGTGAAGTCTGGAGGGTGAATCGGAAGAAGTAGAAGAAGGAGAAGGAGAAGGTGAAGTCTGGATGGTGAATCAGAAGAAGCAGAAGAAGGAGAAGGAGAAGGTGAAGTCGTTAGTGTGAATCAGAAGAAGTAGAAGAAGGAGAAGGAGAAGGTATAGTCTCGAGGGTGAATCAGAAGAAGTGGACGAAGGAGAAGGAGAAGGTGAAGTCTGGAGGGTGAATCAGAAGATGCAGAAGAAGGAGAAGGTGAAGGTGAAGTCTGGCGGGTGAATCAGAAGAAGTAGAAGAAGGAGAAGGAGAAGGTGAAGTCTGGAGGGTGAATCAGAAGAAGCAGAAGAAGGAGAAGGAGAAGGTGAAGTCTGGAGGGTGAATCAGAAGAAGCAGAAGAAGGAGAAGGAGAAGGTGAAGTCTGGAGGGTGAATCAGAAGAAGCAGAAGAAGGAGACGGAGAAGGTGAAGTCTGGAGGGTGAATCAGAAGAAGCAGAAGAAGGAGAAGGAGAAGGTGAAGTCTGGAGGGTGAATCAGAAGAAGTAGAAGAAGGAGAAGGAGAAGGTGAAGTCTGGAGGGTGACTCAGAAGAAGCAGAAGAAGGAGAAGGAGAAGGTGAAGTCAGGAGGGTGAATCAGAAGAAGCAGAAGAAGGAGAAGGAGAAGGTGAAGTCTGGAGGGTGAATCAGAAGAAGCAGGAGAAGGAGAAGGAGAAGGTGAAGTCTGGAGGGTGAATCAGAAGAAGTAGAAGAAGGAGAAGGAGAAGTTGAAGTCTGGAGGGTGAAGCAGAAGAAGTAGAAGAAGGAGAAGGAGAAGGTGAAGTCAGGAGGGTGAATCAGAAGAAGCAGAAGAAGGAGAAAGGAGAAGGTGAAGTCTGGAGGGTGAATCAGAAGAATCAGAAGAAGGAGAAGGAGAAGGTGAAGTCTGGAGGGTGAATCAGAAGAAGCAGAAGAAAGAGAAGGAGAAGGTGAAGTCTGGAGAGTGAAGCAGAAGAAGCAGAAGAAGGAGAAGGGGAAGGTGAAGACTGGAGGGTAAATCAGAAGCTGTAGAAGAAGGAGAAGGAGAAGGTGAAGTCTGGAGGGTGAATCAGAAGAAGTAGAAGAAGGAGAAGGAGAAGGTGAAGTCTGGAGGGTGAATCAGAAGAAGCAGAAGAAGGAGAAGGAGAAGATGAAATCTGGAGGGTGAATCAGAAGAAGTAGAAGAAGGAGAAGGAGAAGGTGAGGTCTGGAGGGTGAATCAGAAGAAGCAGAAGAAGGAGAAGGAGATGGTGAAGTCTGGAGGGTGAATCAGAAGAAGCAGAAGAAGAAGAAGGAGAAGGTGAAGTCTGGAGGGTGAATCAGAAGAAGCAGAAGAAGGAGAAGGAGAAGGTGAAGTCAGGAGGGTGAATCAGAAGAAGCAGAAGAAGGAGAAGGAGAAGGTGAAGTTAGGAGGGTGAATCAGGAGAAGCAGAAGAAGGAGACGGAGAAGGTGAAGTCAGGGGGGTGAAGCAGAAGAAGTAGAAGAAGGAGAAGGAGAAGGTGAAGTCAGGAGGGTGAAGCAGAAGAAGCAGAAGAAGGAGAAGGAGAAGGTGAAGTCTGGAGGGCGCAGCAGAAGAAGCAGAAGAAGGAGAAGGAGAAGGTGAAGTCTGGAGGGTGAAGCAGAAGAAGCAGAAGAAGGAGAAGCTGAAGGTGAAGTCTGGAGGGTGAATCAAAAGAAGTAGAAGAAGGAGATGGAGAAGGTGAAGTCAGGAGGGTGAAGCAGAAGAAGCAGAAGAAGGAGAAGGAGAAGGTGAAGTCTGGAGGGTGAAGCAGAAGAAGCAGAAGAAGGAGAAGGAGAAGGTGAAGTCTGGAGGGCGAAGCAGAAGAAGCAGCAGAAGGAAAAGGAGAAGGTGAAGTCTGGAGGGTGAAGCAGAAGAAGCAGAAGAAGGAGAAGGAGAAGGTGAAGTCTGGAGGGTGAATCAGAAGAAGTAGAAGAAGGAGAAGGAGAAGGTGAAGTCAGGAGGGTGAAGCAGAAGAAGCAGAAGAAGGAGAAGGAGAAGGTGAAGTCTGGAGAATGAAGCAGAAGAAGCAGAAGAAGGAGAAGGAGAAGGTGAAGTCTGGAGGGTGAAGCAGAAGAAGCAGAAGAAGGAGAAGGAGGAAGTGAAGTCAGGAGGGTGAATCAGAAGAAGTAGAAGAAGGAGAAGGAGAAGGTGAAGTCTGGAGGGTGAATCAGAAGAAGTAGAAGAAGGAGAAGGAGAAGGTGAAGTCTGGAGGGTGAATCAGAAGAAGTAGAAGAAGGAGAAGGAGAAGGTGAAGTCTGGAGGGTGAATCAGAAGAAGCAGAAGAAGTAGAAGGAGAAGGTAAAGTCTGGAGGGTGAATCAGAAGAAGTAGAAGAAGGAGAAGGAGAAGGTGATGTCTGGAGGGTGAATCAGAAGAAGCAGAAGTAGCAGAAGGAGAAGGTGAAGTCAGGAGGGTGAATCAGAAGAAGCAGAAGAAGGAGAAGGAGTAGGTGAAGTCTGGAGGGTGAATCAGAAGAAGCAGAAGAAGGAGGAGGAGAAGGTGAAGTATTGAGGGAGAAGCAGAAGAAGTAGAAGAAGGAGAAGGAGAAGGTGAAGTCTGGAGGGTGAATCAGAAGAAGTAGAAGAAGGAGAAGGAGAAGGTGAAGTCTGGAGGGTGAATCAGAAGAAGTAGAAGAAGGAGAAGGAGAAGGTGAAGTCTGGAGGGTGAAACAGAAGAAGCAGAAGAAGGAGAAGGAGAAGGTGAAGTCGTTAGGGTGAATCAGAAGAAGTAGAAGAAGGAGAAGGAGAAGGTGTAGTCTGGAGGGTGAATCAGAAGAAGTAGACAAAGGAGAAGGAGAAGGTGAAGTCTGGAGGGTGAATCAGAAGAAGCAGAAGAAGGAGAAGGAGAAGGTGAAGTCTGGCGGGTGAATCAGAAGAAGTAGAAGAAGAAGAAGGAGAAGGTGAAGTCTGGAGGGTGAATCAGATGAAGCAGAAGAAGGAGAAGGAGAAGGTGAAGTCTGGAGGGTGAATCAGAAGAAGCAGAAGAAGGAGAAGGAGAAGGTGAAGTCTGGAGGGTGAATCAGAAGAAGCAGAAGAAGTAGAAGGAGAAGGTGAAGTCTGGAGGGTGAATCAGAAGAAGTAGAAGAAGGAGAAGGAGAAGGTGAAGTCTGGAGGGTGAATCAGAAGAAGCAAAAGAAGGAGAAGGAAAAGGTGAAGTCAGGATGGTTAATCAGAAGAAGCAGAAGAAGGAGAAGGATTAGGTGAAGTCTGGAGGGTGAATCAGAAGAAGCAGAAGAAGGAGAAGGAGAAGGTGAAGTCTGGAAGGTGAATCAGAAGAAGTAGAAGAAGGAGAAGGAGAAGGTGAAGTCTGGAGGGTGAAGCAGAAGAAGTAGAAGAAGGAGAAGGAGAAGGTGAAGTCAGGAGGGTGAATCAGAAGAAGTAGAAGAAGGAGAAGGAGAAGGTGAAGTCAGGAGGGTGAATCAGAAGAAGCAGAAGAAGGAGAAGGAGAAGGTGAAGTCTGGAGGGTGAATCAGAAGAATCAGAAGAAGGAGAAGGAGAAGGTGAAGTCTGGAGGGTGAATCAGAAGAAGCAGAAGAAAGAGAA
Source organism: Somniosus microcephalus (assembly GCF_052327205.1). NCBI lineage: Eukaryota > Metazoa > Chordata > Chondrichthyes > Squaliformes > Somniosidae > Somniosus > Somniosus microcephalus. The sequence continues at coordinate 141,210 of NW_028225378.1, forward strand.
GGAGAAGGTGAAGTCTGGAGGGTGAAGCAGAAGAAGCAGAAGAAGGAGAAGGAGAAGGTGAAGTCTGGAGGGAGAAGCAGAAAAAGTAGAAGAAGGAGAAGGAGAAGGTGAAGTCTGGAGGGTGAATCAGAAGAAGTAGAAGAAGGAGAAGGAGAAGGTGAAGTCTGGAGGGTGAATCGGAAGAAGTAGAAGAAGGAGAAGGAGAAGGTGAAGTCTGGAGGGTGAATCAGAAGAAGCAGAAGAAGGAGAAGGAGAAGGTGAAGTCGTTAGTGTGAATCAGAAGAAGTAGAAGAAGGAGAAGGAGAAGTTATAGTCTCGAGGGTGAATCAGAAGAAGTGGACGAAGGAGAAGGAGAAGGTGAAGTCTGGAGGGTGAATCAGAAGATGCAGAAGAAGGAGAAGGAGAAGGTGAAGTCTGGCGCGTGAATCAGAAGAAGTAGAAGAAGGAAAAGGAGAAGGTGAAGTCTGGAGGGTGAATCAGAAGAAGCAGAAGAAGGAGAAGGAGAAGGTGAAGTCTGGAGGGTGAATCAGAAGAAGCAGAAGAAGGAGAAGGAGAAGGTGAAGTCTGGAGGGTGAATCAGAAGAAGCAGAAGAAGGAGACGGAGAAGGTGAAGTCTGGAGGGTGAATCAGAAGAAGCAGAAGAAGGAGAAGGAGAAGGTGAAGTTTGGAGGGTGAATCAGAAGAAGTAGAAGAAGGAGAAGGAGAAGATGAAGTCTGGAGGGTGAATCAGAAGAAGCAGAAGAAGGAGAAGGAGAAGGTGAAGTCAGGAGGGTGAATCAGAAGAAGCAGAGGAAGGAGAAGGAGAAGGTGAAGTCTGGATTGTGAATCAGAAGAAGCAGAAGAAGGAGAAGGAGAAGGTGAAGTCTGGAGGGTGAATCAGAAGAAGTAGAAGAAGGAGAAGGAGAAGTTGAAGTCTGGAGGGTGAAGCAGAAGAAGTAGAAGAAGGAGAAGGAGAAGGTGAAGTCAGGAGGGTGAATCAGAAGAAGCAGAAGAAGGAGAAAGGAGAAGTTGAAGTCTGGAGGGTGAATCAGAAGAATCAGAAGAAGGAGAAGGAGAAGGTGAAGTCTGGAGGGTGAAGCAGAAGAAGCAGAAGAAAGAGAAGGAGAAGGTGAAGTCTGGAGAGTGAAGCAGAAGAAGCCGAAGAAGGAGAAGGCGAAGGTGAAGACTGGAGGGTAAATCAGAAGGTGTAGAAGAAGGAGAAGGAGAAGGTGAAGTCTGGAGGGTGAATCAGAAGAAGTAGAAGAAGGAGAAGGAGAAGGTGAAGTCTGGAGGGTGAATCAGAAGAAGCAGAAGAAGGAGAAGGAGAAGATGAAATCTGGAGGTGAATCAGAAGAAGTAGAAGAAGGAGAAGGAGAAGGTGAGGTCTGGAGGGTGAATCAGAAGAAGCAGAAGAAGGAGAAGGAGATGGTGAAGTCTGGAGGGTGAATCAGAAGAAGCAGAAGAAGAAGAAGGAGAAGGTGAAGTCTGGAGGGTGAATCAGAAGAAGCAGAAGAAGGAGAAGGAGAAGGTGAAGTCAGGAGGGTGAATCAGAAGAAGCAGAAGAAGGAGAAGGAGAAGGTGAAGTTAGAAGGGTGAATCAGGAGAAGCAGAAGAAGGAGACGGAGAAGGTGAAGTCAGGGGGGTGAAGCAGAAGAAGTAGAAGAAGGAGAAGGAGAAGGTGAAGTCAGGAGGGTGAAGCAGAAGAAGCAGAAGAAGGAGAAGGAGAAGGTGAAGTCTGGAGGGCGCAGCAGAAGAAGCAGAAGAAGGAAAAGGAGAAGGTGAAGTCTGGAGGGTGAAGCAGAAGAAGCAGAAGAAGGAGAAGCTGAAGGTGAAGTCTGGAGGGTGAATCAGAAGAAGTAGAAGAAGGAGAAGGAGAAGGTGAAGTCAGGAGGGTGAAGCAGAAGAAGCAGAAGAAGGAGAAGGAGAAGGTGAAGTCTGGAGGGCGAAGCAGAAGAAGCAGAAGAAGGAGAAGGAGAAGGTGAAGTCTGGAGGGCGAAGCAGAAGAAGCAGAAGAAGGAGAAGGAGAAGGTGAAGTCTGGAGGGTGAAGCAGAAGAAGCAGAAGAAGGAGAAGGAGAAGGTGAAGTCTGGAGGGTGAATCAGAAGAAGTAGAAGAAGGAGAAGGAGAAGGTGAAGTCAGGAGGGTGAAGCAGAAGAAGCAGAAGAAGGAGAAGGAGAAGGTGAAGTCTGGAGAGTGAAGCAGAAGAAGCAGAAGGAGAAGGAGAAGGTGAAGTCTGGAGGGTAAATCAGAAGAAGCAGAAGAAGGAGAAGGAGAAGGTGAAGTCTGGAGGGTGAATCTGAAGAAGCAGAAGAAGGAGAAGGAGAAGATGAAGTCTGGAGGGTGAATCAGAAGAAGCAGAAGAAGGAGAAGGAGAAGGTGAAGTCTGGAGGGTGAATCAGAAGAATCAGAAGAAGGAGAAGGAGAAGGTGAAGTCTGGAGGGTGAATCAGAAGAAGGAGAAGAAAGAGAAGGAGAAGTTGAAGTCTGGAGGGTGAAGCAGAAGAAGCAGAAGAAGGAGAAGGAGAAGGTGAAGACTGGAGGGTGAAACAGAAGAAGTAGAAGAAGGAGAAGGAGAAGGTGAAGTCTGGAGGGTGAATCAGAAGAAGTAGAAGAAGGAGAAGGAGAAGGTGAAGTCTGGAGGGTGAATCAGAAGAAGCAGAAGGAGGAGAAGGAGAAGGTGAAGTCTGGAGGGTGAATCTGAAGAAGCAGAAGAAGGAGAAGGAGAAGATGAAGTCTGGAGGGTGAATCAGAAGAAGTAGAAGAAGGAGAAGGAGAAGGTGAGGTCTGGAGGGTGAATCAGAAGAAGCAGAAGAAGGAGAAGGAGAAGTTGAAGTCTGGCGGGTGAATCAGAAGAAGCAGAAGAAGGAGAAGGAGAAGGTGAAGTCTGGAGGGTGAATCAGAAGAAGCAGAAGAAGGAGAAGGAGAAGGTGAAGTCAGGAGGGTGAATCAGAAGAAGCAGAAGAAGGAGAAGGAGAAGGTGAAGTTAGAAGGGTGAATCAGAAGAAGCAGAAGAAGGAGAAGGAGAAGGTGAAGTCAGGGGGGTGAAGCAGAAGAAGTAGAAGAAGGACAAGGAGAAGGTGAAGTCAGGAGGGTGAAGCAGAAGAAGCAGAAGAAGGAGAAGGAGAAGGTGAAGTCTGGAGGGCGCAGCAGAAAAAGCAGAAGAAGGAGAATGAGAAGGTGAAGTCTGGAGGGTGAAGCAGTAGAAGCAGAAGAAGGAGAAGGAGAAGGTGAAGTCTGGAGGGTGAATCAGAAGAAGTAGAAGAAGGAGAAGGAGAAGGTGAAGTCAGGAGGGTGAAGCAGAAGAAGCAGAAGAAGGAGAAGGAGAAGGTGAAGTCTGGAGGGTGAAGCAGAAGAAGCAGAAGAAGGAGAAGGAGAAGGTGAAGTCTGGAGGGCGAAGCAGAAGAAGCAGAAGAAGGAGAAGGAGAAGGTGAAGTCTGGAGGGTGAAGCAGAAGAAGCAGAAGAAGGAGAAGGAGAAGGTGAAGTCAGGGGGGTGAATCGGAAGAAGTAGAAGAAGGAGAAGGAGAAGGTGAAGTCTGGAGGGTGAATCAGAAGAAGTAGAAGAAGGAGAAGGAGAAGGTGAAGTCTGGAGGGTGAATCAGAAGAAGCAGAAGAAGGAGAAGGAGATGGTGAAGTCTGGAGGGTGAATCAGAAGAAGTAGAAGAAGGAGAAGGAGAAGGTGTAGACTGGAGGGTGAATCAGAAGAAGTAGACGAAGGAGAAGGAGAAGGTGAAGTCTGGAGGGTGAATCAGAAGAAGCAGAAGAAGGAGAAGGAGAAGGTGAAGTCTGGAGGGTGAATCAGAGGAAGCAGAAGAAGGAGAAGGAGAAGGTGAAGTCAGAAGGGTGAATCGGAAGAAGCAGAAGAAGGAGAAGGTGAAGTCTGGAGGGTGAATCAGAAGAAGCAGAAGAAGGAGAAGGAGAAGGTGAAGTCTGGAGGGAGAAGCAGAAAAAGTAGAAGAAGGAGAAGGAGAAGGTGAAGTCTGGAGGGTGAATCAGAAGAAGTAGAAGAAGGAGAAGGAGAAGGTGAAGTCTGGAGGGTGAATCGGAAGAAGTAGAAGAAGGAGAAGGAGAAGGTGAAGTCTGGATGGTGAATCAGAAGAAGCAGAAGAAGGAGAAGGAGAAGGTGAAGTCGTTAGTGTGAATCAGAAGAAGTAGAAGAAGGAGAAGGAGAAGGTATAGTCTCGAGGGTGAATCAGAAGAAGTGGACGAAGGAGAAGGAGAAGGTGAAGTCTGGAGGGTGAATCAGAAGATGCAGAAGAAGGAGAAGGAGAAGGTGAAGTCTGGCGGGTGAATCAGAAGAAGTAGAAGAAGGAGAAGGAGAAGGTGAAGTCTGGAGGGTGAATCAGAAGAAGCAGAAGAAGGAGAAGGAGAAGGTGAAGTCTGGAGGGTGAATCAGAAGAAGCAGAAGAAGGAGAAGGAGAAGGTGAAGTCTGGAGGGTGAATCAGAAGAAGCAGAAGAAGGAGACGGAGAAGGTGAAGTCTGGAGGGTGAATCAGAAGAAGCAGAAGAAGGAGAAGGAGAAGGTGAAGTCTGGAGGGTGAATCAGAAGAAGTAGAAGAAGGAGAAGGAGAAGGTGAAGTCTGGAGGGTGACTCAGAAGAAGCAGAAGAAGGAGAAGGAGAAGGTGAAGTCAGGAGGGTGAATCAGAAGAAGCAGAAGAAGGAGAAGGAGAAGGTGAAGTCTGGAGGGTGAATCAGAAGAAGCAGAAGAAGGAGAAGGAGAAGGTGAAGTCTGGAGGGTGAATCAGAAGAAGTAGAAGAAGGAGAAGGAGAAGTTGAAGTCTGGAGGGTGAAGCAGAAGAAGTAGAAGAAGGAGAAGGAGAAGGTGAAGTCAGGAGGGTGAATCAGAAGAAGCAGAAGAAGGAGAAAGGAGAAGGTGAAGTCTGGAGGGTGAATCAGAAGAATCAGAAGAAGGAGAAGGAGAAGGTGAAGTCTGGAGGGTGAATCAGAAGAAGCAGAAGAAAGAGAAGGAGAAGGTGAAGTCTGGAGAGTGAAGCAGAAGAAGCAGAAGAAGGAGAAGGGGAAGGTGAAGACTGGAGGGTAAATCAGAAGCTGTAGAAGAAGGAGAAGGAGAAGGTGAAGTCTGGAGGGTGAATCAGAAGAAGTAGAAGAAGGAGAAGGAGAAGGTGAAGTCTGGAGGGTGAATCAGAAGAAGCAGAAGAAGGAGAAGGAGAAGATGAAATCTGGAGGGTGAATCAGAAGAAGTAGAAGAAGGAGAAGGAGAAGGTGAGGTCTGGAGGGTGAATCAGAAGAAGCAGAAGAAGGAGAAGGAGATGGTGAAGTCTGGAGGGTGAATCAGAAGAAGCAGAAGAAGAAGAAGGAGAAGGTGAAGTCTGGAGGGTGAATCAGAAGAAGCAGAAGAAGGAGAAGGAGAAGGTGAAGTCAGGAGGGTGAATCAGAAGAAGCAGAAGAAGGAGAAGGAGAAGGTGAAGTTAGGAGGGTGAATCAGGAGAAGCAGAAGAAGGAGACGGAGAAGGTGAAGTCAGGGGGGTGAAGCAGAAGAAGTAGAAGAAGGAGAAGGAGAAGGTGAAGTCAGGAGGGTGAAGCAGAAGAAGCAGAAGAAGGAGAAGGAGAAGGTGAAGTCTGGAGGGCGCAGCAGAAGAAGCAGAAGAAGGAGAAGGAGAAGGTGAAGTCTGGAGGGTGAAGCAGAAGAAGCAGAAGAAGGAGAAGCTGAAGGTGAAGTCTGGAGGGTGAATCAAAAGAAGTAGAAGAAGGAGATGGAGAAGGTGAAGTCAGGAGGGTGAAGCAGAAGAAGCAGAAGAAGGAGAAGGAGAAGGTGAAGTCTGGAGGGTGAAGCAGAAGAAGCAGAAGAAGGAGAAGGAGAAGGTGAAGTCTGGAGGGCGAAGCAGAAGAAGCAGCAGAAGGAAAAGGAGAAGGTGAAGTCTGGAGGGTGAAGCAGAAGAAGCAGAAGAAGGAGAAGGAGAAGGTGAAGTCTGGAGGGTGAATCAGAAGAAGTAGAAGAAGGAGAAGGAGAAGGTGAAGTCAGGAGGGTGAAGCAGAAGAAGCAGAAGAAGGAGAAGGAGAAGGTGAAGTCTGGAGAATGAAGCAGAAGAAGCAGAAGAAGGAGAAGGAGAAGGTGAAGTCTGGAGGGTGAAGCAGAAGAAGCAGAAGAAGGAGAAGGAGGAAGTGAAGTCAGGAGGGTGAATCAGAAGAAGTAGAAGAAGGAGAAGGAGAAGGTGAAGTCTGGAGGGTGAATCAGAAGAAGTAGAAGAAGGAGAAGGAGAAGGTGAAGTCTGGAGGGTGAATCAGAAGAAGTAGAAGAAGGAGAAGGAGAAGGTGAAGTCTGGAGGGTGAATCAGAAGAAGCAGAAGAAGTAGAAGGAGAAGGTAAAGTCTGGAGGGTGAATCAGAAGAAGTAGAAGAAGGAGAAGGAGAAGGTGATGTCTGGAGGGTGAATCAGAAGAAGCAGAAGTAGCAGAAGGAGAAGGTGAAGTCAGGAGGGTGAATCAGAAGAAGCAGAAGAAGGAGAAGGAGTAGGTGAAGTCTGGAGGGTGAATCAGAAGAAGCAGAAGAAGGAGGAGGAGAAGGTGAAGTATTGAGGGAGAAGCAGAAGAAGTAGAAGAAGGAGAAGGAGAAGGTGAAGTCTGGAGGGTGAATCAGAAGAAGTAGAAGAAGGAGAAGGAGAAGGTGAAGTCTGGAGGGTGAATCAGAAGAAGTAGAAGAAGGAGAAGGAGAAGGTGAAGTCTGGAGGGTGAAACAGAAGAAGCAGAAGAAGGAGAAGGAGAAGGTGAAGTCGTTAGGGTGAATCAGAAGAAGTAGAAGAAGGAGAAGGAGAAGGTGTAGTCTGGAGGGTGAATCAGAAGAAGTAGACAAAGGAGAAGGAGAAGGTGAAGTCTGGAGGGTGAATCAGAAGAAGCAGAAGAAGGAGAAGGAGAAGGTGAAGTCTGGCGGGTGAATCAGAAGAAGTAGAAGAAGAAGAAGGAGAAGGTGAAGTCTGGAGGGTGAATCAGATGAAGCAGAAGAAGGAGAAGGAGAAGGTGAAGTCTGGAGGGTGAATCAGAAGAAGCAGAAGAAGGAGAAGGAGAAGGTGAAGTCTGGAGGGTGAATCAGAAGAAGCAGAAGAAGTAGAAGGAGAAGGTGAAGTCTGGAGGGTGAATCAGAAGAAGTAGAAGAAGGAGAAGGAGAAGGTGAAGTCTGGAGGGTGAATCAGAAGAAGCAAAAGAAGGAGAAGGAAAAGGTGAAGTCAGGATGGTTAATCAGAAGAAGCAGAAGAAGGAGAAGGATTAGGTGAAGTCTGGAGGGTGAATCAGAAGAAGCAGAAGAAGGAGAAGGAGAAGGTGAAGTCTGGAAGGTGAATCAGAAGAAGTAGAAGAAGGAGAAGGAGAAGGTGAAGTCTGGAGGGTGAAGCAGAAGAAGTAGAAGAAGGAGAAGGAGAAGGTGAAGTCAGGAGGGTGAATCAGAAGAAGTAGAAGAAGGAGAAGGAGAAGGTGAAGTCAGGAGGGTGAATCAGAAGAAGCAGAAGAAGGAGAAGGAGAAGGTGAAGTCTGGAGGGTGAATCAGAAGAATCAGAAGAAGGAGAAGGAGAAGGTGAAGTCTGGAGGGTGAATCAGAAGAAGCAGAAGAAAGAGAAGGAGAAGGTGAAGTCTGGAGGGTGAAGCAGAAGAAGCAGAAGAAGGAGAAGGAGAAGGTGAAGTCTGGAGGGAGAAGCAGAAAAAGTAGAAGAAGGAGAAGGAGAAGGTGAAGTCTGGAGGGTGAATCAGAAGAAGTAGAAGAAGGAGAAGGAGAAGGTGAAGTCTGGAGGGTGAATCGGAAGAAGTAGAAGAAGGAGAAGGAGAAGGTGAAGTCTGGAGGGTGAATCAGAAGAAGCAGAAGAAGGAGAAGGAGAAGGTGAAGTCGTTAGTGTGAATCAGAAGAAGTAGAAGAAGGAGAAGGAGAAGTTATAGTCTCGAGGGTGAATCAGAAGAAGTGGACGAAGGAGAAGGAGAAGGTGAAGTCTGGAGGGTGAATCAGAAGATGCAGAAGAAGGAGAAGGAGAAGGTGAAGTCTGGCGCGTGAATCAGAAGAAGTAGAAGAAGGAAAAGGAGAAGGTGAAGTCTGGAGGGTCAATCAGAAGAAGCAGAAGAAGGAGAAGGAGAAGGTGAAGTCTGGAGGGTGAATCAGAAGAAGCAGAAGAAGGAGAAGGAGAAGGTGAAGTCTGGAGGGTGAATCAGAAGAAGCAGAAGAAGGAGACGGAGAAGGTGAAGTCTGGAGGGTGAATCAGAAGAAGCAGAAGAAGGAGAAGGAGAAGGTGAAGTTTGGAGGGTGAATCAGAAGAAGTAGAAGAAGGAGAAGGAGAAGATGAAGTCTGGAGGGTGAATCAGAAGAAGCAGAAGAAGGAGAAGGAGAAGGTGAAGTCAGGAGGGTGAATCAGAAGAAGCAGAGGAAGGAGAATGAGAAGGTGAAGTCTGGATTGTGAATCAGAAGAAGCAGAAGAAGGAGAAGGAGAAGGTGAAGTCTGGAGGGTGAATCAGAAGAAGTAGAAGAAGGAGAAGGAGAAGTTGAAGTCTGGAGGGTGAAGCAGAAGAAGTAGAAGAAGGAGAAGGAGAAGGTGAAGTCAGGAGGGTGAATCAGAAGAAGCAGAAGAAGGAGAAAGGAGAAGGTGAAGTCTGGAGGGTGAATCAGAAGAATCAGAAGAAGGAGAAGGAGAAGGTGAAGTCTGGAGGGTGAAGCAGAAGAAGCAGAAGAAAGAGAAGGAGAAGGTGAAGTCTGGAGAGTGAAGCAGAAGAAGCCGAAGAAGGAGAAGGCGAAGGTGAAGACTGGAGGGTAAATCAGAAGGTGTAGAAGAAGGAGAAGGAGAAGGTGAAGTCTGGAGGGTGAATCAGAAGAAGTAGAAGAAGGAGAAGGAGAAGGTGAAGTCTGGAGGGTGAATCAGAAGAAGCAGAAGAAGGAGAAGGAGAAGATGAAATCTGGAGGTGAATCAGAAGAAGTAGAAGAAGGAGAAGGAGAAGGTGAGGTCTGGAGGGTGAATCAGAAGAAGCAGAAGAAGGAGAAGGAGATGGTGAAGTCTGGAGGGTGAATCAGAAGAAGCAGAAGAAGAAGAAGGAGAAGGTGAAGTCTGGAGGGTGAATCAGAAGAAGCAGAAGAAGGAGAAGGAGAAGGTGAAGTCAGGAGGGTGAATCAGAAGAAGCAGAAGAAGGAGAAGGAGAAGGTGAAGTTAGAAGGGTGTATCAGGAGAAGCAGAAGAAGGAGACGGAGAAGGTGAAGTCAGGGGGGTGAAGCAGAAGAAGTAGAAGAAGGAGAAGGAGAAGGTGAAGTCAGGAGGGTGAAGCAGAAGAAGCAGAAGAAGGAGAAGGAGAAGGTGAAGTCTGGAGGGCGCAGCAGAAGAAGCAGAAGAAGGAAAAGGAGAAGGTGAAGTCTGGAGGGTGAAGCAGAAGAAGCAGAAGAAGGAGAAGCTGAAGGTGAAGTCTGGAGGGTGAATCAGAAGAAGTAGAAGAAGGAGAAGGAGAAGGTGAAGTCAGGAGGGTGAAGCAGAAGAAGCAGAAGAAGGAGAAGGAGAAGGTGAAGTCTGGAGGGCGAAGCAGAAGAAGCAGAAGAAGGAGAAGGAGAAGGTGAAGTCTGGAGGGCGAAGCAGAAGAAGCAGAAGAAGGAGAAGGAGAAGGTGAAGTCTGGAGGGTGAAGCAGAAGAAGCAGAAGAAGGAGAAGGAGAAGGTGAAGTCTGGAGGGTGAATCAGAAGAAGTAGAAGAAGGAGAAGGAGAAGGTGAAGTCAGGAGGGTGAAGCAGAAGAAGCAGAAGAAGGAGAAGGAGAAGGTGAAGTCTGGAGAGTGAAGCAGAAGAAGCAGAAGGAGAAGGAGAAGGTGAAGTCTGGAGGGTAAATCAGAAGAAGCAGAAGAAGGAGAAGGAGAAGGTGAAGTCTGGAGGGTGAATCTGAAGAAGCAGAAGAAGGAGAAGGAGAAGATGAAGTCTGGAGGGTGAATCAGAAGAAGCAGAAGAAGGAGAAGGAGAAGGTGAAGTCTGGAGGGTGAATCAGAAGAATCAGAAGAAGGAGAAGGAGAAGGTGAAGTCTGGAGGGTGAATCAGAAGAAGGAGAAGAAAGAGAAGGAGAAGTTGAAGTCTGGATGGTGAAGCAGAAGAAGCAGAAGAAGGAGAAGGAGAAGGTGAAGACTGGAGGGTGAAACAGAAGAAGTAGAAGAAGGAGAAGGAGAAGGTGAAGTCTGGAGGGTGAATCAGAAGAAGTAGAAGAAGGAGAAGGAGAAGGTGAAGTCTGGAGGGTGAATCAGAAGAAGCAGAAGGAGGAGAAGGAGAAGGTGAAGTCTGGAGGGTGAATCTGAAGAAGCAGAAGAAGGAGAAGGAGAAGATGAAGTCTGGAGGGTGAATCAGAAGAAGTAGAAGAAGGAGAAGGAGAAGGTGAGGTCTGGAGGGTGAATCAGAAGAAGCAGAAGAAGGAGAAGGAGAAGTTGAAGTCTGGCGGGTGAATCAGAAGAAGCAGAAGAAGGAGAAGGAGAAGGTGAAGTCTGGAGGGTGAATCAGAAGAAGCAGAAGAAGGAGAAGGAGAAGGTGAAGTCAGGAGGGTGAATCAGAAGAAGCAGAAGAAGGAGAAGGAGAAGGTGAAGTTAGAAGGGTGAATCAGAAGAAGCAGAAGAAGGAGAAGGAGAAGGTGAAGTCAGGGGGTGAAGCAGAAGAAGTAGAAGAAGGACAAGGAGAAGGTGAAGTCAGGAGGGTGAAGCAGAAGAAGCAGAAGAAGGAGAAGGAGAAGGTGAAGTCTGGAGGGCGCAGCAGAAGAAGCAGAAGAAGGAGAATGAGAAGGTGAAGTCTGGAGGGTGAAGCAGTAGAAGCAGAAGAAGGAGAAGGAGAAGGTGAAGTCTGGAGGGTGAATCAGAAGAAGTAGAAGAAGGAGAAGGAGAAGGTGAAGTCAGGAGGGTGAAGCAGAAGAAGCAGAAGAAGGAGAAGGAGAAGGTGAAGTCTGGAGGGTGAAGCAGAAGAAGCAGAAGAAGGAGAAGGAGAAGGTGAAGTCTGGAGGGCGAAGCAGAAGAAGCAGAAGAAGGAGAAGGAGAAGGTGAAGTCTGGAGGGTGAAGCAGAAGAAGCAGAAGAAGGAGAAGGAGAAGGTGAAGTCAGGGGGGTGAAGCAGAAGAAGTAGAAGAAGGAGAAGAAGAAGGTGAAGTCAGGAGGGTGAAGCAGAAGAAGCAGAAGAAGGAGAAGGAGAAGGGGAAGTCTGGAGGGTGAAGCAGAAGAAGCAGAATAAGGAGAAGGAGAAGGTGAAGTCTGGAAGGTGAAGCAGAAGAAGCAGAAGAAGGAGAAGGAGAAGGTGAAGTCTGGAGGGTTAAGCAGAAGAAGCAGAAGAAGGAGAAGGAGAAGGTGAAGTCAGGAGGGTGAATCAGAAGAAGTAGAAGAAGGAGAAGGAGAAGGTGAAGTCTGGAGGGTGAATCAGAAGAAGTAGAAGAAGGATAAGGAGAAGGTGAAGTCTGGAGGGTGAATCTGAAGAAGTAGAAGAAGGAGAAGGAGAAGGTGAAATCTGGAGGGTGAATCAGAAGAAGCAGAAGAAGGAGAAGGAGAAGGTGAAGTCCGGAGGGAGAAGCAGAAGAAGTAGAAGAAGGAGAAGCAGAAGGTGAAGTCTGGAGGGTGAATCAGAAGAAGTAGAAGAAGGAGAAGGAGAAGGTGAAGTCTGGAGGGTGAATCAGAAGAAGTAGAAGAAGGAGAAGGAGAAGGTGTAGTCTGGAGGGTGAATCAGAAGAAGTAGACGAAGGAGAAGGAAAAGGTGAAGTCTGGAGGGTGAATCAGAAGAAGCAAAAGAAGGAGAAGGAGAAGGTGAAGTCTGGAGGGTGAATCAGAAGAAGTAGAAGAAGGAGAAGGAGAAGGTGAAGTCTGGAGGGTGAATCAGAAGAAGCAGAAGAAGGAGAAGGAGAAGTTGATGTCTGGAGGGTGAATCAGAAGAAGCAGAAGAAGGAGAAGGAGAAGGTGATGTCTGGAGGGTGAATCAGAAGAAGCAGAAGAAGGAGAAGGAGAAGGTGAAGTCTGGAGGGTGAATCAGAAGAAGCAGAAGAAGTAGAAGGAGAAGGTGAAGTCTGGAGGGTGAATCAGAAGAAGTAGAAGAAGGAGAAGGAGAAGGTGAAGTCTGGAGGGTGAATCAGAAGAAGCAGAAGAAGGAGAAGGAGAAGGTGAAGTCTGGAGGGTGAATCAGAAGAAGCAGAAGAAGGAGAAGGAGAAGTTGAAGTCTGGAGGGTGAATCAGAAGAAGCAGAAGAAGGAGAAGGAGAAGGTGATGTCTGGAGGGTGAATCAGAAGAAGCAGAAGAAGGAGAAGGAGAAGGTGAAGTCTGGAGGGTGAATCAGAAGAAGCAGAAGAAGGAGAAGGAGATGGTGAAGACTGGAGGGTGAATCAGAAGAAGTAGAAGAAGGAGAAGGAGAAGGTGATGTCTGGAGGGTGAATCAGAAGAAGTAGAAGAAGGAGAAGGAGAAGGCGAAGTCTGGAGGATGAATCAGAAGAAGCAGAAGAAGGAGAAGGAGAAGGTGAAGTCTGGAGGGTGAATCAGAAGAAGCAGAAGAAGGAGAAGGAGCAGATGAAGTCTGGAGGGTGAATCAGAAGAAGTAGAAGAAGGAGAAGGTGAAGTCTGGAGGGTGAATCAGAAGAAGCAGAAGAAGGAGAAGGAGAAGGTGAATACTGAAGGGTGAATCAGAAGAAGCAGAAGAAGGAGAAGGAGAAGGTGAAGTCTGGAGGGTGAATCAGAAGAAGCAGAAGAAGGAGAAGGAGAAGGTGAAGTCTGGAGGGTGAATCAGAAGAAGTAGAAGAAGGAGAAGGAGAAGGTGAAGTCTGGAGGGTGAATCAGAAGAAGTAGAAGAAGGAGAAGGAGAAGGTGAAGTCTGGAGGGTGAATCAGAAGAAGCAGAAGAAGGAGAAGGAGAAGGTGAAGTCTGGAGGGTGAATCAGAAGAAGCAGAAGAAGGAGAAGGAGAAGATGAAGTCTGGAGGGTGAATCAGAAGAAGTAGAAGAAGGAGAAGGAGAAGGTGAAGTCTGGAGGGTGAATCAGAAGAAGCAGAAGAAGGAGAAGGAGAAGGTGAAGTCTGGAGGGTGAATCAGAAGAAGCAGAATAAGGAGAAGGAGAAGGTGAAGTCTGGAGGTTGAATCAGAAGAAGCAGAAGAAGGAGAAGGAGAAGATGAAGTCTGGAGGGTGAATCAGAAGAAGCAGAATAAGGAGAAGGAGAAGGTGAAGTCTGGAGGGTGAATCAGAAGAAGCAGAAGAAGGAGAAGGAGAAGCGGAAGGTGAAGTCTGGAGGGTGAATCAGAAGAAGTAGAAGAAGGAGAAGGAGAAGGTGAAGTCTGGAGGGTGAAGCAGAAGAAGTAGAAGAAGGAGAAGTAGAAGGTGAAGTCAGGAGGGTGAATCAGAAGAAGTAGAAGGAGAAGGTGAAGTCTGGAGGGTGAATCAGAAGAAGTAGAAGAAGGAGAAGGAGAAGTTGAAGTCTGGAGGGTGAAGCAGAAGAAGTAGAAGAAGGAGAAGGAGAAGGTGAAGTCAGGAGGGGGAATCAGAAGAAGCAGAAGAAGGAGAAAGGAGAAGGTGAAGTCTGGAGGGTGAATCAGAAGAATCAGAAGAAGGAGAAGGAGAAGGTGAAGTCTGGAGGGTGAATCAGACGAAGCAGAAGAAAGAGAAGGAGAAGGTGAAGTCTGGAGAGTGAAGCAGAAGAAGCAGAAGAAGGAGAAGGGGAAGGTGAAGACTGGAGGGTAAATCAGAAGCTGTAGAAGAAGGAGAAGGAGAAGGTGAAGTCTGGAGGGTGAATCAGAAGAAGTAGAAGAAGGAGAAGGAGAAGGTGAAGTCTGGAGGGTGAATCAGAAGAAGCAGAAGAAGGAGAAGGAGAAGATGAAATCTGGAGGGTGAATCAGAAGAAGTAGAAGAAGGAGAAGGAGAAGGTGAGGTCTGGAGGGTGAATCAGAAGAAGCAGAAGAAGGAGAAGGAGATGGTGAAGTCTGGAGGGTGAATCAGAAGAAGCAGAAGAAGAAGAAGGAGAAGGTGAAGTCTGGAGGGTGAATCAGAAGAAGCAGAAGAAGGAGAAGGAGAAGGTGAAGTCAGGAGGGTGAATCAGAAGAAGCAGAAGAAGGAGAAGGAGAAGGTGAAGTTAGGAGGGTGAATCAGGAGAAGCAGAAGAAGGAGACGGAGAAGGTGAAGTCAGGGGGGTGAAGCAGAAGAAGTAGAAGAAGGAGAAGGAGAAGGTGAAGTCAGGAGGGTGAAGCAGAAGAAGCAGAAGAAGGAGAAGGAGACGGTGAAGTCTGGAGGGCGCAGCAGAAGAAGCAGAAGAAGGAGAAGGAGAAGGTGAAGTCTGGAGGGTGAAGCAGAAGAAGCAGAAGAAGGAGAAGCTGAAGGTGAAGTCTGGAGGGTGAATCAAAAGAAGTAGAAGAAGGAGAAGGAGAAGGTGAAGTCAGGAGGGTGAAGCAGAAGAAGCAGAAGAAGGAGAAGGAGAAGGTGAAGTCTGGAGGGTGAAGCAGAAGAAGCAGAAGAAGGAGAAGGAGAAGGTGAAGTCTGGAGGGCGAAGCAGAAGAAGCAGAGGAAGGAGAAGGAGAAGGTGAAGTCTGGAGGGTGAATCAGAAGAAGCAGAAGAAGGAGAAGGAGAAGTTGAAGTCTGGAGGGTGAATCAGAAGAAGCAGAAGAAGGAGAAGGAGAAGGTGATGTCTGGAGGGTGAATCAGAAGAAGCAGAAGAAGGAGAAGGAGAAGGTGAAGTCTGGAGGGTGAATCAGAAGAAGTAGAAGAAGGAGAAGGAGAAGGTGAAGTCTGGAGGGTGAATCAGAAGAAGCAGAAGAAGGAGAAGGAGAAGGTGAAGTCAGGAGGGTGAATCAGAAGAAGCAGAAGAAGGAGAAGGAGAAGGTGAAGTCTGGAGGGTGAATCAGAAGAAGCAGAAGAAGGAGAAGGAGATGGTGAAGACTGGAGGGTGAATCAGAAGAAGTAGAAGAAGGAGAAGGAGAAGGTGATGTCTGGAGGGTGAATCAGAAGAAGTAGAAGAAGGAGAAGGAGAAGGCGAAGTCTGGAGGATGAATCAGAAGAAGCAGAAGAAGGAGAAGGAGAAGGTGAAGTCTGGAGGGTGAATCAGAAGAAGCAGAAGAAGGAGAAGGAGCAGATGAAGTCTGGAGGGTGAATCAGAAGAAGCAGAAGAAGGAGAAGGAGAAGGTGAATACTGAAGGGTGAATCAGAAGAAGCAGAAGAAGGAGAAGGAGAAGGTGAAGTCTGGAGGGTGAATCAGAAGAAGCAGAAGAAGGAGAAGGAGAAGGTGAAGTCTGGAGGGTGAATCAGAAGAAGCAGAAGAAGGAGAAGGAGAAGGTGAAGTCTGGAGGGTGAATCAGAAGAAGTAGAAGAAGGAGAAGGAGAAGGTGAAGTCTGGAGGGTGAATCAGAAGAAGTAGAAGAAGGAGAAGGAGAAGGTGAAGTCTGGAGGGTGAATCAGAAGAAGCAGAAGAAGGAGAAGGAGAAGGTGAAGTCTGGAGGGTGAATCAGAAGAAGCAGAAGAAGGAGAAGGAGAAGGTGAAGTCTGGAGGGTGAATCAGAAGAAGTAGAAGAAGGAGAAGGAGAAGGTGAAGTCTGGAGGGTGAATCAGAAGAAGCAGAAGAAGGAGATGGAGAAGATGAAATCTGGAGGGTGAATCAGAAGAAGTAGAAGAAGGAGAAGGAGAAGGTGAGGTCTGGAGGGTGAATCAGAAGAAGCAGAAGAAGGAGAAGGAGATGGTGAAGTCTGGAGGGTGAATCAGAAGAAGCAGAAGAAGAAGAAGGAGAAGGTGAAGTCTGGAGGGTGAATCAGAAGAAGCAGAAGAAGGAGAAGGAGAAGGTGAAGTCAGGAGGGTGAATCAGAAGAAGCAGAAGAAGGAGAAGGAGAAGGTGAAGTTAGGAGGGTGAATCAGGAGAAGCAGAAGAAGGAGACGGAGAAGGTGAAGTCAGGGGGGTGAAGCAGAAGAAGCAGAAGAAGGAGAAGGAGAAGGTGAAGTCTGGAGGGCGCAGCAGAAGAAGCAGAAGAAGGAGAAGGAGAAGGTGAAGTCTGGAGGGTGAAGCAGAAGAAGCAGAAGAAGGAGAAGCTGAAGGTGAAGTCTGGAGGGTGAATCAAAAGAAGTAGAAGAAGGAGAAGGAGAAGGTGAAGTCAGGAGGGTGAAGCAGAAGAAGCAGAAGAAGGAGAAGGAGAAGGTGAAGTCTGGAGGGTGAAGCAGAAGAAGCAGAAGAAGGAGAAAGAGAAGGTGAAGTCTGGAGGGCGAAGCAGAAGAAGATTAAAGAAGGAAAAGGAGAAGGTGAAGTCTGGAGGGTGAAGCAGAAGAAGCAGAAGAAGGAGAAGGAGAAGGTGAAGTCTGGAGGGTGAATCAGAAGAAGTAGAAGAAGGAGAAGGAGAAGGTGAAGTCAGGAGGGTGAAGCAGAAGAAGCAGAAGAAGGAGAAGGAGAAGGTGAAGTCTGGAGAGTGAAGCAGAAGAAGCAGAAGAAGGAGAAGGAGAAGGTGAAGTCTGGAGGGTGAAGCAGAAGAAGCAGAAGAAGGAGAAGGAGGAAGTGAAGTCAGGAGGGTGAATCAGAAGAAGTAGAAGAAGGAGAAGGAGAAGGTGAAGTCTGGAGGGTGAATCAGAAGAAGCAGAAGAAGTAGAAGGAGAAGGTAAAGTCTGGAGGGTGAATCAGAAGAAGTAGAAGAAGGAGAAGGAGAAGGTGATGTCTGGAGGGTGAATCAGAAGAAGCAGAAGAAGCAGAAGGAGAAGGTGAAGTCAGGAGAGTGAATCAGAAGAAGCAGAAGAAGGAGAAGGAGAAGGTGAAGTCTGGAGGGTGAATCAGAAGAAGCAGAAGAAGGAGGAGGAGAAGGTGAAGTATTGAGGGAGAAGCAGAAGAAGTAGAAGAAGGAGAAGGAGAAGGTGAAGTCTGGAGGGTGAATCAGAAGAAGTAGAAGAAGGAGAAGGAGAACGTGAAGTCTGGAGGGTGAATCAGAAGAAGCAGAAGAAGGAGAAGGAGAAGGTGAAGTCTGGAGGGTGAATCAGAAGAAGCAGAAGAAGGAGAAGGAGAAGGTGAAGTCTGGAGGGTGAATCAGAAGAAGTAGAAGAAGGAGAAGGAGAAGGTGAAGTCTGGAGGGTGAATCAGAAGAAGTAGAAGAAGGAGAAGGAGAAGGTGAAGTCTGGAGGGTGAATCAGAAGAAGCAGAAGAAGGAGAAGGAGAAGGTGAAGTCTGGAGGGTGAATCAGAAGAAGCAGAAGAAGGAGAAGGAGAAGATGAAGTCTGGAGGGTGAATCAGAAGAAGTAGAAGAAGGAGAAGGAGAAGGTGAAGTCTGGAGGGTGAATCAGAAGAAGCAGAAGAAGGAGATGGAGAAGATGAAATCTGGAGGGTGAATCAGAAGAAGTAGAAGAAGGAGAAGGAGAAGGTGAGGTCTGGAGGGTGAATCAGAAGAAGCAGAAGAAGGAGAAGGAGATGGTGAAGTCTGGAGGGTGAATCAGAAGAAGCAGAAGAAGAAGAAGGAGAAGGTGAAGTCTGGAGGGTGAATCAGAAGAAGCAGAAGAAGGAGAAGGAGAAGGTGAAGTCAGGAGGGTGAATCAGAAGAAGCAGAAGAAGGAGAAGGAGAAGGTGAAGTTAGGAGGGTGAATCAGGAGAAGCAGAAGAAGGAGACGGAGAAGGTGAAGTCAGGGGGGTGAAGCAGAAGAAGCAGAAGAAGGAGAAGGAGAAGGTGAAGTCTGGAGGGCGCAGCAGAAGAAGCAGAAGAAGGAGAAGGAGAAGGTGAAGTCTGGAGGGTGAAGCAGAAGAAGCAGAAGAAGGAGAAGCTGAAGGTGAAGTCTGGAGGGTGAATCAAAAGAAGTAGAAGAAGGAGAAGGAGAAGGTGAAGTCAGGAGGGTGAAGCAGAAGAAGCAGAAGAAGGAGAAGGAGAAGGTGAAGTCTGGAGGGTGAAGCAGAAGAAGCAGAAGAAGGAGAAAGAGAAGGTGAAGTCTGGAGGGCGAAGCAGAAGAAGATTAAAGAAGGAAAAGGAGAAGGTGAAGTCTGGAGGGTGAAGCAGAAGAAGCAGAAGAAGGAGAAGGAGAAGGTGAAGTCTGGAGGGTGAATCAGAAGAAGTAGAAGAAGGAGAAGGAGAAGGTGAAGTCAGGAGGGTGAAGCAGAAGAAGCAGAAGAAGGAGAAGGAGAAGGTGAAGTCTGGAGAGTGAAGCAGAAGAAGCAGAAGAAGGAGAAGGAGAAGGTGAAGTCTGGAGGGTGAAGCAGAAGAAGCAGAAGAAGGAGAAGGAGGAAGTGAAGTCAGGAGGGTGAATCAGAAGAAGTAGAAGAAGGAGAAGGAGAAGGTAAAGTCTGGAGGGTGAATCAGAAGAAGTAGAAGAAGGAGAAGGAGAAGGTGAAGTCTGGAGGGTGAATCAGAAGAAGTAGAAGAAGGAGAAGGAGAAGGTGAAGTCTGGAGGGTGAATCAGAAGAAGCAGAAGAAGTAGAAGGAGAAGGTAAAGTCTGGAGGGTGAATCAGAAGAAGTAGAAGAAGGAGAAGGAGAAGGTGATGTCTGGAGGGTGAATCAGAAGAAGCAGAAGAAGCAGAAGGAGAAGGTGAAGTCAGGAGGGTGAATCAGAAGAAGCAGAAGAAGGAGAAGGAGAAGGTGAAGTCTGGAGGGTGAATCAGAAGAAGCAGAAGAAGGAGGAGGAGAAGGTGAAGTATTGAGGGAGAAGCAGAAGAAGTAGAAGAAGGAGAAGGAGAAGGTGAAGTCTGGAGGGTGAATCAGAAGAAGTAGAAGAAGGAGAAGGAGAAGGTGAAGTCTGGAGGGTGAATCAGAAGAAGCAGAAGAAGGAGAAGGAGAAGGTGAAGTCTGGAGGGTGAATCAGAAGAAGCAGAAGAAGGAGGAGGAGAAGGTGAAGTATTGAGGGAGAAGCAGAAGAAGTAGAAGAAGGAGAAGGAGAAGGTGAAGTCTGGAGGGTGAATCAGAAGAAGTAGAAGAAGGAGAAGGAGAAGGTGAAGTCTGGAGGGTGAATCAGAAGAAGTAGAAGAAGGAGAAGGAGAAGGTGAAGTCTGGAGGGTGAAACAGAAGAAGCAGAAGAAGGAGAAGGAGAAGGTGAAGTCGTTAGGGTGAATCAGAAGAAGTAGAAGAAGGAGAAGGAGAAGGTGTAGTCTGGAGGGTGAATCAGAAGAAGTAGACGAAGGAGAAGGAGAAGGTGAAGTCTGGAGGGTGAATCAGAAGAAGCAGAAGAAGGAGAAGGAGAAGGTGAAGTCTGGCGGGTGAATCAGAAGAAGTAGAAGAAGGAGAAGGAGAAGGTGAAGTCTGGAGGGTGAATCAGAAGAAGCAGAAGAAGGAGAAGGAGAAGGTGAAGTCTGGAGGGTGAATCAGAAGAAGCAGAAGAAGGAGAAGGAGAAGGTGAAGTCTGGAGGGTGAATCAGAAGAAGCAGAAGAAGGAGAAGGAGAAGGTGAAGTCTGGAGGGTGAATCAGAAGAAGCAGAAGAAGTAGAAGGAGAAGGTGAAGTCTGGAGGGTGAATCAGAAGAAGTAGAAGAAGGAGAAGGAGAAGGTGAAGTCTGGAGGGTGAATCAGAAGAAGCAAAAGAAGGAGAAGGAAAAGGTGAAGTCAGGAGGGTTAATCAGAAGAAGCAGAAGAAGGAGAAGGAGAAGGTGAAGTCTGGAGGGTGAATCAGAAGAAGCAGAAGAAGGAGAAGGAGAAGGTGAAGTCTGGAGGGTGAATCAGAAGAAGTAGAAGAAGGAGAAGGAGAAGGTGAAGTCTGGAGGGTGAAGCAGAAGAAGTAGAAGAAGGAGAAGGAGAAGGTGAAGTCAGGAGGGTGAATCAGAAGAAGTAGAAGAAGGAGAAGGAGAAGGTGAAGTCAGGAGGGTGAATCAGAAGAAGCAGAAGAAGGAGAAGGAGAAGGTGAAGTCTGGAGGGTGAATCAGAAGAATCAGAAGAAGGAGAAGGAGAAGGTGAAGTCTGGAGGGTGAATCAGAAGAAGCAGAAGAAAGAGAAGGAGAAGGTGAAGTCTGGAGGGTGAAGCAGAAGAAGCAGAAGAAGGAGAAGGAGAAGGTGAAGTCTGGAGGGAGAAGCAAAAAAGTAGAAGAAGGAGAAGGAGAAGGTGAAGTCTGGAGGGTGAATCAGAAGAAGTAGAAGAAGGAGAAGGAGAAGGTGAAGTCTGGAGGGTGAATCGGAAGAAGTAGAAGAAGGAGAAGGAGAAGGTGAAGTCTGGAGGGTGAATCAGAAGAAGCAGAAGAAGGAGAAGGAGAAGGTGAAGTCGTTAGTGTGAATCAGAAGAAGTAGAAGAAGGAGAAGGAGAAGTTATAGTCTCGAGGGTGAATCAGAAGAAGTGGACGAAGGAGAAGGAGAAGGTGAAGTCTGGAGGGTGAATCAGAAGATGCAGAAGAAGGAGAAGGAGAAGGTGAAGTCTGGCACGTGAATCAGAAGAAGTAGAAGAAGGAGAAGGAGAAGGTGAAGTCTGGAGGGTGAATCAGAAGAAGCAGAAGAAGGAGAAGGAGAAGGTGAAGTCTGGAGGGTGAATCAGAAGAAGCAGAAGAAGGAGAAGGAGAAGGTGAAGTCTGGAGGGTGAATCAGAAGAAGCAGAAGAAAGAGACGGAGAAGGTGAAGTCTGGAGGGTGAATCAGAAGAAGCAGAAGAAGGAGAAGGTGAAGTTTGGAGGGTGAATCAGAAGAAGTAGAAGAAGGAGAAGGAGAAGGTGAAGTCTGGAGGGTGAATCAGAAGAAGCAGAAGAAGGAGAAGGAGAAGGTGAAGTCAGGAGGGTGAATCAGAAGAAGCAGAAGAAGGAGAAGGAGAAGGTGAAGTCTGGATTGTGAATCAGAAGAAGCAGAAGAAGGAGAAGGAGAAGGTGAAGTCTGGAGGGTGAATCAGAAGAAGTAGAAGAAGGAGAAGGAGAAGTTGAAGTCTGGAGGGTGAAGCAGAAGAAGTAGAAGAAGGAGAAGGAGAAGGTGAAGTCAGGAGGGTGAATCAGAAGAAGCAGAAAAAGGAGAAAGGAGAAGGTGAAGTCTGGAGGGTGAATCAGAAGAATCAGAAGAAGGAGAAGGAGAAGGTGAAGTCTGGAGGGTGAAGCAGAAGAAGCAGAAGAAAGAGAAGGAGAAGGTGAAGTCTGGAGAGAGAAGCAGAAGAAGCCAAAGAAGGAGAAGGCGAAGGTGAAGTCTGGAGGGTGAATCAGAAGAAGTAGAAGAAGGAGAAGGAGAAGGTGAAGTCTGGAGGGTGAATCAGAAGAAGCAGAAGAAGGAGAAGGAGAAGATGAAATCTGGAGGTGAATCAGAAGAAGTAGAAGAAGGAGAAGGAGAAGGTGAGGTCTGGAGGGTGAATCAGAAGAAGCAGAAGAAGGAGAAGGAGATGGTGAAGTCTGGAGGGTGAATCAGAAGAAGCAGAAGAAGAAGAAGGAGAAGGTGAAGTCTGGAGGGTGAATCAGAAGAAGCAGAAGAAGGAGAAGGAGAAGGTGAAGTCAGGAGGGTGAATCAGAAGAAGCAGAAGAAGGAGAAGGAGAAGGTGAAGTTAGGAGGGTGAATCAGGAGAAGCAGAAGAAGGAGACGGAGAAGGTGAAGTCAGGGGGGTGAAGCAGAAGAAGTAGAAGAAGGAGAAGGAGAAGGTGAAGTCAGGAGGGTGAAGCAGATGAAGCAGAAGAAGGAGAAGGAGAAGGTGAAGTCTGGAGGGCGCAGCAGAAGAAGCAGAAGAAGGAAAAGGAGAAGGTGAAGTCTGGAGGGTGAAGCAGAAGAAGCAGAAGAAGGAGAAGCTGAAGGTGAAGTCTGGAGGGTGAATCAGAAGAAGTAGAAGAAGGAGAAGGAGAAGGTGAAGTCAGGAGGGTGAAGCAGAAGAAGCAGAAGAAGGAGAAGGAGAAGGTGAAGTCTGGAGGGCGAAGCAGAAGAAGCAGAAGAAGGAGAAGGAGAAGGTGAAGTCTGGAGGGCGAAGCAGAAGAAGCAGAAGAAGGAGAAGGAGAAGGTGAAGTCTGGAGTGTAAATCAGAAGAAGCAGAAGAAGGAGAAGGAGAAGTTGAAGTCTGGAGGGTGAATCAGAAGAAGCAGAAGAAGGAGAAGGAGAAGGTGATGTCTGGAGGGTGAATCAGAAGAAGCAGAAGAAGGAGAAGGAGAAGGTGAAGTCTGGAGGGTGAATCAGAAGAAGTAGAAGAAGGAGAAGGAGAAGGTGAAGTCTGGAGGGTGAATCAGAAGAAGCAGAAGAAGGAGAAGGAGAAGGTGAAGTCAGGAGGGTGAATCAGAAGAAGCAGAAGAAGGAGAAGGAGAAGGTGAAGTCTGGAGGGTGAATCAGAAGAAGCAGAAGAAGGAGAAGGAGATGGTGAAGACTGGAGGGTGAATCAGAAGAAGTAGAAGAAGGAGAAGGAGAAGGTGATGTCTGGAGGGTGAATCAGAAGAAGTAGAAGAAGGAGAAGGAGAAGGCGAAGTCTGGAGGATGAATCAGAAGAAGCAGAAGAAGGAGAAGGAGAAGGTGAAGTCTGGAGGGTGAATCAGAAGAAGCAGAAGAAGGAGAAGGAGCAGATGAAGTCTGGAGGGTGAATCAGAAGAAGCAGAAGAAGGAGAAGGAGAAGGTGAATACTGAAGGGTGAATCAGAAGAAGCAGAAGAAGGAGAAGGAGAAGGTGAAGTCTGGAGGGTGAATCAGAAGAAGCAGAAGAAGGAGAAGGAGAAGGTGAAGTCTGGAGGGTGAATCAGAAGAAGCAGAAGAAGGAGAAGGAGAAGGTGAAGTCTGGAGGGTGAATCAGAAGAAGTAGAAGAAGGAGAAGGAGAAGGTGAAGTCTGGAGGGTGAATCAGAAGAAGTAGAAGAAGGAGAAGGAGAAGGTGAAGTCTGGAGGGTGAATCAGAAGAAGCAGAAGAAGGAGAAGGAGAAGGTGAAGTCTGGAGGGTGAATCAGAAGAAGCAGAAGAAGGAGAAGGAGAAGATGAAGTCTGGAGGGTGAATCAGAAGAAGTAGAAGAAGGAGAAGGAGAAGGTGAAGTCTGGAGGGTGAATCAGAAGAAGCAGAAGAAGGAGATGGAGAAGATGAAATCTGGAGGGTGAATCAGAAGAAGTAGAAGAAGGAGAAGGAGAAGGTGAGGTCTGGAGGGTGAATCAGAAGAAGCAGAAGAAGGAGAAGGAGATGGTGAAGTCTGGAGGGTGAATCAGAAGAAGCAGAAGAAGAAGAAGGAGAAGGTGAAGTCTGGAGGGTGAATCAGAAGAAGCAGAAGAAGGAGAAGGAGAAGGTGAAGTCAGGAGGGTGAATCAGAAGAAGCAGAAGAAGGAGAAGGAGAAGGTGAAGTTAGGAGGGTGAATCAGGAGAAGCAGAAGAAGGAGACGGAGAAGGTGAAGTCAGGGGGGTGAAGCAGAAGAAGCAGAAGAAGGAGAAGGAGAAGGTGAAGTCTGGAGGGCGCAGCAGAAGAAGCAGAAGAAGGAGAAGGAGAAGGTGAAGTCTGGAGGGTGAAGCAGAAGAAGCAGAAGAAGGAGAAGCTGAAGGTGAAGTCTGGAGGGTGAATCAAAAGAAGTAGAAGAAGGAGAAGGAGAAGGTGAAGTCAGGAGGGTGAAGCAGAAGAAGCAGAAGAAGGAGAAGGAGAAGGTGAAGTCTGGAGGGTGAAGCAGAAGAAGCAGAAGAAGGAGAAAGAGAAGGTGAAGTCTGGAGGGCGAAGCAGAAGAAGATTAAAGAAGGAAAAGGAGAAGGTGAAGTCTGGAGGGTGAAGCAGAAGAAGCAGAAGAAGGAGAAGGAGAAGGTGAAGTCTGGAGGGTGAATCAGAAGAAGTAGAAGAAGGAGAAGGAGAAGGTGAAGTCAGGAGGGTGAAGCAGAAGAAGCAGAAGAAGGAGAAGGAGAAGGTGAAGTCTGGAGAGTGAAGCAGAAGAAGCAGAAGAAGGAGAAGGAGAAGGTGAAGTCTGGAGGGTGAAGCAGAAGAAGCAGAAGAAGGAGAAGGAGGAAGTGAAGTCAGGAGGGTGAATCAGAAGAAGTAGAAGAAGGAGAAGGAGAAGGTAAAGTCTGGAGGGTGAATCAGAAGAAGTAGAAG
Source organism: Somniosus microcephalus (assembly GCF_052327205.1). Classification (NCBI taxonomy): domain Eukaryota; kingdom Metazoa; phylum Chordata; class Chondrichthyes; order Squaliformes; family Somniosidae; genus Somniosus; species Somniosus microcephalus. The sequence continues at coordinate 164,978 of NW_028225378.1, forward strand.
AAGGAGAAGGAGAAGGTGAAGTCTGGAGGGTGAATCAGAAGAAGTAGAAGAAGGAGAAGGAGAAGGTGAAGTCTGGAGGGTGAATCAGAAGAAGCAGAAGAAGTAGAAGGAGAAGGTAAAGTCTGGAGGGTGAATCAGAAGAAGTAGAAGAAGGAGAAGGAGAAGGTGATGTCTGGAGGGTGAATCAGAAGAAGCAGAAGAAGCAGAAGGAGAAGGTGAAGTCAGGAGGGTGAATCAGAAGAAGCAGAAGAAGGAGAAGGAGAAGGTGAAGTCTGGAGGGTGAATCAGAAGAAGCAGAAGAAGGAGGAGGAGAAGGTGAAGTATTGAGGGAGAAGCAGAAGAAGTAGAAGAAGGAGAAGGAGAAGGTGAAGTCTGGAGGGTGAATCAGAAGAAGTAGAAGAAGGAGAAGGAGAAGGTGAAGTCTGGAGGGTGAATCAGAAGAAGCAGAAGAAGGAGAAGGAGAAGGTGAAGTCTGGAGGGTGAATCAGAAGAAGCAGAAGAAGGAGAAGGAGAAGGTGAAGTCTGGAGGGTGAATCAGAAGAAGTAGAAGAAGGAGAAGGAGAAGGTGAAGTCTGGAGGGTGAATCAGAAGAAGTAGAAGAAGGAGAAGGAGAAGGTGAAGTCTGGAGGGTGAATCAGAAGAAGCAGAAGAAGGAGAAGGAGAAGGTGAAGTCTGGAGGGTGAATCAGAAGAAGCAGAAGAAGGAGAAGGAGAAGATGAAGTCTGGAGGGTGAATCAGAAGAAGTAGAAGAAGGAGAAGGAGAAGGTGAAGTCTGGAGGGTGAATCAGAAGAAGCAGAAGAAGGAGATGGAGAAGATGAAATCTGGAGGGTGAATCAGAAGAAGTAGAAGAAGGAGAAGGAGAAGGTGAGGTCTGGAGGGTGAATCAGAAGAAGCAGAAGAAGGAGAAGGAGATGGTGAAGTCTGGAGGGTGAATCAGAAGAAGCAGAAGAAGAAGAAGGAGAAGGTGAAGTCTGGAGGGTGAATCAGAAGAAGCAGAAGAAGGAGAAGGAGAAGGTGAAGTCAGGAGGGTGAATCAGAAGAAGCAGAAGAAGGAGAAGGAGAAGGTGAAGTTAGGAGGGTGAATCAGGAGAAGCAGAAGAAGGAGACGGAGAAGGTGAAGTCAGGGGGGTGAAGCAGAAGAAGCAGAAGAAGGAGAAGGAGAAGGTGAAGTCTGGAGGGCGCAGCAGAAGAAGCAGAAGAAGGAGAAGGAGAAGGTGAAGTCTGGAGGGTGAAGCAGAAGAAGCAGAAGAAGGAGAAGCTGAAGGTGAAGTCTGGAGGGTGAATCAAAAGAAGTAGAAGAAGGAGAAGGAGAAGGTGAAGTCAGGAGGGTGAAGCAGAAGAAGCAGAAGAAGGAGAAGGAGAAGGTGAAGTCTGGAGGGTGAAGCAGAAGAAGCAGAAGAAGGAGAAAGAGAAGGTGAAGTCTGGAGGGCGAAGCAGAAGAAGATTAAAGAAGGAAAAGGAGAAGGTGAAGTCTGGAGGGTGAATCAGAAGAAGCAGAAGAAGGAGAAGGAGAAGATGAAGTCTGGAGGGTGAATCAGAAGAAGTAGAAGAAGGAGAAGGAGAAGGTGAAGTCTGGAGGGTGAATCAGAAGAAGCAGAAGAAGGAGATGGAGAAGATGAAATCTGGAGGGTGAATCAGAAGAAGTAGAAGAAGGAGAAGGAGAAGGTGAGGTCTGGAGGGTGAATCAGAAGAAGCAGAAGAAGGAGAAGGAGATGGTGAAGTCTGGAGGGTGAATCAGAAGAAGCAGAAGAAGAAGAAGGAGAAGGTGAAGTCTGGAGGGTGAATCAGAAGAAGCAGAAGAAGGAGAAGGAGAAGGTGAAGTCAGGAGGGTGAATCAGAAGAAGCAGAAGAAGGAGAAGGAGAAGGTGAAGTTAGGAGGGTGAATCAGGAGAAGCAGAAGAAGGAGACGGAGAAGGTGAAGTCAGGGGGGTGAAGCAGAAGAAGCAGAAGAAGGAGAAGGAGAAGGTGAAGTCTGGAGGGCGCAGCAGAAGAAGCAGAAGAAGGAGAAGGAGAAGGTGAAGTCTGGAGGGTGAAGCAGAAGAAGCAGAAGAAGGAGAAGCTGAAGGTGAAGTCTGGAGGGTGAATCAAAAGAAGTAGAAGAAGGAGAAGGAGAAGGTGAAGTCAGGAGGGTGAAGCAGAAGAAGCAGAAGAAGGAGAAGGAGAAGGTGAAGTCTGGAGGGTGAAGCAGAAGAAGCAGAAGAAGGAGAAAGAGAAGGTGAAGTCTGGAGGGCGAAGCAGAAGAAGATTAAAGAAGGAAAAGGAGAAGGTGAAGTCTGGAGGGTGAAGCAGAAGAAGCAGAAGAAGGAGAAGGAGAAGGTGAAGTCTGGAGGGTGAATCAGAAGAAGTAGAAGAAGGAGAAGGAGAAGGTGAAGTCAGGAGGGTGAAGCAGAAGAAGCAGAAGAAGGAGAAGGAGAAGGTGAAGTCTGGAGAGTGAAGCAGAAGAAGCAGAAGAAGGAGAAGGAGAAGGTGAAGTCTGGAGGGTGAAGCAGAAGAAGCAGAAGAAGGAGAAGGAGGAAGTGAAGTCAGGAGGGTGAATCAGAAGAAGTAGAAGAAGGAGAAGGAGAAGGTAAAGTCTGGAGGGTGAATCAGAAGAAGTAGAAGAAGGAGAAGGAGAAGGTGAAGTCTGGAGGGTGAATCAGAAGAAGTAGAAGAAGGAGAAGGAGAAGGTGAAGTCTGGAGGGTGAATCAGAAGAAGCAGAAGAAGTAGAAGGAGAAGGTAAAGTCTGGAGGGTGAATCAGAAGAAGTAGAAGAAGGAGAAGGAGAAGGTGATGTCTGGAGGGTGAATCAGAAGAAGCAGAAGAAGCAGAAGGAGAAGGTGAAGTCAGGAGGGTGAATCAGAAGAAGCAGAAGAAGGAGAAGGAGAAGGTGAAGTCTGGAGGGTGAATCAGAAGAAGCAGAAGAAGGAGGAGGAGAAGGTGAAGTATTGAGGGAGAAGCAGAAGAAGTAGAAGAAGGAGAAGGAGAAGGTGAAGTCTGGAGGGTGAATCAGAAGAAGTAGAAGAAGGAGAAGGAGAAGGTGAAGTCTGGAGGGTGAATCAGAAGAAGCAGAAGAAGGAGAAGGAGAAGGTGAAGTCTGGAGGGTGAATCAGAAGAAGCAGAAGAAGGAGAAGGAGAAGGTGAAGTCTGGAGGGTGAATCAGAAGAAGTAGAAGAAGGAGAAGGAGAAGGTGAAGTCTGGAGGGTGAATCAGAAGAAGTAGAAGAAGGAGAAGGAGAAGGTGAAGTCTGGAGGGTGAATCAGAAGAAGCAGAAGAAGGAGAAGGAGAAGGTGAAGTCTGGAGGGTGAATCAGAAGAAGCAGAAGAAGGAGAAGGAGAAGATGAAGTCTGGAGGGTGAATCAGAAGAAGTAGAAGAAGGAGAAGGAGAAGGTGAAGTCTGGAGGGTGAATCAGAAGAAGCAGAAGAAGGAGATGGAGAAGATGAAATCTGGAGGGTGAATCAGAAGAAGTAGAAGAAGGAGAAGGAGAAGGTGAGGTCTGGAGGGTGAATCTGAAGAAGCAGAAGAAGGAGAAGGAGATGGTGAAGTCTGGAGGGTGAATCAGAAGAAGCAGAAGAAGAAGAAGGAGAAGGTGAAGTCTGGAGGGTGAATCAGAAGAAGCAGAAGAAGGAGAAGGAGAAGGTGAAGTCAGGAGGGTGAATCAGAAGAAGCAGAAGAAGGAGAAGGAGAAGGTGAAGTTAGGAGGGTGAATCAGGAGAAGCAGAAGAAGGAGACGGAGAAGGTGAAGTCAGGGGGGTGAAGCAGAAGAAGCAGAAGAAGGAGAAGGAGAAGGTGAAGTCTGGAGGGCGCAGCAGAAGAAGCAGAAGAAGGAGAAGGAGAAGGTGAAGTCTGGAGGGTGAAGCAGAAGAAGCAGAAGAAGGAGAAGCTGAAGGTGAAGTCTGGAGGGTGAATCAAAAGAAGTAGAAGAAGGAGAAGGAGAAGGTGAAGTCAGGAGGGTGAAGCAGAAGAAGCAGAAGAAGGAGAAGGAGAAGGTGAAGTCTGGAGGGTGAAGCAGAAGAAGCAGAAGAAGGAGAAAGAGAAGGTGAAGTCTGGAGGGCGAAGCAGAAGAAGATTAAAGAAGGAAAAGGAGAAGGTGAAGTCTGGAGGGTGAAGCAGAAGAAGCAGAAGAAGGAGAAGGAGAAGGTGAAGTCTGGAGGGTGAATCAGAAGAAGTAGAAGAAGGAGAAGGAGAAGGTGAAGTCAGGAGGGTGAAGGAGAAGAAGCAGAAGAAGGAGAAGGAGAAGGTGAAGTCTGGAGAGTGAAGCAGAAGAAGCAGAAGAAGGAGAAGGAGAAGGTGAAGTCTGGAGGGTGAAGCAGAAGAAGCAGAAGAAGGAGAAGGAGGAAGTGAAGTCAGGAGGGTGAATCAGAAGAAGTAGAAGAAGGAGAAGGAGAAGGTAAAGTCTGGAGGGTGAATCAGAAGAAGTAGAAGAAGGAGAAGGAGAAGGTGAAGTCTGGAGGGTGAATCAGAAGAAGTAGAAGAAGGAGAAGGAGAAGGTGAAGTCTGGAGGGTGAATCAGAAGAAGCAGAAGAAGTAGAAGGAGAAGGTAAAGTCTGGAGGGTGAATCAGAAGAAGTAGAAGAAGGAGAAGGAGAAGGTGATGTCTGGAGGGTGAATCAGAAGAAGCAGAAGAAGCAGAAGGAGAAGGTGAAGTCAGGAGGGTGAATCAGAAGAAGCAGAAGAAGGAGAAGGAGAAGGTGAAGTCTGGAGGGTGAATCAGAAGAAGCAGAAGAAGGAGGAGGAGAAGGTGAAGTATTGAGGGAGAAGCAGAAGAAGTAGAAGAAGGAGAAGGAGAAGGTGAAGTCTGGAGGGTGAATCAGAAGAAGTAGAAGAAGGAGAAGGAGAAGGTGAAGTCTGGAGGGTGAATCAGAAGAAGCAGAAGAAGGAGAAGGAGAAGGTGAAGTCTGGAGGGTGAATCAGAAGAAGCAGAAGAAGGAGGAGGAGAAGGTGAAGTATTGAGGGAGAAGCAGAAGAAGTAGAAGAAGGAGAAGGAGAAGGTGAAGTCTGGAGGGTGAATCAGAAGAAGTAGAAGAAGGAGAAGGAGAAGGTGAAGTCTGGAGGGTGAATCAGAAGAAGCAGAAGAAGGAGAAGGAGAAGGTGAAGTCTGGAGGGTGAATCAGAAGAAGCAGAAGAAGGAGAAGGAGAAGATGAAGTCTGGAGGGTGAATCAGAAGAAGTAGAAGAAGGAGAAGGAGAAGGTGAAGTCTGGAGGGTGAATCAGAAGAAGCAGAAGAAGGAGATGGAGAAGATGAAATCTGGAGGGTGAATCAGAAGAAGTAGAAGAAGGAGAAGGAGAAGGTGAGGTCTGGAGGTTGAATCAGAAGAAGCAGAAGAAGGAGAAGGAGATGGTGAAGTCTGGAGGGTGAATCAGAAGAAGCAGAAGAAGAAGAAGGAGAAGGTGAAGTCTGGAGGGTGAATCAGAAGAAGCAGAAGAAGGAGAAGGAGAAGGTGAAGTCAGGAGGGTGAATCAGAAGAAGCAGAAGAAGGAGAAGGAGAAGGTGAAGTTAGGAGGGTGAATCAGGAGAAGCAGAAGAAGGAGACGGAGAAGGTGAAGTCAGGGGGGTGAAGCAGAAGAAGCAGAAGAAGGAGAAGGAGAAGGTGAAGTCTGGAGGGCGCAGCAGAAGAAGCAGAAGAAGGAGAAGGAGAAGGTGAAGTCTGGAGGGTGAAGCAGAAGAAGCAGAAGAAGGAGAAGCTGAAGGTGAAGTCTGGAGGGTGAATCAAAAGAAGTAGAAGAAGGAGAAGGAGAAGGTGAAGTCAGGAGGGTGAAGCAGAAGAAGCAGAAGAAGGAGAAGGAGAAGGTGAAGTCTGGAGGGTGAAGCAGAAGAAGCAGAAGAAGGAGAAAGAGAAGGTGAAGTCTGGAGGGCGAAGCAGAAGAAGATTAAAGAAGGAAAAGGAGAAGGTGAAGTCTGGAGGGTGAAGCAGAAGAAGCAGAAGAAGGAGAAGGAGAAGGTGAAGTCTGGAGGGTGAATCAGAAGAAGTAGAAGAAGGAGAAGGAGAAGGTGAAGTCAGGAGGGTGAAGCAGAAGAAGCAGAAGAAGGAGAAGGAGAAGGTGAAGTCTGGAGAGTGAAGCAGAAGAAGCAGAAGAAGGAGAAGGAGAAGGTGAAGTCTGGAGGGTGAAGCAGAAGAAGCAGAAGAAGGAGAAGGAGGAAGTGAAGTCAGGAGGGTGAATCAGAAGAAGTAGAAGAAGGAGAAGGAGAAGGTAAAGTCTGGAGGGTGAATCAGAAGAAGTAGAAGAAGGAGAAGGAGAAGGTGAAGTCTGGAGGGTGAATCAGAAGAAGTAGAAGAAGGAGAAGGAGAAGGTGAAGTCTGGAGGGTGAATCAGAAGAAGCAGAAGAAGTAGAAGGAGAAGGTAAAGTCTGGAGGGTGAATCAGAAGAAGTAGAAGAAGGAGAAGGAGAAGGTGATGTCTGGAGGGTGAATCAGAAGAAGCAGAAGAAGCAGAAGGAGAAGGTGAAGTCAGGAGGGTGAATCAGAAGAAGCAGAAGAAGGAGAAGGAGAAGGTGAAGTCTGGAGGGTGAATCAGAAGAAGCAGAAGAAGGAGGAGGAGAAGGTGAAGTATTGAGGGAGAAGCAGAAGAAGTAGAAGAAGGAGAAGGAGAAGGTGAAGTCTGGAGGGTGAATCAGAAGAAGTAGAAGAAGGAGAAGGAGAAGGTGAAGTCTGGAGGGTGAATCAGAAGAAGCAGAAGAAGGAGAAGGAGAAGGTGAAGTCTGGAGGGTGAATCAGAAGAAGCAGAAGAAGGAGGAGGAGAAGGTGAAGTATTGAGGGAGAAGCAGAAGAAGTAGAAGAAGGAGAAGGAGAAGGTGAAGTCTGGAGGGTGAATCAGAAGAAGTAGAAGAAGGAGAAGGAGAAGGTGAAGTCTGGAGGGTGAATCAGAAGAAGTAGAAGAAGGAGAAGGAGAAGGTGAAGTCTGGAGGGTGAAACAGAAGAAGCAGAAGAAGGAGAAGGAGAAGGTGAAGTCGTTAGGGTGAATCAGAAGAAGTAGAAGAAGGAGAAGGAGAAGGTGTAGTCTGGAGGGTGAATCAGAAGAAGTAGACGAAGGAGAAGGAGAAGGTGAAGTCTGGAGGGTGAATCAGAAGAAGCAGAAGAAGGAGAAGGAGAAGGTGAAGTCTGGCGGGTGAATCAGAAGAAGTAGAAGAAGGAGAAGGAGAAGGTGAAGTCTGGAGGGTGAATCAGAAGAAGCAGAAGAAGGAGAAGGAGAAGGTGAAGTCTGGAGGGTGAATCAGAAGAAGCAGAAGAAGGAGAAGGAGAAGGTGAAGTCTGGAGGGTGAATCAGAAGAAGCAGAAGAAGGAGAAGGAGAAGGTGAAGTCTGGAGGGTGAATCAGAAGAAGCAGAAGAAGTAGAAGGAGAAGGTGAAGTCTGGAGGGTGAATCAGAAGAAGTAGAAGAAGGAGAAGGAGAAGGTGAAGTCTGGAGGGTGAATCAGAAGAAGCAAAAGAAGGAGAAGGAAAAGGTGAAGTCAGGAGGGTTAATCAGAAGAAGCAGAAGAAGGAGAAGGAGAAGGTGAAGTCTGGAGGGTGAATCAGAAGAAGCAGAAGAAGGAGAAGGAGAAGGTGAAGTCTGGAGGGTGAATCAGAAGAAGTAGAAGAAGGAGAAGGAGAAGGTGAAGTCTGGAGGGTGAAGCAGAAGAAGTAGAAGAAGGAGAAGGAGAAGGTGAAGTCAGGAGGGTGAATCAGAAGAAGTAGAAGAAGGAGAAGGAGAAGGTGAAGTCAGGAGGGTGAATCAGAAGAAGCAGAAGAAGGAGAAGGAGAAGGTGAAGTCTGGAGGGTGAATCAGAAGAATCAGAAGAAGGAGAAGGAGAAGGTGAAGTCTGGAGGGTGAATCAGAAGAAGCAGAAGAAAGAGAAGGAGAAGGTGAAGTCTGGAGGGTGAAGCAGAAGAAGCAGAAGAAGGAGAAGGAGAAGGTGAAGTCTGGAGGGAGAAGCAGAAAAAGTAGAAGAAGGAGAAGGAGAAGGTGAAGTCTGGAGGGTGAATCAGAAGAAGTAGAAGAAGGAGAAGGAGAAGGTGAAGTCTGGAGGGTGAATCGGAAGAAGTAGAAGAAGGAGAAGGAGAAGGTGAAGTCTGGAGGGTGAATCAGAAGAAGCAGAAGAAGGAGAAGGAGAAGGTGAAGTCGTTAGTGTGAATCAGAAGAAGTAGAAGAAGGAGAAGGAGAAGTTATAGTCTCGAGGGTGAATCAGAAGAAGTGGACGAAGGAGAAGGAGAAGGTGAAGTCTGGAGGGTGAATCAGAAGATGCAGAAGAAGGAGAAGGAGAAGGTGAAGTCTGGCACGTGAATCAGAAGAAGTAGAAGAAGGAGAAGGAGAAGGTGAAGTCTGGAGGGTGAATCAGAAGAAGCAGAAGAAGGAGAAGGAGAAGGTGAAGTCTGGAGGGTGAATCAGAAGAAGCAGAAGAAGGAGAAGGAGAAGGTGAAGTCTGGAGGGTGAATCAGAAGAAGCAGAAGAAAGAGACGGAGAAGGTGAAGTCTGGAGGGTGAATCAGAAGAAGCAGAAGAAGGAGAAGGTGAAGTTTGGAGGGTGAATCAGAAGAAGTAGAAGAAGGAGAAGGAGAAGGTGAAGTCTGGAGGGTGAATCAGAAGAAGCAGAAGAAGGAGAAGGAGAAGGTGAAGTCAGGAGGGTGAATCAGAAGAAGCAGAAGAAGGAGAAGGAGAAGGTGAAGTCTGGATTGTGAATCAGAAGAAGCAGAAGAAGGAGAAGGAGAAGGTGAAGTCTGGAGGGTGAATCAGAAGAAGTAGAAGAAGGAGAAGGAGAAGTTGAAGTCTGGAGGGTGAAGCAGAAGAAGTAGAAGAAGGAGAAGGAGAAGGTGAAGTCAGGAGGGTGAATCAGAAGAAGCAGAAAAAGGAGAAAGGAGAAGGTGAAGTCTGGAGGGTGAATCAGAAGAATCAGAAGAAGGAGAAGGAGAAGGTGAAGTCTGGAGGGTGAAGCAGAAGAAGCAGAAGAAAGAGAAGGAGAAGGTGAAGTCTGGAGAGAGAAGCAGAAGAAGCCAAAGAAGGAGAAGGCGAAGGTGAAGTCTGGAGGGTGAATCAGAAGAAGTAGAAGAAGGAGAAGGAGAAGGTGAAGTCTGGAGGGTGAATCAGAAGAAGCAGAAGAAGGAGAAGGAGAAGATGAAATCTGGAGGTGAATCAGAAGAAGTAGAAGAAGGAGAAGGAGAAGGTGAGGTCTGGAGGGTGAATCAGAAGAAGCAGAAGAAGGAGAAGGAGATGGTGAAGTCTGGAGGGTGAATCAGAAGAAGCAGAAGAAGAAGAAGGAGAAGGTGAAGTCTGGAGGGTGAATCAGAAGAAGCAGAAGAAGGAGAAGGAGAAGGTGAAGTCAGGAGGGTGAATCAGAAGAAGCAGAAGAAGGAGAAGGAGAAGGTGAAGTTAGGAGGGTGAATCAGGAGAAGCAGAAGAAGGAGACGGAGAAGGTGAAGTCAGGGGGGTGAAGCAGAAGAAGTAGAAGAAGGAGAAGGAGAAGGTGAAGTCAGGAGGGTGAAGCAGATGAAGCAGAAGAAGGAGAAGGAGAAGGTGAAGTCTGGAGGGCGCAGCAGAAGAAGCAGAAGAAGGAAAAGGAGAAGGTGAAGTCTGGAGGGTGAAGCAGAAGAAGCAGAAGAAGGAGAAGCTGAAGGTGAAGTCTGGAGGGTGAATCAGAAGAAGTAGAAGAAGGAGAAGGAGAAGGTGAAGTCAGGAGGGTGAAGCAGAAGAAGCAGAAGAAGGAGAAGGAGAAGGTGAAGTCTGGAGGGCGAAGCAGAAGAAGCAGAAGAAGGAGAAGGAGAAGGTGAAGTCTGGAGGGCGAAGCAGAAGAAGCAGAAGAAGGAGAAGGAGAAGGTGAAGTCTGGAGGGTGAAGCAGAAGAAGCAGAAGAAGGAGAAGGAGAAGGTGAAGTCTGGAGGGTGAATCAGAAGAAGTAGAAGAAGGAGAAGGAGAAGGTGAAGTCAGGAGGGTGAAGCTGAAGAAGCAGAAGAAGGAGAAGGAGAAGGTGAAGTCTGGAGAGTGAAGCAGAAGAAGCAGAAGTAGGAGAAGGAGAAGGTGAAGTCTGGAGTGTAAATCAGAAGAAGCAGAAGAAGGAGAAGGAGAAGGTGAAGTCTGGAGGGTGAATCTGAAGAAGCAGAAGAAGGAGAAGGAGAAGATGAAGTCTGGAGGGTGAATCAGAAGAAGTAGAAGAAGGAGAAGGAGAAGGTGAGGTCTGGAGGGTGAATCAGAAGAAGCAGAAGAAGGAGAAGGAGAAGTTGAAGTCTGGCGGGTGAATCAGAAGAAGCAGAAGAAGGAGAAGGAGAAGGTGAAGTCTGGAGGGTGAAGCAGAAGAAGTAGAAGAAGGAGAAGGAAAAGGTGACGTCAGGAGGGTGAATCAGAAGAGGTAGAAGAAGGAGAAGGAGAAGGTGAAGTCAGGACGGTGAATCAGAAGAAGCAGAAGAAGGAGAAGGAGAAGGTGAAGTTTGGAGGGTGAAACAGAAGAAGTAGAAGAAGGAGAAGGAGAAGGTGAAGTCTGGAGGGTGAATCAGAAGAAGTAGAAGAAGGAGAAGGAGAAGGTGAAGTCTGGAGGGTGAATCAGAAGAAGCAGAAGAAGGAGAAGGAGAAGGTGAAGTCTGGAGGGTGAATCTGAAGAAGCAGAAGAAGGAGAAGGAGAAGATGAAGTCTGGAGGGTGAATCAGAAGAAGTAGAAGAAGGAGAAGGAGAAGGTGAGGTCTGGAGGGTGAATCAGAAGAAGCAGAAGAAGGAGAAGGAGAAGTTGAAGTCTGGCGGGTGAATCAGAAGAAGCAGAAGAAGGAGAAGGAGAAGGTGAAGTCTGGAGGGTGAATCAGAAGAAGCAGAAGAAGGAGAAGGAGAAGGTGAAGTCAGGAGGGTGAATCAGAAGAAGCAGAAGAAGGAGAAGGAGAAGGTGAAGTTAGAAGGGTGAATCAGAAGAAGCAGAAGAAGGAGAAGGAGAAGGTGAAGTCAGGGGGGTGAAGCAGAAGAAGTAGAAGAAGGACAAGGAGAAGGTGAAGTCAGGAAGGTGAAGCAGAAGAAGCAGAAGAAGGAGAAGGAGAAGGTGAAGTCTGGAGGGCGCAGCAGAAGAAGCAGAAGAAGGAGAAGGAGAAGGTGAAGTCTGGAGGGTGAAGCAGTAGAAGCAGAAGAAGGAGAAGGAGAAGGTTAAGTCTGGAGGGTGAATCAGAAGAAGTAGAAGAAGGAGAAGGAGAAGGTGAAGTCAGGAGGGTGAAGCAGAAGAAGCAGAAGAAGGAGAAGGAGAAGGTGAAGTCTGGAGGGTGAAGCAGAAGAAGCAGAAGAAGGAGAAGGAGAAGGTGAAGTCTGGAGGGTGAAGCAGAAGAAGCAGAAGAAGGAGAAGGAGAAGGTGAAGTCTGGAGGGTGAATCAGAAGAAGTAGAAGAAGGAGAAGGAGAAGGTGAAGTCTGGAGGGTGAATCAGAAGAAGTAGAAGAAGGAGAAGGAGAAGGTGTAGTCTGGAGGGTGAATCAGAAGAAGTAGACGAAGGAGAAGGAAAAGGTGAAGTCTGGAGGGTGAATCAGAAGAAGCAAAAGAAGGAGAAGGAGAAGGTGAAGTCTGGAGGGTGAATCAGAAGAAGTAGAAGAAGGAGAAGGAGAAGGTGAAGTCTGGAGGGTGAATCAGAAGAAGCAGAAGAAGGAGAAGGAGAAGTTGAAGTCTGGAGGGTGAATCAGAAGAAGCAGAAGAAGGAGAAGGAGAAGGTGATGTCTGGAGGGTGAATCAGAAGAAGCAGAAGAAGGAGAAGGAGAAGGTGAAGTCTGGAGGGTGAATCAGAAGAAGCAGAAGAAGTAGAAGGAGAAGGTGAAGTCTGGAGGGTGAATCAGAAGAAGTAGAAGAAGGAGAAGGAGAAGGTGAAGTCTGGAGGGTGAATCAGAAGAAGCAGAAGAAGGCGAAGGAGAAGGTGAAGTCAGGAGGGTGAATCAGAAGAAGCAGAAGAAGGAGAAGGAGAAGGTGAAGTCTGGAGGGTGAATCAGAAGAAGCAGAAGAAGGAGAAGGAGATGGTGAAGACTGGAGGGTGAATCAGAAGAAATAGAAGAAGGAGAAGGAGAAGGTGATGTCTGGAGGGTGAATCAGAAGAAGTAGAAGAAGGAGAAGGAGAAGGCGAAGTCTGGAGGATGAATCAGAAGAAGCAGAAGAAGGAGAAGGAGAAGGTGAAGTCTGGAGGGTGAATCAGAAGAAGCAGAAGAAGGAGAAGGAGCAGATGAAGTCTGGAGGGTGAATCAGAAGAAGTAGAAGAAGGAGAAGGTGAAGTCTGGAGGGTGAATCAGAAGAAGCAGAAGAAGGAGAAGGAGAAGGTGAATACTGAAGGGTGAATCAGAAGAAGCAGAAGAAGGAGAAGGAGAAGGTGAAGTCTGGAGGGTGAATCAGAAGAAGCAGAAGAAGGAGAAGGAGAAGGTGAAGTCTGGAGGGTGAATCAGAAGAAGCAGAAGAAGGAGAAGGAGAAGGTGAAGTCTGGAGGGTGAATCAGAAGAAGTAGAAGAAGGAGAAGGAGAAGGTGAAGTCTGGAGGGTGAATCAGAAGAACTAGAAGAAGGAGAAGGAGAAGGTGAAGTCTGGAGGGTGAATCAGAAGAAGCAGAAGAAGGAGAAGGAGAAGGTGAAGTCTGGAGGGTGAATCAGAAGAAGCAGAAGAAGGAGAAGGAGAAGATGAAGTCTGGAGGGTGAATCAGAAGAAGTAGAAGAAGGAGAAGTAGAAGGTGAAGTCAGGAGGGTGAATCAGAAGAAGCAGAAGAAGGAGAAGGAGAAGGTGAAGTCTGGAGGGTGAATCAGAAGAAGCAGAAGAAGGAGAAGGAGAAGCGGGAGGTGAAGTCTGGAGGGTGAATCAGAAGAAGTAGAAGAAGGAGAAGGAGAAGGTGAAGTCTGTAGGGTGAATCAGAAGAAGCAGAATAAGGAGAAGGAGAAGGTGAAGTCTGGAGGTTGAATCAGAAGAAGCAGAAGAAGGAGAAGGAGAAGATGAAGTCTGGAGGGTGAATCAGAAGAAGCAGAATAAGGAGAAGGAGAAGGTGAAGTCTGGAGGGTGAATCAGAAGAAGCAGAAGAAGGAGAAGGAGAAGCGGGAGGTGAAGTCTGGAGGGTGAATCAGAAGAAGTAGAAGAAGGAGAAGGAGAAGGTGAAGTCTGGAGGGTGAAGCAGAAGAAGTAGAAGAAGGAGAAGTAGAAGGTGAAGTCAGGAGGGTGAATCAGAAGAAGTAGAAGAAGGAGAAGGAGAAGGTGAAGTCAGGAGGGTGAATCAGAAGAAGGAGAAGGAGAAGTTGAAGTCTGGAGGGTGAATCAGAAGAATCAGAAGAAGGAGAAGGAGAAGGTGAAGTCTGGAGGGTGAATCAGAAGAAGCAGAAGAAAGAGAAGGAGAAGGTGAAGTCTGGAGGGTGAAGCAGAAGAAGCAGAAGAAGCAGAAGGAGAAGGTGAAGACTGGAGGGTGAATCAGAAGAAGTAGAAGCAGGAGAAGGAGAAGGTGAAGTCTGGGGGCTAATCAGAAGAAGTAGAAGAAGGAGAAGGAGAAGGTGAAGTCTGGAGGGTGAATCAGAAGAAGCAGAAGAAGGAGAAGGAGAAGGTGAAGTCTGGAGGGTGAATCAGAAGAAGCAGAAGAAGGAGAAGGAGAAGATGAAGTCTGGAGGGTGAATCAGAAGAAGTAGAAGAAGGAGAAGGAGAAGGTGAGGTCTGGAGGGTGAATCAGAAGAAGCAGAAGAAGGAGAAGGAGAAGGTGAAGTCTGGAGGGTGAATCAGAAGAAGCAGAAGAAGGAGAAGGAGAAGGTGAAGTCTGGAGGGTGAATCAGAAGAAGAAGGAGAAGGAGAAGGCGAAGTCAGGAGGGTGAATCAGAAGAAGCAGCAGAAGGAGAAGGAGAAGGTGAAGTTAGGAGAGTGAATCCGAAGAAGCAGAAGAAGGAGAAGGAGAAGGTGAAGTCAGGGGGGTGAAGCAGAAGAAGTAGAAGAAGGAGAAGGAGAAGGTGAAGTCAGGAGGGTGAAGCAGAAGAAGCAGAAGAAGGAGAAGGAGAAGGTGAAGTCTGGAAGGCGCAGCAGAAGAAGCAGAAGAAGGAGAAGGAGAAGGTGAAGTCTGGAGGGGGAAGCAGAAGAAGCAGAAGAAGTAGAAGGAGAAGGTGAAGTCTGGAGGGTGAATCAGAAGAAGAAGAAGAAGGAGAAGGATAAGGTGAAGTCAGGAGGGTGAAGCAGAAGAAGCAGAAGAAGGAGAAGGAGAAGGTGAAGTCTGGAGGGTGAAGCAGAAGAAGCAGAAGAAGGAGAAGGAGAAGGTGAAGTCTGGAGCGTGAAGCAGAAGAAGCAGAAGAAGGAGAAGGAGAAGGTGAAGTCTGGAGGGTGAATCAGCAGAAGTAGAAGAAGGAGAAGGAGAAGGTGAAGTCAGGAGGGTGAAGCAGAAGAAGCAGAAGAAGGAGAAGGAGAAGGTGAAGTCTGGAGGGTGAAGCAGAAGAAGCAGAAGAAGGAGAAGGATAAGGTGAAGACTGGAGGGTGAAGCAGAAGAAGCAGAAGAAGGAGAAGGAGAAAGTGAAGTCAGGAGGGTGAATCAGAAGAAGTAGAAGAAGGAGAAGGAAAAGGTGAAGTCTGGAGGGTGAATCAGAAGAAGTAGACGAAGGAGAAGTAGAAGGTGAAGTCTGGAGGGTGAATTAGAAGAAGCAGAAGAAGGAGAAGGAGAAGGTGAAGTCTGGAGGGTGAATGAGAAGAAGTAGAAGAAGGAGAAGGAGAAGGTGAAGTCTGGAGGGTGAATCAGAAGAAGCAGAAGAAGGAGAAGGAGAAAGTGAAGTCTGGAGGGTGAATCAGAAGAAGCAGAAGAAGGAGAAGGAGAAGGTGAAGTATGGAGGGTGAATCAGAAGAAGCAGAAGAAGGAGAAGGAGAAGGTGAAGTCTGGAGGGTGAATCAGAAGAAGCAGAAGAAGTAGAAGGAGAAGGTGAAGTCTGGAGGGTGAATCAGAAGAAGTAGAAAAAGGAGAAGGAGAAGGTGAAGTCTGGAGGTGAATCAGAAAAAGCAGAAGAAGGAGAAGAAAAGGTGAAGTCAGGAGGGTGAATCAGAAGAAGGAGAAGGAGAAGTTGAAGTCTGGAGGGTGAATCAGAAGAATCAGAAGAAGGAGAAGGAGAAGGTGAAGTCTGGAGGGTGAATCAGAAGAAGCAGAAGAAAGAGAAGGAGAAGGTGAAGTCTGGAGGGTGAAGCAGAAGAAGCAGAAGAAGCAGAAGGAGAAGGTGAAGACTGGAGGGTGAATCAGAAGCAGTAGAAGCAGGAGAAGGAGAAGGTGAAGTCTGGGGGCTAATCAGAAGAAGTAGAAGAAGGAGAAGGAGAAGGTGAAGTCTGGAGGGTGAATCAGAAGAAGCAGAAGAAGGAGAAGGAGAAGGTGAAGTCCGGAGGGTGAATCAGAAGAAGCAGAAGAAGGAGAAGGAGAAGATGAAGTCTGGAGGGTGAATCAGAAGAAGTAGAAGAAGGAGAAGGAGAAGGTGAGGTCTGGAGGGTGAATCAGAAGAAGCAGAAGAAGGAGAAGGAGAAGGTGAAGTCTGGAGGGTGAATCAGAAGAAGCAGAAGAAGGAGAAGGAGAAGGTGAAGTCTGGAGGGTGAATCAGAAGAAGAAGGAGAAGGAGAAGTCGAAGTCAGGAGGGTGAATCAGAAGAAGCAGCAGAAGGAGAAGGAGAAGGTGAAGTTAGGAGAGTGAATCAGAAGAAGCAGAAGAAGGAGAAGGAGAAGGTGAAGTCAGGGGGGTGAAGCAGAAGAAGTAGAAGAAGGAGAAGGAGAAGGTGAAGTCAGGAGGGTGAAGCAGAAGAAGCAGAAGAAGGAGAAGGAGAAGGTGAAGTCTGGAAGGCGCAGCAGAAGAAGCAGAAGAAGGAGAAGGAGAAGGTGAAGTCTGGAGGGGGAAGCAGAAGAAGCAGAAGAAGGAGAAGGAGAAGGTGAAGTCTGGAGGGTGAATCAGAAGAAGAAGAAGAAGGAGAAGGAGAAGGTGAAGTCAGGAGGGTGAAGCAGAAGAAGCAGAAGAAGGAGAAGGAGAAGGTGAAGTCTGGAGGGTGAAGCAGAAGAAGCAGAAGAAGGAGAAGGAGAAGGTGAAGTCTGGAGCGTGAAGCAGAAGAAGCAGAAGAAGGAGAAGGAGAAGGTGAAGTCTGGAGGGTGAATCAGCAGAAGTAGAAGAAGGAGAAGGAGAAGGTGAAGTCAGGAGGGTGAAGCAGAAGAAGCAGAAGAAGGAGAAGAAGAAGGTGAAGTCTGGAGGGTGAAGCAGAAGAAGCAGAAGAAGGAGAAGGATAAGGTGAAGACTGGAGGGGGAAGCAGAAGAAGCAGAAGAAGGAGAAGGAGAAAGTGAAGTCAGGAGGGTGAATCAGAAGAAGTAGAAGAAGGAGAAGGAAAAGGTGAGGTCTGGAGGGTGAATCAGAAGAAGTAGACGAAGGAGAAGTAGAAGGTGAAGTCTGGAGGGTGAATTAGAAGAAGCAGAAGAAGGAGAAGGAGAAGGTGAAGTCTGGAGGGTGAATGAGAAGAAGTAGAAGAAGGAGAAGGAGAAGGTGAAGTCTGGAGGGTGAATCAGAAGAAGCAGAAGAAGGAGAAGGAGAAAGTGAAGTCTGGAGGGTGAATCAGAAGAAGCAGAAGAAGGAGAAGGAGAAGGTGAAGTATGGAGGGTGAATCAGAAGAAGCAGAAGAAGGAGAAGGAGAAGGTGAAGTCTGGAGGGTGAATCAGAAGAAGCAGAAGAAGTAGAAGGAGAAGGTGAAGTCTGGAGGGTGAATCAGAAGAAGTAGAAAAAGGAGAAGGAGAAGGTGAAGTCTGGAGGTGAATCAGAAAAAAGCAGAAGAAGGAGAAGAAAAGGTGAAGTCAGGAGGGTGAATCAGAAGAAGGAGAAGGAGAAGTTGAAGTCTGGAGGGTGAATCAGAAGAATCAGAAGAAGGAGAAGGAGAAGGTGAAGTCTGGAGGGTGAATCAGAAGAAGCAGAAGAAAGAGAAGGAGAAGGTGAAGTCTGGAGGGTGAAGCAGAAGAAGCAGAAGAAGCAGAAGGAGAAGGTGAAGACTGGAGGGTGAATCAGAAGCAGTAGAAGCAGGAGAAGGAGAAGGTGAAGTCTGGGGGCTAATCAGAAGAAGTAGAAGAAGGAGAAGGAGAAGGTGAAGTCTGGAGGGTGAATCAGAAGAAGCAGAAGAAGGAGAAGGAGAAGGTGAAGTCTGGAGGGTGAATCAGAAGAAGCAGAAGAAGGAGAAGGAGAAGATGAAGTCTGGAGGGTGAATCAGAAGAAGTAGAAGAAGGAGAAGGAGAAGGTGAGGTCTGGAGGGTGAATCAGAAGAAGCAGAAGAAGGAGAAGGAGAAGGTGAAGTCTGGAGGGAGAATCAGAAGAAGTAGAAAAAGGAGAAGGAGAAGGTGAAGTCTGGAGGTGAATCAGAAAAAAGCAGAAGAAGGAGAAGAAAAGGTGAAGTCAGGAGGGTGAATCAGAAGAAGGAGAAGGAGAAGTTGAAGTCTGGAGGGTGAATCAGAAGAATCAGAAGAAGGAGAAGGAGAGGGTGAAGTCTGGAGGGTGAATCAGAAGAAGCAGAAGAAAGAGAAGGAGAAGGTGAAGTCTGGAGGGTGAAGCAGAAGAAGCAGAAGAAGCAGAAGGAGAAGGTGAAGACTGGAGGGTGAATCAGAAGCAGTAGAAGCAGGAGAAGGAGAAGGTGAAGTCTGGGGGCTAATCAGAAGAAGTAGAAGAAGGAGAAGGAGAAGGTGAAGTCTGGAGGGTGAATCAGAAGAAGCAGAAGAAGGAGAAGGAGAAGGTGAAGTCTGGAGGGTGAATCAGAAGAAGCAGAAGAAGGAGAAGGAGAAGATGAAGTCTGGAGGGTGAATCAGAAGAAGTAGAAGAAGGAGAAGGAGAAGGTGAGGTCTGGAGGGTGAATCAGAAGAAGCAGAAGAAGGAGAAGGAGAAGGTGAAGTCTGGAGGGTGAATCAGAAGAAGCAGAAGAAGGAGAAGGAGAAGGTGAAGTCTGGAGGGTGAATCAGAAGAAGAAGGAGAAGGAGAAGGCGAAGTCAGGAGGGTGAATCAGAAGAAGCAGCAGAAGGAGAAGGAGAAGGTGAAGTTAGGAGAGTGAATCAGAAGAAGCAGAAGAAGAAGGAGAAGGTGAAGTCAGGGGGGTGAAGCAGAAGAAGTAGAAGAAGGAGAAGGAGAAGGTGAAGTCAGGAGGGTGAAGCAGAAGAAGCAGAAGAAGGAGAAGGAGAAGGTGAAGTCTGGAAGGCGCAGCAGAAGAAGCAGAAGAAGGAGAAGGAGAAGGTGAAGTCTGGAGGGGGAAGCAGAAGAAGCAGAAGAAGGAGAAGGAGAAGGTGAAGTCTGGAGGGTGAATCAGAAGAAGAAGAAGAAGGAGAAGGAGAAGGTGAAGTCAGGAGGGTGAAGCAGAAGAAGCAGAAGAAGGAGAAGGAGAAGGTGAAGTCTGGAGGGTGAAGCAGAAGAAGCAGAAGAAGGAGAAGGAGAAGGTGAAGTCTGGAGCGTGAAGCA
Organism: Somniosus microcephalus; assembly: GCF_052327205.1. NCBI lineage: Eukaryota > Metazoa > Chordata > Chondrichthyes > Squaliformes > Somniosidae > Somniosus > Somniosus microcephalus. The sequence continues at coordinate 183,304 of NW_028225378.1, forward strand.
GAAGAAGCAGAAGAAGGAGAAGGAGAAGGTGAAGTCTGGAGGGTGAATCAGCAGAAGTAGAAGAAGGAGAAGGAGAAGGTGAAGTCAGGAGGGTGAAGCAGAAGAAGCAGAAGAAGGAGAAGGAGAAGGTGAAGTCTGGAGGGTGAAGCAGAAGAAGCAGAAGAAGGAGAAGGATAAGGTGAAGACTGGAGGGTGAAGCAGAAGAAGCAGAAGAAGGAGAAGGAGAAAGTGAAGTCAGGAGGGTGAATCAGAAGAAGTAGAAGAAGGAGAAGGAAAAGGTGAAGTCTGGAGGGTGAATCAGAAGAAGTAGACGAAGGAGAAGTAGAAGGTGAAGTCTGGAGGGTGAATTAGAAGAAGCAGAAGAAGGAGAAGGAGAAGGTGAAGTCTGGAGGGTGAATGAGAAGAAGTAGAAGAAGGAGAAGGAGAAGGTGAAGTCTGGAGGGTGAATCAGAAGAAGCAGAAGAAGGAGAAGGAGAAAGTGAAGTCTGGAGGGTGAATCAGAAGAAGCAGAAGAAGGAGAAGGAGAAGGTGAAGTATGGAGGGTGAATCAGAAGAAGCAGAAGAAGGAGAAGGAGAAGGTGAAGTCTGGAGGGTGAATCAGAAGAAGCAGAAGAAGTAGAAGGAGAAGGTGAAGTCTGGAGGGTGAATCAGAAGAAGTAGAAAAAGGAGAAGGAGAAGGTGAAGTCTGGAGGTGAATCAGAAAAAGCAGAAGAAGGAGAAGAAAAGGTGAAGTCAGGAGGGTGAATCAGAAGAAGCAGAAGAAGGAGAAGGAGAAGGTGAAGTCTGGAGGGTGAATCAGAAGAAGCAGAAGAAGGAGAAGGAGGAGGTGAAGACTGGAGGGCGAATCAGAAGAAGTAGAAGAAGGAGAAGGAGAAGGTGAAGTCTGGAGGGTGAATCAGAAGAAGTAGAAGAAGGAGAAGGAGAAGGCGAAGTCTGGAGGGTGAATCAGAAGAAGCAGAAGAAGGAGAAGGAGAAGGTGAAGTCAGGAGGGTGAAGCAGAAGAAGCAGAAGAAGGAAAAGGAGAAGGTGAAGTCTGGAGGGTGAATCAGAAGCAGCAGAAGAAGGAGAAGGAGAAGATGAAGTCTGGAGGGTGAATCAGAAGAAGCAGAATAAGGGGAAGGAGAAGGTGAAGTCTGGAGGGTGAATCAGAAGAAGCAGAAGAAGGAGAAGGAGAAGCGGAAGGTGAAGTCTGGAGGGTGAATCAGAAGAAGTAGAAGAATGAGAAGGAGAAGGTGAAGTCTGGAGGGTGAAGCAGAAGAAGTAGAAGAAGGAGAAGTAGAAGGTGAAGTCAGGAGGGTGAATCAGAAGAAGTAGAAGAAGGAGAAGGAGAAGGTGAAGTCAGGAGGGTGAATCAGAAGAAGGAGAAGGAGAAGGTGAAGTCTGGAGGGTGAATCAGAAGAATCAGAAGAAGGAGAAGGAGAAGGTGAAGTCTGGAGGGTGAATCAGAAGAAGCAGAAGAAAGAGAAGGAGAAGGTGAAGTCTGGAGGGTGAAGCAGAAGAAGCAGAAGAAGCAGAAGGAGGAGGTGAAGACTGGAGGGTGAATCAGAAGAAGTAGAAGCAGGAGAAGGAGAAGGTGAAGTCTGGGGGCCAATCAGAAGAAGTAAAAGAAGGAGAAGGAGAAGGTGAAGTCTGGAGGGTGAATCAGAAGAAGCAGAAGAAGGAGAAGGAGAAGGTGAAGTCTGGAGGGTGAATCAGAAGAAGCAGAAGAAGGAGAAGGAGAAGATGAAGTCTGGAGGGTGAATCAGAAGAAGTAGAAGAAGGAGAAGGAGAAGGTGAGGTCTGGAGGGTGAATCAGAAGAAGCAGAAGAAGGAGAAGGAGAAGGTGAAGTCTGGAGGGTGAATCAGAAGAAGCAGAAGAAGGAGAAGGAGAAGGTGAAGTCTGGAGGGTGAATCAGAAGAAGCAGAAGAAGGAGAAGGAGAAGGCGAAGTCAGGAGGGTGAATCAGAAGAAGCAGCAGAAGGAGAAGGAGAAGGTGAAGTTAGGAGAGTGAATCAGAAGAAGCAGAAGAAGGAGAAGGAGAAGGTGAAGTCAGGGGGGTGAAGCAGAAGAAGTAGAAGAAGGAGAAGGAGAAGGTGAATTCAGGAGGGTGAAGCAGAAGAAGCAGAAGAAGGAGAAGGAGAAGGTGAAGTCTGGAAGGCGCAGCAGAAGAAGCAGAAGAAGGAGAAGGAGAAGGTGAAGTCTGGAGGGTGAAGCAGAAGAAGCAGAAGAAGGAGAAGGAGAAGGTGAAGTCTGGAGGGTGAATCAGAAGAAGAAGAAGAAGAGGAAGGAGAAGGTGAAGTCAGGAGGGTGAAGCAGAAGAAGCAGAAGAAGGAGAAGGAGAAGGTGAGGTCTGGAGGGTGAAGCAGAAGAAGCAGAAGAAGGAGAAGGAGAAGGTGAAGTCTGGAGCGTGAAGCAGAAGCAGCAGAAGAAGGAGAAGGAGAAGGTGAAGTCTGGAGGGTGAATCAGCAGAAGTAGAAGAAGGAGAAGGAGAAGGTGAAGTCAGGAGGGTGAAGCAGAAGAAGCAGAAGAAGGAGAAGGAGAAGGTGAAGTCTGGAGGGTGAAGCAGAAGAAGCAGAAGAAGGAGAAGGATAAGGTGAAGTCTGGAGGGTGAAGCAGAAGAAGCAGAAGAAGGAGAAGGAGAAAGTGAAGTCAGGAGGGTGAATCAGAAGAAGTAGAAGAAGGAGAAGGAAAAGGTGAAGTCTGGAGGGTGAATCAGAAGAAGTAGACGAAGGAGAAGTAGAAGGTGAAGTCTGGAGGGTGAATTAGAAGAAGCAGAAGAAGGAGAAGGAGAAGGTGAAGTCTGGAGGGTGAATGAGAAGAAGTAGAAGAAGGAGAAGGAGAAGGTGAAGTCTGGAGGGTGAATCAGAAGAAGCAGAAGAAGGAGAAGGAGAAAGTGAAGTCTGGAGGGTGAATCAGAAGAAGCAGAAGAAGGAGAAGGAGAAGGTGAAGTATGGAGGGTGAATCAGAAGAAGCAGAAGAAGGAGAAGGAGAAGGTGAAGTCTGGAGGGTGAATCAGAAGAAGCAGAAGAAGTAGAAGGAGAAGGTGAAGTCTGGAGGGTGAATCAGAAGAAGTAGAAGAAGGAGAAGGAGAAGGTGAAGTCTGGAGGGTGAATCAGAAAAAGCAGAAGAAGGAGAAGGAGAAGGTGAAGTCAGGAGGGTGAATCAGAAGAAGCAGAAGAAGGAGAAGGAGAAGGTGAAGTCTGGAGGGTGAATCAGAAGAAGCAGAAGAAGGAGAAGGAGGAGGTGAAGACTGGAGGGTGAATCAGAAGAAGTAGAAGAAGGAGAAGGAGAAGGTGAAGTCTGGAGGGTGAATCAGAAGAAGTAGAAGAAGGAGAAGGAGAAGGCGAAGTCTGGAGGGTGAATCAGAAGAAGCAGAAGAAGGAGAAGGAGAAGGTGAAGTCTGGAGGGCGCAGCAGAAGAAGCAGAAGAAGGAGAAGGAGAAGGTGAAGTCTGGAGGGTGAAGCAGACGAAGCAGAAGAAGGAGAAGGAGAAGGTGAAGTCTGGAGGGTGAATCAGAAGAAGAAGAAGAAGGAGAAGGAGAAGGTGAAGTCACGAGGGTGAAGCAGAAGAAGCAGAAGAAGTAGAAGGAGAAGGTGAAGTCTGGAGGGTGAAGCAGAAGAAGCAGAAGAAGGAGAAGGAGAAGGTGAAGTCTGAAGCGTGAAGCAGAGGAAGCAGAAGAAGGAGAAGGAGAAGGTGAAGTCTGGAGGGTGAATCGGAAGAAGTAGAAGAAGGAGAAGGAGAAGGTGAAGGCTGGAGGGTGAATCAGAAGAAGTAGAAGAAGGAGAAGGAGAAGGTGAAGTCTGGAGGGTGAATCAGAAGAAGCAGAAGAAGGAGAAGGAGAAGGTGAAGTCTGGAGGGAGAAGCAGAAGAAGAAGAAGAAGGAGAAGGAGAAGGTGAAGTCTGGAGGGTGAATCAGAAGAAGTAGAAGAAGGAGAAGGAAAAGGTGAAGTCTGGAGGGTGAATCAGAAGAAGTAGAAGAAGGAGAAGGAGAAGGTGAAGTCTGGAGGGTGAATCAGAAGAAGCAGAAGAAGGAGAAGGAGAAGGTGAAGTCTGGAGGGTGAATCAGAAGAAGTAGAAGAAGGAGAAGGAGAAGGTGTAGTCTGGAGGGTGAATCAGAAGAAGTAGACGAAGGAGAAGTAGAAGGTGAAGTCTGGAGGGTGAATCAGAAGAAGCAGAAGAAGGAGAAGGAGAAGGTGAGGTCTGGAGGGTGAATGAGAAGAAGTAGAAGAAGGAGAAGGAGAAGGTGAAGTCTGGAGGGTGAATCAGAAGAAGCAGAAGAAGGAGAAGGAGAAAGTGAAGTCTGGAGGGTGAATCAGAAGAAGCAGAAGAAGGAGAAGGAGAAGGTGAAGTATGGAGGGTGAATCAGAAGAAGCAGAAGAAGGAGAAGGAGAAGGTGAAGTCTGGAGGGTGAATCAGAAGAAGCAAAAGAAGTAGAAGGAGAAGGTGAAGTCTGGAGGGTGAATCAGAAGAAGTAGAAGAAGGAGAAGGAGAAGGTGAAGTCTGGAGGGTGAATCAGAAAAAGCAGAAGAAGGAGAAGGAGAAGGTGAAGTCAGGAGGGTGAATCAGAAGAAGTAGAAGAAGGAGAAGGAGAAGGTGAAGTCTGGAGGGTGAATCAGAAGAAGTAGAAGAAGGAGAAGGAGAAGGCGAAGTCTGGAGGGTGAATCAGAAGAAGCAGAAGAAGGAGAAGGAGAAGGTGAAGTCTGGAGGGTGAATCAGAAGAAGCAGAAGAAGGAGAAGGAGAAGATGAAGTCTGGAGGGTGAATCAGAAGAATTAGAAGAAGGAGAAGGAGAAGGTGAGGTCTGGAGGGTGAATCAGAAGAAGCAGAAGAAGGAGAAGGAGAAGGTGAAGTCTGAAGGGTGAATCAGAAGAAGCAGAAGAAGGAGAAGGAGAAGGTGAAGTCTGGAGGGTGAATCAGAAGAAGCAGAAGAAGGAGAAGGAGAAGGTGAAGTCTGGAGGGTGAATCAGAAGAAGCAGAAGAAGGAGAAGGAGAAGGTGAAGTCTGGAGGGTGAATCAGAAGAAGTAGAAGAAGGAGAAGGAGAAGGTGAAGTCTGGAGGGTGAATCAGAAGAATTAGAATAAGGAGAAGGAGAAGGTGAAGTCTGGAGGGTGAATCAGAAGAAGCAGAAGAAGGAGAAGGAGAAGGTGAAGTCTGGAGGGTGAATCAGAAGAAGAAGAAGAAGAGGAAGGAGAAGGTGAAGTCAGGAGGGTGAAGCAGAAGAAGCAGAAGAAGGAGAAGGAGAAGGTGAGGTCTGGAGGGTGAAGCAGAAGAAGCAGAAGAAGGAGAAGGAGAAGGTGAAGTCTGGAGGGTGAATCAGAAGAAGAAGAAGAAGGAGAAGGAGAAGGTGAAGTCAGGAGGGTGAAGCAGAAGAAGCAGAAGAAGGAGAAGGAGAAGGTGAAGTCTGGAGGGTGAAGCAGAAGAAGCAGAAGAAGGAGAAGGAGAAGGTGAAGTCTGGAGCGTGAAGCAGAAGAAGCAGAAGAAGGAGAAGGAGAAGGTGAAGTCTGGAGGGTGAATCAGCAGAAGTAGAAGAAGGAGAAGGAGAAGGTGAAGTCAGGAGGGTGAAGCAGAAGAAGCAGAAGAAGGAGAAGAAGAAGGTGAAGTCTGGAGGGTGAAGCAGAAGAAGCAGAAGAAGGAGAAGGATAAGGTGAAGACTGGAGGGGGAAGCAGAAGAAGCAGAAGAAGGAGAAGGAGAAAGTGAAGTCAGGAGGGTGAATCAGAAGAAGTAGAAGAAGGAGAAGGAAAAGGTGAGGTCTGGAGGGTGAATCAGAAGAAGTAGACGAAGGAGAAGTAGAAGGTGAAGTCTGGAGGGTGAATTAGAAGAAGCAGAAGAAGGAGAAGGAGAAGGTGAAGTCTGGAGGGTGAATGAGAAGAAGTAGAAGAAGGAGAAGGAGAAGGTGAAGTCTGGAGGGTGAATCAGAAGAAGCAGAAGAAGGAGAAGGAGAAAGTGAAGTCTGGAGGGTGAATCAGAAGAAGCAGAAGAAGGAGAAGGAGAAGGTGAAGTATGGAGGGTGAATCAGAAGAAGCAGAAGAAGGAGAAGGAGAAGGTGAAGTCTGGAGGGTGAATCAGAAGAAGCAGAAGAAGTAGAAGGAGAAGGTGAAGTCTGGAGGGTGAATCAGAAGAAGTAGAAAAAGGAGAAGGAGAAGGTGAAGTCTGGAGGTGAATCAGAAAAAAGCAGAAGAAGGAGAAGAAAAGGTGAAGTCAGGAGGGTGAATCAGAAGAAGGAGAAGGAGAAGTTGAAGTCTGGAGGGTGAATCAGAAGAATCAGAAGAAGGAGAAGGAGAAGGTGAAGTCTGGAGGGTGAATCAGAAGAAGCAGAAGAAAGAGAAGGAGAAGGTGAAGTCTGGAGGGTGAAGCAGAAGAAGCAGAAGAAGCAGAAGGAGAAGGTGAAGACTGGAGGGTGAATCAGAAGCAGTAGAAGCAGGAGAAGGAGAAGGTGAAGTCTGGGGGCTAATCAGAAGAAGTAGAAGAAGGAGAAGGAGAAGGTGAAGTCTGGAGGGTGAATCAGAAGAAGCAGAAGAAGGAGAAGGAGAAGGTGAAGTCTGGAGGGTGAATCAGAAGAAGCAGAAGAAGGAGAAGGAGAAGATGAAGTCTGGAGGGTGAATCAGAAGAAGTAGAAGAAGGAGAAGGAGAAGGTGAGGTCTGGAGGGTGAATCAGAAGAAGCAGAAGAAGGAGAAGGAGAAGGTGAAGTCTGGAGGGAGAATCAGAAGAAGTAGAAAAAGGAGAAGGAGAAGGTGAAGTCTGGAGGTGAATCAGAAAAAAGCAGAAGAAGGAGAAGAAAAGGTGAAGTCAGGAGGGTGAATCAGAAGAAGGAGAAGGAGAAGTTGAAGTCTGGAGGGTGAATCAGAAGAATCAGAAGAAGGAGAAGGAGAGGGTGAAGTCTGGAGGGTGAATCAGAAGAAGCAGAAGAAAGAGAAGGAGAAGGTGAAGTCTGGAGGGTGAAGCAGAAGAAGCAGAAGAAGCAGAAGGAGAAGGTGAAGACTGGAGGGTGAATCAGAAGCAGTAGAAGCAGGAGAAGGAGAAGGTGAAGTCTGGGGGCTAATCAGAAGAAGTAGAAGAAGGAGAAGGAGAAGGTGAAGTCTGGAGGGTGAATCAGAAGAAGCAGAAGAAGGAGAAGGAGAAGGTGAAGTCTGGAGGGTGAATCAGAAGAAGCAGAAGAAGGAGAAGGAGAAGATGAAGTCTGGAGGGTGAATCAGAAGAAGTAGAAGAAGGAGAAGGAGAAGGTGAGGTCTGGAGGGTGAATCAGAAGAAGCAGAAGAAGGAGAAGGAGAAGGTGAAGTCTGGAGGGTGAATCAGAAGAAGCAGAAGAAGGAGAAGGAGAAGGTGAAGTCTGGAGGGTGAATCAGAAGAAGAAGGAGAAGGAGAAGGCGAAGTCAGGAGGGTGAATCAGAAGAAGCAGCAGAAGGAGAAGGAGAAGGTGAAGTTAGGAGAGTGAATCAGAAGAAGCAGAAGAAGAAGGAGAAGGTGAAGTCAGGGGGGTGAAGCAGAAGAAGTAGAAGAAGGAGAAGGAGAAGGTGAAGTCAGGAGGGTGAAGCAGAAGAAGCAGAAGAAGGAGAAGGAGAAGGTGAAGTCTGGAAGGCGCAGCAGAAGAAGTAGAAGAAGGAGAAGGAGAAGGCGAAGTCTGGAGGGTGAATCAGAAGAAGCAGAAGAAGGAGAAGGAGAAGGTGAAGTCTGGAGGGTGAATCAGAAGAAGCAGAAGAAGGAGAAGGAGAAGATGAAGTCTGGAGGGTGAATCAGAAGAATTAGAAGAAGGAGAAGGAGAAGGTGAGGTCTGGAGGGTGAATCAGAAGAAGCAGAAGAAGGAGAAGGAGAAGGTGAAGTCTGAAGGGTGAATCAGAAGAAGCAGAAGAAGGAGAAGGAGAAGGTGAAGTCTGGAGGGTGAATCAGAAGAAGCAGAAGAAGGAGAAGGAGAAGGTGAAGTCTGGAGGGTGAATCAGAAGAAGCAGAAGAAGGAGAAGGAGAAGGTGAAGTCTGGAGGGTGAATCAGAAGAAGTAGAAGAAGGAGAAGGAGAAGGTGAAGTCTGGAGGGTGAATCAGAAGAATTAGAATAAGGAGAAGGAGAAGGTGAAGTCTGGAGGGTGAATCAGAAGAAGCAGAAGAAGGAGAAGGAGAAGGTGAAGTCTGGAGGGTGAATCAGAAGAAGAAGAAGAAGAGGAAGGAGAAGGTGAAGTCAGGAGGGTGAAGCAGAAGAAGCAGAAGAAGGAGAAGGAGAAGGTGAGGTCTGGAGGGTGAAGCAGAAGAAGCAGAAGAAGGAGAAGGAGAAGGTGAAGTCTGGAGGGTGAATCAGAAGAAGAAGAAGAAGGAGAAGGAGAAGGTGAAGTCAGGAGGGTGAAGCAGAAGAAGCAGAAGAAGGAGAAGGAGAAGGTGAAGTCTGGAGGGTGAAGCAGAAGAAGCAGAAGAAGGAGAAGGAGAAGGTGAAGTCTGGAGCGTGAAGCAGAAGAAGCAGAAGAAGGAGAAGGAGAAGGTGAAGTCTGGAGGGTGAATCAGCAGAAGTAGAAGAAGGAGAAGGAGAAGGTGAAGTCAGGAGGGTGAAGCAGAAGAAGCAGAAGAAGGAGAAGAAGAAGGTGAAGTCTGGAGGGTGAAGCAGAAGAAGCAGAAGAAGGAGAAGGATAAGGTGAAGACTGGAGGGGGAAGCAGAAGAAGCAGAAGAAGGAGAAGGAGAAAGTGAAGTCAGGAGGGTGAATCAGAAGAAGTAGAAGAAGGAGAAGGAAAAGGTGAGGTCTGGAGGGTGAATCAGAAGAAGTAGACGAAGGAGAAGTAGAAGGTGAAGTCTGGAGGGTGAATTAGAAGAAGCAGAAGAAGGAGAAGGAGAAGGTGAAGTCTGGAGGGTGAATGAGAAGAAGTAGAAGAAGGAGAAGGAGAAGGTGAAGTCTGGAGGGTGAATCAGAAGAAGCAGAAGAAGGAGAAGGAGAAAGTGAAGTCTGGAGGGTGAATCAGAAGAAGCAGAAGAAGGAGAAGGAGAAGGTGAAGTATGGAGGGTGAATCAGAAGAAGCAGAAGAAGGAGAAGGAGAAGGTGAAGTCTGGAGGGTGAATCAGAAGAAGCAGAAGAAGTAGAAGGAGAAGGTGAAGTCTGGAGGGTGAATCAGAAGAAGTAGAAAAAGGAGAAGGAGAAGGTGAAGTCTGGAGGTGAATCAGAAAAAAGCAGAAGAAGGAGAAGAAAAGGTGAAGTCAGGAGGGTGAATCAGAAGAAGGAGAAGGAGAAGTTGAAGTCTGGAGGGTGAATCAGAAGAATCAGAAGAAGGAGAAGGAGAAGGTGAAGTCTGGAGGGTGAATCAGAAGAAGCAGAAGAAAGAGAAGGAGAAGGTGAAGTCTGGAGGGTGAAGCAGAAGAAGCAGAAGAAGCAGAAGGAGAAGGTGAAGACTGGAGGGTGAATCAGAAGCAGTAGAAGCAGGAGAAGGAGAAGGTGAAGTCTGGGGGCTAATCAGAAGAAGTAGAAGAAGGAGAAGGAGAAGGTGAAGTCTGGAGGGTGAATCAGAAGAAGCAGAAGAAGGAGAAGGAGAAGGTGAAGTCTGGAGGGTGAATCAGAAGAAGCAGAAGAAGGAGAAGGAGAAGATGAAGTCTGGAGGGTGAATCAGAAGAAGTAGAAGAAGGAGAAGGAGAAGGTGAGGTCTGGAGGGTGAATCAGAAGAAGCAGAAGAAGGAGAAGGAGAAGGTGAAGTCTGGAGGGAGAATCAGAAGAAGTAGAAAAAGGAGAAGGAGAAGGTGAAGTCTGGAGGTGAATCAGAAAAAAGCAGAAGAAGGAGAAGAAAAGGTGAAGTCAGGAGGGTGAATCAGAAGAAGGAGAAGGAGAAGTTGAAGTCTGGAGGGTGAATCAGAAGAATCAGAAGAAGGAGAAGGAGAGGGTGAAGTCTGGAGGGTGAATCAGAAGAAGCAGAAGAAAGAGAAGGAGAAGGTGAAGTCTGGAGGGTGAAGCAGAAGAAGCAGAAGAAGCAGAAGGAGAAGGTGAAGACTGGAGGGTGAATCAGAAGCAGTAGAAGCAGGAGAAGGAGAAGGTGAAGTCTGGGGGCTAATCAGAAGAAGTAGAAGAAGGAGAAGGAGAAGGTGAAGTCTGGAGGGTGAATCAGAAGAAGCAGAAGAAGGAGAAGGAGAAGGTGAAGTCTGGAGGGTGAATCAGAAGAAGCAGAAGAAGGAGAAGGAGAAGATGAAGTCTGGAGGGTGAATCAGAAGAAGTAGAAGAAGGAGAAGGAGAAGGTGAGGTCTGGAGGGTGAATCAGAAGAAGCAGAAGAAGGAGAAGGAGAAGGTGAAGTCTGGAGGGTGAATCAGAAGAAGCAGAAGAAGGAGAAGGAGAAGGTGAAGTCTGGAGGGTGAATCAGAAGAAGAAGGAGAAGGAGAAGGCGAAGTCAGGAGGGTGAATCAGAAGAAGCAGCAGAAGGAGAAGGAGAAGGTGAAGTTAGGAGAGTGAATCAGAAGAAGCAGAAGAAGAAGGAGAAGGTGAAGTCAGGGGGGTGAAGCAGAAGAAGTAGAAGAAGGAGAAGGAGAAGGTGAAGTCAGGAGGGTGAAGCAGAAGAAGCAGAAGAAGGAGAAGGAGAAGGTGAAGTCTGGAAGGCGCAGCAGAAGAAGCAGAAGAAGGAGAAGGAGAAGGTGAAGTCTGGAGGGGGAAGCAGAAGAAGCAGAAGAAGGAGAAGGAGAAGGTGAAGTCTGGAGGGTGAATCAGAAGAAGAAGAAGAAGGAGAAGGAGAAGGTGAAGTCAGGAGGGTGAAGCAGAAGAAGCAGAAGAAGGAGAAGGAGAAGGTGAAGTCTGGAGGGTGAAGCAGAAGAAGCAGAAGAAGGAGAAGGAGAAGGTGAAGTCTGGAGCGTGAAGCAGAAGAAGCAGAAGAAGGAGAAGGAGAAGGTGAAGTCTGGAGGGTGAATCAGCAGAAGTAGAAGAAGGAGAAGGAGAAGGTGAAGTCAGGAGGGTGAAGCAGAAGAAGCAGAAGAAGGAGAAGGAGAAGGTGAAGTCTGGAGGGTGAAGCAGAAGAAGCAGAAGAAGGAGAAGGATAAGGTGAAGACTGGAGGGTGAAGCAGAAGAAGCAGAAGAAGGAGAAGGAGAAAGTGAAGTCAGGAGGGTGAATCAGAAGAAGTAGAAGAAGGAGAAGGAAAAGGTGAAGTCTGGAGGGTGAATCAGAAGAAGTAGACGAAGGAGAAGTAGAAGGTGAAGTCTGGAGGGTGAATTAGAAGAAGCAGAAGAAGGAGAAGGAGAAGGTGAAGTCTGGAGGGTGAATGAGAAGAAGTAGAAGAAGGAGAAGGAGAAGGTGAAGTCTGGAGGGTGAATCAGAAGAAGCAGAAGAAGGAGAAGGAGAAAGTGAAGTCTGGAGGGTGAATCAGAAGAAGCAGAAGAAGGAGAAGGAGAAGGTGAAGTATGGAGGGTGAATCAGAAGAAGCAGAAGAAGGAGAAGGAGAAGGTGAAGTCTGGAGGGTGAATCAGAAGAAGCAGAAGAAGTAGAAGGAGAAGGTGAAGTCTGGAGGGTGAATCAGAAGAAGTAGAAAAAGGAGAAGGAGAAGGTGAAGTCTGGAGGTGAATCAGAAAAAGCAGAAGAAGGAGAAGAAAAGGTGAAGTCAGGAGGGTGAATCAGAAGAAGCAGAAGAAGGAGAAGGAGAAGGTGAAGTCTGGAGGGTGAATCAGAAGAAGCAGAAGAAGGAGAAGGAGGAGGTGAAGACTGGAGGGCGAATCAGAAGAAGTAGAAGAAGGAGAAGGAGAAGGTGAAGTCTGGAGGGTGAATCAGAAGAAGTAGAAGAAGGAGAAGGAGAAGGCGAAGTCTGGAGGGTGAATCAGAAGAAGCAGAAGAAGGAGAAGGAGAAGGTGAAGTCAGGAGGGTGAAGCAGAAGAAGCAGAAGAAGGAAAAGGAGAAGGTGAAGTCTGGAGGGTGAATCAGAAGAAGCAGAAGAAGGAGAAGGAGAAGATGAAGTCTGGAGGGTGAATCAGAAGAAGCAGAATAAGGGGAAGGAGAAGGTGAAGTCTGGAGGGTGAATCAGAAGAAGCAGAAGAAGGAGAAGGAGAAGCGGAAGGTGAAGTCTGGAGGGTGAATCAGAAGAAGTAGAAGAATGAGAAGGAGAAGGTGAAGTCTGGAGGGTGAAGCAGAAGAAGTAGAAGAAGGAGAAGTAGAAGGTGAAGTCAGGAGGGTGAATCAGAAGAAGTAGAAGAAGGAGAAGGAGAAGGTGAAGTCAGGAGGGTGAATCAGAAGAAGGAGAAGGAGAAGGTGAAGTCTGGAGGGTGAATCAGAAGAATCAGAAGAAGGAGAAGGAGAAGGTGAAGTCTGGAGGGTGAATCAGAAGAAGCAGAAGAAAGAGAAGGAGAAGGTGAAGTCTGGAGGGTGAAGCAGAAGAAGCAGAAGAAGCAGAAGGAGGAGGTGAAGACTGGAGGGTGAATCAGAAGAAGTAGAAGCAGGAGAAGGAGAAGGTGAAGTCTGGGGGCCAATCAGAAGAAGTAAAAGAAGGAGAAGGAGAAGGTGAAGTCTGGAGGGTGAATCAGAAGAAGCAGAAGAAGGAGAAGGAGAAGGTGAAGTCTGGAGGGTGAATCAGAAGAAGCAGAAGAAGGAGAAGGAGAAGATGAAGTCTGGAGGGTGAATCAGAAGAAGTAGAAGAAGGAGAAGGAGAAGGTGAGGTCTGGAGGGTGAATCAGAAGAAGCAGAAGAAGGAGAAGGAGAAGGTGAAGTCTGGAGGGTGAATCAGAAGAAGCAGAAGAAGGAGAAGGAGAAGGTGAAGTCTGGAGGGTGAATCAGAAGAAGCAGAAGAAGGAGAAGGAGAAGGCGAAGTCAGGAGGGTGAATCAGAAGAAGCAGCAGAAGGAGAAGGAGAAGGTGAAGTTAGGAGAGTGAATCAGAAGAAGCAGAAGAAGGAGAAGGAGAAGGTGAAGTCAGGGGGGTGAAGCAGAAGAAGTAGAAGAAGGAGAAGGAGAAGGTGAAGTCAGGAGGGTGAAGCAGAAGAAGCAGAAGAAGGAGAAGGAGAAGGTGAAGTCTGGAAGGCGCAGCAGAAGAAGCAGAAGAAGGAGAAGGAGAAGGTGAAGTCTGGAGGGTGAAGCAGAAGAAGCAGAAGAAGGAGAAGGAGAAGGTGAAGTCTGGAGGGTGAATCAGAAGAAGAAGAAGAAGAGGAAGGAGAAGGTGAAGTCAGGAGGGTGAAGCAGAAGAAGCAGAAGAAGGAGAAGGAGAAGGTGAGGTCTGGAGGGTGAAGCAGAAGAAGCAGAAGAAGGAGAAGGAGAAGGTGAAGTCTGGAGCGTGAAGCAGAAGCAGCAGAAGAAGGAGAAGGAGAAGGTGAAGTCTGGAGGGTGAATCAGCAGAAGTAGAAGAAGGAGAAGGAGAAGGTGAAGTCAGGAGGGTGAAGCAGAAGAAGCAGAAGAAGGAGAAGGAGAAGGTGAAGTCTGGAGGGTGAAGCAGAAGAAGCAGAAGAAGGAGAAGGATAAGGTGAAGTCTGGAGGGTGAAGCAGAAGAAGCAGAAGAAGGAGAAGGAGAAAGTGAAGTCAGGAGGGTGAATCAGAAGAAGTAGAAGAAGGAGAAGGAAAAGGTGAAGTCTGGAGGGTGAATCAGAAGAAGTAGACGAAGGAGAAGTAGAAGGTGAAGTCTGGAGGGTGAATTAGAAGAAGCAGAAGAAGGAGAAGGAGAAGGTGAAGTCTGGAGGGTGAATGAGAAGAAGTAGAAGAAGGAGAAGGAGAAGGTGAAGTCTGGAGGGTGAATCAGAAGAAGCAGAAGAAGGAGAAGGAGAAAGTGAAGTCTGGAGGGTGAATCAGAAGAAGCAGAAGAAGGAGAAGGAGAAGGTGAAGTATGGAGGGTGAATCAGAAGAAGCAGAAGAAGGAGAAGGAGAAGGTGAAGTCTGGAGGGTGAATCAGAAGAAGCAGAAGAAGTAGAAGGAGAAGGTGAAGTCAGGAGGGTGAATCAGAATAAGTAGAAGAAGGAGAAGGAGAAGGTGAAGTCTGGAGGGTGAATCAGAAAAAGCAGAAGAAGGAGAAGGAGAAGGTGAAGTCAGGAGGGTGAATCAGAAGAAGCAGAAGAAGGAGAAGGAGAAGGTGAAGTCTGGAGGGTGAATCAGAAGAAGCAGAAGAAGGAGAAGGAGGAGGTGAAGACTGGAGGGTGAATCAGAAGAAGTAGAAGAAGGAGAAGGAGAAGGTGAAGTCTGGAGGGTGAATCAGAAGAAGTAGAAGAAGGAGAAGGAGAAGGCGAAGTCTGGAGGGTGAATCAGAAGAAGCAGAAGAAGGAGAAGGAGAAGGTGAAGTCTGGAGGGCGCAGCAGAAGAAGCAGAAGAAGGAGAAGGAGAAGGTGAAGTCTGGAGGGTGAAGCAGACGAAGCAGAAGAAGGAGAAGGAGAAGGTGAAGTCTGGAGGGTGAATCAGAAGAAGAAGAAGAAGGAGAAGGAGAAGGTGAAGTCACGAGGGTGAAGCAGAAGAAGCAGAAGAAGTAGAAGGAGAAGGTGAAGTCTGGAGGGTGAAGCAGAAGAAGCAGAAGAAGGAGAAGGAGAAGGTGAAGTCTGAAGCGTGAAGCAGAGGAAGCAGAAGAAGGAGAAGGAGAAGGTGAAGTCTGGAGGGTGAATCGGAAGAAGTAGAAGAAGGAGAAGGAGAAGGTGAAGGCTGGAGGGTGAATCAGAAGAAGTAGAAGAAGGAGAAGGAGAAGGTGAAGTCTGGAGGGTGAATCAGAAGAAGCAGAAGAAGGAGAAGGAGAAGGTGAAGTCTGGAGGGAGAAGCAGAAGAAGAAGAAGAAGGAGAAGGAGAAGGTGAAGTCTGGAGGGTGAATCAGAAGAAGTAGAAGAAGGAGAAGGAAAAGGTGAAGTCTGGAGGGTGAATCAGAAGAAGTAGAAGAAGGAGAAGGAGAAGGTGAAGTCTGGAGGGTGAATCAGAAGAAGCAGAAGAAGGAGAAGGAGAAGGTGAAGTCTGGAGGGTGAATCAGAAGAAGTAGAAGAAGGAGAAGGAGAAGGTGTAGTCTGGAGGGTGAATCAGAAGAAGTAGACGAAGGAGAAGTAGAAGGTGAAGTCTGGAGGGTGAATCAGAAGAAGCAGAAGAAGGAGAAGGAGAAGGTGAGGTCTGGAGGGTGAATGAGAAGAAGTAGAAGAAGGAGAAGGAGAAGGTGAAGTCTGGAGGGTGAATCAGAAGAAGCAGAAGAAGGAGAAGGAGAAAGTGAAGTCTGGAGGGTGAATCAGAAGAAGCAGAAGAAGGAGAAGGAGAAGGTGAAGTATGGAGGGTGAATCAGAAGAAGCAGAAGAAGGAGAAGGAGAAGGTGAAGTCTGGAGGGTGAATCAGAAGAAGCAAAAGAAGTAGAAGGAGAAGGTGAAGTCTGGAGGGTGAATCAGAAGAAGTAGAAGAAGGAGAAGGAGAAGGTGAAGTCTGGAGGGTGAATCAGAAAAAGCAGAAGAAGGAGAAGGAGAAGGTGAAGTCAGGAGGGTGAATCAGAAGAAGTAGAAGAAGGAGAAGGAGAAGGTGAAGTCTGGAGGGTGAATCAGAAGAAGTAGAAGAAGGAGAAGGAGAAGGCGAAGTCTGGAGGGTGAATCAGAAGAAGCAGAAGAAGGAGAAGGAGAAGGTGAAGTCTGGAGGGTGAATCAGAAGAAGCAGAAGAAGGAGAAGGAGAAGATGAAGTCTGGAGGGTGAATCAGAAGAATTAGAAGAAGGAGAAGGAGAAGGTGAGGTCTGGAGGGTGAATCAGAAGAAGCAGAAGAAGGAGAAGGAGAAGGTGAAGTCTGAAGGGTGAATCAGAAGAAGCAGAAGAAGGAGAAGGAGAAGGTGAAGTCTGGAGGGTGAATCAGAAGAAGCAGAAGAAGGAGAAGGAGAAGGTGAAGTCTGGAGGGTGAATCAGAAGAAGCAGAAGAAGGAGAAGGAGAAGGTGAAGTCTGGAGGGTGAATCAGAAGAAGTAGAAGAAGGAGAAGGAGAAGGTGAAGTCTGGAGGGTGAATCAGAAGAATTAGAATAAGGAGAAGGAGAAGGTGAAGTCTGGAGGGTGAATCAGAAGAAGCAGAAGAAGGAGAAGGAGAAGGTGAAGTCTGGAGGGTGAATCAGAAGAAGAAGAAGAAGAGGAAGGAGAAGGTGAAGTCAGGAGGGTGAAGCAGAAGAAGCAGAAGAAGGAGAAGGAGAAGGTGAGGTCTGGAGGGTGAAGCAGAAGAAGCAGAAGAAGGAGAAGGAGAAGGTGAAGTCTGGAGCGTGAAGCAGAAGCAGCAGAAGAAGGAGAAGGAGAAGGTGAAGTCTGGAGGGTGAATCAGCAGAAGTAGAAGAAGGAGAAGGAGAAGGTGAAGTCAGGAGGGTGAAGCAGAAGAAGCAGAAGAAGGAGAAGGAGAAGGTGAAGTCTGGAGGGTGAAGCAGAACAAGCAGAAGAAGGAGAAGGATAAGGTGAAGTCTGGAGGGTGAAGCAGAAGAAGCAGAAGAAGGAGAAGGAGAAAGTGAAGTCAGGAGGGTGAATCAGAAGAAGTAGAAGAAGGAGAAGGAAAAGGTGAAGTCTGGAGGGTGAATCAGAAGAAGTAGACGAAGGAGAAGTAGAAGGTGAAGTCTGGAGGGTGAATTAGAAGAAGCAGAAGAAGGAGAAGGAGAAGGTGAAGTCTGGAGGGTGAATGAGAAGAAGTAGAAGAAGGAGAAGGAGAAGGTGAAGTCTGGAGGGTGAATCAGAAGAAGCAGAAGAAGGAGAAGGAGAAAGTGAAGTCTGGAGGGTGAATCAGAAGAAGCAGAAGAAGGAGAAGGAGAAGGTGAAGTATGGAGGGTGAATCAGAAGAAGCAGAAGAAGGAGAAGGAGAAGGTGAAGTCTGGAGGGTGAATCAGAAGAAGCAGAAGAAGTAGAAGGAGAAGGTGAAGTCTGGAGGGTGAATCAGAAGAAGTAGAAGAAGGAGAAGGAGAAGGTGAAGTCTGGAGGGTGAATCAGAAAAAGCAGAAGAAGGAGAAGGAGAAGGTGAAGTCAGGAGGGTGAATCAGAAGAAGCAGAAGAAGGAGAAGGAGAAGGTGAAGTCTGGAGGGTGAATCAGAAGAAGCAGAAGAAGGAGAAGGAGGAGGTGAAGACTGGAGGGTGAATCAGAAGAAGTAGAAGAAGGAGAAGGAGAAGGTGAAGTCTGGAGGGTGAATCAGAAGAAGTAGAAGAAGGAGAAGGAGAAGGCGAAGTCTGGAGGGTGAATCAGAAGAAGCAGAAGAAGGAGAAGGAAAAGGTGAAGTCTGGAGGGCGCAGCAGAAGAAGCAGAAGAAGGAGAAGGAGAAGGTGAAGTCTGGAGGGTGAAGCAGACGAAGCAGAAGAAGGAGAAGGAGAAGGTGAAGTCTGGAGGGTGAATCAGAAGAAGAAGAAGAAGGAGAAGGAGAAGGTGAAGTCACGAGGGTGAAGCAGAAGAAGCAGAAGAAGTAGAAGGAGAAGGTGAAGTCTGGAGGGTGAAGCAGAAGAAGCAGAAGAAGGAGAAGGAGAAGGTGAAGTCTGGAGCGTGAAGCAGAGGAAGCAGAAGAAGGAGAAGGAGAAGGTGAAGTCTGGAGGGTGAATCGGAAGAAGTAGAAGAAGGAGAAGGAGAAGGTGAAGGCTGGAGGGTGAATCAGAAGAAGTAGAAGAAGGAGAAGGAGAAGGTGAAGTCTGGAGGGTGAATCAGAAGAAGCAGAAGAAGGAGAAGGAGAAGGTGAAGTCTGGAGGGAGAAGCAGAAGAAGAAGAAGAAGGAGAAGGAGAAGGTGAAGTCTGGAGGGTGAATCAGAAGAAGTAGAAGAAGGAGAAGGAAAAGGTGAAGTCTGGAGGGTGAATCAGAAGAAGTAGAAGAAGGAGAAGGAGAAGGTGAAGTCTGGAGGGTGAATCAGAAGAAGCAGAAGAAGGAGAAGGAGAAGGTGAAGTCTGGAGGGTGAATCAGAAGAAGTAGAAGAAGGAGAAGGAGAAGGTGTAGTCTGGAGGGTGAATCAGAAGAAGTAGACGAAGGAGAAGTAGAAGGTGAAGTCTGGAGGGTGAATCAGAAGAAGCAGAAGAAGGAGAAGGAGAAGGTGAAGTCTGGAGGGTGAATGAGAAGAAGTAGAAGAAGGAGAAGGAGAAGGTGAAGTCTGGAGGGTGAATCAGAAGAAGCAGAAGAAGGAGAAGGAGAAAGTGAAGTCTGGAGGGTGAATCAGAAGAAGCAGAAGAAGGAGAAGGAGAAGGTGAAGTATGGAGGGTGAATCAGAAGAAGCAGAAAAAGGAGAAGGAGAAGGTGAAGTCTGGAGGGTGAATCAGAAGAACCAAAAGAAGTAGAAGGAGAAGGTGAAGTCTGGAGGGTGAATCAGAAGAAGTAGAAGAAGGAGAAGGAGAAGGTGAAGTCTGGAGGGTGAATCAGAAAAAGCAGAAGAAGGAGAAGGAGAAGGTGAAGTCAGGAGGGTGAATCAGAAGAAGTAGAAGAAGGAGAAGGAGAAGGTGAAGTCTGGAGGGTGAATCAGAAGAAGTAGAAGAAGGAGAAGGAGAAGGCGAAGTCTGGAGGGTGAATCAGAAGAAGCAGAAGAAGGAGAAGGAGAAGGTGAAGTCTGGAGGGTGAATCAGAAGAAGCAGAAGAAGGAGAAGGAGAAGATGAAGTCTGGAGGGTGAATCAGAAGAATTAGAAGAAGGAGAAGGAGAAGGTGAGGTCTGGAGGGTGAATCAGAAGAAGCAGAAGAAGGAGAAGGAGAAGGTGAAGTCTGAAGGGTGAATCAGAAGAAGCAGAAGAAGGAGAAGGAGAAGGTGAAGTCTGGAGGGTGAATCAGAAGAAGCAGAAGAAGGAGAAGGAGAAGGTGAAGTCTGGAGGGTGAATCAGAAGAAGCAGAAGAAGGAGAAGGAGAAGGTGAAGTCTGGAGGGTGAATCAGAAGAAGTAGAAGAAGGAGAAGGAGAAGGTGAAGTCTGGAGGGTGAATCAGAAGAATTAGAATAAGGAGAAGGAGAAGGTGAAGTCTGGAGGGTGAATCAGAAGAAGCAGAAGAAGGAGAAGGAGAAGGTGAAGTCTGGAGGGTTAATCAGAAGAAGTAGAAGAAGGAGAAGGTGAAGTCTGGAGGGTGAATCAGAAGAAGCAGAAGAAGGAGAAGGAGAAGGTGAAGTCTGGAGGGTGAATCAGAAGAAGCAGAAGAAGGAGAAGGAGAAGGTGAAGTCTGGAGGGTGAATCAGAAGAAGCAGAAGAAGTAGAAGGAGAAGGTTATGTCTGGAGGGTGAATCAGAAGAAGTACAAGAAGGAGAAGGAGAAGGTGAAATCTGGAGGGTGAATCAGAAGAAGCAGAAGAAGGAGAAGGAGAAGGTGAAGTCAGGAGGGTGAATCAGAAGAAGCAGAAAAAGGAGAAGGAGAAGGTGAAGTCTGGAGGGTGAATCAGAAGAAGCAGAAGAAGGAGATGGAGAAGGTGAAGACTGGAGGGTGAATCAGAAGAAGTAGAAGAAGGAGAAGGAGAAGGTGAAGTCTGGAGGGTGAATCAGAAGAAGTAGAAGAGGGAGAAGGAGAAGGCGAAGTCTGGAGGGTGAATCAGAAGAAGCTGAAGAAGGAGAAGGAGAAGCTGAAGTCTGGAGGGTGAATCAGAAGAAGCAGAAGAAGGAGAAGGAGAAGATGAAGTTTGGAGGGTGAATCAGAAGAAGTAGAAGAAGGAGAAGGAGAAGGTGAGGTCTGGAGGGTGAATCAGAAGAAGCAGAAGAAGGAGAAGGAGAAGGTGAAGTCTGAAGGGTGAATCAGAAGATGCAGAAGAAGGAGAAGGAGAAGGTGAAGTCTGGAGGGTGAATCAGAAGAAGCAGAAGAAGGAGAAGGAGAAGGTGAAGTCTGGAGGGTGAATCAGAAGAAGCAGAAGAAGGAGAAGGAGAAGGTGAAGTCTGGAGGGTGAATCAGAAGAAGTAGTAGGAGGAGAAGGAGAAGGTGAAGTCTGGAGGGTGAATCAGAAGAAGTAGAAGAAGGAGAAGGAGAAGGTGATATCTGGAGGGTGAATCAGAAGAAGCAGAAGAAGGAGAAGGAGACGGTGAAGTCTGGAGGGTGAATCAGAAGAAGTAGAAGAAGGAGAAGGAGAAGGTGAAGTCTGGAGGGTGAATCAGAAGAAGCAGAAGAAGGAGAAGGAGAAGGTGAAGTCTGGAGGGTGAATCAGAAGAAGCAGAAGAAGGAGAAGGAGAAGATGAAGTCTGGAGGGTGAATCAGAAGAAGTAGAAGAAGGAGAAGGAGAAGGTGAGGTCTGGAGGGTGAATCAGAAGAAGCAGAAGAAGGAGAAGGAGAAGGTGAAGTCTGGAGGGTGAATCAGAAGAAGCAGAAGAAGGAGAAGGAGAAGGTGAAGTCTGGAGGGTGAATCATAAGAAGCAGAAGAAGGAGAAGGAGAAGGTGAAGTCAGGAGGGTGAATCAGAAGAAGCAGAAGAAGGAGAAGGAGAAGGTGGAGTTAGGAGGGTGAATCAGAAGAAGCAGAAGAAGGAGAAGGAGCAGGTGAAGTCAGGGGGGTGTAGCAGAAGAAGTAGAAGAAGGAGAAGGAGAAGGTGAAGTCAGGACGGTGAAGCAGAAGAAGCAGAAGAAGGAGAAGGAGAAGGTGAAGCCTGGAGGGCGCAGCAGAAGAAGCAGAAGAAGGAGAAGGAGAAGGTGAAGTCTGGAGTGTGAAGCAGAAGAAGCAGAAGAAGGAGAAGGAGAAGGTGATGTCTGGAGGGCGCAGCAGAAGAAGCAGAAGAAGGAGAATGAGAAGGTGAAGTCTGGAGGGTGAATCAGAAGAAGCAGAAGAAGGAGAAGGAGAAGGTGAAGTCTGGAGGTTGAATCAGAAGAAGTAGAAGAAGGAGAAGGAGAAGGTGAAGTCTGGAGGGTGAAGCAGAAGAAGTAGAAGAAGGAGAAGGAGAAGGTGAAGTCAGGAGGGTGAATCAGAAGAAGTAGAAGAAGGAGAAGGAGAAGGTGAAGTCAGGAGGGTGAATCAGAAGAAGCAGAAGAAGGAGAAGGAGAAGGTGAAGTCTGGAGGGTGAATCAGAAGAATCAGAAGAAGGAGAAGGAGAAGGTGAAGTCTGGAGGGTGAATCAGAAGAAGCAGAAGAAAGAGAAGGAGAAGGTGAAGTCTGGAGGGTGAAGCAGAAGAAACAGAAGAAGGAGAAGGAGAAGGTGAAGACTGGAGGGTGAATCAGAAGAAGTAGAAGAAGGAGAAGGAGAAGGTGAAGGCTGGAGGGTGAATCAGAAGAAGTAGAAGAAGGAGAAGGAGAAGTTGAAGTCTGGAGGGTGAATCAGAAGAAGCAGAAAAGGAGAAGGAGAAGGTGAAGTCTGGAGGGTGAATCAGAAGAAGCAGAAGAAGGAGAAGGAGAAGATGAAGTCTGGAGGGTGAATCAGAAGAAGTAGAAGAAGGAGAAGGAGAAGGTGAAGTCTGGAGGGTGAATCAGAAGAAGTAGAAGAAGGAGAAGGAGAAGATGAAGTCTGGAGGGTGAATCAGAAGAAACAGAAGAAGGAGAAGGAGAAGGTGAAGTCTGGAGGGTGAATCAGAAGAAGTAGAAGAAGGAGAAGGAGAAGGTGTAGTCTGGAGGGTGAATCAGAAGAAGTCGACGAAGGAGAAGGAGAAGGTGAAGTCTGGAGGGTGAATCAGAAGAAGCAGAAGAAGGAGAAGGAGAAGGTGAAGTCTGGAGGGTGAATCAGATGAAGTAGAAGAAGGAGAAGGAGAAGGTGAAGTCTGGAGGGTGAATCAGAAGAAGCAGAAGAAGGAGAAGGAGAAGGTGAAGTCTGGAGGGTGAATCAGAAGAAGCAGAAGAAGGAGAAGGAGAAGGTGAAGTCTGGAGGGTGAATCAGAAGAAGTAGAAGAAGGAGAAGGAGAAGTTGAAGTCTGGAGGGTGAAGCAGAGGAAGTAGAAGATGGAGAAGGAGAAGGTGAAGTCAGGAGGGTGAATCAGAAGAAGTAGAAGAAGGAGAAGGAGAAGGTGAAGTCAGGAGGGTGAATCAGAAGAAGCAGAAGAAGGAGATAGAGAAGGTGAAGTCTGGAGGGTGAATCAGAAGAATCAGAAGAAGGAGAAGGAGAAGGTGAAGTCTGGAGGGTGAATCAGCAGAAGTAGAAGAAGGAGAAGGAGAAGGTGAAGTCAGGAGGGTGAAGCAGAAGAAGCAGAAGAAGGAGAAGGAGAAGGTGAAGTCTGGAGGGTGAAGCAGAACAAGCAGAAGAAGGAGAAGGATAAGGTGAAGTCTGGAGGGTGAAGCAGAAGAAGCAGAAGAAGGAGAAGGAGAAAGTGAAGTCAGGAGGGTGAATCAGAAGAAGTAGAAGAAGGAGAAGGAAAAGGTGAAGTCTGGAGGGTGAATCAGAAGAAGTAGACGAAGGAGAAGTAGAAGGTGAAGTCTGGAGGGTGAATTAGAAGAAGCAGAAGAAGGAGAAGGAGAAGGTGAAGTCTGGAGGGTGAATGAGAAGAAGTAGAAGAAGGAGAAGGAGAAGGTGAAGTCTGGAGGGTGAATCAGAAGAAGCAGAAGAAGGAGAAGGAGAAAGTGAAGTCTGGAGGGTGAATCAGAAGAAGCAGAAGAAGGAGAAGGAGAAGGTGAAGTATGGAGGGTGAATCAGAAGAAGCAGAAGAAGGAGAAGGAGAAGGTGAAGTCTGGAGGGTGAATCAGAAGAAGCAGAAGAAGTAGAAGGAGAAGGTGAAGTCTGGAGGGTGAATCAGAAGAAGTAGAAGAAGGAGAAGGAGAAGGTGAAGTCTGGAGGGTGAATCAGAAAAAGCAGAAGAAGGAGAAGGAGAAGGTGAAGTCAGGAGGGTGAATCAGAAGAAGCAGAAGAAGGAGAAGGAGAAGGTGAAGTCTGGAGGGTGAATCAGAAGAAGCAGAAGAAGGAGAAGGAGGAGGTGAAGACTGGAGGGTGAATCAGAAGAAGTAGAAGAAGGAGAAGGAGAAGGTGAAGTCTGGAGGGTGAATCAGAAGAAGTAGAAGAAGGAGAAGGAGAAGGCGAAGTCTGGAGGGTGAATCAGAAGAAGCAGAAGAAGGAGAAGGAGAAGGTGAAGTCTGGAGGGCGCAGCAGAAGAAGCAGAAGAAGGAGAAGGAGAAGGTGAAGTCTGGAGGGTGAAGCAGACGAAGCAGAAGAAGGAGAAGGAGAAGGTGAAGTCTGGAGGGTGAATCAGAAGAAGAAGAAGAAGGAGAAGGAGAAGGTGAAGTCACGAGGGTGAAGCAGAAGAAGCAGAAGAAGTAGAAGGAGAAGGTGAAGTCTGGAGGGTGAAGCAGAAGAAGCAGAAGAAGGAGAAGGAGAAGGTGAAGTCTGGAGCGTGAAGCAGAGGAAGCAGAAGAAGGAGAAGGAGAAGGTGAAGTCTGGAGGGTGAATCGGAAGAAGTAGAAGAAGGAGAAGGAGAAGGTGAAGGCTGGAGGGTGAATCAGAAGAAGTAGAAGAAGGAGAAGGAGAAGGTGAAGTCTGGAGGGTGAATCAGAAGAAGCAGAAGAAGGAGAAGGAGAAGGTGAAGTCTGGAGGGAGAAGCAGAAGAAGAAGAAGAAGGAGAAGGAGAAGGTGAAGTCTGGAGGGTGAATCAGAAGAAGTAGAAGAAGGAGAAGGAAAAGGTGAAGTCTGGAGGGTGAATCAGAAGAAGTAGAAGAAGGAGAAGGAGAAGGTGAAGTCTGGAGGGTGAATCAGAAGAAGCAGAAGAAGGAGAAGGAGAAGGTGAAGTCTGGAGGGTGAATCAGAAGAAGTAGAAGAAGGAGAAGGAGAAGGTGTAGTCTGGAGGGTGAATCAGAAGAAGTAGACGAAGGAGAAGTAGAAGGTGAAGTCTGGAGGGTGAATCAGAAGAAGCAGAAGAAGGAGAAGGAGAAGGTGAAGTCTGGAGGGTGAATGAGAAGAAGTAGAAGAAGGAGAAGGAGAAGGTGAAGTCTGGAGGGTGAATCAGAAGAAGCAGAAGAAGGAGAAGGAGAAAGTGAAGTCTGGAGGGTGAATCAGAAGAAGCAGAAGAAGGAGAAGGAGAAGGTGAAGTATGGAGGGTGAATCAGAAGAAGCAGAAAAAGGAGAAGGAGAAGGTGAAGTCTGGAGGGTGAATCAGAAGAACCAAAAGAAGTAGAAGGAGAAGGTGAAGTCTGGAGGGTGAATCAGAAGAAGTAGAAGAAGGAGAAGGAGAAGGTGAAGTCTGGAGGGTGAATCAGAAAAAGCAGAAGAAGGAGAAGGAGAAGGTGAAGTCAGGAGGGTGAATCAGAAGAAGTAGAAGAAGGAGAAGGAGAAGGTGAAGTCTGGAGGGTGAATCAGAAGAAGTAGAAGAAGGAGAAGGAGAAGGCGAAGTCTGGAGGGTGAATCAGAAGAAGCAGAAGAAGGAGAAGGAGAAGGTGAAGTCTGGAGGGTGAATCAGAAGAAGCAGAAGAAGGAGAAGGAGAAGATGAAGTCTGGAGGGTGAATCAGAAGAATTAGAAGAAGGAGAAGGAGAAGGTGAGGTCTGGAGGGTGAATCAGAAGAAGCAGAAGAAGGAGAAGGAGAAGGTGAAGTCTGAAGGGTGAATCAGAAGAAGCAGAAGAAGGAGAAGGAGAAGGTGAAGTCTGGAGGGTGAATCAGAAGAAGCAGAAGAAGGAGAAGGAGAAGGTGAAGTCTGGAGGGTGAATCAGAAGAAGCAGAAGAAGGAGAAGGAGAAGGTGAAGTCTGGAGGGTGAATCAGAAGAAGTAGAAGAAGGAGAAGGAGAAGGTGAAGTCTGGAGGGTGAATCAGAAGAATTAGAATAAGGAGAAGGAGAAGGTGAAGTCTGGAGGGTGAATCAGAAGAAGCAGAAGAAGGAGAAGGAGAAGGTGAAGTCTGGAGGGTTAATCAGAAGAAGTAGAAGAAGGAGAAGGTGAAGTCTGGAGGGTGAATCAGAAGAAGCAGAAGAAGGAGAAGGAGAAGGTGAAGTCTGGAGGGTGAATCAGAAGAAGCAGAAGAAGGAGAAGGAGAAGGTGAAGTCTGGAGGGTGAATCAGAAGAAGCAGAAGAAGTAGAAGGAGAAGGTTATGTCTGGAGGGTGAATCAGAAGAAGTACAAGAAGGAGAAGGAGAAGGTGAAATCTGGAGGGTGAATCAGAAGAAGCAGAAGAAGGAGAAGGAGAAGGTGAAGTCAGGAGGGTGAATCAGAAGAAGCAGAAAAAGGAGAAGGAGAAGGTGAAGTCTGGAGGGTGAATCAGAAGAAGCAGAAGAAGGAGATGGAGAAGGTGAAGACTGGAGGGTGAATCAGAAGAAGTAGAAGAAGGAGAAGGAGAAGGTGAAGTCTGGAGGGTGAATCAGAAGAAGCAGAAGAAGTAGAAGGAGAAGGTGAAGTCTGGAGGGTGAAGCAGAAGAAGCAGAAGAAGGAGAAGGAGAAGGTGAAGTCTGGAGCGTGAAGCAGAGGAAGCAGAAGAAGGAGAAGGAGAAGGTGAAGTCTGGAGGGTGAATCGGAAGAAGTAGAAGAAGGAGAAGGAGAAGGTGAAGGCTGGAGGGTGAATCAGAAGAAGTAGAAGAAGGAGAAGGAGAAGGTGAAGTCTGGAGGGTGAATCAGAAGAAGCAGAAGAAGGAGAAGGAGAAGGTGAAGTCTGGAGGGAGAAGCAGAAGAAGAAGAAGAAGGAGAAGGAGAAGGTGAAGTCTGGAGGGTGAATCAGAAGAAGTAGAAGAAGGAGAAGGAAAAGGTGAAGTCTGGAGGGTGAATCAGAAGAAGTAGAAGAAGGAGAAGGAGAAGGTGAAGTCTGGAGGGTGAATCAGAAGAAGCAGAAGAAGGAGAAGGAGAAGGTGAAGTCTGGAGGGTGAATCAGAAGAAGTAGAAGAAGGAGAAGGAGAAGGTGTAGTCTGGAGGGTGAATCAGAAGAAGTAGACGAAGGAGAAGTAGAAGGTGAAGTCTGGAGGGTGAATCAGAAGAAGCAGAAGAAGGAGAAGGAGAAGGTGAAGTCTGGAGGGTGAATGAGAAGAAGTAGAAGAAGGAGAAGGAGAAGGTGAAGTCTGGAGGGTGAATCAGAAGAAGCAGAAGAAGGAGAAGGAGAAAGTGAAGTCTGGAGGGTGAATCAGAAGAAGCAGAAGAAGGAGAAGGAGAAGGTGAAGTATGGAGGGTGAATCAGAAGAAGCAGAAAAAGGAGAAGGAGAAGGTGAAGTCTGGAGGGTGAATCAGAAGAACCAAAAGAAGTAGAAGGAGAAGGTGAAGTCTGGAGGGTGAATCAGAAGAAGTAGAAGAAGGAGAAGGAGAAGGTGAAGTCTGGAGGGTGAATCAGAAAAAGCAGAAGAAGGAGAAGGAGAAGGTGAAGTCAGGAGGGTGAATCAGAAGAAGTAGAAGAAGGAGAAGGAGAAGGTGAAGTCTGGAGGGTGAATCAGAAGAAGTAGAAGAAGGAGAAGGAGAAGGCGAAGTCTGGAGGGTGAATCAGAAGAAGCAGAAGAAGGAGAAGGAGAAGGTGAAGTCTGGAGGGTGAATCAGAAGAAGCAGAAGAAGGAGAAGGAGAAGATGAAGTCTGGAGGGTGAATCAGAAGAATTAGAAGAAGGAGAAGGAGAAGGTGAGGTCTGGAGGGTGAATCAGAAGAAGCAGAAGAAGGAGAAGGAGAAGGTGAAGTCTGAAGGGTGAATCAGAAGAAGCAGAAGAAGGAGAAGGAGAAGGTGAAGTCTGGAGGGTGAATCAGAAGAAGCAGAAGAAGGAGAAGGAGAAGGTGAAGTCTGGAGGGTGAATCAGAAGAAGCAGAAGAAGGAGAAGGAGAAGGTGAAGTCTGGAGGGTGAATCAGAAGAAGTAGAAGAAGGAGAAGGAGAAGGTGAAGTCTGGAGGGTGAATCAGAAGAATTAGAATAAGGAGAAGGAGAAGGTGAAGTCTGGAGGGTGAATCAGAAGAAGCAGAAGAAGGAGAAGGAGAAGGTGAAGTCTGGAGGGTTAATCAGAAGAAGTAGAAGAAGGAGAAGGTGAAGTCTGGAGGGTGAATCAGAAGAAGCAGAAGAAGGAGAAGGAGAAGGTGAAGTCTGGAGGGTGAATCAGAAGAAGCAGAAGAAGGAGAAGGAGAAGGTGAAGTCTGGAGGGTGAATCAGAAGAAGCAGAAGAAGTAGAAGGAGAAGGTTATGTCTGGAGGGTGAATCAGAAGAAGTACAAGAAGGAGAAGGAGAAGGTGAAATCTGGAGGGTGAATCAGAAGAAGCAGAAGAAGGAGAAGGAGAAGGTGAAGTCAGGAGGGTGAATCAGAAGAAGCAGAAAAAGGAGAAGGAGAAGGTGAAGTCTGGAGGGTGAATCAGAAGAAGCAGAAGAAGGAGATGGAGAAGGTGAAGACTGGAGGGTGAATCAGAAGAAGTAGAAGAAGGAGAAGGAGAAGGTGAAGTCTGGAGGGTGAATCAGAAGAAGTAGAAGAGGGAGAAGGAGAAGGCGAAGTCTGGAGGGTGAATCAGAAGAAGCTGAAGAAGGAGAAGGAGAAGCTGAAGTCTGGAGGGTGAATCAGAAGAAGCAGAAGAAGGAGAAGGAGAAGATGAAGTTTGGAGGGTGAATCAGAAGAAGTAGAAGAAGGAGAAGGAGAAGGTGAGGTCTGGAGGGTGAATCAGAAGAAGCAGAAGAAGGAGAAGGAGAAGGTGAAGTCTGAAGGGTGAATCAGAAGATGCAGAAGAAGGAGAAGGAGAAGGTGAAGTCTGGAGGGTGAATCAGAAGAAGCAGAAGAAGGAGAAGGAGAAGGTGAAGTCTGGAGGGTGAATCAGAAGAAGCAGAAGAAGGAGAAGGAGAAGGTGAAGTCTGGAGGGTGAATCAGAAGAAGTAGTAGGAGGAGAAGGAGAAGGTGAAGTCTGGAGGGTGAATCAGAAGAAGTAGAAGAAGGAGAAGGAGAAGGTGATATCTGGAGGGTGAATCAGAAGAAGCAGAAGAAGGAGAAGGAGACGGTGAAGTCTGGAGGGTGAATCAGAAGAAGTAGAAGAAGGAGAAGGAGAAGGTGAAGTCTGGAGGGTGAATCAGAAGAAGCAGAAGAAGGAGAAGGAGAAGGTGAAGTCTGGAGGGTGAATCAGAAGAAGCAGAAGAAGGAGAAGGAGAAGATGAAGTCTGGAGGGTGAATCAGAAGAAGTAGAAGAAGGAGAAGGAGAAGGTGAGGTCTGGAGGGTGAATCAGAAGAAGCAGAAGAAGGAGAAGGAGAAGGTGAAGTCTGGAGGGTGAATCAGAAGAAGCAGAAGAAGGAGAAGGAGAAGGTGAAGTCTGGAGGGTGAATCATAAGAAGCAGAAGAAGGAGAAGGAGAAGGTGAAGTCAGGAGGGTGAATCAGAAGAAGCAGAAGAAGGAGAAGGAGAAGGTGGAGTTAGGAGGGTGAATCAGAAGAAGCAGAAGAAGGAGAAGGAGCAGGTGAAGTCAGGGGGGTGTAGCAGAAGAAGTAGAAGAAGGAGAAGGAGAAGGTGAAGTCAGGACGGTGAAGCAGAAGAAGCAGAAGAAGGAGAAGGAGAAGGTGAAGCCTGGAGGGCGCAGCAGAAGAAGCAGAAGAAGGAGAAGGAGAAGGTGAAGTCTGGAGTGTGAAGCAGAAGAAGCAGAAGAAGGAGAAGGAGAAGGTGATGTCTGGAGGGCGCAGCAGAAGAAGCAGAAGAAGGAGAATGAGAAGGTGAAGTCTGGAGGGTGAATCAGAAGAAGCAGAAGAAGGAGAAGGAGAAGGTGAAGTCTGGAGGTTGAATCAGAAGAAGTAGAAGAAGGAGAAGGAGAAGGTGAAGTCTGGAGGGTGAAGCAGAAGAAGTAGAAGAAGGAGAAGGAGAAGGTGAAGTCAGGAGGGTGAATCAGAAGAAGTAGAAGAAGGAGAAGGAGAAGGTGAAGTCAGGAGGGTGAATCAGAAGAAGCAGAAGAAGGAGAAGGAGAAGGTGAAGTCTGGAGGGTGAATCAGAAGAATCAGAAGAAGGAGAAGGAGAAGGTGAAGTCTGGAGGGTGAATCAGAAGAAGCAGAAGAAAGAGAAGGAGAAGGTGAAGTCTGGAGGGTGAAGCAGAAGAAACAGAAGAAGGAGAAGGAGAAGGTGAAGACTGGAGGGTGAATCAGAAGAAGTAGAAGAAGGAGAAGGAGAAGGTGAAGTCTGGAGGGTGAATCAGAAGAAGTAGAAGAAGGAGAAGGAGAAGTTGAAGTCTGGAGGGTGAATCAGAAGAAGCAGAAAAGGAGAAGGAGAAGGTGAAGTCTGGAGGGTGAATCAGAAGAAGCAGAAGAAGGAGAAGGAGAAGATGAAGTCTGGAGGGTGAATCAGAAGAAGTAGAAGAAGGAGAAGGAGAAGGTGAAGTCTGGAGGGTGAATCAGAAGAAGTAGAAGAAGGAGAAGGAGAAGATGAAGTCTGGAGGGTGAATCAGAAGAAACAGAAGAAGGAGAAGGAGAAGGTGAAGTCTGGAGGGTGAATCAGAAGAAGTAGAAGAAGGAGAAGGAGAAGGTGTAGTCTGGAGGGTGAATCAGAAGAAGTCGACGAAGGAGAAGGAGAAGGTGAAGTCTGGAGGGTGAATCAGAAGAAGCAGAAGAAGGAGAAGGAGAAGGTGAAGTCTGGAGGGTGAATCAGATGAAGTAGAAGAAGGAGAAGGAGAAGGTGAAGTCTGGAGGGTGAATCAGAAGAAGCAGAAGAAGGAGAAGGAGAAGGTGAAGTCTGGAGGGTGAATCAGAAGAAGCAGAAGAAGGAGAAGGAGAAGGTGAAGTCTGGAGGGTGAATCAGAAGAAGTAGAAGAAGGAGAAGGAGAAGTTGAAGTCTGGAGGGTGAAGCAGAGGAAGTAGAAGATGGAGAAGGAGAAGGTGAAGTCAGGAGGGTGAATCAGAAGAAGTAGAAGAAGGAGAAGGAGAAGGTGAAGTCAGGAGGGTGAATCAGAAGAAGCAGAAGAAGGAGATAGAGAAGGTGAAGTCTGGAGGGTGAATCAGAAGAATCAGAAGAAGGAGAAGGAGAAGGTGAAGTCTGGAGGGTGAAGCAGAAGAAGCAGAAGAAAGAGAAGGAGAAGGTGAAGTCTGGAGGGTGAAGCAGAAGAAACAGAAGAAGGAGAAGGAGAAGGTGAAGACTGGAGGGTGAATCAGAAGAAGTAGAAGAAGGAGAAGGAGAAGGTGAAGTC
The DNA here is from genome assembly GCF_052327205.1 of Somniosus microcephalus. NCBI lineage: Eukaryota > Metazoa > Chordata > Chondrichthyes > Squaliformes > Somniosidae > Somniosus > Somniosus microcephalus. The sequence continues at coordinate 212,996 of NW_028225378.1, forward strand.
TGTAGGGTGAATCAGAAGAAGCAGAAGAAGGAGAAGGAGAAGGTGAAGTCTGGAGGGTGAATCAGAAGAAGCAGAAGAAGGAGAAGGAGAAGGTGAAGTCTGGAGGGTGAATCAGAAGAAGCAGAAGAAGGAGAAGGAGAAGATGAAGTCTGGAGGGTGAATCAGAAGAAGTAGAAGAAGGAGAAGGAGAAGGTGAGGTCTGGAGGGTGAATCAGAAGAAGCAGAAGAAGGAGAAGGAGAAGGTGAAGTCTGGAGGGTGAATCAGAAGAAGTAGAAGAAGGAGAAGGAGAAGGTGAAGTCTGGAGGGTGAATCAGAAGAATCAGAAGAAGGAGAAGGAGAAGGTGAAGTCTGGAGGGTGAATCAGAAGAAGCAGAAGAAAGAGAAGGAGAAGGTGAAGTCTGGAGGGTGAAGCAGAAGAAACAGAAGAAGGAGAAGGAGAAGGTGAAGACTGGAGGGTGAATCAGAAGAAGTAGAAGAAGGAGAAGGAGAAGGTGAAGTCTGGAGGGTGAATCAGAAGAAGTAGAAGAAGGAGAAGGAGAAGTTGAAGTCTGGAGGGTGAATCAGAAGAAGCAGAAAAGGAGAAGGAGAAGGTGAAGTCTGGAGGGTGAATCAGAAGAATCAGAAGAAGGAGAAGGAGAAGATGAAGTCTGGAGGGTGAATCAGAAGAAGTAGAAGAAGGAGAAGGAGAAGGTGAAGTCTGGAGGGTGAATCAGAAGAAGTAGAAGAAGGAGAAGGAGAAGATGAAGTCTGGAGGGTGAATCAGAAGAAACAGAAGAAGGAGAAGGAGAAGGTGAAGTCTGGAGGGTGAATCAGAAGAAGTAGAAGAAGGAGAAGGAGAAGGTGTAGTCTGGAGGGTGAATCAGAAGAAGTCGACGAAGGAGAAGGAGAAGGTGAAGTCTGGAGGGTGAATCAGAAGAAGCAGAAGAAGGAGAAGGAGAAGGTGAAGTCTGGAGGGTGAATCAGATGAAGTAGAAGAAGGAGAAGGAGAAGGTGAAGTCTGGAGGGTGAATCAGAAGAAGCAGAAGAAGGAGAAGGAGAAGGTGAAGTCTGGAGGGTGAATCAGAAGAAGCAGAAGAAGGAGAAGGAGAAGGTGAAGTCTGGAGGGTGAATCAGAAAAGTAGAAGAAGGAGAAGGAGAAGTTGAAGTCTGGAGGGTGAAGCAGAGGAAGTAGAAGATGGAGAAGGAGAAGGTGAAGTCAGGAGGGTGAATCAGAAGAAGTAGAAGAAGGAGAAGGAGAAGGTGAAGTCAGGAGGGTGAATCAGAAGAAGCAAAAGAAGGAGATAGAGAAGGTGAAGTCTGGAGGGTGAATCAGAAGAATCAGAAGAAGGAGAAGGAGAAGGTGAAGTCTGGAGGGTGAAGCAGAAGAAGCAGAAGAAAGAGAAGGAGAAGGTGAAGTCTGGAGGGTGAAGCAGAAGAAACAGAAGAAGGAGAAGGAGAAGGTGAAGACTGGAGGGTGAATCAGAAGAAGTAGAAGAAGGAGAAGGAGAAGGTGAAGTCTGTAGGGTGAATCAGAAGAAGCAGAAGAAGGAGAAGGAGAAGGTGAAGTCTGGAGGGTGAATCAGAAGAAGCAGAAGAAGGAGAAGGAGAAGGTGAAGTCTGGAGGGTGAATCAGAAGAAGCAGAAGAAGGAGAAGGAGAAGATGAAGTCTGGAGGGTGAATCAGAAGAAGTAGAAGAAGGAGAAGGAGAAGGTGAGGTCTGGAGGGTGAATCAGAAGAAGCAGAAGAAGGAGAAGGAGAAGGTGAAGTCTGGAGGGTGAATCAGAAGAAGTAGAAGAAGGAGAAGGAGAAGGTGAGGCCTGGAGGGTGAATCAGAAGAAGCAGAAGAAGGAGAAGGAGAAGGTGAAGTCTGGAGGGTGAATCAGAAGAAGCAGAAGAAGGAGAAGGAGAAGGTGAAGTCTGGAGGGTGAATCAGAAGAAGGAGAAGGAGAAGGTGAAGTCAGGAGGGTGAATCAGAAGAAGAAGAAGAAGGAGAAGGAGAAGGTGAAGTTAGGAGGGTGAATCAGAAGAAGCAGAAGAAGGAGAAGGAGCAGGTGAAGTCAGGGGGGTGTAGCAGAAGAAGTAGAAGAAGGAGAAGGAGAAGGTGAAGTCAGGACAGTGAAGCAGAAGAAGCAGAAGAAGGAGAAGGAGAAGGTGAAGCCTGGAGGGCGCAGCAGAAGAAGCAGAAGAAGGAGAAGGTGAAGTCTGGAGTGTGAAGCAGAAGAAGCAGAAGAAGGAGAAGGAGAAGGTGAAGTCTGGAGGGCGCAGCAGAAGAAGCAGAAGAAGGAGAATGAGAAGGTGAAGTCTGGAGGGTGAATTTGAAGAAGCAGAAGAAGGAGAAGGAGAAGGTGAAGTCTGGAGGGTGAATCAGAAGAAGTAGAAGAAGGAGAAGGAGAAGGTGAAGTCAGGAGGGTGAATCAGAAGATGTAGAAGAAGGAGAAGGAGAAGGTGAAGTCAGGAGGGTGAATCGGAAGAAGCAGAAGAAGGAGAAGGAGAAGGTGAAGTCTGGAGGGTGAATCAGAAGAAGTAGAAGAAGGAGAAGGAGAAGTTGAAGTCTGGAGGGTGAATCATAAGAAGCAGAAGAAGGAGAAGGAGAAGGTGAAGTCTGGAGGGTGAATCAGAAGAAGCAGAAGAAGGAGAAGGAGAAGGTGAAGTCTGGAGGGTGAATCAGAAGAAGCAGAATAAGGAGAAGGAGAAGGTTAAGTCTGGAGGGTGAATCAGAAGAAGCAGAAGAAGGAGAAGGAGAAGGAGAAGTCTGGAGGGTGAATCAGAAGAAGTAGAAGAAGGAGAAGGTGAAGTCTGGAGGGTGAAGCAGAAGAAGTAGAAGAAGGAGAAGGAGAAGGTGAAGTCAGGAGGGTGAATCAGAAGAAGTAGAAGAAGGAGAAGGAGAAGGTGAAGTCAGGAGGGTGAATCAGAAGAAGCAGAAGAAGGAGATAGAGAAGGTGAAGTCTGGAGGGTGAATCAGAAGAATCAGAAGAAGGAGAAGGAGAAGGTGAAGTCTGGAGGGTGAAGCAGAAGAAGCAGAAGAAAGAGAAGGAGAAGGTGAAGTCTGGAGGGTGAAGCAGAAGAAACAGAAGAAGGAGAAGGAGAAGGTGAAGACTGGAGGGTGAATCAGAAGAAGTAGAAGAAGGAGAAGGAGAAGGTGAAGTCTGGAGGGTGAATCAGAAGAAGTAGAAGAAGGAGAAGGAGAAGGTGAAGTCTGGAGGGTGAATCAGAAGAAGCAGAAGAAGGAGAAGGAGAAGGTGAAGTCTGGAGGGTGAATCAGAAGAAGCAGAAGAAGGAGAAGGAGAAGATGAAGTCTGGAGGGTGAATCAGAAGAAGTAGAAGAAGGAGAAGGAGAAGGTGAGGTCTGGAGGGTGAATCAGAAGAAGCAGAAGAAGGAGAAGGAGAAGGTGAAGTCTGGAGGGTGAATCAGAAGAAGCAGAAGAAGGAGAAGGAGAAGGTGAAGTCTGGAGGGTGAATCATAAGAAGCAGAAGAAGGAGAAGGGGTAGGTGAAGTCAGGAGGGTGAATCAGAAGAAGCAGAAGAAGGAGAAGGAGAAGGTGAAGCCTGGAGGGCGCAGCAGAAGAAGCAGAAGAAGGAGAAGGAGAAGGTGAAGTCTGGAGTGTGAAGCAGAAGAAGCAGAAGAAGGAGAAGGAGCAGGTGAAGTCAGGGGGGTGTAGCAGAAGAAGTAGAAGAAGGAGAAGGAGAAGGTGAAGTCAGGACGGTGAAGCAGAAGAAGCAGAAGAAGGAGAAGGAGAAGGTGAAGCCTGGAGGGCGCAGCAGAAGAAGCAGAAGAAGGAGAAGGAGAAGGTGAAGTCTGGAGTGTGAAGCAGAAGAAGCAGAAGAAGGAGACGGAGAAGGTGAAGTCTGGAGGGCGCAGCAGAAGAAGCAGAAGAAGGAGAATGAGAAGGTGAAGTCTGGAGGGTGAATCAGAAGAAGCAGAAGAAGGAGAAGGAGAAGGTGAAGTCTGGAGGTTGAATCAGAAGAAGCAGAAGAAGGAGAAGGAGAAGGTGAAGTCTGGAGGGTGAATCAGAAGAATCAGAAGAAGGAGAAGGAGAAGGTGAAGTCTGGAGGGTGAATCAGAAGAAGCAGAAGAAAGAGAAGGAGAAGGTGAAGTCTGGAGGGTGAAGCAGAAGAAACAGAAGAAGGAGAAGGAGAAGGTGAAGACTGGAGGGTGAATCAGAAGAAGTAGAAGAAGGAGAAGGAGAAGGTGAAGTCTGGAGGGTGAATCAGAAGAAGTAGAAGAAGGAGAAGGAGAAGTTGAAGTCTGGAGGGTGAATCAGAAGAAGCAGAAAAGGAGAAGGAGAAGGTGAAGTCTGGAGGGTGAATCAGAAGAAGCAGAAGAAGGAGAAGGAGAAGATGAAGTCTGGAGGGTGAATCAGAAGAAGTAGAAGAAGGAGAAGGAGAAGGTGAAGTTTGGAGGGTGAATCAGAAGAAGTAGAAGAAGGAGAAGGAGAAGATGAAGTCTGGAGGGTGAATCAGAAGAAACAGAAGAAGGAGAAGGAGAAGGTGAAGTCTGGAGGGTGAATCAGAAGAAGTAGAAGAAGGAGAAGGAGAAGGTGTAGTCTGGAGGGTGAATCAGAAGAAGTCGAAGAAGGAGAAGGAGAAGGTGAAGTCTGGAGGGTGAATCAGAAGAAGCAGAAGAAGGAGAAGTAGATGGTGAAGTCTGGAGGGTGAATCAGATGAAGTAGAAGAAGGAGAAGGAGAAGGTGAAGTCTGGAGGGTGAATCAGAAGAAGCAGAAGAAGGAGAAGGAGAAGGTGAAGTCTGGAGGGTGAATCAGAAGAAGCAGAAGAAGGAGAAGGAGAAGGTGAAGTCTGGAGGGTGAATCAGAAGAAGTAGAAGAAGGAGAAGGAGAAGTTGAAGTCTGGAAGGTGAAGCAGAGGAAGTAGAAGATGGAGAAGGAGAAGGTGAAGTCAGGAGGGTGAATCAGAAGAAGTAGAAGAAGGAGAAGGAGATGGTGAAGTCAGGAGGGTGAATCAGAAGAAGCAGAAGAAGGAGATAGAGAAGGTGAAGTCTGGAGGGTGAATCAGAAGAATCAGAAGAAGGAGAAGGAGAAGGTGAAGTCTGGAGGGTGAAGCAGAAGAAGCAGAAGAAAGAGAAGGAGAAGGTGAAGTCTGGAGGGTGAAGCAGAAGAAACAGAAGAAGGAGAAGGAGAAGGTGAAGACTGGAGGGTGAATCAGAAGAAGTAGAAGAAGGAGAAGGAGAAGGTGAAGTCTGGAGGGTGAATCAGAAGAAGCAGAAGAAGGAGAAGGAGAAGGTGAAGTCTGGAGGGTGAATCACAAGAAGCAGAAGAAGGAGAAGGAGAAGGTGAAGTCTGGAGGGTGAATCAGAAGAAGCAGAAGAAGGAGAAGGAGAAGATGAAGTCTGGAGGGTGAATCAGAAGAAGTAGAAGAAGGAGAAGGAGAAGGTGAGGTCTGGAGGGTGAATCAGAAGAAGCAGAAGAAGGAGAAGGAGAAGGTGAAGTCTGGAGGGTGAATCAGAAGAAGCAGAAGAAGGAGAAGGAGAAGGTGAAGTCTGGAAGGTGAATCAGAAGAAGCGGAAGAAGGAGAAGGAGAAGGTGAAGTCAGGAGGGTGAATCAGAAGAAGCAGAATAAGGAGAAGGAGAAGGTGAAGTTAGGAGGGTGAATCAGAAGAAGCGGAAGAAGGAGAAGGAGCAGGTGAAGTCAGGGGGGTGTAGCAGAAGAAGTAGAAGAAGGAGAAGGAGAAGGTGAAGTCAGGACGGTGAAGCAGAAGAAGCAGAAGAAGGAGAAGGAGAAGGTGAAGCATGGAGGGCGCAGCAGAAGAAGCAGAAGAAGGAATAGGAGAAGGTGAAGTCTGGAGTGTGAAGCAGAAGAAGCAGAAGAAGGAGAAGGAGAAGGTGAAGTCTGGAGGGCGCAGCAGAAGAAGCAGAAGAAGGAGAATGAGAAGGTGAAGTCTGGAGGGTGAATCAGAAGAAGCAGAAGAAGGAGATGGAGAAGGTGAAGTCTGGAGGGTGAATCAGAAGAAGTAGAAGAAGGAGAAGGAGAAGGTGTAGTCTGGAGGGTGAATCAGAAGAAGGAGACGAAGGAGAAGGAGAAGGTGAAGTCTGGAGGGTGAATCAGAAGAAGCAGAAGAAGGAGAAGGAGAAGGTGAAGTCTGGAGGGTGAATCAGAAGAAGTAGAAGAAGGAGAAGGAGAAGGTGAAGTCTGGAGGGTGAATCAGAAGAAGCAGAAGAAGGAGAAGGAGAAGGTGAAGTCTGGAGGGTGAATCAGAAGAAGCAGAAGAAGGAGAAGGAGAAGGTGAAGTCTGGAGGGTGAATCAGAAGAAGTAGAAGAAGGAGAAGGAGAAGTTGAAGTCTGGAGGGTGAAGCAGAAGAAGTAGAAGATGGAGAAGAAGAAGGTGAAGTCAGGAGGGTGAATCAGAAGAAGTAGAAGAAGGAGAAGGAGAAGGTGAAGTCAGGAAGGTGAATCAGAAGAAGCAGAAGATGGAGAAGGAGAAGGTGAAGTCTGGAGGGTGAATCAGAAGAATCAGAAGAAGGAGAAGGAGAAGGTGAAGTCTGGAGGGTGAATCAGAAGAAGCAAAGGAAGGAGAAGGAGAAGGTGAAGTCTGGAGGGTGAATCAGAAGAAGCAGAATAAGGAGAAGGAGAAGTTGAAGTCTGGAGGGTGAATCAGAAGAAGCAGAATAAGGAGAAGGAGAAGGTGAAGTCTGGAGGGTGAATCAGAAGAAGCAGAAGAAGGAGAAGGAGAAGGTGAAGTCTGGAGGGTGAATCAGAAGAAGTAGAAGAAGGAGAAGGAGAAGGTGAAGTCTGGAGGGTGAATCAGAAGAAGCAGAAGAAGGAGAAGGAGAAGGTGAAGTCAGGAGGGTGAATCAGAAGAAGTAGAAGAAGGAGAAGGAGAAGGTGAAGTCAGTAGGGTGAATCAGAAGAAGCAGAAGAAGGAGAAGGAGAAGGTGAAGTCTGGAGGGTGAATCAGAAGAATCAGAAGAAGGAGAAGGAGAAGGTGAAGTCTGGAGGGTGAATCAGAAGAAGCAGAAGAAAGAGAAGGAGAAGGTGAAGTCTGGAGGGTGAAGCAGAAGAAATAGAAGAAGGAGAAGGAGAAGGTGAAGACTGGAGGGTGAATCAGAAGAAGTAGAAGAAGGAGAAGGAGAAGGTGAAGTCTGGAGGGTGAATCAGAAGAAGTAGAAGAAGGAGAAGGAGAAGGTGAAGTCTGGAGGGTGAATCAGAAGAAGCAGAAGAAGGAGAAGGAGAAGATGAAGTCTGGAGGGTGAATCAGAAGAAGTAGAAGAAGGAGAAGGAGAAGGTGAAGTCTGGAGGGTGAATCAGAAGTAGTAGAAGAAGGAGAAGGAGAAGGTGAAGTCTGGAGGGTGAATCAGAAGAAACAGAAGAAGGAGAAGGAGAAGGTGAAGTCTGGAGGGTGAATCAGAAGAAGTAGAAGAAGGAGAAGGAGAAGGTGTAGTCTGGAGGGTGAATCAGAAGAAGTAGACGAAGGAGAAGGAGAAGGTGAAGTCTGGAGGGTGAATCAGAAGAAGCAGAAGAAGGAGATGGAGAAGGTGAAGTCTGGAGGGTGAATCAGAAGAAGTAGAAGAAGGAGAAGGTGAAGGTGAAGTCTGGAGGGTGAATCAGAAGAAGCAGAAGAAGGAGAAGGAGAAGGTGAAGTCTGGAGGGTGAATCAGAAGAAGCAGAAGAAGGAGAAGGAGAAGGTGAAGTCTGGAGGGTGATTCAGAAGAAGCAGAATAAGGAGAAGGAGAAGGTGAAGTCTGGAGGGTGAATCAGAAGAAGCAGAAGAAGGAGAAGTAGAAGGTGAAGTCTGGAGGGTGAATCAGAAGAAGTAGAAGAAGGAGAAGGAGAAGGTGAAGTCTGGAGGGTGAATCAGAAGAAGTAGAAGAAGGAGAAGGAGAAGGTGAAGTCTGGAGGGTGAATCAGAAGAAGTAGAAGAAGGAGAAGGAGAAGGTGAAGTCTGGAGGGTGAAGCAGAAGAAGTAGAAGAAGGAGAAGGAGAAGGTGAAGTCAGGAGGGTGAATCAGAAGATGTAGAAGAAGGAGAAGGAGAAGGTGAAGTCAGGAGGGTGAATCAGAAGAAGCAGAAGAAGGAGAAGGAGAAGGTGAAGTCTGGAGGGTGAATCAGAAGAAGTAGAAGAAGGAGAAGGAGAAGGTGAAGTCTGGAGGGTGAATCAGAAGAAGCAGAAGAAGGAGAAGGAGAAGGTGAAGTCTGGAGGGTGAATCAGAAGAAGCAGAAGAAGGAGAAGGAGAAGGTGAAGTCTGGAGGGTGAATCAGAAGAAGCAGAAGAAGGAGAAGGAGAAGGTGAAGTCTGGAGGGTGAATCAGAAGAAGCAGAATAAGGAGAAGGAGAAGGTGAAGTCTGGAGGGTGAATCAGAAGAAGCAGAAGAAGGAGAAGGAGAAGGTGAAGTCTGGAGGGTGAATCAGAAGAAGTAGAAGAAGGAGAAGGAGAAGGTGAAGTCTGGAGGGTGAAGCTGAAGAAGTAGAAGAAGGAGAAGGAGAAGGTGAAGTCAGGAGGGTGAATCAGAAGAAGTAGAAGAAGGAGAAGGAGAAGGTGAAGTCAGGAGGGTGAATCAGAAGAAGCAGAAGAAGGAGATAGAGAAGGTGAAGTCTGGAGGGTGAATCAGAAGAATCAGAAGAAGGAGAAGGAGAAGGTGAAGTCTGGAGGGTGAAGCAGAAGAAGCAGAAGAAAGAGAAGGAGAAGGTGAAGTCTGGAGGGTGAAGCAGAAGAAACAGAAGAAGGAAAAGGAGAAGGTGAAGTCTGGAGGGTGAATCAGAAGAAGTAGAAGAAGGAGAAGGAGAAGGTGAAGTCTGGAGGGTGAATCGAAAGAAGCAGAATAAGGAGAAGGAGAAGGTGAAGTCTGGAGGGTGAATCAGAAGAAGCAGAAGAAGGAGAAGGAGAAGGTGAAGTCTGGAGGGTGAATCAGCAGAAGTAGAAGAAGGAGAAATAGAAGATGAAGTCTGGAGGGTGAATCAGAAGAAGTAGAAGAAGGAGAAGGAGAAGGTGAAGTCTGGAGGGTGAATCAGAAGAAGTAGAAGAAGGAGAAGGAGAAGATGAAGTCTGGAGGGTGAATCAGAAGAAACAGAAGAATGAGAAGGAGAAGGTGAAGTCTGGAGGGTGAATCAGAAGAAGTAGAAGAAGGAGAAGGAGAAGGTGTAGCCTGGAGGGTGAATCAGAAGAAGGAGACGAAGGAGAAGGAGAAGGTGAAGTCTGGAGGGTGAATCAGAAGAAGCAGAAGAAGGAGAAGGAGAAGGTGAAGTCTGGAGGGTGAATCAGAAGAAGTAGAAGAAGGAGAAGGAGAAGGTGAAGTCTGGAGGGTGAATCAGAAGAAGCAGAAGAAGGAGAAGGAGAAGGTGAAGTCTGGAGGGTGAATCAGAAGAAGCAGAAGAAGGAGAAGGAGAAGGTGAAGTCTGGAGGGTGAATCAGAAGAAGTAGAAGAAGGAGAAGGAGAAGTTGAAGTCTGGAGGGTGAAGCAGAAGAAGTAGAAGATGGAGAAGAAGAAGGTGAAGTCAGGAGGGTGAATCAGAAGAAGTAGAAGAAGGAGAAGGAGAAGGTGAAGTCAGGAGGGTGAATCAGAAGAAGCAGAAGATGGAGAAGGAGAAGGTGAAGTCTGGAGGGTGAATCAGAAGAATCAGAAGAAGGAGAAGGAGAAGGTGAAGTCTGGAGGGTGAATCAGAAGAAGCAAAGGAAGGAGAAGGAGAAGGTGAAGTCTGGAGGGTGAATCAGAAGAAGCAGAATAAGGAGAAGGAGAAGTTGAAGTCTGGAGGGTGAATCAGAAGAAGCAGAATAAGGAGAAGGAGAAGGTGAAGTCTGGAGGGTGAATCAGAAGAAGCAGAAGAAGGAGAATGAGAAGGTGAAGTCTGGAGGGTGAATCAGAAGAAGTAGAAGAAGGAGAAGGAGAAGGTGAAGTCTGGAGGGTGTATCAGAAGAAGCAGAAGAAGGAGAAGGAGAAGGTGAAGTCAGGAGGGTGAATCAGAAGAAGTAGAAGAAGGAGAAGGAGAAGGTGAAGTCTGGAGGGTGAATCAGAAGAAGCAGAAGAAGGAGAAGGAGAAGATGAAGTCTGGAGGGTGAATCAGAAGAAGTAGAAGAAGGAGAAGGAGAAGGTGAAGTCTGGAGGGTGAATCAGAAGTAGTAGAAGAAGGAGAAGGAGAAGGTGAAGTCTGGAGGGTGAATCAGAAGAAACAGAAGAAGGAGAAGGAGAAGGTGAAGTCTGGAGGGTGAATCAGAAGAAGTAGAAGAAGGAGAAGGAGAAGGTGTAGTCTGGAGGGTGAATCAGAAGAAGTAGACGAAGGAGAAGGAGAAGGTGAAGTCTGGAGGGTGAATCAGAAGAAGCAGAAGAAGGAGATGGAGAAGGTGAAGTCTGGAGGGTGAATCAGAAGAAGTAGAAGAAGGAGAAGGTGAAGGTGAAGTCTGGAGGGTGAATCAGAAGAAGCAGAAGAAGGAGAAGGAGAAGGTGAAGTCTGGAGGGTGAATCAGAAGAAGCAGAAGAAGGAGAAGGAGAAGGTGAAGTCTGGAGGGTGATTCAGAAGAAGCAGAATAAGGAGAAGGAGAAGGTGAAGTCTGGAGGGTGAATCAGAAGAAGCAGAAGAAGGAGAAGTAGAAGGTGAAGTCTGGAGGGTGAATCAGAAGAAGTAGAAGAAGGAGAAGGAGAAGGTGAAGTCTGGAGGGTGAATCAGAAGAAGTAGAAGAAGGAGAAGGAGAAGGTGAAGTCTGGAGGGTGAATCAGAAGAAGTAGAAGAAGGAGAAGGAGAAGGTGAAGTCTGGAGGGTGAAGCAGAAGAAGTAGAAGAAGGAGAAGGAGAAGGTGAAGTCAGGAGGGTGAATCAGAAGATGTAGAAGAAGGAGAAGGAGAAGGTGAAGTCAGGAGGGTGAATCAGAAGAAGCAGAAGAAGGAGAAGGAGAAGGTGAAGTCTGGAGGGTGAATCAGAAGAAGTAGAAGAAGGAGAAGGAGAAGGTGAAGTCTGGAGGGTGAATCAGAAGAAGCAGAAGAAGGAGAAGGAGAAGGTGAAGTCTGGAGGGTGAATCAGAAGAAGCAGAAGAAGGAGAAGGAGAAGGTGAAGTCTGGAGGGTGAATCAGAAGAAGCAGAAGAAGGAGAAGGAGAAGGTGAAGTCTGGAGGGTGAATCAGAAGAAGCAGAATAAGGAGAAGGAGAAGGTGAAGTCTGGAGGGTGAATCAGAAGAAGCAGAAGAAGGAGAAGGAGAAGGTGAAGTCTGGAGGGTGAATCAGAAGAAGTAGAAGAAGGAGAAGGAGAAGGTGAAGTCTGGAGGGTGAAGCTGAAGAAGTAGAAGAAGGAGAAGGAGAAGGTGAAGTCAGGAGGGTGAATCAGAAGAAGTAGAAGAAGGAGAAGGAGAAGGTGAAGTCAGGAGGGTGAATCAGAAGAAGCAGAAGAAGGAGATAGAGAAGGTGAAGTCTGGAGGGTGAATCAGAAGAATCAGAAGAAGGAGAAGGAGAAGGTGAAGTCTGGAGGGTGAAGCAGAAGAAGCAGAAGAAAGAGAAGGAGAAGGTGAAGTCTGGAGGGTGAAGCAGAAGAAACAGAAGAAGGAAAAGGAGAAGGTGAAGTCTGGAGGGTGAATCAGAAGAAGTAGAAGAAGGAGAAGGAGAAGGTGAAGTCTGGAGGGTGAATCAGAAGAAGCAGAATAAGGAGAAGGAGAAGGTGAAGTCTGGAGGGTGAATCAGAAGAAGCAGAAGAAGGAGAAGGAGAAGGTGAAATCTGGAGGGTGAATCAGCAGAAGTAGAAGAAGGAGAAATAGAAGATGAAGTCTGGAGGGTGAATCAGAAGAAGTAGAAGAAGGAGAAGGAGAAGGTGAAGTCTGGAGGGTGAATCAGAAGAAGTAGAAGAAGGAGAAGGAGAAGATGAAGTCTGGAGGGTGAATCAGAAGAAACAGAAGAATGAGAAGGAGAAGGTGAAGTCTGGAGGGTGAATCAGAAGAAGTAGAAGAAGGAGAAGGAGAAGGTGTAGTCTGGAGGGTGAATCAGAAGAAGGAGACGAAGGAGAAGGAGAAGGTGAAGTCTGGAGGGTGAATCAGAAGAAGCAGAAGAAGGAGAAGGAGAAGGTGAAGTCTGGAGGGTGAATCAGAAGAAGTAGAAGAAGGAGAAGGAGAAGGTGAAGTCTGGAGGGTGAATCAGAAGAAGCAGAAGAAGGAGAAGGAGAAGGTGAAGTCTGGAGGGTGAATCAGAAGAAGCAGAAGAAGGAGAAGGAGAAGGTGAAGTCTGGAGGGTGAATCAGAAGAAGTAGAAGAAGGAGAAGGAGAAGTTGAAGTCTGGAGGGTGAAGCAGAAGAAGTAGAAGATGGAGAAGAAGAAGGTGAAGTCAGGAGGGTGAATCAGAAGAAGTAGAAGAAGGAGAAGGAGAAGGTGAAGTCAGGAGGGTGAATCAGAAGAAGCAGAAGATGGAGAAGGAGAAGGTGAAGTCTGGAGGGTGAATCAGAAGAATCAGAAGAAGGAGAAGGAGAAGGTGAAGTCTGGAGGGTGAATCAGAAGAAGCAAAGGAAGGAGAAGGAGAAGGTGAAGTCTGGAGGGTGAATCAGAAGAAGCAGAATAAGGAGAAGGAGAAGTTGAAGTCTGGAGGGTGAATCAGAAGAAGCAGAATAAGGAGAAGGAGAAGGTGAAGTCTGGAGGGTGAATCAGAAGAAGCAGAAGAAGGAGAATGAGAAGGTGAAGTCTGGAGGGTGAATCAGAAGAAGTAGAAGAAGGAGAAGGAGAAGGTGAAGTCTGGAGGGTGTATCAGAAGAAGCAGAAGAAGGAGAAGGAGAAGGTGAAGTCAGGAGGGTGAATCAGAAGAAGTAGAAGAAGGAGAAGGAGAAGGTGAAGTCAGTAGGGTGAATCAGAAGAAGCAGAAGAAGGAGAAGGAGAAGGTGAAGTCTGGAGGGTGAATCAGAAGAATCAGAAGAAGGAGAAGGAGAAGGTGAAGTCTGGAGGGTGAATCAGAAGAAGCAGAAGAAAGAGAAGGAGAAGGTGAAGTCTGGAGGGTGAAGCAGAAGAAATAGAAGAAGGAGAAGGAGAAGGTGAAGACTGGAGGGTGAATCAGAAGAAGTAGAAGAAGGAGAAGGAGAAGGTGAAGTCTGGAGGGTGAATCAGAAGAAGTAGAAGAAGGAGAAGGAGAAGGTGAAGTCTGGAGGGTGAATCAGAAGAAGCAGAAGAAGGAGAAGGAGAAGATGAAGTCTGGAGGGTGAATCAGAAGAAGTAGAAGAAGGAGAAGGAGAAGGTGAAGTCTGGAGGGTGAATCAGAAGTAGTAGAAGAAGGAGAAGGAGAAGGTGAAGTCTGGAGGGTGAATCAGAAGAAACAGAAGAAGGAGAAGGAGAAGGTGAAGTCTGGAGGGTGAATCAGAAGAAGTAGAAGAAGGAGAAGGAGAAGGTGTAGTCTGGAGGGTGAATCAGAAGAAGTAGACGAAGGAGAATGAGAAGGTGAAGTCTGGAGGGTGAATCAGAAGAAGCAGAAGAAGGAGATGGAGAAGGTGAAGTCTGGAGGGTGAATCAGAAGAAGTAGAAGAAGGAGAAGGTGAAGGTGAAGTCTGGAGGGTGAATCAGAAGAAGCAGAAGAAGGAGAAGGAGAAGGTGAAGTCTGGAGGGTGAATCAGAAGAAGCAGAAGAAGGAGAAGGAGAAGGTGAAGTCTGGAGGGTGATTCAGAAGAAGCAGAATAAGGAGAAGGAGAAGGTGAAGTCTGGAGGGTGAATCAGAAGAAGCAGAAGAAGGAGAAGTAGAAGGTGAAGTCTGGAGGGTGAATCAGAAGAAGTAGAAGAAGGAGAAGGAGAAGGTGAAGTCTGGAGGGTGAATCAGAAGAAGTAGAAGAAGGAGAAGGAGAAGGTGAAGTCTGGAGGGTGAATCAGAAGAAGTAGAAGAAGGAGAAGGAGAAGGTGAAGTCTGGAGGGTGAAGCAGAAGAAGTAGAAGAAGGAGAAGGAGAAGGTGAAGTCAGGAGGGTGAATCAGAAGATGTAGAAGAAGGAGAAGGAGAAGGTGAAGTCAGGAGGGTGAATCAGAAGAAGCAGAAGAAGGAGAAGGAGAAGGTGAAGTCTGGAGGGTGAATCAGAAGAAGTAGAAGAAGGAGAAGGAGAAGGTGAAGTCTGGAGGGTGAATCAGAAGAAGCAGAAGAAGGAGAAGGAGAAGGTGAAGTCTGGAGGGTGAATCAGAAGAAGCAGAAGAAGGAGAAGGAGAAGGTGAAGTCTGGAGGGTGAATCAGAAGAAGCAGAAGAAGGAGAAGGAGAAGGTGAAGTCTGGAGGGTGAATCAGAAGAAGCAGAATAAGGAGAAGGAGAAGGTGAAGTCTGGAGGGTGAATCAGAAGAAGCAGAAGAAGGAGAAGGAGAAGGTGAAGTCTGGAGGGTGAATCAGAAGAAGTAGAAGAAGGAGAAGGAGAAGGTGAAGTCTGGAGGGTGAAGCTGAAGAAGTAGAAGAAGGAGAAGGAGAAGGTGAAGTCAGGAGGGTGAATCAGAAGAAGTAGAAGAAGGAGAAGGAGAAGGTGAAGTCAGGAGGGTGAATCAGAAGAAGCAGAAGAAGGAGATAGAGAAGGTGAAGTCTGGAGGGTGAATCAGAAGAATCAGAAGAAGGAGAAGGAGAAGGTGAAGTCTGGAGGGTGAAGCAGAAGAAGCAGAAGAAAGAGAAGGAGAAGGTGAAGTCTGGAGGGTGAAGCAGAAGAAACAGAAGAAGGAGAAGGAGAAGGTGAAGACTGGAGGGTGAATCAGAAGAAGTAGAAGAAGGAGAAGGAGAAGGTGAAGTCTGGAGGGTGAATCAGAAGAAGTAGAAGAAGGAGAAGGAGAAGGTGAAGTCTGGAGCGTGAATCAGAAGAAGCAGAAGAAGGAGAAGGAGAAGGTGAAGTCTGGAGGGTGAATCAGAAGAAGCAGAAGAAGGAGAAGGAGAAGGTGAAGTCTGGAGGGTGAATCAGAAGAAGCAGAAGAAGGAGAAGGAGAAGGTGAAGTCTGGAGGGTGAATCAGAAGAAGCAGAAGAAGGAGAAGGAGAAGGTGAAGTCAGGAGGGTGAATCAGAAGAAGCAGAAGAAGGAGAAGGAGCAGGTGAAGTCAGGGGGGTGAAGCAGAAGAAGTAGAAGAAGGAGAAGGAGAAGGTGAAGTCAGTACGGTGAAGCAGAAGAAGCAGAAGAAGGAGAAGGAGAAGGTGAAGCCTGGAGGGCGCAGCAGAAGAAGCAGAAGAAGGAGAAGGAGAAGGTGAAGTCTGGAGTGTGAAGCAGAAGAAGCAGAAGAAGGAGAAGGAGAAGGTGAAGTCTGGAGGGCGCAGCAGAAGAAGGAGAAGAAGGAGAATGAGAAGGTGAAGTCTGGAGGGTGAATCAGAAGAAGCAGAAGAAGGAGAAGGAGAAGGTGAAGTCTGGAGGGTGAATCAGAAGAAGTAGAAGAAGGAGAAGGAGAAGGTGAAGTCTGGAGGGTGAAGCAGAAGAAGTAGAAGAAGGAGAAGGAGAAGGTGAAGTCAGGAGGGTGAATCAGAAGAAGTAGAAGAAGGAGAAGGAGAAGGTGAAATCAGGAGGGTGAATCAGAAGAAGCAGAAGAAGGAGAAGGAGAAGGTGAAGTCTGGAGGGTGAATCAGAAGAATCAGAAGAAGGAGAAGGAGAAGGTGAAGTCTGGAGGGTGAATCAGAAGAAGCAGAAGAAGGAGAAGGAGAAGGTGAAGTCTGGAGGGTGAATCAGAAGAAGTAGAAGAAGGAGAAGGAGAAGGTGAAGTCTGGAGGGTGAATCAGAAGAAGCAGAAGAAGGAGAAGGAGAAGGTGAAGTCTGGAGGGTGAATCAGAAGAAGCAGAAGAAGGAGAAGGAGAAGGTGAAGTCTGGAGGGTGAATCAGAAGAAGTAGAAGAAGGAGAAATAGAAGATGAAGTCTGGAGGGTGAATCAGAAGAAGTAGAAGAAGGAGAAGGAGAAGGTGAAGTCTGGAGGGTGAATCAGAAGAAGTAGAAGAAGGAGAAGGAGAAGATGAAGTCTGGAGGGTGAATCAGAAGAAACAGAAGAATGAGAAGGAGAAGGTGAAGTCTGGAGGGTGAATCAGAAGAAGTAGAAGAAGGAGAAGGAGAAGGTGTAGTCTGGAGGGTGAATCAGAAGAAGGAGACGAAGGAGAAGGAGAAGGTGAAGTCTGGAGGGTGAATCAGAAGAAGCAGAAGAAGGAGAAGGAGAAGGTGAAGTCTGGAGGGTGAATCAGAAGAAGTAGAAGAAGGAGAAGGAGAAGGTGAAGTCTGGAGGGTGAATCAGAAGAAGCAGAAGAAGGAGAAGGAGAAGGTGAAGTCTGGAGGGTGAATCAGAAGAAGCAGAAGAAGGAGAAGGAGAAGGTGAAGTCTGGAGGGTGAATCAGAAGAAGTAGAAGAAGGAGAAGGAGAAGTTGAAGTCTGGAGGGTGAAGCAGAAGAAGTAGAAGATGGAGAAGAAGAAGGTGAAGTCAGGAGGGTGAATCAGAAGAAGTAGAAGAAGGAGAAGGAGAAGGTGAAGTCAGGAGGGTGAATCAGAAGAAGCAGAAGATGGAGAAGGAGAAGGTGAAGTCTGGAGGGTGAATCAGAAGAATCAGAAGAAGGAGAAGGAGAAGGTGAAGTCTGGAGGGTGAATCAGAAGAAGCAAAGGAAGGAGAAGGAGAAGGTGAAGTCTGGAGGGTGAATCAGAAGAAGCAGAATAAGGAGAAGGAGAAGTTGAAGTCTGGAGGGTGAATCAGAAGAAGCAGAATAAGGAGAAGGAGAAGGTGAAGTCTGGAGGGTGAATCAGAAGAAGCAGAAGAAGGAGAATGAGAAGGTGAAGTCTGGAGGGTGAATCAGAAGAAGTAGAAGAAGGAGAAGGAGAAGGTGAAGTCTGGAGGGTGTATCAGAAGAAGCAGAAGAAGGAGAAGGAGAAGGTGAAGTCAGGAGGGTGAATCAGAAGAAGTAGAAGAAGGAGAAGGAGAAGGTGAAGTCTGGAGGGTGAATCAGAAGAAGCAGAAGAAGGAGAAGGAGAAGATGAAGTCTGGAGGGTGAATCAGAAGAAGTAGAAGAAGGAGAAGGAGAAGGTGAAGTCTGGAGGGTGAATCAGAAGTAGTAGAAGAAGGAGAAGGAGAAGGTGAAGTCTGGAGGGTGAATCAGAAGAAACAGAAGAAGGAGAAGGAGAAGGTGAAGTCTGGAGGGTGAATCAGAAGAAGTAGAAGAAGGAGAAGGAGAAGGTGTAGTCTGGAGGGTGAATCAGAAGAAGTAGACGAAGGAGAAGGAGAAGGTGAAGTCTGGAGGGTGAATCAGAAGAAGCAGAAGAAGGAGATGGAGAAGGTGAAGTCTGGAGGGTGAATCAGAAGAAGTAGAAGAAGGAGAAGGTGAAGGTGAAGTCTGGAGGGTGAATCAGAAGAAGCAGAAGAAGGAGAAGGAGAAGGTGAAGTCTGGAGGGTGAATCAGAAGAAGCAGAAGAAGGAGAAGGAGAAGGTGAAGTCTGGAGGGTGATTCAGAAGAAGCAGAATAAGGAGAAGGAGAAGGTGAAGTCTGGAGGGTGAATCAGAAGAAGCAGAAGAAGGAGAAGTAGAAGGTGAAGTCTGGAGGGTGAATCAGAAGAAGTAGAAGAAGGAGAAGGAGAAGGTGAAGTCAGGAGGGTGAATCAGAAGAAGTAGAAGAAGGAGAAGGAGAAGGTGAAGTCAGGAGGGTGAATCAGAAGAAGCAGAAGAAGGAGATAGAGAAGGTGAAGTCTGGAGGGTGAATCAGAAGAATCAGAAGAAGGAGAAGGAGAAGGTGAAGTCTGGAGGGTGAAGCAGAAGAAGCAGAAGAAAGAGAAGGAGAAGGTGAAGTCTGGAGGGTGAAGCAGAAGAAACAGAAGAAGGAGAAGGAGAAGGTGAAGACTGGAGGGTGAATCAGAAGAAGTAGAAGAAGGAGAAGGAGAAGGTGAAGTCTGGAGGGTGAATCAGAAGAAGTAGAAGAAGGAGAAGGAGAAGGTGAAGTCTGGAGCGTGAATCAGAAGAAGCAGAAGAAGGAGAAGGAGAAGGTGAAGTCTGGAGGGTGAATCAGAAGAAGCAGAAGAAGGAGAAGGAGAAGGTGAAGTCTGGAGGGTGAATCAGAAGAAGCAGAAGAAGGAGAAGGAGAAGGTGAAGTCTGGAGGGTGAATCAGAAGAAGCAGAAGAAGGAGAAGGAGAAGGTGAAGTCAGGAGGGTGAATCAGAAGAAGCAGAAGAAGGAGAAGGAGCAGGTGAAGTCAGGGGGGTGAAGCAGAAGAAGTAGAAGAAGGAGAAGGAGAAGGTGAAGTCAGTACGGTGAAGCAGAAGAAGCAGAAGAAGGAGAAGGAGAAGGTGAAGCCTGGAGGGCGCAGCAGAAGAAGCAGAAGAAGGAGAAGGAGAAGGTGAAGTCTGGAGTGTGAAGCAGAAGAAGCAGAAGAAGGAGAAGGAGAAGGTGAAGTCTGGAGGGCGCAGCAGAAGAAGGAGAAGAAGGAGAATGAGAAGGTGAAGTCTGGAGGGTGAATCAGAAGAAGCAGAAGAAGGAGAAGGAGAAGGTGAAGTCTGGAGGGTGAATCAGAAGAAGTAGAAGAAGGAGAAGGAGAAGGTGAAGTCTGGAGGGTGAAGCAGAAGAAGTAGAAGAAGGAGAAGGAGAAGGTGAAGTCAGGAGGGTGAATCAGAAGAAGTAGAAGAAGGAGAAGGAGAAGGTGAAGTCAGGAGGGTGAATCAGAAGAAGCAGAAGAAGGAGAAGGAGAAGGTGAAGTCTGGAGGGTGAATCAGAAGAATCAGAAGAAGGAGAAGGAGAAGGTGAAGTCTGGAGGGTGAATCAGAAGAAGCAGAAGAAGGAGAAGGAGAAGGTGAAGTCTGGAGGGTGAATCAGAAGAAGTAGAAGAAGGAGAAGGAGAAGGTGAAGTCTGGAGGGTGAATCAGAAGAAGCAGAAGAAGGAGAAGGAGAAGGTGAAGTCTGGAGGGTGAATCAGAAGAAGCAGAAGAAGGAGAAGGAGAAGGTGAAGTCTGGAGGGTGAATCAGAAGAAGTAGAAGAAGGAGAAATAGAAGATGAAGTCTGGAGGGTGAATCAGAAGAAGTAGAAGAAGGAGAAGGAGAAGGTGAAGTCTGGAGGGTGAATCAGAAGAAGTAGAAGAAGGAGAAGGAGAAGATGAAGTCTGGAGGGTGAATCAGAAGAAACAGAAGAATGAGAAGGAGAAGGTGAAGTCTGGAGGGTGAATCAGAAGAAGTAGAAGAAGGAGAAGGAGAAGGTGTAGTCTGGAGGGTGAATCAGAAGAAGGAGACGAAGGAGAAGGAGAAGGTGAAGTCTGGAGGGTGAATCAGAAGAAGCAGAAGAAGGAGAAGGAGAAGGTGAAGTCTGGAGGGTGAATCAGAAGAAGTAGAAGAAGGAGAAGGAGAAGGTGAAGTCTGGAGGGTGAATCAGAAGAAGCAGAAGAAGGAGAAGGAGAAGGTGAAGTCTGGAGGGTGAATCAGAAGAAGCAGAAGAAGGAGAAGGAGAAGGTGAAGTCTGGAGGGTGAATCAGAAGAAGTAGAAGAAGGAGAAGGAGAAGTTGAAGTCTGGAGGGTGAAGCAGAAGAAGTAGAAGATGGAGAAGAAGAAGGTGAAGTCAGGAGGGTGAATCAGAAGAAGTAGAAGAAGGAGAAGGAGAAGGTGAAGTCAGGAGGGTGAATCAGAAGAAGCAGAAGATGGAGAAGGAGAAGGTGAAGTCTGGAGGGTGAATCAGAAGAATCAGAAGAAGGAGAAGGAGAAGGTGAAGTCTGGAGGGTGAATCAGAAGAAGCAAAGGAAGGAGAAGGAGAAGGTGAAGTCTGGAGGGTGAATCAGAAGAAGCAGAATAAGGAGAAGGAGAAGTTGAAGTCTGGAGGGTGAATCAGAAGAAGCAGAATAAGGAGAAGGAGAAGGTGAAGTCTGGAGGGTGAATCAGAAGAAGCAGAAGAAGGAGAATGAGAAGGTGAAGTCTGGAGGGTGAATCAGAAGAAGTAGAAGAAGGAGAAGGAGAAGGTGAAGTCTGGAGGGTGTATCAGAAGAAGCAGAAGAAGGAGAAGGAGAAGGTGAAGTCAGGAGGGTGAATCAGAAGAAGTAGAAGAAGGAGAAGGAGAAGGTGAAGTCTGGAGGGTGAATCAGAAGAAGCAGAAGAAGGAGAAGGAGAAGATGAAGTCTGGAGGGTGAATCAGAAGAAGTAGAAGAAGGAGAAGGAGAAGGTGAAGTCTGGAGGGTGAATCAGAAGTAGTAGAAGAAGGAGAAGGAGAAGGTGAAGTCTGGAGGGTGAATCAGAAGAAACAGAAGAAGGAGAAGGAGAAGGTGAAGTCTGGAGGGTGAATCAGAAGAAGTAGAAGAAGGAGAAGGAGAAGGTGTAGTCTGGAGGGTGAATCAGAAGAAGTAGACGAAGGAGAAGGAGAAGGTGAAGTCTGGAGGGTGAATCAGAAGAAGCAGAAGAAGGAGATGGAGAAGGTGAAGTCTGGAGGGTGAATCAGAAGAAGTAGAAGAAGGAGAAGGTGAAGGTGAAGTCTGGAGGGTGAATCAGAAGAAGCAGAAGAAGGAGAAGGAGAAGGTGAAGTCTGGAGGGTGAATCAGAAGAAGCAGAAGAAGGAGAAGGAGAAGGTGAAGTCTGGAGGGTGATTCAGAAGAAGCAGAATAAGGAGAAGGAGAAGGTGAAGTCTGGAGGGTGAATCAGAAGAAGCAGAAGAAGGAGAAGTAGAAGGTGAAGTCTGGAGGGTGAATCAGAAGAAGTAGAAGAAGGAGAAGGAGAAGGTGAAGTCTGGAGGGTGAATCAGAAGAAGTAGAAGAAGGAGAAGGAGAAGGTGAAGTCTGGAGGGTGAATCAGAAGAAGTAGAAGAAGGAGAAGGAGAAGGTGAAGTCTGGAGGGTGAAGCAGAAGAAGTAGAAGAAGGAGAAGGAGAAGGTGAAGTCAGGAGGGTGAATCAGAAGATGTAGAAGAAGGAGAAGGAGAAGGTGAAGTCAGGAGGGTGAATCAGAAGAAGCAGAAGAAGGAGAAGGAGAAGGTGAAGTCTGGAGGGTGAATCAGAAGAAGTAGAAGAAGGAGAAGGAGAAGGTGAAGTCTGGAGGGTGAATCAGAAGAAGCAGAAGAAGGAGAAGGAGAAGGTGAAGTCTGGAGGGTGAATCAGAAGAAGCAGAAGAAGGAGAAGGAGAAGGTGAAGTCTGGAGGGTGAATCAGAAGAAGCAGAAGAAGGAGAAGGAGAAGGTGAAGTCTGGAGGGTGAATCAGAAGAAGCAGAATAAGGAGAAGGAGAAGGTGAAGTCTGGAGGGTGAATCAGAAGAAGCAGAAGAAGGAGAAGGAGAAGGTGAAGTCTGGAGGGTGAATCAGAAGAAGTAGAAGAAGGAGAAGGAGAAGGTGAAGTCTGGAGGGTGAAGCTGAAGAAGTAGAAGAAGGAGAAGGAGAAGGTGAAGTCAGGAGGGTGAATCAGAAGAAGTAGAAGAAGGAGAAGGAGAAGGTGAAGTCAGGAGGGTGAATCAGAAGAAGCAGAAGAAGGAGATAGAGAAGGTGAAGTCTGGAGGGTGAATCAGAAGAATCAGAAGAAGGAGAAGGAGAAGGTGAAGTCTGGAGGGTGAAGCAGAAGAAGCAGAAGAAAGAGAAGGAGAAGGTGAAGTCTGGAGGGTGAAGCAGAAGAAACAGAAGAAGGAAAAGGAGAAGGTGAAGTCTGGAGGGTGAATCAGAAGAAGTAGAAGAAGGAGAAGGAGAAGGTGAAGTCTGGAGGGTGAATCAGAAGAAGCAGAATAAGGAGAAGGAGAAGGTGAAGTCTGGAGGGTGAATCAGAAGAAGCAGAAGAAGGAGAAGGAGAAGGTGAAGTCTGGAGGGTGAATCAGCAGAAGTAGAAGAAGGAGAAATAGAAGATGAAGTCTGGAGGGTGAATCAGAAGAAGTAGAAGAAGGAGAAGGAGAAGGTGAAGTCTGGAGGGTGAATCAGAAGAAGTAGAAGAAGGAGAAGGAGAAGATGAAGTCTGGAGGGTGAATCAGAAGAAACAGAAGAATGAGAAGGAGAAGGTGAAGTCTGGAGGGTGAATCAGAAGAAGTAGAAGAAGGAGAAGGAGAAGGTGTAGTCTGGAGGGTGAATCAGAAGAAGGAGACGAAGGAGAAGGAGAAGGTGAAGTCTGGAGGGTGAATCAGAAGAAGCAGAAGAAGGAGAAGGAGAAGGTGAAGTCTGGAGGGTGAATCAGAAGAAGTAGAAGAAGGAGAAGGAGAAGGTGAAGTCTGGAGGGTGAATCAGAAGAAGCAGAAGAAGGAGAAGGAGAAGGTGAAGTCTGGAGGGTGAATCAGAAGAAGCAGAAGAAGGAGAAGGAGAAGGTGAAGTCTGGAGGGTGAATCAGAAGAAGTAGAAGAAGGAGAAGGAGAAGTTGAAGTCTGGAGGGTGAAGCAGAAGAAGTAGAAGATGGAGAAGAAGAAGGTGAAGTCAGGAGGGTGAATCAGAAGAAGTAGAAGAAGGAGAAGGAGAAGGTGAAGTCAGGAGGGTGAATCAGAAGAAGCAGAAGATGGAGAAGGAGAAGGTGAAGTCTGGAGGGTGAATCAGAAGAATCAGAAGAAGGAGAAGGAGAAGGTGAAGTCTGGAGGGTGAATCAGAAGAAGCAAAGGAAGGAGAAGGAGAAGGTGAAGTCTGGAGGGTGAATCAGAAGAAGCAGAATAAGGAGAAGGAGAAGTTGAAGTCTGGAGGGTGAATCAGAAGAAGCAGAATAAGGAGAAGGAGAAGGTGAAGTCTGGAGGGTGAATCAGAAGAAGCAGAAGAAGGAGAATGAGAAGGTGAAGTCTGGAGGGTGAATCAGAAGAAGTAGAAGAAGGAGAAGGAGAAGGTGAAGTCTGGAGGGTGTATCAGAAGAAGCAGAAGAAGGAGAAGGAGAAGGTGAAGTCAGGAGGGTGAATCAGAAGAAGTAGAAGAAGGAGAAGGAGAAGGTGAAGTCAGTAGGGTGAATCAGAAGAAGCAGAAGAAGGAGAAGGAGAAGGTGAAGTCTGGAGGGTGAATCAGAAGAATCAGAAGAAGGAGAAGGAGAAGGTGAAGTCTGGAGGGTGAATCAGAAGAAGCAGAAGAAAGAGAAGGAGAAGGTGAAGTCTGGAGGGTGAAGCAGAAGAAATAGAAGAAGGAGAAGGAGAAGGTGAAGACTGGAGGGTGAATCAGAAGAAGTAGAAGAAGGAGAAGGAGAAGGTGAAGTCTGGAGGGTGAATCAGAAGAAGTAGAAGAAGGAGAAGGAGAAGGTGAAGTCTGGAGGGTGAATCAGAAGAAGCAGAAGAAGGAGAAGGAGAAGATGAAGTCTGGAGGGTGAATCAGAAGAAGTAGAAGAAGGAGAAGGAGAAGGTGAAGTCTGGAGGGTGAATCAGAAGTAGTAGAAGAAGGAGAAGGAGAAGGTGAAGTCTGGAGGGTGAATCAGAAGAAACAGAAGAAGGAGAAGGAGAAGGTGAAGTCTGGAGGGTGAATCAGAAGAAGTAGAAGAAGGAGAAGGAGAAGGTGTAGTCTGGAGGGTGAATCAGAAGAAGTAGACGAAGGAGAATGAGAAGGTGAAGTCTGGAGGGTGAATCAGAAGAAGCAGAAGAAGGAGATGGAGAAGGTGAAGTCTGGAGGGTGAATCAGAAGAAGTAGAAGAAGGAGAAGGTGAAGGTGAAGTCTGGAGGGTGAATCAGAAGAAGCAGAAGAAGGAGAAGGAGAAGGTGAAGTCTGGAGGGTGAATCAGAAGAAGCAGAAGAAGGAGAAGGAGAAGGTGAAGTCTGGAGGGTGATTCAGAAGAAGCAGAATAAGGAGAAGGAGAAGGTGAAGTCTGGAGGGTGAATCAGAAGAAGCAGAAGAAGGAGAAGTAGAAGGTGAAGTCTGGAGGGTGAATCAGAAGAAGTAGAAGAAGGAGAAGGAGAAGGTGAAGTCTGGAGGGTGAATCAGAAGAAGTAGAAGAAGGAGAAGGAGAAGGTGAAGTCTGGAGGGTGAATCAGAAGAAGTAGAAGAAGGAGAAGGAGAAGGTGAAGTCTGGAGGGTGAAGCAGAAGAAGTAGAAGAAGGAGAAGGAGAAGGTGAAGTCAGGAGGGTGAATCAGAAGATGTAGAAGAAGGAGAAGGAGAAGGTGAAGTCAGGAGGGTGAATCAGAAGAAGCAGAAGAAGGAGAAGGAGAAGGTGAAGTCTGGAGGGTGAATCAGAAGAAGTAGAAGAAGGAGAAGGAGAAGGTGAAGTCTGGAGGGTGAATCAGAAGAAGCAGAAGAAGGAGAAGGAGAAGGTGAAGTCTGGAGGGTGAATCAGAAGAAGCAGAAGAAGGAGAAGGAGAAGGTGAAGTCTGGAGGGTGAATCAGAAGAAGCAGAAGAAGGAGAAGGAGAAGGTGAAGTCTGGAGGGTGAATCAGAAGAAGCAGAATAAGGAGAAGGAGAAGGTGAAGTCTGGAGGGTGAATCAGAAGAAGCAGAAGAAGGAGAAGGAGAAGGTGAAGTCTGGAGGGTGAATCAGAAGAAGTAGAAGAAGGAGAAGGAGAAGGTGAAGTCTGGAGGGTGAAGCTGAAGAAGTAGAAGAAGGAGAAGGAGAAGGTGAAGTCAGGAGGGTGAATCAGAAGAAGTAGAAGAAGGAGAAGGAGAAGGTGAAGTCAGGAGGGTGAATCAGAAGAAGCAGAAGAAGGAGATAGAGAAGGTGAAGTCTGGAGGGTGAATCAGAAGAATCAGAAGAAGGAGAAGGAGAAGGTGAAGTCTGGAGGGTGAAGCAGAAGAAGCAGAAGAAAGAGAAGGAGAAGGTGAAGTCTGGAGGGTGAAGCAGAAGAAACAGAAGAAGGAGAAGGAGAAGGTGAAGACTGGAGGGTGAATCAGAAGAAGTAGAAGAAGGAGAAGGAGAAGGTGAAGTCTGGAGGGTGAATCAGAAGAAGTAGAAGAAGGAGAAGGAGAAGGTGAAGTCTGGAGCGTGAATCAGAAGAAGCAGAAGAAGGAGAAGGAGAAGGTGAAGTCTGGAGGGTGAATCAGAAGAAGCAGAAGAAGGAGAAGGAGAAGGTGAAGTCTGGAGGGTGAATCAGAAGAAGCAGAAGAAGGAGAAGGAGAAGGTGAAGTCTGGAGGGTGAATCAGAAGAAGCAGAAGAAGGAGAAGGAGAAGGTGAAGTCAGGAGGGTGAATCAGAAGAAGCAGAAGAAGGAGAAGGAGCAGGTGAAGTCAGGGGGGTGAAGCAGAAGAAGTAGAAGAAGGAGAAGGAGAAGGTGAAGTCAGTACGGTGAAGCAGAAGAAGCAGAAGAAGGAGAAGGAGAAGGTGAAGCCTGGAGGGCGCAGCAGAAGAAGCAGAAGAAGGAGAAGGAGAAGGTGAAGTCTGGAGTGTGAAGCAGAAGAAGCAGAAGAAGGAGAAGGAGAAGGTGAAGTCTGGAGGGCGCAGCAGAAGAAGGAGAAGAAGGAGAATGAGAAGGTGAAGTCTGGAGGGTGAATCAGAAGAAGTAGAAGAAGGAGAAGGAGAAGGTGAAGTCTGGAGGGTGAAGCAGAAGAAGTAGAAGAAGGAGAAGGAGAAGGTGAAGTCAGGAGGGTGAATCAGAAGAAGTAGAAGAAGGAGAAGGAGAAGGTGAAGTCAGGAGGGTGAATCAGAAGAAGCAGAAGAAGGAGAAGGAGAAGGTGAAGTCTGGAGGGTGAATCAGAAGAATCAGAAGAAGGAGAAGGAGAAGGTGAAGTCTGGAGGGTGAATCAGAAGAAGCAGAAGAAGGAGAAGGAGAAGGTGAAGTCTGGAGGGTGAATCAGAAGAAGTAGAAGAAGGAGAAGGAGAAGGTGAAGTCTGGAGGGTGAATCAGAAGAAGCAGAAGAAGGAGAAGGAGAAGGTGAAGTCTGGAGGGTGAATCAGAAGAAGCAGAAGAAGGAGAAGGAGAAGGTGAAGTCTGGAGGGTGAATCAGAAGAAGTAGAAGAAGGAGAAGGAGAAGGTGAAGTCTGGAGGGTGAAGCAGAAGAAGTAGAAGAAGGAGAAGGAGAAGGTGAAGTCAGGAGGGTGAATCAGAAGAAGTAGAAGAAGGAGAAGGAGAAGGTGAAGTCAGGAGGGTGAATCAGAAGAAGCAGAAGAAGGAGAAGGAGAAGGTGAAGTCTGGAGGGTGAATCAGAAGAATCAGAAGAAGGAGAAGGAGAAGGTGAAGTCTGGAGGGTGAATCAGAAGAAGCAGAAGAAAGAGAAGGAGAAGGTGAAGTCTGGAGGGTGAAGCAGAAGAAACAGAAGAAGGAGAAGAAGAAGGTGAAGACTGGAGGGTGAATCAGAAGAAGTAGAAGAAGGAGAAGGAGAAGGTGAAGTCTGGAGGGTGAATCAGAAGAAGTAGAAGAAGGAGAAGGAGAAGTTGAAGTCTGGAGGGTGAATCAGAAGAAGCAGAAGAAGGAGAAGGAGAAGGTGAAGTCTGGAGGGTGAATCAGAAGAAGCAGAAGAAGGAGAAGGAGAAGATGAAGTCCGGAGGGTGAATCAGAAGAAGTAGAAGAAGGAGAAGGAGAAGGTGAAGTCTGGAGGGTGAATCAGAAGAAGTAGAAGAAGGAGAAGGAGAAGATGAAGTCTGGAGGGTGAATCAGAAGAAACAGAAGAAGGAGAAGGAGAAGGTGAAGTCTGGAGGGTGAATCAGAAGAAGTAGAAGAAGGAGAAGGAGAAGGTGTCGTCTGGAGGGTGAATCAGAAGAAGTAGACGAAGGAGAAGGAGAAGGTGAAGTCTGGAGGGTGAATCAGAAGAAGCAGAAGAAGGAGAAGGAGAAGGTTAAGTCTGGAGGGTGAATCAGAAGAAGTAGAAGAAGGAGAAGGAGAAGGTGAAGTCTGGAGGGTGAATCAGAAGAAGCAGAAGAAGGAGAAGGAGAAGGTGAAGTCTGGAGGGTGAATCAGAAGAAGCAGAAGAAGGAGAAGGAGAATGTGAAGTCTGGAGGTGAATCAGAAGAAGCAGAATAAGGAGAAGGAGAAGGTGAAGTCTGGAGGGTGAATCAGAAGAAGCAGAAGAAGGAGAAGGAGAAGGTGAAGTCTGGAGGGTGAATCAGAAGAAGTAGAAGAAGGAGAAGGAGAAGATGAAGTCTGGAGGGTGAATCAGAAGAAGTAGAAGAAGGAGAAGGAGAAGGTGAAGTCTGGAGGGTGAATCAGAAGAAGGAGAAGAAGGAGAAGGAGAAGATGAAGTCTGGAGGGTGAATCAGAAGAAACAGAAGAAGGAGAAGGAGAAGGTGAAGTCTGGAGGGTGAATCAGAAGAAGTAGAAGAAGGAGAAGGAGAAGGTGTAGTCTGGAGGGTGAATCAGAAGAAGTAGACGAAGGAGAAGGAGAAGGTGAAGTCTGGAGGGTGAATCAGAAGAAGCAGAAGAAGGAGAAGGAGAAGGTGAAGTCTGGAGGGTGAATCAGAAGAAGTAGAAGAAGGAGAAGGAGAAGGTGAAGTCTGGAGGGTGAATCAGAAGAAGCAGAATAAGGAGAAGGAGAAGGTGAAGTCTGGAGGGTGAATCAGATGAATCAGAAGAAGGAGAAGGAGAAGGTGAAGTCTGGAGGGTGAATCAGAAGAAGCAGAAGAAAGAGAAGGAGAAGGTGAAGTCTGGAGGGTGAAGCAGAAGAAACAGAAGAAGGAGAAGAAGAAGGTGAAGACTGGAGGGTGAATCAGAAGAAGTAGAAGAAGGAGAAGGAGAAGGTGAAGTCTGGAGGGTGAATCAGAAGAAGTAGAAGAAGGAGAAGGAGAAGTTGAAGTCTGGAGGGTGAATCAGAAGAAGCAGAAGAAGGAGAAGGAGAAGGTGAAGTCTGGAGGGTGAATCAGAAGAAGCAGAAGAAGGAGAAGGAGAAGATGAAGTCCGGAGGGTGAATCAGAAGAAGTAGAAGAAGGAGAAGGAGAAGGTGAAGTCTGGAGGGTGAATCAGAAGAAGTAGAAGAAGGAGAAGGAGAAGATGAAGTCTGGAGGGTGAATCAGAAGAAACAGAAGAAGGAGAAGGAGAAGGTGAAGTCTGGAGGGTGAATCAGAAGAAGTAGAAGAAGGAGAAGGAGAAGGTGTCGTCTGGAGGGTGAATCAGAAGAAGTAGACGAAGGAGAAGGAGAAGGTGAAGTCTGGAGGGTGAATCAGAAGAAGCAGAAGAAGGAGAAGGAGAAGGTTAAGTCTGGAGGGTGAATCAGAAGAAGTAGAAGAAGGAGAAGGAGAAGGTGAAGTCTGGAGGGTGAATCAGAAGAAGCAGAAGAAGGAGAAGGAGAAGGTGAAGTCTGGAGGGTGAATCAGAAGAAGCAGAAGAAGGAGAAGGAGAATGTGAAGTCTGGAGGTGAATCAGAAGAAGCAGAATAAGGAGAAGGAGAAGGTGAAGTCTGGAGGGTGAATCAGAAGAAGCAGAAGAAGGAGAAGGAGAAGGTGAAGTCTGGAGGGTGAATCAGAAGAAGTAGAAGAAGGAGAAGGAGAAGATGAAGTCTGGAGGGTGAATCAGAAGAAGTAGAAGAAGGAGAAGGAGAAGGTGAAGTCTGGAGGGTGAATCAGAAGAAGGAGAAGAAGGAGAAGGAGAAGATGAAGTCTGGAGGGTGAATCAGAAGAAACAGAAGAAGGAGAAGGAGAAGGTGAAGTCTGGAGGGTGAATCAGAAGAAGTAGAAGAAGGAGAAGGAGAAGGTGTAGTCTGGAGGGTGAATCAGAAGAAGTAGACGAAGGAGAAGGAGAAGGTGAAGTCTGGAGGGTGAATCAGAAGAAGCAGAAGAAGGAGAAGGAGAAGGTGAAGTCTGGAGGGTGAATCAGAAGAAGTAGAAGAAGGAGAAGGAGAAGGTGAAGTCTGGAGGGTGAATCAGAAGAAGCAGAATAAGGAGAAGGAGAAGGTGAAGTCTGGAGGGTGAATCAGAAGAAGCAGAAGAAGGAGAAGGAGAAGGTGAAGTCTGGAGGGTGAATCAGAAGAAGTAAAAGAAGGAGAAATAGAAGATGAAGTCTGGAGGGTGAATCAGAAGAAGTAGAAGAAGGAGAAGGAGAAGGTGAAGTCTGGAGGGTGAATCAGAAGAAGTAGAAGAAGGAGAAGGAGAAGATGAAGTCTGGAGGGTGAATCAGAAGAAACAGAAGAATGAGAAGGAGAAGGTGAAGTCTGGAGGGTGAATCAGAAGAAGTAGAAGAAGGAGAAGGAGAAGGTGTAGTCTGGAGGGTGAATCAGAAGAAGGAGACGAAGGAGAAGGAGAAGGTGAAGTCTAGAGGGTGAATCAGAAGAAGCAGAAGAAGGAGAAGGAGAAGGTGAAGTCTGGAGGGTGAATCAGAAGAAGTAGAAGAAGGAGAAGGAGAAGGTGAAGTCTGGAGGGTGAATCAGAAGAAGCAGAAGAAGGAGAAGGAGAAGGTGAAGTCTGGAGGGTGAATCAGAAGAAGCAGAAGAAGGAGAAGGAGAAGGTGAAGTCTGGAGGGTGAATCAGAAGAAGTAGAAGAAGGAGAAGGAGAAGTTGAAGTCTGGAGGGTGAAGCAGAAGAAGTAGAAGATGGAGAAGGAGAAGGTGAAGTCAGGAGGGTGAATCAGAAGAAGTAGAAGAAGGAGAAGGAGAAGGTGAAGTCAGGAGGGTGAATCAGAAGAAGCAGAAGATGGAGAAGGAGAAGGTGAAGTCTGGAGGTTGAATCAGAAGAATCAGAAGAAGGAGAAGGAGAAGGTGAAGTCTGGAGGGTGAATCAGAAGAAGCAAAGGAAGGAGAAGGAGAAGGTGAAGTCTGGAGGGTGAATCAGAAGAAGCAGAATAAGGAGAAGGAGAAGTTGAAGTCTGGAGGGTGAATCAGAAGAAGCAGAATAAGGAGAAGGAGAAGGTGAAGTCTGGAGGGTGAATCAGAAGAAGCAGAAGAAGGAGAAGGAGAAGGTGAAGTCTGGAGGGTGAATCAGAAGAAGTAGAAGAAGGAGAAGGAGAAGGTGAAGTCTGGAGGGTGAATCAGAAGAAGCAGAAGAAGGAGAAGGAGAAGGTGAAGTCAGGAGGGTGAATCAGAAGAAGTAGAAGAAGGAGAAGGAGAAGGTGAAGTCAGTAGGGTGAATCAGAAGAAGCAGAAGAAGGAGAAGGAGAAGGTGAAGTCTGGAGGGTGAATCAGAAGAATCAGAAGAAGGAGAAGGAGAAGGTGAAGTCTGGAGGGTGAATCAGAAGAAGCAGAAGAAAGAGAAGGAGAAGGTGAAGTCTGGAGGGTGAAGCAGAAGAAACAGAAGAAGGAGAAGGAGAAGGTGAAGACTGGAGGGTGAATCAGAAGAAGTAGAAGAAGGAGAAGGAGAAGGTGAAGTCTGGAGGGTGAATCAGAAGAAGTAGAAGAAGGAGAAGGAGAAGGTGAAGTCTGGAGGGTGAATCAGAAGAAGCAGAAGAAGGAGAAGGAGAAGATGAAGTCTGGAGGGTGAATCAGAAGAAGTAGAAGAAGGAGAAGGAGAAGGTGAAGTCTGGAGGGTGAATCAGAAGTAGTAGAAGAAGGAGAAGGAGAAGGTGAAGTCTGGAGGGTGAATCAGAAGAAACAGAAGAAGGAGAAGGAGAAGGTGAAGTCTGGAGGGTGAATCAGAAGAAGTAGAAGAAGGAGAAGGAGAAGGTGTAGTCTGGAGGGTGAATCAGAAGAAGTAGACGAAGGAGAAGGAGAAGGTGAAGTCTGGAGGGTGAATCAGAAGAAGTAGAAGAAGGAGAAGGAGAAGATGAAGTCTGGAGGGTGAATCAGAAGAAGTAGAAGAAGGAGAAGGAGAAGGTGAAGTCTGGAGGGTGAATCAGAAGAAGGAGAAGAAGGAGAAGGAGAAGATGAAGTCTGGAGGGTGAATCAGAAGAAGTAGAAGAAGGAGAAGGAGAAGGTGAAGTCTGGAGGGTGAATCAGAAGAAGGAGAAGAAGGAGAAGGAGAAGATGAAGTCTGGAGGGTGAATCAGAAGAAGTAGAAGAAGGAGAAGGAGAAGGTGAAGTCTGGAGGGTGAATCAGAAGAAGGAGAAGAAGGAGAAGGAGAAGATGAAGTCTGGAGGGTGAATCAGAAGAAACAGAAGAAGGAGAAGGAGAAGGTGAAGTCTGGAGGGTGAATCAGAAGAAGTAGAAGAAGGAGAAGGAGAAGGTGTAGTCTGGAGGGTGAATCAGAAGAAGTAGACGAAGGAGAAGGAGAAGGTGAAGTCTGGAGGGTGAATCAGAAGAAGCAGAAGAAGGAGAAGGAGAAGGTGAAGTCTGGAGGGTGAATCAGAAGAAGTAGAAGAAGGAGAAGGAGAAGGTGAAGTCTGGAGGGTGAATCAGAAGAAGCAGAATAAGGAGAAGGAGAAGGTGAAGTCTGGAGGGTGAATCAGAAGAAGCAGAAGAAGGAGAAGGAGAAGGTGAAGTCTGGAGGGTGAATCAGAAGAAGTAAAAGAAGGAGAAATAGAAGATGAAGTCTGGAGGGTGAATCAGAAGAAGTAGAAGAAGGAGAAGGAGAAGGTGAAGTCTGGAGGGTGAATCAGAAGAAGTAGAAGAAGGAGAAGGAGAAGATGAAGTCTGGAGGGTGAATCAGAAGAAACAGAAGAATGAGAAGGAGAAGGTGAAGTCTGGAGGGTGAATCAGAAGAAGTAGAAGAAGGAGAAGGAGAAGGTGTAGTCTGGAGGGTGAATCAGAAGAAGGAGACGAAGGAGAAGGAGAAGGTGAAGTCTAGAGGGTGAATCAGAAGAAGCAGAAGAAGGAGAAGGAGAAGGTGAAGTCTGGAGGGTGAATCAGAAGAAGTAGAAGAAGGAGAAGGAGAAGGTGAAGTCTGGAGGGTGAATCAGAAGAAGCAGAAGAAGGAGAAGGAGAAGGTGAAGTCTGGAGGGTGAATCAGAAGAAGCAGAAGAAGGAGAAGGAGAAGGTGAAGTCTGGAGGGTGAATCAGAAGAAGTAGAAGAAGGAGAAGGAGAAGTTGAAGTCTGGAGGGTGAAGCAGAAGAAGTAGAAGATGGAGAAGGAGAAGGTGAAGTCAGGAGGGTGAATCAGAAGAAGTAGAAGAAGGAGAAGGAGAAGGTGAAGTCAGGAGGGTGAATCAGAAGAAGCAGAAGATGGAGAAGGAGAAGGTGAAGTCTGGAGGTTGAATCAGAAGAATCAGAAGAAGGAGAAGGAGAAGGTGAAGTCTGGAGGGTGAATCAGAAGAAGCAAAGGAAGGAGAAGGAGAAGGTGAAGTCTGGAGGGTGAATCAGAAGAAGCAGAATAAGGAGAAGGAGAAGTTGAAGTCTGGAGGGTGAATCAGAAGAAGCAGAATAAGGAGAAGGAGAAGGTGAAGTCTGGAGGGTGAATCAGAAGAAGCAGAAGAAGGAGAAGGAGAAGGTGAAGTCTGGAGGGTGAATCAGAAGAAGTAGAAGAAGGAGAAGGAGAAGGTGAAGTCTGGAGGGTGAATCAGAAGAAGCAGAAGAAGGAGAAGGAGAAGGTGAAGTCAGGAGGGTGAATCAGAAGAAGTAGAAGAAGGAGAAGGAGAAGGTGAAGTCAGTAGGGTGAATCAGAAGAAGCAGAAGAAGGAGAAGGAGAAGGTGAAGTCTGGAGGGTGAATCAGAAGAATCAGAAGAAGGAGAAGGAGAAGGTGAAGTCTGGAGGGTGAATCAGAAGAAGCAGAAGAAAGAGAAGGAGAAGGTGAAGTCTGGAGGGTGAAGCAGAAGAAACAGAAGAAGGAGAAGGAGAAGGTGAAGACTGGAGGGTGAATCAGAAGAAGTAGAAGAAGGAGAAGGAGAAGGTGAAGTCTGGAGGGTGAATCAGAAGAAGTAGAAGAAGGAGAAGGAGAAGGTGAAGTCTGGAGGGTGAATCAGAAGAAGCAGAAGAAGGAGAAGGAGAAGATGAAGTCTGGAGGGTGAATCAGAAGAAGTAGAAGAAGGAGAAGGAGAAGGTGAAGTCTGGAGGGTGAATCAGAAGTAGTAGAAGAAGGAGAAGGAGAAGGTGAAGTCTGGAGGGTGAATCAGAAGAAACAGAAGAAGGAGAAGGAGAAGGTGAAGTCTGGAGGGTGAATCAGAAGAAGTAGAAGAAGGAGAAGGAGAAGGTGTAGTCTGGAGGGTGAATCAGAAGAAGTAGACGAAGGAGAAGGAGAAGGTGAAGTCTGGAGGGTGAATCAGAAGAAGCAGAAGAAGGAGATGGAGAAGGTGAAGTCTGGAGGGTGAATCAGAAGAAGTAGAAGAAGGAGAAGGTGAAGGTGAAGTCTGGAGGGTGAATCAGAAGAAGCAGAAGAAGGAGAAGGAGAAGGTGAAGTCTGGAGGGTGAATCAGAAGAAGCAGAAGAAGGAGAAGGAGAAGGTGAAGTCTGGAGGGTGGTTCAGAAGAAGCAGAATAAGGAGAAGGAGAAGGTGAAGTCTGGAGGGTGAATCAGAAGAAGCAGAAGAAGGAGAAGTAGAAGGTGAAGTCTGGAGGGTGAATCAGAAGAAGTAGAAGAAGGAGAAGGAGAAGGTGAAGTCTGGAGGGTGAATCAGAAGAAGTAGAAGAAGGAGAAGGAGAAGGTGAAGTCTGGAGGGTGAATCAGAAGAAGTAGAAGAAGGAGAAGGAGAAGGTGAAGTCTGGAGGGTGAAGCAGAAGAAGTAGAAGAAGGAGAAGGAGAAGGTGAAGTCAGGAGGGTGAATCAGAAGATGTAGAAGAAGGAGAAGGAGAAGGTGAAGTCAGGAGGGTGAATCAGAAGAAGCAGAAGAAGGAGAAGGAGAAGGTGAAGTCTGGAGGGTGAATCAGAAGAAGTAGAAGAAGGAGAAGGAGAAGGTGAAGTCTGGAGGGTGAATCAGAAGAAGCAGAAGAAGGAGAAGGAGAAGGTGAAGTCTGGAGGGTGAATCAGAAGAAGCAGAAGAAGGAGAAGGAGAAGGTGAAGTCTGGAGGGTGAATCAGAAGAAGCAGAAGAAGGAGAAGGAGAAGGTGAAGTCTGGAGGGTGAATCAGAAGAAGCAGAATAAGGAGAAGGAGAAGGTGAAGTCTGGAGGGTGAATCAGAAGAAGCAGAAGAAGGAGAAGGAGAAGGTGAAGTCTGGAGGGTGAATCAGAAGAAGTAGAAGAAGGAGAAGGAGAAGGTGAAGTCTGGAGGGTGAAGCTGAAGAAGTAGAAGAAGGAGAAGGAGAAGGTGAAGTCAGGAGGGTGAATCAGAAGAAGTAGAAGAAGGAGAAGGAGAAGGTGAAGTCAGGAGGGTGAATCAGAAGAAGCAGAAGAAGGAGATAGAGAAGGTGAAGTCTGGAGGGTGAATCAGAAGAATCAGAAGAAGGAGAAGGAGAAGGTGAAGTCTGGAGGGTGAAGCAGAAGAAGCAGAAGAAAGAGAAGGAGAAGGTGAAGTCTGGAGGGTGAAGCAGAAGAAACAGAAGAAGGAGAAGGAGAAGGTGAAGACTGGAGGGTGAATCAGAAGAAGTAGAAGAAGGAGAAGGAGAAGGTGAAGTCTGGAGGGTGAATCAGAAGAAGTAGAAGAAGGAGAAGGAGAAGGTGAAGTCTGGAGCGTGAATCAGAAGAAGCAGAAGAAGGAGAAGGAGAAGGTGAAGTCTGGAGGGTGAATCAGAAGAAGCAGAAGAAGGAGAAGGAGAAGGTGAAGTCTGGAGGGTGAATCAGAAGAAGCAGAAGAAGGAGAAGGAGAAGGTGAAGTCTGGAGGGTGAATCAGAAGAAGCAGAAGAAGGAGAAGGAGAAGGTGAAGTCAGGAGGGTGAATCAGAAGAAGCAGAAGAAGGAGAAGGAGCAGGTGAAGTCAGGGGGGTGTAGCAGAAGAAGTAGAAGAAGGAGAAGGAGAAGGTGAAGTCAGGACGGTGAAGCAGAAGAAGCAGAAGAAGGAGAAGGAGAAGGTGAAGCCTGGAGGGCGCAGCAGAAGAAGCAGAAGAAGGAGAAGGAGAAGGTGAAGTCTGGAGTGTGAAGCAGAAGAAGCAGAAGAAGGAGAAGGAGAAGGTGAAGTCTGGAGGGCGCAGCAGAAGAAGGAGAAGAAGGAGAATGAGAAGGTGAAGTCTGGAGGGTGAATCAGAAGAAGCAGAAGAAGGAGAAGGAGAAGGTGAAGTCTGGAGGGTGAATCAGAAGAAGTAGAAGAAGGAGAAGGAGAAGGTGAAGTCTGGAGGGTGAAGCAGAAGAAGTAGAAGAAGGAGAAGGAGAAGGTGAAGTCAGGAGGGTGAATCAGAAGAAGTAGAAGAAGGAGAAGGAGAAGGTGAAGTCAGGAGGGAGAATCAGAAGAAGCAGAAGAAGGAGAAGGAGAAGGTGAAGTCTGGAGGGTGAATCAGAAGAATCAGAAGAAGGAGAAGGAGAAGGTGAAGTCTGGAGGGTGAATCAGAAGAAGCAGAAGAAAGAGAAGGAGAAGGTGAAGTCTGGAGGGTGAAGCAGAAGAAACAGAAGAAGGAGAAGAAGAAGGTGAAGACTGGAGGGTGAATCAGAAGAAGTAGAAGAAGGAGAAGGAGAAGGTGAAGTCTGGAGGGTGAATCAGAAGAAGTAGAAGAAGGAGAAGGAGAAGTTGAAGTCTGGAGGGTGAATCAGAAGAAGCAGAAGAAGGAGAAGGAGAAGGTGAAGTCTGGAGGGTGAATCAGAAGAAGCAGAAGAAGGAGAAGGAGAAGATGAAGTCCGGAGGGTGAATCAGAAGAAGTAGAAGAAGGAGAAGGAGAAGGTGAAGTCTGGAGGGTGAATCAGAAGAAGTAGAAGAAGGAGAAGGAGAAGATGAAGTCTGGAGGGTGAATCAGAAGAAACAGAAGAAGGAGAAGGAGAAGGTGAAGTCTGGAGGGTGAATCAGAAGAAGTAGAAGAAGGAGAAGGAGAAGGTGTCGTCTGGAGGGTGAATCAGAAGAAGTAGACGAAGGAGAAGGAGAAGGTGAAGTCTGGAGGGTGAATCAGAAGAAGCAGAAGAAGGAGAAGGAGAAGGTTAAGTCTGGAGGGTGAATCAGAAGAAGTAGAAGAAGGAGAAGGAGAAGGTGAAGTCTGGAGGGTGAATCAGAAGAAGCAGAAGAAGGAGAAGGAGAATGTGAAGTCTGGAGGTGAATCAGAAGAAGCAGAATAAGGAGAAGGAGAAGGTGAAGTCTGGAGGGTGAATCAGAAGAAGCAGAAGAAGGAGAAGGAGAAGGTGAAGTCTGGAGGGTGAATCAGAAGAAGTAGAAGAAGGAGAAGGAGAAGATGAAGTCTGGAGGGTGAATCAGAAGAAGTAGAAGAAGGAGAAGGAGAAGGTGAAGTCTGGAGGGTGAATCAGAAGAAGGAGAAGAAGGAGAAGGAGAAGATGAAGTCTGGAGGGTGAATCAGAAGAAACAGAAGAAGGAGAAGGAGAAGGTGAAGTCTGGAGGGTGAATCAGAAGAAGTAGAAGAAGGAGAAGGAGAAGGTGTAGTCTGGAGGGTGAATCAGAAGAAGTAGACGAAGGAGAAGGAGAAGGTGAAGTCTGGAGGGTGAATCAGAAGAAGCAGAAGAAGGAGAAGGAGAAGGTGAAGTCTGGAGGGTGAATCAGAAGAAGTAGAAGAAGGAGAAGGAGAAGATGAAGTCTGGAGGGTGAATCAGAAGAAACAGAAGAATGAGAAGGAGAAGGTGAAGTCTGGAGGGTGAATCAGAAGAAGTAGAAGAAGGAGAAGGAGAAGGTGTAGTCTGGAGGGTGAATCAGAAGAAGGAGACGAAGGAGAAGGAGAAGGTGAAGTCTAGAGGGTGAATCAGAAGAAGCAGAAGAAGGAGAAGGAGAAGGTGAAGTCTGGAGGGTGAATCAGAAGAAGTAGAAGAAGGAGAAGGAGAAGGTGAAGTCTGGAGGGTGAATCAGAAGAAGCAGAAGAAGGAGAAGGAGAAGGTGAAGTCTGGAGGGTGAATCAGAAGAAGCAGAAGAAGGAGAAGGAGAAGGTGAAGTCTGGAGGGTGAATCAGAAGAAGTAGAAGAAGGAGAAGGAGAAGTTGAAGTCTGGAGGGTGAAGCAGAAGAAGTAGAAGATGGAGAAGGAGAAGGTGAAGTCAGGAGGGTGAATCAGAAGAAGTAGAAGAAGGAGAAGGAGAAGGTGAAGTCAGGAGGGTGAATCAGAAGAAGCAGAAGATGGAGAAGGAGAAGGTGAAGTCTGGAGGTTGAATCAGAAGAATCAGAAGAAGGAGAAGGAGAAGGTGAAGTCTGGAGGGTGAATCAGAAGAAGCAAAGGAAGGAGAAGGAGAAGGTGAAGTCTGGAGGGTGAATCAGAAGAAGCAGAATAAGGAGAAGGAGAAGTTGAAGTCTGGAGGGTGAATCAGAAGAAGCAGAATAAGGAGAAGGAGAAGGTGAAGTCTGGAGGGTGAATCAGAAGAAGCAGAAGAAGGAGAAGGAGAAGGTGAAGTCTGGAGGGTGAATCAGAAGAAGTAGAAGAAGGAGAAGGAGAAGGTGAAGTCTGGAGGGTGAATCAGAAGAAGCAGAAGAAGGAGAAGGAGAAGGTGAAGTCAGGAGGGTGAATCAGAAGAAGTAGAAGAAGGAGAAGGAGAAGGTGAAGTCAGTAGGGTGAATCAGAAGAAGCAGAAGAAGGAGAAGGAGAAGGTGAAGTCTGGAGGGTGAATCAGAAGAATCAGAAGAAGGAGAAGGAGAAGGTGAAGTCTGGAGGGTGAATCAGAAGAAGCAGAAGAAAGAGAAGGAGAAGGTGAAGTCTGGAGGGTGAAGCAGAAGAAACAGAAGAAGGAGAAGGAGAAGGTGAAGACTGGAGGGTGAATCAGAAGAAGTAGAAGAAGGAGAAGGAGAAGGTGAAGTCTGGAGGGTGAATCAGAAGAAGTAGAAGAAGGAGAAGGAGAAGGTGAAGTCTGGAGGGTGAATCAGAAGAAGCAGAAGAAGGAGAAGGAGAAGATGAAGTCTGGAGGGTGAATCAGAAGAAGTAGAAGAAGGAGAAGGAGAAGGTGAAGTCTGGAGGGTGAATCAGAAGTAGTAGAAGAAGGAGAAGGAGAAGGTGAAGTCTGGAGGGTGAATCAGAAGAAACAGAAGAAGGAGAAGGAGAAGGTGAAGTCTGGAGGGTGAATCAGAAGAAGTAGAAGAAGGAGAAGGAGAAGGTGTAGTCTGGAGGGTGAATCAGAAGAAGTAGACGAAGGAGAAGGAGAAGGTGAAGTCTGGAGGGTGAATCAGAAGAAGCAGAAGAAGGAGATGGAGAAGGTGAAGTCTGGAGGGTGAATCAGAAGAAGTAGAAGAAGGAGAAGGTGAAGGTGAAGTCTGGAGGGTGAATCAGAAGAAGCAGAAGAAGGAGAAGGAGAAGGTGAAGTCTGGAGGGTGAATCAGAAGAAGCAGAAGAAGGAGAAGGAGAAGGTGAAGTCTGGAGGGTGGTTCAGAAGAAGCAGAATAAGGAGAAGGAGAAGGTGAAGTCTGGAGGGTGAATCAGAAGAAGCAGAAGAAGGAGAAGTAGAAGGTGAAGTCTGGAGGGTGAATCAGAAGAAGTAGAAGAAGGAGAAGGAGAAGGTGAAGTCTGGAGGGTGAATCAGAAGAAGTAGAAGAAGGAGAAGGAGAAGGTGAAGTCTGGAGGGTGAATCAGAAGAAGTAGAAGAAGGAGAAGGAGAAGGTGAAGTCTGGAGGGTGAAGCAGAAGAAGTAGAAGAAGGAGAAGGAGAAGGTGAAGTCAGGAGGGTGAATCAGAAGATGTAGAAGAAGGAGAAGGAGAAGGTGAAGTCAGGAGGGTGAATCAGAAGAAGCAGAAGAAGGAGAAGGAGAAGGTGAAGTCTGGAGGGTGAATCAGAAGAAGTAGAAGAAGGAGAAGGAGAAGGTGAAGTCTGGAGGGTGAATCAGAAGAAGCAGAAGAAGGAGAAGGAGAAGGTGAAGTCTGGAGGGTGAATCAGAAGAAGCAGAAGAAGGAGAAGGAGAAGGTGAAGTCTGGAGGGTGAATCAGAAGAAGCAGAAGAAGGAGAAGGAGAAGGTGAAGTCTGGAGGGTGAATCAGAAGAAGCAGAATAAGGAGAAGGAGAAGGTGAAGTCTGGAGGGTGAATCAGAAGAAGCAGAAGAAGGAGAAGGAGAAGGTGAAGTCTGGAGGGTGAATCAGAAGAAGTAGAAGAAGGAGAAGGAGAAGGTGAAGTCTGGAGGGTGAAGCTGAAGAAGTAGAAGAAGGAGAAGGAGAAGGTGAAGTCAGGAGGGTGAATCAGAAGAAGTAGAAGAAGGAGAAGGAGAAGGTGAAGTCAGGAGGGTGAATCAGAAGAAGCAGAAGAAGGAGATAGAGAAGGTGAAGTCTGGAGGGTGAATCAGAAGAATCAGAAGAAGGAGAAGGAGAAGGTGAAGTCTGGAGGGTGAAGCAGAAGAAGCAGAAGAAAGAGAAGGAGAAGGTGAAGTCTGGAGGGTGAAGCAGAAGAAACAGAAGAAGGAGAAGGAGAAGGTGAAGACTGGAGGGTGAATCAGAAGAAGTAGAAGAAGGAGAAGGAGAAGGTGAAGTCTGGAGGGTGAATCAGAAGAAGTAGAAGAAGGAGAAGGAGAAGGTGAAGTCTGGAGCGTGAATCAGAAGAAGCAGAAGAAGGAGAAGGAGAAGGTGAAGTCTGGAGGGTGAATCAGAAGAAGCAGAAGAAGGAGAAGGAGAAGGTGAAGTCTGGAGGGTGAATCAGAAGAAGCAGAAGAAGGAGAAGGAGAAGGTGAAGTCTGGAGGGTGAATCAGAAGAAGCAGAAGAAGGAGAAGGAGAAGGTGAAGTCAGGAGGGTGAATCAGAAGAAGCAGAAGAAGGAGAAGGAGCAGGTGAAGTCAGGGGGGTGTAGCAGAAGAAGTAGAAGAAGGAGAAGGAGAAGGTGAAGTCAGGACGGTGAAGCAGAAGAAGCAGAAGAAGGAGAAGGAGAAGGTGAAGCCTGGAGGGCGCAGCAGAAGAAGCAGAAGAAGGAGAAGGAGAAGGTGAAGTCTGGAGTGTGAAGCAGAAGAAGCAGAAGAAGGAGAAGGAGAAGGTGAAGTCTGGAGGGCGCAGCAGAAGAAGGAGAAGAAGGAGAATGAGAAGGTGAAGTCTGGAGGGTGAATCAGAAGAAGCAGAAGAAGGAGAAGGAGAAGGTGAAGTCTGGAGGGTGAATCAGAAGAAGTAGAAGAAGGAGAAGGAGAAGGTGAAGTCTGGAGGGTGAAGCAGAAGAAGTAGAAGAAGGAGAAGGAGAAGGTGAAGTCAGGAGGGTGAATCAGAAGAAGTAGAAGAAGGAGAAGGAGAAGGTGAAGTCAGGAGGGAGAATCAGAAGAAGCAGAAGAAGGAGAAGGAGAAGGTGAAGTCTGGAGGGTGAATCAGAAGAATCAGAAGAAGGAGAAGGAGAAGGTGAAGTCTGGAGGGTGAATCAGAAGAAGCAGAAGAAAGAGAAGGAGAAGGTGAAGTCTGGAGGGTGAAGCAGAAGAAACAGAAGAAGGAGAAGAAGAAGGTGAAGACTGGAGGGTGAATCAGAAGAAGTAGAAGAAGGAGAAGGAGAAGGTGAAGTCTGGAGGGTGAATCAGAAGAAGTAGAAGAAGGAGAAGGAGAAGTTGAAGTCTGGAGGGTGAATCAGAAGAAGCAGAAGAAGGAGAAGGAGAAGGTGAAGTCTGGAGGGTGAATCAGAAGAAGCAGAAGAAGGAGAAGGAGAAGATGAAGTCCGGAGGGTGAATCAGAAGAAGTAGAAGAAGGAGAAGGAGAAGGTGAAGTCTGGAGGGTGAATCAGAAGAAGTAGAAGAAGGAGAAGGAGAAGATGAAGTCTGGAGGGTGAATCAGAAGAAACAGAAGAAGGAGAAGGAGAAGGTGAAGTCTGGAGGGTGAATCAGAAGAAGTAGAAGAAGGAGAAGGAGAAGGTGTCGTCTGGAGGGTGAATCAGAAGAAGTAGACGAAGGAGAAGGAGAAGGTGAAGTCTGGAGGGTGAATCAGAAGAAGCAGAAGAAGGAGAAGGAGAAGGTTAAGTCTGGAGGGTGAATCAGAAGAAGTAGAAGAAGGAGAAGGAGAAGGTGAAGTCTGGAGGGTGAATCAGAAGAAGCAGAAGAAGGAGAAGGAGAATGTGAAGTCTGGAGGTGAATCAGAAGAAGCAGAATAAGGAGAAGGAGAAGGTGAAGTCTGGAGGGTGAATCAGAAGAAGCAGAAGAAGGAGAAGGAGAAGGTGAAGTCTGGAGGGTGAATCAGAAGAAGTAGAAGAAGGAGAAGGAGAAGATGAAGTCTGGAGGGTGAATCAGAAGAAGTAGAAGAAGGAGAAGGAGAAGGTGAAGTCTGGAGGGTGAATCAGAAGAAGGAGAAGAAGGAGAAGGAGAAGATGAAGTCTGGAGGGTGAATCAGAAGAAACAGAAGAAGGAGAAGGAGAAGGTGAAGTCTGGAGGGTGAATCAGAAGAAGTAGAAGAAGGAGAAGGAGAAGGTGTAGTCTGGAGGGTGAATCAGAAGAAGTAGACGAAGGAGAAGGAGAAGGTGAAGTCTGGAGGGTGAATCAGAAGAAGCAGAAGAAGGAGAAGGAGAAGGTGAAGTCTGGAGGGTGAATCAGAAGAAGTAGAAGAAGGAGAAGGAGAACGTGAAGTCTGGAGGGTGAATCAGAAGAAGCAGAATAAGGAGAAGGAGAAGGTGAAGTCTGGAGGGTGAATCAGAAGAAGCAGAAGAAGGAGAAGGAGAAGGTGAAGTCTGGAGGGTGAATCAGAAGAAGTAGAAGAAGGAGAAATAGAAGATGAAGTCTGGAGGGTGAATCAGAAGAAGTAGAAGAAGGAGAAGGAGAAGGTGAAGTCTGGAGGGTGAATCAGAAGAAGTAGAAGAAGGAGAAGGAGAAGATGAAGTCTGGAGGGTGAATCAGAAGAAACAGAAGAATGAGAAGGAGAAGGTGAAGTCTGGAGGGTGAATCAGAAGAAGTAGAAGAAGGAGAAGGAGAAGGTGTAGTCTGGAGGGTGAATCAGAAGAAGGAGACGAAGGAGAAGGAGAAGGTGAAGTCTGGAGGGTGAATCAGAAGAAGCAGAAGAAGGAGAAGGAGAAGGTGAAGTCTGGAGGGTGAATCAGAAGAAGTAGAAGAAGGAGAAGGAGAAGGTGAAGTCTGGAGGGTGAATCAGAAGAAGCAGAAGAAGGAGAAGGAGAAGGTGAAGTCTGGAGGGTGAATCAGAAGAAGCAGAAGAAGGAGAAGGAGAAGGTGAAGTCTGGAGGGTGAATCAGAAGAAGTAGAAGAAGGAGAAGGAGAAGTTGAAGTCTGGAGGGTGAAGCAGAAGAAGTAGAAGATGGAGAAGGAGAAGGTGAAGTCAGGAGGGTGAATCAGAAGAAGTAGAAGAAGGAGAAGGAGAAGGTGAAGTCAGGAGGGTGAATCAGAAGAAGCAGAAGATGGAGAAGGAGAAGGTGAAGTCTGGAGGGTGAATCAGAAGAATCAGAAGAAGGAGAAGGAGAAGGTGAAGTCTGGAGGGTGAATCAGAAGAAGCAAAGGAAGGAGAAGGAGAAGGTGAAGTCTGGAGGGTGAATCAGAAGAAGCAGAATAAGGAGAAGGAGAAGTTGAAGTCTGGAGGGTGAATCAGAAGAAGCAGAATAAGGAGAAGGAGAAGGTGAAGTCTGGAGGGTGAATCAGAAGAAGCAGAAGAAGGAGAAGGAGAAGGTGAAGTCTGGAGGGTGAATCAGAAGAAGTAGAAGAAGGAGAAGGAGAAGGTGAAGTCTGGAGGGTGAATCAGAAGAAGCAGAAAAAGGAGAAGGAGAAGGTGAAGTCAGGAGGGTGAATCAGAAGAAGTAGAAGAAGGAGAAGGAGAAGGTGAAGTCAGTAGGGTGAATCAGAAGAAGCAGAAGAAGGAGAAGGAGAAGGTGAAGTCTGGAGGGTGAATCAGAAGAATCAGAAGAAGGAGAAGGAGAAGGTGAAGTCTGGAGGGTGAATCAGAAGAAGCAGAAGAAAGAGAAGGAGAAGGTGAAGTCTGGAGGGTGAA
The DNA here is from genome assembly GCF_052327205.1 of Somniosus microcephalus. Classification (NCBI taxonomy): domain Eukaryota; kingdom Metazoa; phylum Chordata; class Chondrichthyes; order Squaliformes; family Somniosidae; genus Somniosus; species Somniosus microcephalus. The sequence goes on from NW_028225378.1 coordinate 255,229, forward strand.
GCAGAAGAAACAGAAGAAGGAGAAGGAGAAGGTGAAGACTGGAGGGTGAATCAGAAGAAGTAGAAGAAGGAGAAGGAGAAGGTGAAGTCTGGAGGGTGAATCAGAAGTAGTAGAAGAAGGAGAAGGAGAAGGTGAAGTCTGGAGGGTGAATCAGAAGAAACAGAAGAAGGAGAAGGAGAAGGTGAAGTCTGGAGGGTGAATCAGAAGAAGTAGAAGAAGGAGAAGGAGAAGGTGTAGTCTGGAGGGTGAATCAGAAGAAGTAGACGAAGGAGAAGGAGAAGGTGAAGTCTGGAGGGTGAATCAGAAGAAGCAGAAGAAGGAGATGGAGAAGGTGAAGTCTGGAGGGTGAATCAGAAGAAGTAGAAGAAGGAGAAGGAGAAAGTGAAGTCTGGAGGGTGAATTAGAAGAAGTAGAAGAAGGAGAAGGAGAAGGTGAAGTCTGGAGGGTGAAGCAGAAGAAGTAGAAGAAGGAGAAGGAGAAGGTGAAGTCAGGAGGGTGAATCAGAAGATGTAGAAGAAGGAGAAGGAGAAGGTGAAGTCAGGAGGGTGAATCAGAAGAAGCAGAAGAAGGAGAAGGAGAAGGTGAAGTCTGGAGGGTGAATCAGAAGAATCAGAAAAAGGAGAAGGAGAAGGTGAAGTCTGGAGGGTGAATCAGAAGAAGCAGAAGAAAGAGAAGGAGAAGGTGAAGTCTGGAGGGTGAATCAGAAGAAGTAGAAGAAGGAGAAGGAGAAGGTGAAGTCTGGAGGGTGAATCAGAAGAAGCAGAAGAAGGAGAAGGAGAAGGTGAAGTCTGGAGGGTGAATCAGAAGAAGCAGACGAAGGAGAAGGAGAAGGTGAAGTCTGGAGGGTGAATCAGAAGAAGCAGAAGAAGGAGATGGAGAAGGTGAAGTCTGGAGGGTGAATCAGAAGAAGTAGAAGAAGGAGAAGGTGAAGGTGAAGTCTGGAGTGTGAATCAGAAGAAGCAGAAGAAGGAGAAGGAGAAGGTGAAGTCTGGAGGGTGAATCAGAAGAAGCAGAAGAAGGAGAAGGAGAAGGTGAAGTCTGGAGGGTGATTCAGAAGAAGCAGAATAAGGAGAAGGAGAAGGTGAAGTCTGGAGGGTGAATCAGAAGAAGCAGAAGAAGGAGAAGGAGAAGGTGAAGTCTGGAGGGTGAATCAGAAGAAGTAGAAGAAGGAGAAGGAGAAGGTGAAGTCTGGAGGGTGAATCAGAAGAAGTAGAAGAAGGAGAAGGAGAAGGTGAAGTCTGGAGGGTGAATCAGAAGAAGTAGAAGAAGGAGAAGGAGAAGGTGAAGTCTGGAGGGTGAAGCAGAAGAAGTAGAAGAAGGAGAAGGAGAAGGTGAAGTCAGGAGGGTGAATCAGAACATGTAGAAGAAGGAGAAGGAGAAGGTGAAGCCAGGAGGGTGAATCAGAAGAAGCAGAAGAAGGAGAAGGAGAAGGTGAAGTCTGGAGGGTGAATCAGAAGAAGTAGAAGAAGGAGAAGGAGAAGGTGAAGTCTGGAGGGTGAATCAGAAGAAGCAGAAGAAGGAGAAGGAGAAGGTAAAGTCTGGAGGGTGAATCAGAAGAAGCAGAAGAAGGAGAAGGAGAAGGTGAAGTCTGGAGGGTGAATCAGAAGAAGCAGAAGAAGGAGAAGGAGAAGGTGAAGTCTGGAGGGTGAATCAGAAGAAGCAGAATAAGGAGAAGGAGAAGGTGAAGTCTGGAGGGTGAATCAGAAGAAGCAGAAGAAGGAGAAGGAGAAGGTGAAGACTGGAGGGTGAATCAGAAGAAGCAGAAGAAGGAGAAGGATAAGGTGAAGTCAGGAGGGTGAATAAAAGAAGCAGAAGAAGGAGAAGGAGAAGGTGAAGTTAGGAGGGTGAATCAGAAGAAGCAGAAGAAGGAGAAGGAGCAGGTGAAGTCAGGGGGGTGTAGCAGAAGAAGTAGAAGAAGGAGAAGGAGAAGGTGAAGTCAGGACGGTGAAGCAGAAGAAGCAGAAGAAGGAGAAGGAGAAGGTGAAGCCTGGAGGGCGCAGCAGAAGAAGCAGAAGAAGGAGAAGGAGAAGGTGAAGTCTGGAGTGTGAAGCAGAAGAAGCAGAAGAAGGAGAAGGAGAAGGTGAAGTCTGGAGGGCGCAGCAGAAGAAGCAGAAGAAGGAGAATGAGAAGGTGAAGTCTGGAGGGTGAATCAGAAGAAGCAGAAGAAGGAGAAGGAGAAGGTGAAGTCTGGAGGGTGAATCAGAAGAAGTAGAAGAAGGAGAAGGAGAAGGTGAAGTCTGGAGGGTGAAGCAGAAGAATTAGAAGAAGGAGAAGGAGAAGGTGAAGTCAGGAGGGTGAATCAGAAGAAGTAGAAGAAGGAGAAGGAGAAGGTGAAGTCAGGAGGTTGAATCAGAAGAAGCAGAAGAAGGAGAAGGAGAATGTGAAGTCTGGAGGGTGAATCAGAAGAAGTAGAAGAAGGAGAAGGAGAAGGTGAAGTCTGGAGGGTGAATCAGAAGAAGCAGAAGAAGGAGAAGGAGAAGGTGAAGTCTGGAGGGTGAATCAGAAGAAGCAGAAGAAGGAGAAGGAGAAGGTGAAGTCTGGAGGGTGAATCAGAAGAAGCAGAAGAAGGAGAAGGAGAAGGTGAAGTCTGGAGGGTGAATCAGAAGAAGCAGAATAAGGAGAAGGAGAAGGTGAAGTCTGGAGGGTGAATCAGAAGAAGCAGAAGAAGGAGAAGGAGAAGGTGAAGTCTGGAGGGTGAATCAGAAGAAGTAGAAGAAGGAGAAGGAGAAGGTGAAGTCTGGAGGGTGAAGCAGAAGAAGTAGAAGAAGGAGAAGGAGAAGGTGAAGTCAGGAGGGTGAATCAGAAGAAGTAGAAGAAGGAGAAGGAGAAGGTGAAGTCAGGAGGGTGAATCAGAAGAAGCAGAAGAAGGAGATAGTGAAGGTGAAGTCTGGAGGGTGAATCAGAAGAATCAGAAGAAGGAGAAGGAGAAGGTGAAGTCTGGAGGGTGAAGCAGTAGAAGCAGAAGAAAGAGAAGGAGAAGGTGAAGTCTGGAGGGTGAAGCAGAAGAAACAGAAGAAGGAGAAGGAGAAGGTGAAGACTGGAGGGTGAATCAGAAGAAGTCGAAGAAAGAGAAGGAGAAGGTGAAGTCTGGAGGGTGAATCAGAAGAAGTAGAAGAAGGAGAAGGAGAAGGTGAAGTCTGGAGGGTGAATCAGAAGAAGCAGAAGAAGGAGAAGGAGAAGGTGAAGTCTGGAGGGTGAATCAGAAGAAGCAGAAGAAGGAGAAGGAGAAGATGAAGTCTGGAGGGTGAATCAGAAGAAGTAGAAGAAGGAGAAGGAGAAGGTGAGGTCTGGAGGGTGAATCAGAAGAAGCAGAAGAAGGAGAAGGAGAAGGTGAAGTCTGGAGGGTGAATCAGAAGAAGCAGAAGAAGGAGAAGGAGAAGGTGAAGTCTGGAGGGTGAATCAGAAGAAGCAGAAGAAGGAGAAGGAGAAGGTGAAGTCAGGAGGGTGAATCAGAAGAAGCAGCAGAAGGAGAAGGAGAAGGTGAATTTAGGAGGGTGAATCAGAAGAAGCAGAAAAAGGAGAAGGAGCAGGTGAAGTCAAGGGGGTGTAGCAGAAGAAGTAGAAGAAGGAGAAGGAGAAGGTGAAGTCAGGACGGTGAAGCAGAAGAAGCAGAAGAAGGAGAAGGAGAAGGTGAAGCCTGGAGGGCGCAGCAGAAGAAGCAGAAGAAGGAGAAGGAGAAGGTGAAGTCTGGAGTGTGAAGCAGAAGAAGCAGAAGAAGGAGAAGGAGAAGGTGAAGTCTGGAGGGCGCAGCATAAGAAGCAGAAGAAGGAGAATGAAAAGGTGAAGTCTGGAGGGTGAATCAGAAGAAGCAGAAGAAGGAGAAGGAGAAGGTGAAGTCTGGAGGGTGAATCAGAAGAAGTAGAAGAAGGAGAAGGAGAAGGTGAAGTCTGGAGGGTGAAGCAGAAGAAGTAGAAGAAGGAGAAGGAGAAGGTGAAGTCAGGAGGGTGAATCAGAAGAAGTAGAAGAAGGAGAAGGAGAAGGTGAAGTCAGGAGGGTGAATCAGAAGAAGCAGAAGATGGAGAAGGAGAAGGTGAAGTCTGGAGGGTGAATCAGAAGAATCAGAAGAAGGAGAAGGAGAAGGTGAAGTCTGGAGGGTGAATCAGAAGAAGCAGTAGAAAGAGAAGGAGAAGGTGAAGTCTGGAGGGTGAAGCAGAAGAAACAGAAAAAGGAGAAGGAGAAGGTGAAGACTGGAGGGTGAATCAGAAGAAGTAGAAGAAGGAGAAGGAGAAGGTGAAGTCTGGAGGGTGAATCAGAAGAAGTGGAAGAAGGAGAAGGAGAAGTTGAAGTCTGGAGGGTGAATCAGAAGAAGCAGAAGAAGGAGAAGGAGAAGGTGAAGTCTGGAGGGTGAATCAGAAGAAGCAGAAGAAGGAGAAGGGGAAGATGAAGTCTGGAGGGTGAATCAGAAGAAGTAGAAGAAGGAGAAGGAGAAGGTGATATCTGGAGGGTGAATCAGAAGAAGTAGAAGAAGGAGAAGGAGAAGGTGAAGTCTGGAGGGTGAATCAGAAGAAACAGAAGAAGGAGAAGGAGAAGGTGAAGTCTGGAGGGTGAATCAGAAGAAGTAGAAGAAGGAGAAGGAGAAGGTGAAGTCTGGAGGGTGAATCAGAAGAAGTAGAAGAAGGAGAAGGAGAAGGTGAAGTCTGGAGGGTGAATCAGAAGAAGTAGAAGAAGGAGAAGGAGAAGGTGAAGTCTGGAGGGTGAAGCAGAAGAAGTAGAAGAAGGAGAAGGAGAAGGTGAAGTCAGGAGGGTGAATCAGAAGATGTAGAAGAAGGAGAAGGAGAAGGTGAAGCCAGGAGGGTGAATCAGAAGAAGCAGAAGAAGGAGAAGGAGAAGGTGAAGTCTGGAGGGTGAATCAGAAGAAGTAGAAGAAGGAGAAGGAGAAGGTGAAGTCTGGAGGGTGAATCAGAAGAAGCAGAAGAAGGAGAAGGAGAAGGTAAAGTCTGGAGGGTGAATCAGAAGAAGCAGAAGAAGGAGAAGGAGAAGGTGAAGTCTGGAGGGTGAATCAGAAGAAGCAGAAGAAGGAGAAGGAGAAGGTGAAGTCTGGAGGGTGAATCAGAAGAAGCAGAATAAGGAGAAGGAGAAGGTGAAGTCTGGAGGGTGAATCAGAAGAAGCAGAAGAAGGAGAAGGAGAAGGTGAAGACTGGAGGGTGAATCAGAAGAAGCAGAAGAAGGAGAAGGATAAGGTGAAGTCAGGAGGGTGAATCAGAAGAAGCAGAAGAAGGAGAAGGAGAAGGTGAAGTTAGGAGGGTGAATCAGAAGAAGCAGAAGAAGGAGAAGGAGCAGGTGAAGTCAGGGGGGTGTAGCAGAAGAAGTAGAAGAAGGAGAAGGAGAAGGTGAAGTCAGGACTGTGAAGCAGAAGAAGCAGAAGAAGGAGAAGGAGAAGGTGAAGCCTGGAGGGCGCAGCAGAAGAAGCAGAAGAAGGAGAAGGAGAAGGTGAAGTCTGGAGTGTGAAGCAGAAGAAGCAGAAGAAGGAGAAGGAGAAGGTGAAGTCTGGAGGGCGCAGCAGAAGAAGCAGAAGAAGGAGAATGAGAAGGTGAAGTCTGGAGGGTGAATCAGAAGAAGCAGAAGAAGGAGAAGGAGAAGGTGAAGTCTGGAGGGTGAATCAGAAGAAGTAGAAGAAGGAGAAGGAGAAGGTGAAGTCTGGAGGGTGAAGCAGAAGAATTAGAAGAAGGAGAAGGAGAAGGTGAAGTCAGGAGGGTGAATCAGAAGAAGTAGAAGAAGGAGAAGGAGAAGGTGAAGTCAGGAGGTTGAATCAGAAGAAGCAGAAGAAGGAGAAGGAGAATGTGAAGTCTGGAGGGTGAATCAGAAGAAGTAGAAGAAGGAGAAGGAGAAGGTGAAGTCTGGAGGGTGAATCAGAAGAAGCAGAAGAAGGAGAAGGAGAAGGTGAAGTCTGGAGGGTGAATCAGAAGAAGCAGAAGAAGGAGAAGGAGAAGGTGAAAGTCTGGAGGGTGAATCAGAAGAATCAGAAGAAGGAGAAGGAGAAGGTGAAGTCTGGAGGGTGAAGCAGTAGAAGCAGAAGAAGAGAAGGAGAAGGTGAAGTCTGGAGGGTGAAGCAGAAGAAACAGAAGAAGGAGAAGGAGAAGGTGAAGACTGGAGGGTGAATCAGAAGAAGTCGAAGAAAGAGAAGGAGAAGGTGAAGTCTGGAGGGTGAATCAGAAGAAGTAGAAGAAGGAGAAGGAGAAGGTGAAGTCTGGAGGGTGAATCAGAAGAAGCAGAAGAAGGAGAAGGAGAAGGTGAAGTCTGGAGGGTGAATCAGAAGAAGCAGAAGAAGGAGAAGGAGAAGATGAAGTCTGGAGGGTGAATCAGAAGAAGTAGAAGAAGGAGAAGGAGAAGGTGAGGTCTGGAGGGTGAATCAGAAGAAGCAGAAGAAGGAGAAGGAGAAGGTGACGTCTGGAGGGTGAATCAGAAGAAGCAGAAGAAGGAGAAGGAGAAGGTGAAGTCTGGAGGGTGAATCAGAAGAAGCAGAAGAAGGAGAAGGAGAAGGTGAAGTCAGGAGGGTGAATCAGAAGAAGCAGAAGAAGGAGAAGGAGAAGGTGAATTTAGGAGGGTGAATCAGAAGAAGCAGAAAAAGGAGAAGGAGCAGGTGAAGTCAAGGGGGTGTAGCAGAAGAAGTAGAAGAAGGAGAAGGAGAAGGTGAAGTCAGGACGGTGAAGCAGAAGAAGCAGAAGAAGGAGAAGGAGAAGGTGAAGCCTGGAGGGCGCAGCAGAAGAAGCAGAAGAAGGAGAAGGAGAAGGTGAAGTCTGGAGTGTGAAGCAGAAGAAGCAGAAGAAGGAGAAGGAGAAGGTGAAGTCTGGAGGGCGCAGCATAAGAAGCAGAAGAAGGAGAATGAAAAGGTGAAGTCTGGAGGGTGAATCAGAAGAAGCAGAAGAAGGAGAAGGAGAAGGTGAAGTCTGGAGGGTGAATCAGAAGAAGTAGAAGAAGGAGAAGGAGAAGGTGAAGTCTGGAGGGTGAAGCAGAAGAAGTAGAAGAAGGAGAAGGAGAAGGTGAAGTCAGGAGGGTGAATCAGAAGAAGTAGAAGAAGGAGAAGGAGAAGGTGAAGTCAGGAGGGTGAATCAGAAGAAGCAGAAGATGGAGAAGGAGAAGGTGAAGTCTGGAGGGTGAATCAGAAGAATCAGAAGAAGGAGAAGGAGAAGGTGAAGTCTGGAGGGTGAATCAGAAGAAGCAGTAGAAAGAGAAGGAGAAGGTGAAGTCTGGAGGGTGAAGCAGAAGAAACAGAAAAAGGAGAAGGAGAAGGTGAAGACTGGAGGGTGAATCAGAAGAAGTAGAAGAAGGAGAAGGAGAAGGTGAAGTCTGGAGGGTGAATCAGAAGAAGTGGAAGAAGGAGAAGGAGAAGTTGAAGTCTGGAGGGTGAATCAGAAGAAGCAGAAGAAGGAGAAGGATAAGGTGAAGTCTGGAGGGTGAATCAGAAGAAGCAGAAGAAGGAGAAGGGGAAGATGAAGTCTGGAGGGTGAATCAGAAGAAGTAGAAGAAGGAGAAGGAGAAGGTGATATCTGGAGGGTGAATCAGAAGAAGTAGAAGAAGGAGAAGGAGAAGGTGAAGTCTGGAGGGTGAATCAGAAGAAACAGAAGAAGGAGAAGGAGAAGGTGAAGTCTGGAGGGTGAATCAGAAGAAGTAGAAGAAGGAGAAGGAGAAGGTGTAGTCTGGAGGGTGAATCAGAAGAAGTAGACGAAGGAGAAGGAGAAGGTGAAGTCTGGAGGGTGAATCAGAAGAAGCAGAAGAAGGAGAAGGAGAAGGTGAAGTCTGGAGGGTGAATCAGAAGAAGTAGAAGAAGGAGAAGGAGAAGGTGAAGTCTGGAGGGTGAATCAGAAGAAGCAGAAGAAGGAGAAGGAGAAGGTGAAGTCTGGAGGGTGAATCAGAAGAAGCAGAAGAAGGAGAAGGAGAAGGTGAAGTCTGGAGGGTGAATCAGAAGAAGCAGAATAAGGAGAAGGAGAAGGTGAAGTCTGGAGGGTGAATCAGAAGAAGCAGAAGAAGGAGAAGGAGAAGGTGAAGTCTGGAGGGTGAATCAGAAGAAGTAGAAGAAGGAGAAGGAGAAGGTGAAGTCTGGAGGGTGAATCAGAAGAAGTATAAGAAGGAGAAGGAGAAGGTGAAGTCTGGAGGGTGAATCAGAAGAAGTAGAAGAAGGACAAGGAGAAGGTGAAGTCTGGAGGGTGAAGCAGAAGAAGTAGATGAAGGAGAAGGAGAAGGTGAAGTCAGGAGGGTGAATCAGAAGAAGTAGAAGAAGGAGAAGGAGAAGGTGAGTTCTGGAGGGTGAATCAGAAGAAGCAGAAGAAGGAGAAGGAGAAGGTGAAGTCTGGAGGGTGAATCAGAAGAATCAGAAGAAGGAGAAGGAGAAGGTGAAGTCTGGAGGGTGAATCAGAAGAAGCAGAAGAAAGAGAAGGAGAAGGTGAAGTCTGGAGGGTGAAGCAGAAGAAACAGAAGAAGGAGAAGGAGAAGGTGTAGACTGGAGAGTGAATCAGAAGAAGTAGAAGAAGGAGAAGGAGAAGGTGAAGTCTGGAGGGTGAATCAGAAGAAGTAGAAGAAGGAGAAGGAGAAGGTGAAGTCTGGAGGGTGAATCAGAAGAAGCAGAAGAAGGAGAAGGAGAAGGTGAAGTCTGGAGGGTGAATCAGAAGAAGGAGAAGAAGGAGAAGGAGAAGATGAAGTCTGGAAGGTGAATCAGAAGAAGTAGAAGAAGGAGAAGGAGAAGGTGAAGTCTGGAGGCTGAATCAGAAGAAGTAGAAGGAGAAGGAGAAGGTGAAGTCTGGAGGGTGAATCAGAAGAAGCAGAAGAAGGAGAAGGAGAAGATGAAGTCTGGAGGGTGAATCAGAGGAAGTAGAAGAAGGAGAAGGAGAAGGTGAGGTCTGGAGGGTGAATCAGAAGAAGAAGAAGAAGGAGAAGGAGAAGGTGAAGTCTGGAGGGTGAATCAGAAGAAGCAGAAGAAGGAGAAGGAGAAGGGGAAGTCTGGAGGGTGAATCAGAAGAAGCAGAAGAAGGAGAAGGAGAAGGTGAAGTCAGGAGGGTGAATCAGAAGAAGCAGAAGAAGGAGAAGGAGAAGGTGAATTTAGGAGGGTGAATCAGAAGAAGCAGAAGAAGGAGAAGGAGCAGGTGAAGTCAGGGGGTTGTAGCAGAAGAAGTAGAAGAAGGAGAAGGAGAAGGTGAAGTCAGGACGGTGAAGCAGAAGAAGCAGAAGAAGGAGAAGGAGAAGGTGAAGCCTGGAGGGCGCAGCAGAAGAAGCAGAAGAAGGAGAAGGAGAAGGTGAAGTCTGGAGTGTGAAGCAGAAGAAGCAGAAGAAGGAGAAGGAGAAGGTGAAGTCTGGAGGGCGCAGCAGAAGAAGCAGAAGAAGGAGAATGAGAAGGTGAAGTCTGGAGGGTGAATCAGAAGAAGCAGAAGAAGGAGAAGGAGAAGGTGAAGTCTGGAGGGTGAATCAGAAGAAGTAGAAGAAGGAGAAGGAGAAGGTGAAGTCTGGAGGGTGAAGCAGAAGAAGTAGAAGAAGGAGAAGGAGAAGGTGAAGTCAGGAGGGTGAATCAGAAGAAGTAGAAGAAGGAGAAGGAGAAGGTGAAGTCAGGAGGGTGAATCAGAAGAAGCAGATGAAGGAGAAGGAGAAGGTGAAGTCTGGAGGGTGAATCAGAAGAATCAGAAGAAGGAGAAGGAGAAGGTGAAGTCTGGAGGGTGAATCAGAAGAAGCAGAAGAAAGAGAAGGAGAAGGTGAAGTCTGGAGGGTGAAGCAGAAGAAACAAAAAAAGGAGAAGGAGAAGGTGAAGACTGGAGGGTGAATCAGAAGAAGTAGAAGAAGGAGAAGGAGAAGGTGAAGTCTGGAGGGTGGATCAGAAGAAGTGGAAGAAGGAGAAGGAGAAGTTGAAGTCTGGAGGGTGAATCAGAAGAAGCAGAAGAAGGAGAAGGAGAAGGTGAAGTCTGGAGGGTGAATCAGAAGAAGCAGAAGAAGGAGAAGGAGAAGATGAAGTCTGGAGGGTGAATCAGAAGAAGTAGAAGAAGGAGAAGGAGAAGGTGAAGTCTGGAGGGTGAATCAGAAGAAGTAGAAGAAGGAGAAGGAGAAGATGAAGTCTGGAGGGTGAATCAGAAGAAACAGAAGAAGGAGAAGGAGAAGGTGAAGTCTGGAGGGTGAATCAGAAGAAGTAGAAGAAGGAGAAGGAGAAGGTGTAGTCTGGAGGGTGAATCAGAAGAAGTAGACGAAGGAGAAGGAGAAGGTGAAGTCTGGAGGGTGAATCAGAAGAAGCAGAAGAAGGAGAAGGAGAAGGTGAAGTCTGGAGGGTGAATCAGAAGAAGTAGAAGAAGGAGAAGGAGAAGGTGAAGTCTGGAGGGTGAATCAGAAGAAGCAGAAGAAGGAGAAGGAGAAGGTGAAGTCTGGAGGGTGAATCAGAAGAAGCAGAAGAAGGAGAAGGAGAAGGTGAAGTCTGGAGGGTGAATCAGAAGAAGCAGAATAAGGAGAAGGAGAAGGTGAAGTCTGGAGGGTGAATCAGAAGAAGCAGAAGAAGGAGAAGGAGAAGGTGAAGTCTGGAGGGTGAATCAGAATAAGTAGAAGAAGGAGAAGGAGAAGGTGAAGTCTGGAGGTGAATCAGAAGAAGTATAAGAAGGAGAAGGAGAAGGTGAAGTCTGGAGGGTGAATCAGAAGAAGTAGAAGAAGGAGAAGGAGAAGGTGAAGTCTGGAGGGTGAAGCAGAAGAAGTAGATGAAGGAGAAGGAGAAGGTGAAGTCAGGAGGGTGAATCAGAAGAAGTAGAAGAAGGAGAAGGAGAATGTGAGTTCTGGAGGGTGAATCAGAAGAAGCAGAAGAAGGAGAAGGAGAAGGTGAAGTCTGGAGGGTGAATCAGATGAATCAGAAGAAGGAGAAGGAGAAGGTGAAGTCTGGAGGGTGAATCAGAAGAAGCAGAAGAAAGAGAAGGAGAAGGTGCAGTCTGGAGGGTGAAGCAGAAGAAACAGAAGAAGGAGAAGGAGAAGGTGAAGACTGGAGGGTGAATCAGAAGAAGTAGAAGAAGGAGAAGGAGAAGGTGAAGTCTGGAGGGTGAATCAGAAGAAGTAGAAGAAGGAGAAGGAGAAGGTGAAGTCTGGAGGGTGAATCAGAAGAATCAGAAGAAGGAGAAGGAGAAGGTGAAGTCTGGAGGGTGAATCAGAAGAAGCAGAAGAAAGAGAAGGAGAAGGTGCAGTCTGGAGGGTGAAGCAGAAGAAACAGAAGAAGGAGAAGGAGAAGGTGAAGACTGGAGGGTGAATCAGAAGAAGCAGAAGAAGGAGAAGGAGCAGGTGAAGTCAGGGGGGTGTAGCAGAAGAAGTAGAAGAAGGAGAAGGAGAAGGTGAAGTCAGGACGGTGAAGCAGAAGAAGCAGAAGAAGGAGAAGGAGAAGGTGAAGCCTGGAGGGCACAGCAGAAGAAGCAGAAGAAGGAGAAGGAGAAGGTGAAGTCTGGAGTGTGAAGCAGAAGAAGCAGAAGAAGGAGAAGGAGAAGGTGAAGTCTGGAGGGCGCAGCAGAAGAAGCATAAGAAGGAGAATGAGAAGGTGAAGTCTGGAGGGTGAATCAGAAGAAGCAGAAGAAGGAGAAGGAGAAGGTGAAGTCTGGAGGGTGAATCAGAAGAAGTAGAAGAAGGAGAAGGAGAAGGTGAAGTCTGGAGGGTGAAGCAGAAGAAGTAGAAGAAGGAGAAGGAGAAGGTGAAGTCAGGAGGGTGAATCAGAAGAAGTAGAAGAAGGAGAAGGAGAAGGTGAAGTCAGGAGGGTGAATCAGAAGAAGCAGAAGAAGGAGAAGGAGAAGGTGAAGTCTGGAGGGTGAATCAGAAGAATCAGAAGAAGGAGAAGGAGAAGGTGAAGTCTGGAGGGTGAATCAGAAGAAGCAGAAGAAAGAGAAGGAGAAGGTGAAGTCTGGAGGGTGAAGCAGAAGAAACAGAAAAAGGAGAAGGAGAAGGTGAAGACTGGAGGGTGTATCAGAAGACGTAGAAGAAGGAGAAGGAGAAGGTGAAGTCTGGAGGGTGAATCAGAAGAAATGGAAGAAGGAGAAGGAGAAGTTGAAGTCTGGAGGGTGAATCAGAAGAAGCAGAAGAAGGAGAAGGAGAAGGTGAAGTCTGGAGGGTGAATCAGAAGAAGCAGAAGAAGGAGAAGGAGAAGATGAAGTCTGGAGGGTGAATCAGAAGAAGTAGAAGAAGGAGAAGGAGAAGGTGAAGTCTGGAGGGTGAATCAGAAGAAGTAGAAGAAGGAGAAGGAGAAGGTGAAGTCTGGAGGGTGAAGCAGAAGAAGTAGAAGAAGGAGAAGGAGAAGGTGAAGTCAGGAGGGTGAATCAGAAGAAGTAGAAGAAGGAGAAGGAGAAGGTGAAGTCAGGAGGGTGAATCAGAAGAAGCAGAAGAAGGAGAAGGAGAAGGTGAAGTCTGGAGGGTGAATCAGAAGAATCAGAAGAAGGAGAAGGAGAAGGTGAAGTCTGGAGGGTGAATCAGAAGAAGCAGAAGAAAGAGAAGGAGAAGGTGAAGTCTGGAGGGTGAAGCAGAAGAAACAAAAAAAGGAGAAGGAGAAGGTGAAGACTGGAGGGTGAATCAGAAGAAGTAGAAGAAGGAGAAGGAGAAGGTGAAGTCTGGAGGGTGAATCAGAAGAAGTGGAAGAAGGAGAAGGAGAAGTTGAAGTCTGGAGGGTGAATCAGAAGAAGCAGAAGAAGGAGAAGGAGAAGGTGAAGTCTGGAGGGTGAATCAGAAGAAGCAGAAGAAGGAGAAGGAGAAGATGAAGTCTGGAGGGTGAATCAGAAGAAGTAGAAGAAGGAGAAGGAGAAGGTGAAGTCTGGAGGGTGAATCAGAAGAAGTAGAAGAAGGAGAAGGAGAAGATGAAGTCTGGAGGGTGAATCAGAAGAAACAGAAGAAGGAGAAGGAGAAGGTGAAGTCTGGAGGGTGAATCAGAAGAAGTAGAAGAAGGAGAAGGAGAAGGTGTAGTCTGGAGGGTGAATCAGAAGAAGTAGACGAAGGAGAAGGAGAAGGTGAAGTCTGGAGGGTGAATCAGAAGAAGCAGAAGAAGGAGAAGGAGAAGGTGAAGTCTGGAGGGTGAATCAGAAGAAGTAGAAGAAGGAGAAGGAGAAGGTGAAGTCTGGAGGGTGAATCAGAAGAAGCAGAAGAAGGAGAAGGAGAAGGTGAAGTCTGGAGGGTGAATCAGAAGAAGCAGAAGAAGGAGAAGGAGAAGGTGAAGTCTGGAGGGTGAATCAGAAGAAGCAGAATAAGGAGAAGGAGAAGGTGAAGTCTGGAGGGTGAATCAGAAGAAGCAGAAGAAGGAGAAGGAGAAGGTGAAGTCTGGAGGGTGAATCAGAAGAAGTAGAAGAAGGAGAAGGAGAAGGTGAAGTCTGGAGGGTGAAGCAGAATCAGTATAAGAAGGAGAAGGAGAAGGTGAAGTCTGGAGGGTGAATCAGAAGAAGTAGAAGAAGGAGAAGGAGAAGGTGAAGTCTGGAGGGTGAAGCAGAAGGAGTAGATGAAGGAGAAGGAGAAGGTGAAGTCAGGAGGGTGAACCAGAAGAAGTAGAAGAAGGAGAAGGAGAAGGTGAGGTCTGGAGGGTGAATCAGAAGAAGCAGAAGAAGGAGAGGGAGAAGGTGAAGTCTGGAGGGTGAATCAGAAGAATCAGAAGAAGGAGAAGGAGAAGGTGAAGTCTGGAGGGTGAATCAGAAGAAGCAGAAGAAAGAGAAGGAGAAGGTGAAGTCTGGAGGGTGAAGCAGAAGAAACAGAAGAAGGAGAAGGAGAAGGTGAAGACTGGAGGGTGAATCAGAAGAAGTAGAAGAAGGAGAAGGAGAAGGTGAAGTCTGGAGGGTGAATCAGAAGATGTAGAAGAAGGAGAAGGAGAAGGTGAAGTCTGGAGGGTGAATCAGAAGAAGCAGAAGAAGGAGAAGGAGAAGGTGAAGTCTGGAGGGTGAATCAGAAGAAGGAGAAGAAGGAGAAGGAGAAGATGAAGTCTGGAGGGTGAATCAGAAGAAGTAGAAGAAGGAGAAGGAGAAGGTGAAGTCTGGAGGCTGAATCAGAAGAAGTAGAAGAAGGAGAAGGAGAAGGTGAAGTCTGGAGGGTGAATCAGAAGAAACAGAAGAAGGAGAAGGAGAAGGTGAAGTCTGGAGGGTGTATCAGAAGAAGTAGAAGAAGGAGAAGGAGAAGGTGTAGTCTGGAGGGTGAATCAGAAGAAGTAGACGAAGGAGAAGGAGAAGGTGAAGTCTGGAGGGTGAATCAGAAGAAGCAGAAGAAGGAGAAAGAGAAGGTGAAGTCTGGAGGGTGAATCAGAAGAAGTAGAAGAAGGAGAAGGAGAAGGTGAAGTCTGGAGGGTGAATCAGAAGAAGCAGAAGAAGGAGAAGGAGAAGGTAAAGTCTGGAGGGTGAATCAGAAGAAGCAGAAGAAGGAGAAGGAGAAGGTGAAGTCTGGAGGGTGAATCAGAAGAAACAGAAGAAGGAGAAGGAGAAGGTGAAGTCTGGAGGGTGAATCAGAAGAAGTAGAAGAAGGAGAAGGAGAAGGTGTAGTCTGGAGGGTGAATCAGAAGAAGTAGACGAAGGAGAAGGAGAAGGTGAAGTCTGGAGGGTGAATCAGAAGAAGTAGAAGAAGGAGAAGGAGAAGGAGAAGTCTGGAGGGTGAATCAGAAGAAACAGAAGAAGGAGAAGGAGAAGGTGAAGTCTGGAGGGTGAATCAGAAGAAGTAGAAGAAGGAGAAGGAGAAGGTGTAGTCTGGAGGGTGAATCAGAAGAAGTAGACGAAGGAGAAGGAGAAGGTGAAGTCTGGAGGGTGAATCAGAAGAAGCAGAAGAAGGAGAAGGAGAAGATGAAGTCTGGAGGGTGAATCAGAAGAAGTAGAAGAAGGAGAAGGAGAAGGTGAAGTCTGGAGGGTGAATCAGAAGAAGCAGAAGAAGGAGAAGGAGAAGGTGAAGTCTGGAGGGTGAATCAGAAGAAGCAGAAGAAGGAGAAGGAGAAGGTGAAGTCTGGAGGGTGTATCAGAAGAAGCAGAAGAAGGAGAAGGAGAAGGTGAAGTCTGGAGGATGAATCAGAAGAAGTAGAAGAAGGAGAAGGAGAAGGTGAAGTCTGGAGGCTGAATCAGAAGAAGTAGAAGAAGGAGAAGGAGAAGGTGAAGTCTGGAGGGTGAATCAGAAGAAACAGAAGAAGGAGAAGGAGAAGGTGAAGTCTGGAGGGTGTATCAGAAGAAGTAGAAGAAGGAGAAGGAGAAGGTGTAGTCTGGAGGGTGAATCAGAAGAAGTAGACGAAGGAGAAGGAGAAGGTGAAGTCTGGAGGGTGAATCAGAAGAAGCAGAAGAAGCAGAAGGAGAAGGTGAAGTCTGGAGGGTGAATCAGAAGATGTAGAAGAAGGAGAAGGAGAAGGTGAAGTCTGGAGGGTGAATCAGAAGAAGCAGAAGAAGGAGAAGGAGAAGGTGAAGTCTGGAGGGTGAATCAGAAGAAGCAGAAGAAGGAGAAGGAGAAGGTGAAGTCTGGAGGGTGAATCAGAAGAAACAGAAGAAGTAGAAGGAGAAGGTGAAGTCTGGAGGGTGAATCAGAAGAAGTAGAAGAAGGAGAAGGAGAAGGTGTAGTCTGGAGGGTGAATCAGAAGAAGTAGACGAAGGAGAAGGAGAAGGTGAAGTCTGGAGGGTGAATCAGAAGAAGTAGAAGAAGGAGAAGGAGAAGGTGAAGTCTGGAGGGTGTATCAGAAGAAACAGAAGAAGGAGAAGGAGAAGGTGAAGTCTGGAGGGTGAATCAGAAGAAGTAGAAGAAGGAGAAGGAGAAGGTGTAGTCTGGAGGGTGAATCAGAAGAAGTAGACGAAGGAGAAGGAGAAGGTGAAGTCTGGAGGGTGAATCAGAAGAAGCAGAAGAAGGAGAAGGAGAAGATGAAGTCTGGAGGGTGAATCAGAAGAAGTAGAAGAAGGAGAAGGAGAAGGTGAAGTCTGGAGGGTGAATCAGAAGAAGCAGAAGAAGGAGAAGGAGAAGGTGAAGTCTGGAGGGTGAATCAGAAGAAGCAGAAGAAGGAGAAGAAGAAGGTGAAGTCTGGAGGGTGAATCAGAAGAAGCAGAATAAGGAGAAGGAGAAGGTGAAGTCTGGAGGGTGAATCAGAAGAAGCAGAAGAAGGAGAAGGAGAAGGTGAAGTCTGGAGGATGAATCAGAAGAAGTAGAAGAAGGAGAAGGAGAAGGTGAAGTCTGGAGGGTGAATCAGAAAAAGTAGAAGAAGGAGAAGGAGAAGGTGAAGTCTGGAGGGTGAATCAGAAGAAGTAGAAGAAGGAGAAGGAGAAGGTGAAGTCTGGAGGGTGAAGCAGAAGAAGTAGAAGAAGGAGAAGGAGAAGGTGAAGTCAGGAGGGTGAATCAGAAGAAGTAGAAGAAGGAGAAGGAGAAGGTGAAGTCAGGAGGGTGAAGCAGAAGAAGCAGAAGAAGGAGAAGGAGAAGGTGAAGCCTGGAGGGCGCAGCAGAAGAAGCAGAAGAAGGAGAAGGAGAAGGTGAAGTCTGGAGTGTGAATCAGAAGAAGCAGAAGAAGGAGAAGGAGAAGGTGAAGTCTGGAGGGTGAATCAGAAGAAGTAGAAGAAGGAGAAGGAGAAGGTGAAGTCAGGAGGGTGAATCAGAAGAAGTAGAAGAAGGAGAAGGAGAAGGTGAAGTCAGGAGGGTGAATCAGAAGAAGCAGAAGAAGGAGAAGGAGAAGGTGAAGTCTGGAGGGCGAATCAGAAGAAACAGAAGAAGGAGAAGGAGAAGGTGAAGTCTGGAGGGTGAATCAGAAGAAGCAGAAGAAGGAGAAGGAGAAGGTGAAGTCTGGAGGTTGAATTAGAAGAAGCAGAATAACGAGAAGGAGAAGGTGAAGTCTGGAGGGTGAATCAGAAGAAGCAGAATAAGGAGAAGGAGAAGGTGAAGTCTGGAGGGTGAATCAGAAGAAGCAGAAGAAGGAGAAGGAGAAGGTGAAGTCTGGAGGGTGAATCAGAAGAGGTAGAAGAAGGAGAAGGAGAAGGTGAAGTCTGGAGGGTGAAGCAGAAGGAGAAGAAGGAGAAGGAGAAGGTGAAGTCAGGAGGGTGAATCAGAAGAAGTAGAAGAAGGAGAAGGAGAAGGTGAAGCCAGGAGGGTGAATCAGAAGAAGCAGAAGAAGGAGAAGGAGAAGGTGAAGTCTGGAGGGTGAATCAGAAGAATCAGAAGAAGGAGAAGGAGAAGGTGAAGTCTGGAGGGTGAATCAGAAGAATCAGAAGAAAGAGAAGGAGAAGGTGAAGTCTGGAGGCTGAAGCAGAAGAAACAGAAGAAGGAGAAGGAGAATGTGAAGACTGGAGGGTGAATCAGAAGAAGTAGAAGAAGGAGAAGGAGAAGGTGAAGTCTGGAGGGTGAATCAGAAGAAGTAGAAGAAGGAGAAGGAGAAGGTGAAGTCTGGAGGGTGAATCAGAAGAAGCAGAAGAAGGAGAAGGAGAAGGTGAAGTCTGGAGGGTGAATCAGAAGATGCAGAAGAAGGAGAAGGAGAAGATGAAGTCTGGAGGGTGAATCAGAAGAAGTAGAAGAAGGAGAAGGAGAAGGTGAAGTCTGGAGGGTGAATCAGAAGAAGTAGAAGAAGGAGAAGGAGAAGGTGAAGTCTGGAGTGTGAATCAGAAGAGGTAGAAAAAGGAGAAGGAGAAGGTGAAGTCTGGAGGGTGAAGCAGAAGAAGGAGAAGAAGGAGAAGGAGAAGGTGAAGTCAGGAGGGTGAATCAGAAGAAGCAGAAGAAGGAGAAGGAGAAGGTGAAGTCTGGAGGGTGAATCAGAAGAAACAGAAGAAGGAGAAGGAGAAGGTGAAGTCTGGAGGGTGAATCAGAAGAAGTAGAAGAAGGAGAAGGAGAAGGTGTAGTCTGGAGGGTGAATCAGAAGAAGCAGACGAAGGAGAAGGAGAAGGTGAAGTCTGGAGGGTGAATCAGAAGAAGTAGAAGAAGGAGAAGGAGAAGGTGAAGTCTGGAGGGTGTATCAGAAGAAACAGAAGAAGGAGAAGGAGAAGGTGAAGTCTGGAGGGTGAATCAGAAGAAGTAGAAGAAGGAGAAGGAGAAGGTGTAGTCTGGAGGGTGAATCAGAAGAAGTAGACGAAGGAGAAGGAGAAGGTGAAGTCTGGAGGGTGAATCAGAAGAAGCAGAAGAAGGAGAAGGAGAAGATGAAGTCTGGAGGGTGAATCAGAAGAAGTAGAAGAAGGAGAAGGAGAAGGTGAAGTCTGGAGGGTGAATCAGAAGAAGCAGAAGAAGGAGAAGGAGAAGGTGAAGTCTGGAGGGTGAATCAGAAGAAGCAGAAGAAGGAGAAGGAGAAGGTGAAGTCTGGAGGGTGAATCAGAAGAAGCAGAATAAGGAGAAGGAGAAGGTGAAGTCTGGAGGGTGAATCAGAAGAAGCAGAAGAAGGAGAAGGAGAAGGTGAAGTCTGGAGGATGAATCAGAAGAAGTAGAAGAAGGAGAAGGAGAAGGTGAAGTCTGGAGGGTGAATCAGAAAAAGTAGAAGAAGGAGAAGGAGAAGGTGAAGTCTGGAGGGTGAATCAGAAGAAGTAGAAGAAGGAGAAGGAGAAGGTGAAGTCTGGAGGGTGAAGCAGAAGAAGTAGAAGAAGGAGAAGGAGAAGGTGAAGTCAGGAGGGTGAATCAGAAGAAGTAGAAGAAGGAGAAGGAGAAGGTGAAGTCAGGAGGGTGAAGCAGAAGAAGCAGAAGAAGGAGAAGGAGAAGGTGAAGTCTGGAGGGTGAAGCAGAAGAAGCAGAAGAAGGAGAAGGAGAAGGTGAAGTCTGGAGGGTGAATCAGAAGAAGCAGAAGAAGGAGAAGGTGAAGGTGAAGTCTGGAGGGTGAATCAGAAGAAGCAGAAGAAGGAGAAGGAGAAGGTGAAGTCAGGAGGGTGAATCAGAAGAAGCAGAAGAAGAAGGAGAAGGTGAATTTAGGAGGGTGAATCAGAAGAAGCAGAAGAAGGAGAAGGAGCAGGTGAAGTCAGGGGGGTGTAGCAGAAGAAGTAGAAGAAGGAGAAGGAGAAGGTGAAGTCAGGACGGTGAAGCAGAAGAAGCAGAAGAAGGAGAAGGAGAAGGTGAAGCCTGGAGGGCGCAGCAGAAGAAGCAGAAGAAGGAGAAGGAGAAGGTGAAGTCTGGAGTGTGAAGCAGAAGAAGCAGAAGAAGGAGAAGGAGAAGGTGAAGTCTGGAGGGCGCAGCAGAAGAAGCAGAAGAAGGAGAATGAGAAGGTGAAGTCTGGAGGGTGAATCAGAAGAAGCAGAAGAAGGAGAAGGAGAAGGTGAAGTCTGGAGGGTGAATCAGAAGAAGTAGAAGAAGGAGAAGGAGAAGGTGAAGTCAGGAGGGTGAATCAGAAGAAGTAGAAGAAGGAGAAGGAGAAGGTGAAGTAGGAGGGTGAATCAGAAGAAGCAGAAGAAGGAGAAGGAGAAGGTGAAGTCTGGAGGGCGAATCAGAAGAAACAGAAGAAGGAGAAGGAGAAGGTGAAGTCTGGAGGGTGAATCAGAAGAAGCAGAAGAAGGAGAAGGAGAAGGTGAAGTCTGGAGGGTGAAGCAGAAGAAGCAGAAGAAGGAGAAGGAGAAGGTGAAGTCTGGAGGGTGAATCAGAAGAAGCAGAAGAAGGAGAAGGAGAAGGTGAAGTCTGGAGGGTGAATCAGAAGAGGTAGAAGAAGGAGAAGGAGAAGGTGAAGTCTGGAGGGTGAAGCAGAAGAAGGAGAAGAAGGAGAAGGAGAAGGTGAAGTCAGGAGGGTGAATCAGAAGAAGTAGAAGAAGGAGAAGGAGAAGGTGAAGCCAGGAGGGTGAATCAGAAGAAGCAGAAGAAGGAGAAGGAGAAGGTGAAGTCTGGAGGGTGAATCAGAAGAATCAGAAGAAGGAGAAGGAGAAGGTGAAGTCTGGAGGGTGAATCAGAAGAATCTGAAGAAAGAGAAGGAGAAGGTGAAGTCTGGAGGCTGAAGCAGAAGAAACAGAAGAAGGAGAAGGAGAATGTGAAGACTGGAGGGTGAATCAGAAGAAGTAGAAGAAGGAGAAGGAGAAGGTGAAGTCTGGAGGGTGAATCAGAAGAAGTAGAAGAAGGAGAAGGAGAAGGTGAAGTCTGGAGGGTGAATCAGAAGAAGCAGAAGAAGGAGAAGGAGAAGGTGAAGTCTGGAGGGTGAATCAGAAGATGCAGAAGAAGGAGAAGGAGAAGATGAAGTCTGGAGGGTGAATCAGAAGAAGTAGAAGAAGGAGAAGGAGAAGGTGAAGTCTGGAGGGTGAATCAGAAGAAGTAGAAGAAGGAGAAGGAGAAGGTAAAGTCTGGAGTGTGAATCAGAAGAGGTAGAAGAAGGAGAAGGAGAAGGTGAAGTCTGGAGGGTGAAGCAGAAGAAGGAGAAGAAGGAGAAGGAGAAGGTGAAGTCAGGAGGGTGAATCAGAAGAAGCAGAAGAAGGAGAAGGAGAAGGTGAAGTCTGGAGGTTGAATCAGAAGAAGCAGAATAACGAGAAGGAGAAGGTGAAGTCTGGAGGGTGAATCAGAAGAAGCAGAATAAGGAGAAGGAGAAGGTGAAGTCTGGAGGGTGAATCAGAAGAAGCAGAAGAAGGAGAAGGAGAAGGTGAAGTCTGGAGGGTGAATCAGAAGAGGTAGAAGAAGGAGAAGGAGAAGGTGAAGTCAGGAGGGTGAAGCAGAAGAAGCAGAAGAAGGAGAAGGAGAAGGTGAAGTCTGGTGGGTGAAGCAGAAGAAGCAGATGAAGGAGAAGGAGAAGGTGAAGTCTGGAGGGTGAAGCAGAAGAAGCAGAAGAAGGAGAAGGAGAAGGTGAAGTCAGGAGGGTGGATCAGAAGAAGTAGAAGAAGGAGAAGGAGAAGGTGAAGTCTGGAGGGTGAATCAGAAGAAGCAGAAGAAGGAGAAGGAGAAGGTGAAGTCTGGAGGGCGCAGCAGAAGAAGCAGAAGAAGGAGAAAGAGAAGGTGAAGTCTGGAGGGTGAAGCAGAAGGAGCAGAAGAAGGAGAAGGAGAGGGTGAAGTCTGGAGGGTGAATCAGAAGAAGTAGAAGAAGGAGAAGGAGAAGGTGAAGTCAGGAGAGTGAAGCAGAAGAAGCAGAAGAACGAGAAGGAGAAGGTGAAGTCTGGAGGGCGAAGCAGAAGAAGCAGAAGAAGGAGAAGGAGAAGGTGAAGTCTGGAGGGTGAAGCAGAAGAAGCAGAAGAAGGAGAAGGAGTAGGTGAAGTCTGGAGGGTGAATCAGAAGAAGTAGAAGAAGGAGAAGGAGAAGGTGAAGTCAGGAGGGTGAAGCAGAAGAAGCAGAAGAAGGAGAAGGAGAAGGTGAAGTCTGGAGGGTGAAGCAGAAGAAGCAGAAGAAGGAGAAGGAGAAGGTGAAGTCTGGAGGGAGAATCAGAAGAAGCAGAAGAAGGAGAAGGAGAAGGTGAAGTCTGGAGGGTGAATCAGAAGAAGCAGAAGAAGGAGAAGGAGAAGGTGAAGTCAGGAGGGTGAATCAGAAGAAGCAGAAGAAGGAGAAGGAGAAGGTGAATTTAGGAGGGTGAATCAGAAGAAGCAGAAGAAGGAGAAGGAGCAGGTGAAGTCAGGGGGGTGTAGCAGAAGAAGTAGAAGAAGGAGAAGGAGAAGGTGAAGTCAGGACGGTGAAGCAGAAGAAGCAGAAGAAGGAGAAGGAGAAGGTGAAGCCTGGAGGGCGCAGCAGAAGAAGCAGAAGAAGGAGAAGGAGAAGGTGAAGTCTGGAGTGTGAAGCAGAAGAAGCAGAAGAAGGAGAAGGAGAAGGTGAAGTCTGGAGGGCGCAGCAGAAGAAGCAGAAGAAGGAGAATGAGAAGGTGAAGTCTGGAGGGTGAATCAGAAGAAGAAGAAGAAGGAGAAGGAGAAGGTGAAGTCTGGAGGGTGAATCAGAAGAAGTAGAAGAAGGAGAAGGAGAAGGTGAAGTCAGGAGGGTGAATCAGAAGAAGTAGAAGAAGGAGAAGGAGAAGGTGAAGTCAGGAGGGTGAATCAGAAGAAGCAGAAGAAGGAGAAGGAGAAGGTGAAGTCTGGAGGGCGAATCAGAAGAAACAGAAGAAGGAGAAGGAGAAGGTGAAGTCTGGAGGGTGAATCAGAAGAAGCAGAAGAAGGAGAAGGAGAAGGTGAAGTCTGGAGGTTGAATCAGAAGAAGCAGAATAACGAGAAGGAGAAGGTGAAGTCTGGAGGGTGAATCAGAAGAAGCAGAATAAGGAGAAGGAGAAGGTGAAGTCTGGAGGGTGAATCAGAAGAAGCAGAAGAAGGAGAAGGAGAAGGTGAAGTCTGGAGGGTGAATCAGAAGAGGTAGAAGAAGGAGAAGGAGAAGGTGAAGTCTGGAGGGTGAAGCAGAAGAAGGAGAAGAAGGAGAAGGAGAAGGTGAAGTCAGGAGGGTGAATCAGAAGAAGTAGAAGAAGGAGAAGGAGAAGGTGAAGCCAGGAGGGTGAATCAGAAGAAGCAGAAGAAGGAGAAGGAGAAGGTGAAGTCAGGAGGGTGGATCAGAAGAAGTAGAAGAAGGAGAAGGAGAAGGTGCAGTCTGGAGGGTGAATCAGAAGAAGCAGAAGAAGGAGAAGGAGAAGGTGAAGTCTGGAGGTTGAATCAGAAGAAGCAGAATAACGAGAAGGAGAAGGTGAAGTCTGGAGGGTGAATCAGAAGAAGCAGAATAAGGAGAAGGAGAAGGTGAAGTCTGGAGGGTGAATCAGAAGAAGCAGAAGAAGGAGAAGGAGAAGGTGAAGTCTGGAGGGTGAATCAGAAGAGGTAGAAGAAGGAGAAGGAGAAGGTGAAGTCAGGAGGGTGAAGCAGAAGAAGCAGAAGAAGGAGAAGGAGAAGATGAAGTCTGGAGGGTGAATCAGAAGAAGTAGAAGAAGGAGAAGTAGAAGGTGAAGTCTGGAGGGTGAATCAGAAGAAGCAGAAGAAGGAGAAGGAGATGGTGAAGTCTGGAGGGTGAATCAGAAGAAGCAGAAGAAGGAGAAGGAGAAGGTGAAGTCTGGAGGGTGAATCAGAAGAAGCAGAATAAGGAGAAGGAGAAGGTGAAGTCTGGAGGGTGAATCAGAAGAAACAGAAGAAGGAGAAGGAGAAGGTGAAGTCTGGAGGATGAATCAGAAGAAGTAGAAGAAGGAGAAGGAGAAGGTGAAGTCTGGAGGGTGAATCAGAAGAAGTAGAAGAAGGAGAAGGAGAAGGTGAAGTCTGGAGGGTGAATCAGAAGAAGTAGAAGAAGGAGAAGGAGAAGGTGAAGTCTGGAGGGTGAAGCAGAAGAAGTAGAAGAAGGAGAAGGAGAAGGTGAAGTCAGGAGGGTGAATCAGAAGAAGTAGAAGAAGGAGAAGGAGAAGGTGAAGTCAGGAGGGTGAAGCAGAAGAAGCAGAAGAAGGAGAAGGAGAAGGTGAAGTCTGGAGGGTGAAGCAGAAGAAGCAGAAGAAGGAGAAGGAGAAGGTGAAGTCTGGAGGGTGAATCAGAAGAAGCAGAAGAAAGAGAAGGAGAAGGTGAAGTCTGGAGGGTGAATCAGAAGAAGTAGAAGAAGGAGAAGGAGAAGGTGAAGTCTGGAGGGTGAATCAGAAGAAGCAGAAGAAGGAGAAGGAGAATGTGAAGTCTGGAGAGTGAATCAGAAGAAGCAGAAGAAGGAGAAGGAAAAGGTGAAGTCTGGAGGGTGAATCAGAAGAAGCAGAAGAAGGAGAAGGAGAAGGTGAAGTCTGGAGGGTGAATCAGAAGAAGCAGAATAAGGAGAAGGAGAAGGTGAAGTCTGGAGGGTGAATCAGAAGAAGCAGAAGAAGGAGAAGGAGAAGGTGAAGTCTGGAGGGTGAATCAGAAGAAGCAGCAGAAGGAGAAGGAGAAGGTGAAGTCTGGAGGTTGAATCAGAAGAAGCAGAATAACGAGAAGGAGAAGGTGAAGTCTGGAGGGTGAATCAGAAGAAGCAGAATAAGGAGAAGGAGAAGGTGAAGTCTGGAGGGTGAATCAGAAGAAGCAGAAGAAGGAGAAGGAGAGGGTGAAGTCTGGAGGGTGAATCAGAAGAGGTAGAAGAAGGAGAAGGAGAAGGTGAAGTCTGGAGGGTGAAGCAGAAGAAGGAGAAGAAGGAGAAGGAGAAGGTGAAGTCAGGAGGGTGAATCAGAAGAAGTAGAAGAAGGAGAAGGAGAAGGTGAAGCCAGGAGGGTGAATCAGAAGAAGCAGAAGAAGGAGAAGGAGAAGGTGAAGTCTGGAGGGTGAATCAGAAGAATCAGAAGAAGGAGAAGGCGAAGGTGAAGTCTGGAGGGTGAATCAGAAGAATCAGAAGAAAGAGAAGGAGAAGGTGAAGTCTGGAGGCTGAAGCAGAAGAAACAGAAGAAGGAGAAGGAGAATGTGAAGACTGGAGGGTGAATCAGAAGAAGTAGAAGAAGGAGAAGGAGAAGGTGAAGTCTGGAGGGTGAATCAGAAGAAGTAGAAGAAGGAGAAGGAGAAGGTGAAGTCTGGAGGGTGAATCAGAAGAAGCAGAAGAAGGAGAAGGAGAAGGTGAAGTCTGGAGGGTGAATCAGAAGATGCAGAAGAAGGAGAAGGAGAAGATGAAGTCTGGAGGGTGAATCAGAAGAAGTAGAAGAAGGAGAAGGAGAAGGTGAAGTCTGGAGGGTGAATCAGAAGAAGTAGAAGAAGGAGAAGGAGAAGGTGAAGTCTGGAGGGTGAATCAGAAGAAACAGAAGAAGGAGAAGGAGAAGGTGAAGTCTGGAGGGTGAATCAGAAGAAGTAGAAGAAGGAGAAGGAGAAGGTGTAGTCTGGAGGGTGAATCAGAAGAAGTAGACGAAGGAGAAGGAGAAGGTGAAGTCTGGAGGGTGAATCAGAAGAAGCAGAAGAAGGAGAAGGAGAAGATGAAGTCTGGAGGGTGAATCAGAAGAAGTAGAAGAAGGAGAAGGAGAAGGTGAAGTCTGGAGGGTGAATCAGAAGAAGCAGAAGAAGGAGAAGGAGAAGGTGAAGTCTGGAGGGTGAATCAGAAGAAGCAGAAGAAGGAGAAGGAGAAGGTGAAGTCTGGAGGGTGAATCAGAAGAAGCAGAATAAGGAGAAGGAGAAGGTGAAGTCTGGAGGGTGAATCAGAAGAAGCAGAAGAAGGAGAAGGAGAAGGTGAAGTCTGGAGGATGAATCAGAAGAAGTAGAAGAAGGAGAAGGAGAAGGTGAAGTCTGGAGGGTGAATCAGAAGAAGTAGAAGAAGGAGAAGGAGAAGGTGAAGTCTGGAGGGTGAATCAGAAGAAGTAGAAGAAGGAGAAGGAGAAGGTGAAGTCTGGAGGGTGAAGCAGAAGAAGTAGAAGAAGGAGAAGGAGAAGGTGAAGTCAGGAGGGTGAATCAGAAGAAGTAGAAGAAGGAGAAGGAGAAGGTGAAGTCAGGAGGGTGAAGCAGAAGAAGCAGAAGAAGGAGAAGGAGAAGGTGAAGTCTGGAGGGTGAAGCAGAAGAAGCAGAAGAAGGAGAAGGAGAAGGTGAAGTCTGGAGGGTGAATCAGAAGAAGCAGAAGAAAGAGAAGGAGAAGGTGAAGTCTGGAGGGTGAATCAGAAGAAGTAGAAGAAGGAGAAGGAGAAGGTGAAGTCTGGAGGGTGAATCAGAAGAAGCAGAAGAAGGAGAAGGAGAAGGTGAAGTCTGGAGGGTGAATCAGAAGAAGCAGAAGAAGGAGAAGGAAAAGGTGAAGTCTGGAGGGTGAATCAGAAGAAGCAGAAGAAGGAGAAGGAGAAGGTGAAGTCTGGAGGGTGAATCAGAAGAAGCAGAATAAGGAGAAGGAGAAGGTGAAGTCTGGAGGGTGAATCAGAAGAAGCAGAAGAAGGAGAAGGAGAAGGTGAAGTCTGGAGGGTGAATCAGAAGAAGTAGAAGAAGGAGAAGGAGAAGGTGAAGTCTGGAGGGTGAATCAGAAGAAGTAGAAGAAGGAGAAGGTGAAGTCTGGAGTGTGAATCAGAAGAGGTAGAAGAAGGAGAAGGAGAAGGTGAAGTCTGGAGGGTGAAGCAGAAGAAGGAGAAGAAGGAGAAGGAGAAGGTGAAGTCAGGAGGGTGAATCAGAAGAAGCAGAAGAAGGAGAAGGAGAAGGTGAAGTCTGGAGGTTGAATCAGAAGAAGCAGAATAACGAGAAGGAGAAGGTGAAGTCTGGAGGGTGAATCAGAAGAAGCAGAATAAGGAGAAGGAGAAGGTGAAGTCTGGAGGGTGAATCAGAAGAAGCAGAAGAAGGAGAAGGAGAAGGTGAAGTCTGGCGGGTGAATCAGAAGAGGTAGAAGAAGGAGAAGGAGAAGGTGAAGTCAGGAGGGTGAAGCAGAAGAAGCAGAAGAAGGAGAAGGAGAAGGTGAAGTCTGGTGGGTGAAGCAGAAGAAGCAGAAGAAGGAGAAGGAGAAGGTGAAGTCTGGAGGGTGAAGCAGAAGAAGAAGAAGAAGGAGAAGGAGAAGGTGAAGTCAGGAGGGTGGATCAGAAGAAGTAGAAGAAGGAGAAGAAGAAGGTGAAGTCTGGAGGGCGCAGCAGAAGAAGCAGAAGAAGGAGAAAGAGAAGGTGAAGTCTGGAGGGTGAAGCAGAAGAAGCAGAAGAAGGAGAAGGAGAGGGTGAAGTCTGGAGGGTGAATCAGAAGAAGTAGAAGAAGGAGAAGGAGAAGGTGAAGTCAGGAGAGTGAAGCAGAAGAAGCAGAAGAAGGAGAAGGAGAAGGTGAAGTCTGGAGGGCGAAGCAGAAGAAGCAGAAGAAGGAGAAGGAGAAGGTGAAGTCTGGAGGGTGAAGCAGAAGAAGCAGAAGAAGGAGAAGGAGTAGGTGAAGTCTGGAGGGTGAATCAGAAGAAGTAGAAGAAGGAGAAGGAGAAGGTGAAGTCAGGAGGGTGAAGCAGAAGAAGCAGAAGAAGGAGAAGGAGAAGGTGAAGGCTGGAGGGTGAAGCAGAAGAAGCAGAAGAAGGAGAAGGAGAAGGTGAAGTCTGGAGGGAGAATCAGAAGAAGCAGAAGAAGGAGAAGGAGAAGGTGAAGTCTGGAGGGTGAATCAGAAGAAGCAGAAGAAGGAGAAGGAGTAGGTGAAGTCAGGAGGGTGAATCAGAAGAAGCAGAAGAAGGAGAAGGAGAAGGTGAATTTAGGAGGGTGAATCAGAAGAAGCAGAAGAAGGAGAAGGAGCAGGTGAAGTCAGGGGGGTGTAGCAGAAGAAGTAGAAGAAGGAGAAGGAGAAGGTGAAGTCAGGACGGTGAAGCAGAAGAAGCAGAAGAAGGAGAAGGAGAAGGTGAAGCCTGGAGGGCGCAGCAGAAGAAGCAGAAGAAGGAGAAGGAGAAGGTGAAGTCTGGCGGGTGAATCAGAAGAGGTAGAAGAAGGAGAAGGAGAAGGTGAAGTCAGGAGGGTGAATCAGAAGAAGCAGAAGAAGGAGAAGGAGAAGGTGAAGTCTGGAGGTTGAATCAGAAGAAGCAGAATAACGAGAAGGAGAAGGTGAAGTCTGGAGGGTGAATCAGAAGAAGCAGAATAAGGAGAAGGAGAAGGTGAAGTCTGGAGGGTGAATCAGAAGAAGCAGAAGAAGGAGAAGGAGAAGGTGAAGTCTGGCGGGTGAATCAGAAGAGGTAGAAGAAGGAGAAGGAGAAGGTGAAGTCAGGAGGGTGAAGCAGAAGAAGCAGAAGAAGGAGAAGGAGAAGGTGAAGTCTGGTGGGTGAAGCAGAAGAAGCAGAAGAAGGAGAAGGAGAAGGTGAAGTCTGGAGGGTGAAGCAGAAGAAGAAGAAGAAGGAGAAGGAGAAGGTGAAGTCAGGAGGGTGGATCAGAAGAAGTAGAAGAAGGAGAAGAAGAAGGTGAAGTCTGGAGGGCGCAGCAGAAGAAGCAGAAGAAGGAGAAAGAGAAGGTGAAGTCTGGAGGGTGAAGCAGAAGAAGCAGAAGAAGGAGAAGGAGAGGGTGAAGTCTGGAGGGTGAATCAGAAGAAGTAGAAGAAGGAGAAGGAGAAGGTGAAGTCAGGAGAGTGAAGCAGAAGAAGCAGAAGAAGGAGAAGGAGAAGGTGAAGTCTGGAGGGCGAAGCAGAAGAAGCAGAAGAAGGAGAAGGAGAAGGTGAAGTCTGGAGGGTGAAGCAGAAGAAGCAGAAGAAGGAGAAGGAGTAGGTGAAGTCTGGAGGGTGAATCAGAAGAAGTAGAAGAAGGAGAAGGAGAAGGTGAAGTCAGGAGGGTGAAGCAGAAGAAGCAGAAGAAGGAGAAGGAGAAGGTGAAGGCTGGAGGGTGAAGCAGAAGAAGCAGAAGAAGGAGAAGGAGAAGGTGAAGTCTGGAGGGAGAATCAGAAGAAGCAGAAGAAGGAGAAGGAGAAGGTGAAGTCTGGAGGGTGAATCAGAAGAAGCAGAAGAAGGAGAAGGAGTAGGTGAAGTCAGGAGGGTGAATCAGAAGAAGCAGAAGAAGGAGAAGGAGAAGGTGAATTTAGGAGGGTGAATCAGAAGAAGCAGAAGAAGGAGAAGGAGCAGGTGAAGTCAGGGGGGTGTAGCAGAAGAAGTAGAAGAAGGAGAAGGAGAAGGTGAAGTCAGGACGGTGAAGCAGAAGAAGCAGAAGAAGGAGAAGGAGAAGGTGAAGCCTGGAGGGCGCAGCAGAAGAAGCAGAAGAAGGAGAAGGAGAAGGTGAAGTCTGGAGTGTGAAGCAGAAGAAGCAGAAGAAGGAGAAGGAGAAGGTGAAGTCTGGAGGGCGCAGCAGAAGAAGCAGAAGAAGGAGAATGAGAAGGTGAAGTCTGGAGGGTGAATCAGAAGAAGAAGAAGAAGGAGAAGGAGAAGGTGAAGTCTGGAGGGTGAATCAGAAGAAGTAGAAGAAGGAGAAGGAGAAGGTGAAGTCAGGAGGGTGAATCAGAAGAAGTAGAAGAAGGAGAAGGAGAAGGTGAAGTCAGGAGGGTGAATCAGAAGAAGCAGAAGAAGGAGAAGGAGAAGGTGAAGTCTGGAGGGCGAATCAGAAGAAACAGAAGAAGGAGAAGGAGAAGGTGAAGTCTGGAGGGTGAATCAGAAGAAGCAGAAGAAGGAGAAGGAGAAGGTGAAGTCTGGAGGTTGAATCAGAAGAAGCAGAATAACGAGAAGGAGAAGGTGAAGTCTGGAGGGTGAATCAGAAGAAGCAGAATAAGGAGAAGGAGAAGGTGAAGTCTGGAGGGTGAATCAGAAGAAGCAGAAGAAGGAGAAGGAGAAGGTGAAGTCTGGAGGGTGAATCAGAAGAGGTAGAAGAAGGAGAAGGAGAAGGTGAAGTCTGGAGGGTGAAGCAGAAGAAGGAGAAGAAGGAGAAGGAGAAGGTGAAGTCAGGAGGGTGAATCAGAAGAAGTAGAAGAAGGAGAAGGAGAAGGTGAAGCCAGGAGGGTGAATCAGAAGAAGTAGAAGAAGGAGAAGGAGAAGGTGAAGTCAGGAGGGTGAAGCAGAAGAAGCAGAAGAAGGAGAAGGAGAAGGTGAAGTCTGGAGGGTGAAGCAGAAGAAGCAGAAGAAGGAGAAGGAGAAGGTGAAGTCTGGAGGGTGAATCAGAAGAAGCAGAAGAAAGAGAAGGAGAAGGTGAAGTCTGGAGGGTGAATCAGAAGAAGTAGAAGAAGGAGAAGGAGAAGGTGAAGTCTGGAGGGTGAATCAGAAGAAGCAGAAGAAGGAGAAGGAGAAGGTGAAGTCTGGAGGGTGAATCAGAAGAAGCAGAAGAAGGAGAAGGAAAAGGTGAAGTCTGGAGGGTGAATCAGAAGAAGCAGAAGAAGGAGAAGGAGAAGGTGAAGTCTGGAGGGTGAATCAGAAGAAGCAGAATAAGGAGAAGGAGAAGGTGAAGTCTGGAGGGTGAATCAGAAGAAGCAGAAGAAGGAGAAGGAGAAGGTGAAGTCTGGAGGGTGAATCAGAAGAAGTAGAAGAAGGAGAAGGAGAAGGTGAAGTCTGGAGGGTGAATCAGAAGAAGTAGAAGAAGGAGAAGGAGAAGGTGAAGTCTGGAGTGTGAATCAGAAGAGGTAGAAGAAGGAGAAGGAGAAGGTGAAGTCTGGAGGGTGAAGCAGAAGAAGGAGAAGAAGGAGAAGGAGAAGGTGAAGGCAGGAGGGTGAATCAGAAGAAGCAGAAGAAGGAGAAGGAGAAGGTGAAGTCTGGAGGTTGAATCAGAAGAAGCAGAATAACGAGAAGGAGAAGGTGAAGTCTGGAGGGTGAATCAGAAAAAGCAGAATAAGGAGAAGGAGAAGGTGAAGTCTGGAGGGTGAATCAGAAGAAGCAGAAGAAGGAGAAGGAGAAGGTGAAGTCTGGCGGGTGAATCAGAAGAGGTAGAAGAAGGAGAAGGAGAAGGTGAAGTCAGGAGGGTGAAGCAGAAGAAGCAGAAGAAGGAGAAGGAGAAGGTGAAGTCTGGTGGGTGAAGCAGAAGAAGCAGAAGAAGGAGAAGGAGAAGGTGAAGTCTGGAGGGTGAAGCAGAAGAAGCAGAAGAAGGAGAAGGAGAAGGTGAAGTCAGGAGGGTGGATCAGAAGAAGTAGAAGAAGGAGAAGAAGAAGGTGAAGTCTGGAGGGCGCAGCAGAAGAAGCAGAAGAAGGAGAAAGAGAAGGTGAAGTCTGGAGGGTGAAGCAGAAGAAGCAGAAGAAGGAGAAGGAGAGGGTGAAGTCTGGAGGGTGAATCAGAAGAAGTAGAAGAAGGAGAAGGAGAAGGTGAAGTCAGGAGAGTGAAGCAGAAGAAGCAGAAGAAGGAGAAGGAGAAGGTGAAGTCTGGAGGGCGAAGCAGAAGAAGCAGAAGAAGGAGAAGGAGAAGGTGAAGTCTGGAGGGTGAAGCAGAAGAAGCAGAAGAAGGAGAAGGAGTAGGTGAAGTCTGGAGGGTGAATCAGAAGAAGTAGAAGAAGGAGAAGGAGAAGGTGAAGTCAGGAGGGTGAAGCAGAAGAAGTAGAAGAAGGAGAAGGAGAAGGTGAAGGCTGGAGGGTGAAGCAGAAGAAGCAGAAGAAGGAGAAGGAGAAGGTGAAGTCTGGAGGGAGAATCAGAAGAAGCAGAAGAAGGAGAAGGAGAAGGTGAAGTCTGGAGGGTGAATCAGAAGAAGCAGAAGAAGGAGAAGGAGAAGGTGAAGTCAGGAGGGTGAATCAGAAGAAGCAGAAGAAGGAGAAGGAGAAGGTGAATTTAGGAGGGTGAATCAGAAGAAGCAGAAGAAGGAGAAGGAGCAGGTGAAGTCAGGGGGGTGTAGCAGAAGAAGTAGAAGAAGGAGAAGGAGAAGGTGAAGTCAGGACGGTGAAGCAGAAGAAGCAGAAGAAGGAGAAGGAGAAGGTGAAGCCTGGAGGGCGCAGCAGAAGAAGCAGAAGAAGGAGAAGGAGAAGGTGAAGTCTGAAGTGTGAAGCAGAAGAAGCAGAAGAAGGAGAAGGAGAAGGTGAAGTCTGGAGGGCGCAGCAGAAGAAGCAGAAGAAGGAGAATGAGAAGGTGAAGTCTGGAGGGTGAATCAGAAGAAGAAGAAGAAGGAGAAGGAGAAGGTGAAGTCTGGAGGGTGAATCAGAAGAAGTAGAAGAAGGAGAAGGAGAAGGTGAAGTCAGGAGGGTGAATCAGAAGAAGTAGAAGAAGGAGAAGGAGAAGGTGAAGTCAGGAGGGTGAATCAGAAGAAGCAGAAGAAGGAGAAGGAGAAGGTGAAGTCTGGAGGGCGAATCAGAAGAAACAGAAGAAGGAGAAGGAGAAGGTGAAGTCTGGAGGGTGAATCAGAAGAAGCAGAAGAAGGAGAAGGAGAAGGTGAAGTCTGGAGGTTGAATCAGAAGAAGCAGAATAACGAGAAGGAGAAGGTGAAGTCTGGAGGGTGAATCAGAAGAAGCAGAATAAGGAGAAGGAGAAGGTGAAGTCTGGAGGGTGAATCAGAAGAAGCAGAAGAAGGAGAAGGAGAAGGTGAAGTCTGGAGGGTGAATCAGAAGAGGTAGAAGAAGGAGAAGGAGAAGGTGAAGTCTGGAGGGTGAAGCAGAAGAAGGAGAAGAAGGAGAAGGAGAAGGTGAAGTCAGGAGGGTGAATCAGAAGAAGTAGAAGAAGGAGAAGGAGAAGGTGAAGCCAGGAGGGTGAATCAGAAGAAGCAGAAGAAGGAGAAGGAGAAGGTGAAGTCAGGAGGGTGGATCAGAAGAAGTAGAAGAAGGAGAAGGAGAAGGTGCAGTCTGGAGGGTGAATCAGAAGAAGCAGAAGAAGGAGAAGGAGAAGGTGAAGTCTGGAGGTTGAATCAGAAGAAGCAGAATAACGAGAAGGAGAAGGTGAAGTCTGGAGGGTGAATCAGAAGAAGCAGAATAAGGAGAAGGAGAAGGTGAGGTCTGGAGGGTGAATCAGAAGAAGCAGAAGAAGGAGAAGGAGAAGGTGAAGTCTGGAGGGTGAATCAGAAGAGGTAGAAGAAGGAGAAGGAGAAGGTGAAGTCAGGAGGGTGAAGCAGAAGAAGCAGAAGAAGGAGAAGGAGAAGATGAAGTCTGGAGGGTGAATCAGAAGAAGTAGAAGAAGGAGAAGGAGAAGGTGAAGTTAGGAGGGTGAATCAGAAGAAGCAGAAGAAGGAGAAGGAGAAGGTGAAGTCTGGAGGGCGAATCAGAAGAAACAGAAGAAGGAGAAGGAGAAGGTGAAGTCTGGAGGGTGAATCAGAAGAAGCAGAAGAAGGAGAAGGAGAAGGTGAAGTCTGGAGGTTGAATCAGAAGAAGCAGAATAACGAGAAGGAGAAGGTGAAGTCTGGAGGGTGAATCAGAAGAAGCAGAATAAGGAGAAGGAGAAGGTGAAGTCTGGAGGGTGAATCAGAAGAAGCAGAAGAAGGAGAAGGAGAAGGTGAAGTCTGGAGGGTGAAGCAGAAGAAGGAGAAGAAGGAGAAGGAGAAGGTGAAGTCAGGAGGGTGAATCAGAAGAAGCAGAAGAAGGAGAAGGAGAAGGTGAAGTCTGGAGGTTGAATCAGAAGAAGCAGAATAACGAGAAGGAGAAGGTGAAGTCTGGAGGGTGAATCAGAAGAAGCAGAATAAGGAGAAGGAGAAGGTGAAGTCTGGAGGGTGAATCAGAAGAAGCAGAAGAAGGAGAAGGAGAAGGTGAAGTCTGGCGGGTGAATCAGAAGAGGTAGAAGAAGGAGAAGGAGAAGGTGAAGTCAGGAGGGTGAAGCAGAAGAAGCAGAAGAAGGAGAAGGAGAAGGTGAAGTCTGGTGGGTGAAGCAGAAGAAGCAGAAGAAGGAGAAGGAGAAGGTGAAGTCTGGAGGGTGAAGCAGAAGAAGCAGAAGAAGGAGAAGGAGAAGGTGAAGTCAGGAGGGTGGATCAGAAGAAGTAGAAGAAGGAGAAGGAGAAGGTGAAGTCTGGAGGGTGAATCAGAAGAAGCAGAAGAAGGAGAAGGAGAAGGTGAAGTCTGGAGGGCGCAGCAGAAGAAGCAGAAGAAGGAGAAAGAGAAGGTGAAGTCTGGAGGGTGAAGCAGAAGAAGCAGAAGAAGCAGAAGGAGAGGGTGATGTCTGGAGGGTGAATCAGAAGAAGTAGAAGAAGGAGAAGGAGAAGGTGAAGTCAGGAGAGTGAAGCAGAAGAAGCAGAAGAAGGAGAAGGAGAAGGTGAAGTCTGGAGGGCGAAGCAGAAGAAGCAGAAGAAGGAGAAGGAGAAGGTGAAGTCTGGAGGGTGAAGCAGAAGAAGCAGAAGAAGGAGAAGGAGTAGGAGAAGTCTGGAGGGTGAATCAGAAGAAGTAGAAGAAGGAGAAGGAGAAGGTGAAGTCAGGAGGGTGAAGCAGAAGAAGCAGAA
The DNA here is from genome assembly GCF_052327205.1 of Somniosus microcephalus. NCBI lineage: Eukaryota > Metazoa > Chordata > Chondrichthyes > Squaliformes > Somniosidae > Somniosus > Somniosus microcephalus. Next base: position 288,576 of record NW_028225378.1, read on the forward strand.
GAAGGAGAAGGAGAAGGTGAAGTCTGGAGGGTGAAGCAGAAGAAGCAGAAGAAGGAGAAGGAGAAGGTGAAGTCTGGAGGGAGAATCAGAAGAAGCAGAAGAAGGAGAAGGAGAAGGGGAAGTCTGGAGGGTGAATCAGAAGAAGCAGAAGAAGGAGAAGGAGAAGGTGAAGTCAGGAGGGTGAATCAGAAGAAGCAGAAGAAGGAGAAGGAGAAGGTGAATTTAGGAGGGTGAATCAGAAGAAGCAGAAGAAGGAGAAGGAGCAGGTGAAGTCAGGGGGGTGTAGCAGAAGAAGTAGAAGAAGGAGAAGGAGAAGGTGAAGTCAGGACGGTGAAGCAGAAGAAGCAGAAGAAGGAGAAGGAGAAGGTGAAGCCTGGAGGGCGCAGCAGAAGAAGCAGAAGAAGGAGAAGGAGAAGGTGAAGTCTGGAGTGTGAAGCAGAAGAAGCAGAAGAAGGAGAAGGAGAAGGTGAAGTCTGGAGGGCGCAGCAGAAGAAGCAGAAGAAGGAGAATGAGAAGGTGAAGTCTGGAGGGTGAATCAGAAGAAGAAGAAGAAGGAGAAGGAGAAGGTGAAGTCTGGAGGGTGAATCAGAAGAAGTAGAAGAAGGAGAAGGAGAAGGTGAAGTCAGGAGGGTGAATCAGAAGAAGTAGAAGAAGGAGAAGGAGAAGGTGAAGTCAGGAGGGTGAATCAGAAGAAGCAGAAGAAGGAGAAGGAGAAGGTGAAGTCTGGAGGGCGAATCAGAAGAAACAGAAGAAGGAGAAGGAGAAGGTGAAGTCTGGAGGGTGAATCAGAAGAAGCAGAAGAAGGAGAAGGAGAAGGTGAAGTCTGGAGGTTGAATCAGAAGAAGAAAATAACGAGAAGGAGAAGGTGAAGTCTGGAGGGTGAATCAGAAGAAGCAGAATAAGGAGAAGGAGAAGGTGAAGTCTGGAGGGTGAATCAGAAGAAGCAGAAGAAGGAGAAGGAGAAGGTGAAGTCTGGAGGGTGAATCAGAAGAGGTAGAAGAAGGAGAAGGAGAAGGTGAAGTCTGGAGGGTGAAGCAGAAGAAGGAGAAGAAGGAGAAGGAGAAGGTGAAGTCAGGAGGGTGAATCAGAAGAAGTAGAAGAAGGAGAAGGAGAAGGTGAAGCCAGGAGGGTGAATCAGAAGAAGCAGAAGAAGGAGAAGTAGAAGGTGAAGTCAGGAGGGTGGATCAGAAGAAGTAGAAGAAGGAGAAGGAGAAGGTGCAGTCTGGAGGGTGAATCAGAAGAAGCAGAAGAAGGAGAAGGAGAAGGTGAAGTCTGGAGGTTGAATCAGAAGAAGCAGAATAACGAGAAGGAGAAGGTGAAGTCTGGAGGGTGAATCAGAAGAAGCAGAATAAGGAGAAGGAGAAGGTGAAGTCTGGAGGGTGAATCAGAAGAAGCAGAAGAAGGAGAAGGAGAAGGTGAAGTCTGGAGGGTGAATCAGAAGAGGTAGAAGAAGGAGAAGGAGAAGGTGAAGTCAGGAGGGTGAAGCAGAAGAAGCAGAAGAAGGAGAAGGAGAAGATGAAGTCTGGAGGGTGAATCAGAAGAAGTAGAAGAAGGAGAAGGAGAAGGTGAAGTTAGGAGGGTGAATCAGAATAAGCAGAAGAAGGAGAAGGAGAAGGTGAAGTCTGGAGGGCGAATCAGAAGAAACAGAAGAAGGAGAAGGAGAAGGTGAAGTCTGGAGGGTGAATCAGAAGAAGCAGAAGAAGGAGAAGGAGAAGGTGAAGTCTGGAGGTTGAATCAGAAGAAGCAGAATAACGAGAAGGAGAAGGTGAAGTCTGGAGGGTGAATCAGAAGAAGCAGAATAAGGAGAAGGAGAAGGTGAAGTCTGGAGGGTGAATCAGAAGAAGCAGAAGAAGGAGAAGGAGAAGGTGAAGTCTGGAGGGTGAATCAGAAGAGGTAGAAGAAGGAGAAGAAGAAGGTGAAGTCTGGAGGGTGAAGCAGAAGAAGGAGAAGAAGGAGAAGGAGAAGGTGAAGTCAGGAGGGTGAATCAGAAGAAGTAGAAGAAGGAGAAGGAGAAGGTGAAGCCAGGAGGGTGAATCAGAAGAAGCAGAAGAAGGAGAAGGAGAAGGTGAAGTCAGGAGGGTGGATCAGAAGAAGTAGAAGAAGGAGAAGGAGAAGGTGCAGTCTGGAGGGTGAATCAGAAGAAGCAGAAGAAGGAGAAGGAGAAGGTGAAGTCTGGAGGTTGAATCAGAAGAAGCAGAATAACGAGAAGGAGAAGGTGAAGTCTGGAGGGTGAATCAGAAGAAGCAGAATAAGGAGAAGGAGAAGGTGAAGTCTGGAGGGTGAATCAGAAGAAGCAGAAGAAGGAGAAGGAGAAGGTGAAGTCTGGAGGGTGAATCAGAAGAGGTAGAAGAAGGAGAAGGAGAAGGTGAAGTCAGGAGGGTGAAGCAGAAGAAGCAGAAGAAGGAGAAGGAGAAGATGAAGTCTGGAGGGTGAATCAGAAGAAGTAGAAGAAGGAGAAGGAGAAGGTGAAGTCTGGAGGGTGAATCAGAAGAAGCAGAAGAAGGAGAAGGAGAAGGTGAAGTCTGGAGGGTGAATCAGAAGAAGCAGAAGAAGGAGAAGGAGAAGGTGAAGTCTGGAGGGTGAATCAGAAGAAGCAGAATAAGGAGAAGGAGAAGGTGAAGTCTGGAGGGTGAATCAGAAGAAGCAGAAGAAGGAGAAGGAGAAGGTGAAGTCTGGAGGATGAATCAGAAGAAGTAGAAGAAGGAGAAGGAGAAGGTGAAGTCTGGAGGGTGAATCAGAAGAAGTAGAAGAAGGAGAAGGAGAAGGTGAAGTCTGGAGGGTGAATCAGAAGAAGTAGAAGAAGGAGAAGGAGAAGGTGAAGTCTGGAGGGTGAAGCAGAAGAAGTAGAAGAAGGAGAAGGAGAAGGTGAAGTCAGGAGGGTGAATCAGAAGAAGTAGAAGAAGGAGAAGGAGAAGGTGAAGTCAGGAGGGTGAAGCAGAAGAAGCAGAAGAAGGAGAAGGAGAAGGTGAAGTCTGGAGGGTGAAGCAGAAGAAGCAGAAGAAGGAGAAGGAGAAGGTGAAGTCTGGAGGGTGAATCAGAAGAAGCAGAAGAAAGAGAAGGAGAAGGTGAAGTCTGGAGGGTGAATCAGAAGAAGTAGAAGAAGGAGAAGGAGAAGGTGAAGTCTGGAGGGTGAATCACAAGAAGCAGAAGAAGGAGAAGGAGAAGGTGAAGTCTGGAGAGTGAATCAGAAGAAGCAGAAGAAGGAGAAGGAAAAGGTGAAGTCTGGAGGGTGAATCAGAAGAAGCAGAAGAAGGAGAAGGAGAAGGTGAAGTCTGGAGGGTGAATCAGAAGAAGCAGAAGAAGGAGAAGGAGAAGGTGAAGTCTGGAGGGTGAATCAGAAGAAGCAGAATAAGGAGAAGGAGAAGGTGAAGTCTGTAGGGTGAATCAGAAGAAGCAGAAGAAGGAGAAGGAGAAGGTGAAGTCTGGAGGGTGAATCAGAAGAGGTAGAAGAAGGAGAAGGAGAAGGTGAAGTCTGGAGGGTGAAGCAGAAGAAGGAGAAGAAGGAGAAGGAGAAGGTGAAGTCAGGAGGGTGAATCAGAAGAAGTAGAAGAAGGAGAAGGAGAAGGTGAAGTCAGGAGGGTGAATCAGAAGAAGTAGAAGAAGGAGAAGGAGAAGGTGAAGTCAGGAGGGTGAAGCAGAAGAAGGAGAAGAAGGAGAAGGAGAAGGTGAAGTCAGGAGGGTGAATCAGAAGAAGTAGAAGAAGGAGAAGGAGAAGGTGAAGCCAGGAGGGTGAATCAGAAGAAGCAGAAGAAGGAGAAGGAGCAGGTGAAGTCAGGGGGGTGTAGCAGAAGAAGTAGAAGAAGGAGAAGGAGAAGGTGAAGTCAGGACGGTGAAGCAGAAGAAGGAGAAGAAGGAGAAGGAGAAGGTGAAGTCAGGAGGGTGAATCAGAAGAAGTAGAAGAAGGAGAAGGAGAAGGTGAAGCCAGGAGGGTGAATCAGAAGAAGCAGAAGAAGGAGAAGGAGAAGGTGAAGTCAGGAGGGTGGATCAGAAGAAGTAGAAGAAGGAGAAGGAGAAGGTGCAGTCTGGAGGGTGAATCAGAAGAAGCAGAAGAAGGAGAAGGAGAAGGTGAAGTCTGGAGGTTGAATCAGAAGAAGCAGAATAACGAGAAGGAGAAGGTGAAGTCTGGAGGGTGAATCAGAAGAAGCAGAATAAGGAGAAGGAGAAGGTGAAGTCTGGAGGGTGAATCAGAAGAAGCAGAAGAAGGAGAAGGAGAAGGTGAAGTCTGGAGGGTGAATCAGAAGAGGTAGAAGAAGGAGAAGGAGAAGGTGAAGTCAGGAGGGTGAAGCAGAAGAAGCAGAAGAAGGAGAAGGAGAAGATGAAGTCTGGAGGGTGAATCAGAAGAAGTAGAAGAAGGAGAAGGAGAAGGTGAAGTCTGGAGGGTGAATCAGAAGAAGCAGAAGAAGGAGAAGGAGAAGGTGAAGTCTGGAGGGTGAATCAGAAGAAGCAGAAGAAGGAGAAGGAGAAGGTGAAGTCTGGAGGGTGAATCAGAAGAAGCAGAATAAGGAGAAGGAGAAGGTGAAGTCTGGAGGGTGAATCAGAAGAAGCAGAAGAAGGAGAAGGAGAAGGTGAAGTCTGGAGGATGAATCAGAAGAAGTAGAAGAAGGAGAAGGAGAAGGTGAAGTCTGGAGGGTGAATCAGAAGAAGTAGAAGAAGGAGAAGGAGAAGGTGAAGTCTGGAGGGTGAATCAGAAGAAGTAGAAGAAGGAGAAGGAGAAGGTGAAGTCTGGAGGGTGAAGCAGAAGAAGTAGAAGAAGGAGAAGGAGAAGGTGAAGTCAGGAGGGTGAATCAGAAGAAGTAGAAGAAGGAGAAGGAGAAGGTGAAGTCAGGAGGGTGAAGCAGAAGAAGCAGAAGAAGGAGAAGGAGAAGGTGAAGTCTGGAGGGTGAAGCAGAAGAAGCAGAAGAAGGAGAAGGAGAAGGTGAAGTCTGGAGGGTGAATCAGAAGAAGCAGAAGAAAGAGAAGGAGAAGGTGAAGTCTGGAGGGTGAATCAGAAGAAGTAGAAGAAGGAGAAGGAGAAGGTGAAGTCTGGAGGGTGAATCACAAGAAGCAGAAGAAGGAGAAGGAGAAGGTGAAGTCTGGAGAGTGAATCAGAAGAAGCAGAAGAAGGAGAAGGAAAAGGTGAAGTCTGGAGGGTGAATCAGAAGAAGCAGAAGAAGGAGAAGGAGAAGGTGAAGTCTGGAGGGTGAATCAGAAGAAGCAGAAGAAGGAGAAGGAGAAGGTGAAGTCTGGAGGGTGAATCAGAAGAAGCAGAATAAGGAGAAGGAGAAGGTGAAGTCTGTAGGGTGAATCAGAAGAAGCAGAAGAAGGAGAAGGAGAAGGTGAAGTCTGGAGGGTGAATCAGAAGAGGTAGAAGAAGGAGAAGGAGAAGGTGAAGTCTGGAGGGTGAAGCAGAAGAAGGAGAAGAAGGAGAAGGAGAAGGTGAAGTCAGGAGGGTGAATCAGAAGAAGTAGAAGAAGGAGAAGGAGAAGGTGAAGTCAGGAGGGTGAATCAGAAGAAGTAGAAGAAGGAGAAGGAGAAGGTGAAGTCAGGAGGGTGAAGCAGAAGAAGGAGAAGAAGGAGAAGGAGAAGGTGAAGTCAGGAGGGTGAATCAGAAGAAGTAGAAGAAGGAGAAGGAGAAGGTGAAGCCAGGAGGGTGAATCAGAAGAAGCAGAAGAAGGAGAAGGAGCAGGTGAAGTCAGGGGGGTGTAGCAGAAGAAGTAGAAGAAGGAGAAGGAGAAGGTGAAGTCAGGACGGTGAAGCAGAAGAAGCAGAAGAAGGAGAAGGAGAAGGTGAAGCCTGGAGGGCGCAGCAGAAGAAGCAGAAGAAGGAGAAGGAGAAGGTGAAGTCTGAAGTGTGAAGCAGAAGAAGCAGAAGAAGGAGAAGGAGAAGGTGAAGTCTGGAGGGCGCAGCAGAAGAAGCAGAAGAAGGAGAATGAGAAGGTGAAGTCTGGAGAGTGAATCAGAAGAAGAAGAAGAAGGAGAAGGAGAAGGTGAAGTCTGGAGGGTGAATCAGAAGAAGTAGAAGAAGGAGAAGGAGAAGGTGAAGTCAGGAGGGTGAATCAGAAGAAGTAGAAGAAGGAGAAGGAGAAGGTGAAGTCAGGAGGGTGAATCAGAAGAAGCAGAAGAAGGAGAAGGAGAAGGTGAAGTCTGGAGGGCGAATCAGAAGAAACAGAAGAAGGAGAAGGAGAAGGTGAAGTCTGGAGGGTGAATCAGAAGAAGCAGAAGAAGGAGAAGGAGAAGGTGAAGTCTGGAGGTTGAATCAGAAGAAGCAGAATAACGAGAAGGAGAAGGTGAAGTCTGGAGGGTGAATCAGAAGAAGCAGAATAAGGAGAAGGAGAAGGTGAAGTCTGGAGGGTGAATCAGAAGAAGCAGAAGAAGGAGAAGGAGAAGGTGAAGTCTGGAGGGTGAATCAGAAGAGGTAGAAGAAGGAGAAGGAGAAGGTGAAGTCTGGAGGGTGAAGCAGAAGAAGGAGAAGAAGGAGAAGGAGAAGGTGAAGTCAGGAGGGTGAATCAGATGAAGTAGAAGAAGGAGAAGGAGAAGGTGAAGCCAGGAGGGTGAATCAGAAGAAGCAGAAGAAGGAGAAGGAGAAGGTGAAGTCAGGAGGGTGGATCAGAAGAAGTAGAAGAAGGAGAAGGAGAAGGTGCAGTCTGGAGGGTGAATCAGAAGAAGCAGAAGAAGGAGAAGGAGAAGGTGAAGTCTGGAGGTTGAATCAGAAGAAGCAGAATAACGAGAAGGAGAAGGTGAAGTCTGGAGGGTGAATCAGAAGAAGCAGAATAAGGAGAAGGAGAAGGTGAAGTCTGGAGGGTGAATCAGAAGAAGCAGAAGAAGGAGAAGGAGAAGGTGAAGTCTGGAGGGTGAATCAGAAGAGGTAGAAGAAGGAGAAGGAGAAGGTGAAGTCAGGAGGGTGAAGCAGAAGAAGCAGAAGAAGGAGAAGGAGAAGATGAAGTCTGGAGGGTGAATCAGAAGAAGTAGAAGAAGGAGAAGGAGAAGGTGAAGTTAGGAGGGTGAATCAGAAGAAGCAGAAGAAGGAGAAGGAGAAGGTGAAGTCTGGAGGGCGAATCAGAAGAAACAGAAGAAGGAGAAGGAGAAGGTGAAGTCTGGAGGGTGAATCAGAAGAAGCAGAAGAAGGAGAAGGAGAAGGTGAAGTCTGGAGGTTGAATCAGAAGAAGCAGAATAACGAGAAGGAGAAGGTGAAGTCTGGAGGGTGAATCAGAAGAAGCAGAATAAGGAGAAGGAGAAGGTGAAGTCTGGAGGGTGAATCAGAAGAAGCAGAAGAAGGAGAAGGAGAAGGTGAAGTCTGGAGGGTGAAGCAGAAGAAGGAGAAGAAGGAGAAGGAGAAGGTGAAGTCAGGAGGGTGAATCAGAAGAAGCAGAAGAAGGAGAAGGAGAAGGTGAAGTCTGGAGGTTGAATCAGAAGAAGTAGAAGAAGGAGAAGGAGAAGGTGAAGTCAGGAGGGTGAAGCAGAAGAAGTAGAAGAAGGAGAAGGAGAAGGTGAAGTCAGGAGGGTGAATCAGAAGAAGTAGAAGAAGGAGAAGGAGAAGGTGAAGTCTGGAGGGTGAATCAGAAGAAGTAGAAGAAGGAGAAGGAGAAGGTGAAGTCTGGAGGGTGAAGCAGAAGAAGTAGAAGAAGGAGAAGGAGAAGGTGAAGTCAGGAGGGTGAATCAGAAGAAGTAGAAGAAGGAGAAGGAGAAGGTGAAGTCAGGAGGGTGAAGCAGAAGAAGCAGAAGAAGGAGAAGGAGAAGGTGAAGTCTGGAGGGTGAAGCAGAAGAAGCAGAAGAAGGAGAAGGAGAAGGTGAAGTCTGGAGGGTGAATCAGAAGAAGCAGAAGAAAGAGAAGGAGAAGGTGAAGTCTGGAGGGTGAATCAGAAGAAGTAGAAGAAGGAGAAGGAGAAGGTGAAGTCTGGAGGGTGAATCACAAGAAGCAGAAGAAGGAGAAGGAGAAGGTGAAGTCTGGAGAGTGAATCAGAAGAAGCAGAAGAAGGAGAAGGAAAAGGTGAAGTCTGGAGGGTGAATCAGAAGAAGCAGAAGAAGGAGAAGGAGAAGGTGAAGTCTGGAGGGTGAATCAGAAGAAGCAGAAGAAGGAGAAGGAGAAGGTGAAGTCTGGAGGGTGAATCAGAAGAAGCAGAATAAGGAGAAGGAGAAGGTGAAGTCTGTAGGGTGAATCAGAAGAAGCAGAAGAAGGAGAAGGAGAAGGTGAAGTCTGGAGGGTGAATCAGAAGAGGTAGAAGAAGGAGAAGGAGAAGGTGAAGTCTGGAGGGTGAAGCAGAAGAAGGAGAAGAAGGAGAAGGAGAAGGTGAAGTCAGGAGGGTGAATCAGAAGAAGTAGAAGAAGGAGAAGGAGAAGGTGAAGTCAGGAGGGTGAATCAGAAGAAGTAGAAGAAGGAGAAGGAGAAGGTGAAGTCAGGAGGGTGAAGCAGAAGAAGGAGAAGAAGGAGAAGGAGAAGGTGAAGTCAGGAGGGTGAATCAGAAGAAGTAGAAGAAGGAGAAGGAGAAGGTGAAGCCAGGAGGGTGAATCAGAAGAAGCAGAAGAAGGAGAAGGAGCAGGTGAAGTCAGGGGGGTGTAGCAGAAGAAGTAGAAGAAGGAGAAGGAGAAGGTGAAGTCAGGACGGTGAAGCAGAAGAAGCAGAAGAAGGAGAAGGAGAAGGTCAAGCCTGGAGGGCGCAGCAGAAGAAGCAGAAGAAGGAGAAGGAGAAGGTGAAGTCTGAAGTGTGAAGCAGAAGAAGCAGAAGAAGGAGAAGGAGAAGGTGAAGTCTGGAGGGCGCAGCAGAAGAAGCAGAAGAAGGAGAATGAGAAGGTGAAGTCTGGAGGGTGAATCAGAAGAAGAAGAAGAAGGAGAAGGAGAAGGTGAAGTCTGGAGGGTGAATCAGAAGAAGTAGAAGAAGGAGAAGGAGAAGGTGAAGTCAGGAGGGTGAATCAGAAGAAGTAGAAGAAGGAGAAGGAGAAGGTGAAGTCAGGAGGGTGAATCAGAAGAAGCAGAAGAAGGAGAAGGAGAAGGTGAAGTCTGGAGGGCGAATCAGAAGAAACAGAAGAAGGAGAAGGAGAAGGTGAAGTCTGGAGGGTGAATCAGAAGAAGCAGAAGAAGGAGAAGGAGAAGGTGAAGTCTGGAGGTTGAATCAGAAGAAGCAGAATAACGAGAAGGAGAAGGTGAAGTCTGGAGGGTGAATCAGAAGAAGCAGAATAAGGAGAAGGAGAAGGTGAAGTCTGGAGGGTGAATCAGAAGAAGCAGAAGAAGGAGAAGGAGAAGGTGAAGTCTGGAGGGTGAATCAGAAGAGGTAGAAGAAGGAGAAGGAGAAGGTGAAGTCTGGAGGGTGAAGCAGAAGAAGGAGAAGAAGGAGAAGGAGAAGGTGAAGTCAGGAGGGTGAATCAGAAGAAGTAGAAGAAGGAGAAGGAGAAGGTGAAGCCAGGAGGGTGAATCAGAAGAAGCAGAAGAAGGAGAAGGAGAAGGTGAAGTCAGGAGGGTGGATCAGAAGAAGTAGAAGAAGGAGAAGGAGAAGGTGCAGTCTGGAGGGTGAATCAGAAGAAGCAGAAGAAGGAGAAGGAGAAGGTGAAGTCTGGAGGTTGAATCAGAAGAAGCAGAATAACGAGAAGGAGAAGGTGAAGTCTGGAGGGTGAATCAGAAGAAGCAGAATAAGGAGAAGGAGAAGGTGAAGTCTGGAGGGTGAATCAGAAGAAGCAGAAGAAGGAGAAGGAGAAGGTGAAGTCTGGAGGGTGAATCAGAAGAAGCAGAAGAAGGAGAAGGAGAAGGTGAAGTCTGGAGGGTGAATCAGAAGAAGCAGAATAAGGAGAAGGAGAAGGTGAAGTCTGGAGGGTGAATCAGAAGAAGCAGAAGAAGGAGAAGGAGAAGGTGAAGTCTGGAGGATGAATCAGAAGAAGTAGAAGAAGGAGAAGGAGAAGGTGAAGTCTGGAGGGTGAATCAGAAGAAGTAGAAGAAGGAGAAGGAGAAGGTGAAGTCTGGAGGGTGAATCAGAAGAAGTAGAAGAAGGAGAAGGAGAAGGTGAAGTCTGGAGGGTGAAGCAGAAGAAGTAGAAGAAGGAGAAGGAGAAGGTGAAGTCAGGAGGGTGAATCAGAAGAAGTAGAAGAAGGAGAAGGAGAAGGTGAAGTCAGGAGGGTGAAGCAGAAGAAGCAGAAGAAGGAGAAGGAGAAGGTGAAGTCTGGAGGGTGAAGCAGAAGAAGCAGAAGAAGGAGAAGGAGAAGGTGAAGTCTGGAGGGTGAATCAGAAGAAGCAGAAGAAAGAGAAGGAGAAGGTGAAGTCTGGAGGGTGAATCAGAAGAAGTAGAAGAAGGAGAAGGAGAAGGTGAAGTCTGGAGGGTGAATCACAAGAAGCAGAAGAAGGAGAAGGAGAAGGTGAAGTCTGGAGAGTGAATCAGAAGAAGCAGAAGAAGGAGAAGGAAAAGGTGAAGTCTGGAGGGTGAATCAGAAGAAGCAGAAGAAGGAGAAGGAGAAGGTGAAGTCTGGAGGGTGAATCAGAAGAAGCAGAAGAAGGAGAAGGAGAAGGTGAAGTCTGGAGGGTGAATCAGAAGAAGCAGAATAAGGAGAAGGAGAAGGTGAAGTCTGTAGGGTGAATCAGAAGAAGCAGAAGAAGGAGAAGGAGAAGGTGAAGTCTGGAGGGTGAATCAGAAGAGGTAGAAGAAGGAGAAGGAGAAGGTGAAGTCTGGAGGGTGAAGCAGAAGAAGGAGAAGAAGGAGAAGGAGAAGGTGAAGTCAGGAGGGTGAATCAGAAGAAGTAGAAGAAGGAGAAGGAGAAGGTGAAGCCAGGAGGGTGAATCAGAAGAAGCAGAAGAAGGAGAAGGAGAAGGTGAAGTCAGGAGGGTGGATCAGAAGAAGTAGAAGAAGGAGAAGGAGAAGGTGCAGTCTGGAGGTTGAATCAGAAGAAGCAGAAGAAGGAGAAGGAGAAGGTGAAGTCTGGAGGTTGAATCAGAAGAAGCAGAATAACGAGAAGGAGAAGGTGAAGTCTGGAGGGTGAATCAGAAGAAGCAGAATAAGGAGAAGGAGAAGGTGAAGTCTGGAGGGTGAATCAGAAGAAGCAGAAGAAGGAGAAGGAGAAGGTGAAGTCTGGAGGGTGAATCAGAAGAGGTAGAAGAAGGAGAAGGAGAAGGTGAAGTCAGGAGGGTGAAGCAGAAGAAGCAGAAGAAGGAGAAGGAGAAGATGAAGTCTGGAGGGTGAATCAGAAGAAGTAGAAGAAGGAGAAGGAGAAGGTGAAGTTAGGAGGGTGAATCAGAAGAAGCAGAAGAAGGAGAAGGAGAAGGTGAAGTCTGGAGGGCGAATCAGAAGAAACAGAAGAAGGAGAAGGAGAAGGTGAAGTCTGGAGGGTGAATCAGAAGAAGCAGAAGAAGGAGAGGAGAAGGTGAAGTCTGGATGTTGAATCAGAAGAAGCAGAATAACGAGAAGGAGAAGGTGAAGTCTGGAGGGTGAATCAGAAGAAGCAGAATAAGGAGAAGGAGAAGGTGAAGTCTGGAGGGTGAATCAGAAGAAGCAGAAGATGGAGAAGGAGAAGGTGAAGTCTGGAGGGTGAATCAGAAGAGGTAGAAGAAGGAGAAGGAGAAGGTGAAGTCTGGAGGGTGAAGCAGAAGAAGGAGAAGAAGGAGAAGGAGAAGGTGAAGTCAGGAGGGTGAATCAGAAGAAGTAGAAGAAGGAGAAGGAGAAGGTGAAGCCAGGAGGGTGAATCAGAAGAAGCAGAAGAAGGAGAAGGAGAAGGTGAAGTCAGGAGGGTGGATCAGAAGAAGTAGAAGAAGGAGAAGGAGAAGGTGCAGTCTGGAGGGTGAATCAGAAGAAGCAGAAGAAGGAGAAGGAGAAGGTGAAGTCTGGAGGTTGAATCAGAAGAAGCAGAATAACGAGAAGGAGAAGGTGAAGTCTGGAGGGTGAATCAGAAGAAGCAGAATAAGGAGAAGGAGAAGGTGAAGTCTGGAGGGTGAATCAGAAGAAGCAGAAGAAGGAGAAGGAGAAGGTGAAGTCTGGAGGGTGAATCAGAAGAGGTAGAAGAAGGAGAAGGAGAAGGTGAAGTCAGGAGGGTGAAGCAGAAGAAGCAGAAGAAGGAGAAGGAGAAGATGAAGTCTGGAGGGTGAATCAGAAGAAGTAGAAGAAGGAGAAGGAGAAGGTGAAGTCTGGAGGGTGAATCAGAAGAAGCAGAAGAAGGAGAAGGAGAAGGTGAAGTCTGGAGGGTGAATCAGAAGAAGCAGAAGAAGGAGAAGGAGAAGGTGAAGTATGGAGGGTGAATCAGAAGAAGCAGAATAAGGAGAAGGAGAAGGTGAAGTCTGGAGGGTGAATCAGAAGAAGCAGAAGAAGGAGAAGGAGAAGGTGAAGTCTGGAGGATGAATCAGAAGAAGTAGAAGAAGGAGAAGGAGAAGGTGAAGTCTGGAGGGTGAATCAGAAGAAGTAGAAGAAGGAGAAGGAGAAGGTGAAGTCTGGAGGGTGAATCAGAAGAAGTAGAAGAAGGAGAAGGAGAAGGTGAAGTCTGGAGGGTGAAGCAGAAGAAGTAGAAGAAGGAGAAGGAGAAGGTGAAGTCAGGAGGGTGAATCAGAAGAAGTAGAAGAAGGAGAAGGAGAAGGTGAAGTCAGGAGGGTGAAGCAGAAGAAGCAGAAGAAGGAGAAGGAGAAGCTGAAGTCTGGAGGGTGAAGCAGAAGAATCAGAAGAAGTAGAAGGAGAAGGTGAAGTCTGGAGGGTGAATCAGAAGAAGCAGAAGAAAGAGAAGGAGAAGGTGAAGTCTGGAGGGTGAATCAGAAGAAGTAGAAGAAGGAGAAGGAGAAGGTGAAGTCTGGAGTGTGAATCAGAAGAAGCAGAAGAAGGAGAAGGAGAAGGTGAAGTCTGGAGAGTGAATCAGAAGAAGCAGAAGAAGGAGAAGGAAAAGGTGAAGTCTGGAGGGTGAATCAGAAGAAGCAGAAGAAGGAGAAGGAGAAGGTGAAGTCTGGAGGGTGAATCAGAAGAAGCAGAAGAAGGAGAAGGAGAAGGTGAAGTCTGGAGGGTGAATCAGAAGAAGCAGAAGAAGGAGAAGGAGAAGTTGAAGTCTGGAGGTTGAATCAGAAGAAGCAGAATAACGAGAAGGAGAAGGTGCAGTCTGGAGGGTGAATCAGAAGAAGCAGAATAAGGAGAAGGAGAAGGTGAAGTCTGGAGGGTGAATCAGAAGAAGCAGAAGAAGGAGAAGGAGAAGGTGAAGTCTGGAGGGTGAATCAGAAGAGGTAGAAGAAGGAGAAGGAGAAGTTGAAGTCTGGAGGGTGAAGCAGAAGAAGGAGAAGAAGGAGAAGGAGAAGGTGAAGTCAGGAGGGTGAATCAGAAGAAGTAGAAGAAGGAGAAGGAGAAGGTGAAGCCAGGAGGGTGAATCAGAAGAAACAGAAGAAGGAGAAGGAGAAGGTGAAGTCTGGAGGGTGAATCAGAAGAATCAGAAGAAGGAGAAGGCGAAGGTGAAGTCTGGAGGGTGAATCAGAAGAATCAGAAGAAAGAGAAGGAGAAGGTGAAGTCTGGAGGCTGAAGCAGAAGAAACAGAAGAAGGAGAAGGAGAATGTGAAGACTGGAGGGTGAATCAGAAGAAGTAGAAGAAGGAGAAGGAGAAGGTGAAGTCTGGAGGGTGAATCAGAAGAAGTAGAAGAAGGAGAAGGAGAAGGTGAAGTCTGGAGGGTGAATCAGAAGAAGCAGAAGAAGGAGAAGGAGAAGGTGAAGTCTGGAGGGTGAATCAGAAGATGCAGAAGAAGGAGAAGGAGAAGATGAAGTCTGGAGGGTGAATCAGAAGAAGTAGAAAAGGAGAAGGAGAAGGTGAAGTCTGGAGGGTGAATCAGAAGAAGTAGAAGAAGGAGAAGGAGAAGGTGAAGTCTGGAGGGTGAATCAGAAGAAACAGAAGAAGGAGAAGGAGAAGGTGAAGTCTGGAGGGTGAATCAGAAGAAGTAGAAGAAGGAGAAGGAGAAGGTGTAGTCTGGAGGGTGAATCAGAAGAAGTAGACGAAGGAGAAGGAGAAGGTGAAGTCTGGAGGGTGAATCAGAAGAAGCAGAAGAAGGAGAAGGAGAAGATGAAGTCTGGAGGGTGAATCAGAAGAAGTAGAAGAAGGAGAAGGAGAAGCTGAAGTCTGGAGGGTGAATCAGAAGAAGCAGAAGAAGGAGAAGGAGAAGGTGAAGTCTGGAGGGTGAATCAGAAGAAGCAGAAGAAGGAGAAGGAGAAGGTGAAGTCTGGAGGATGAATCAGAAGAAGTAGAAGAAGGAGAAGGAGAAGGTGAAGTCTGGAGGGTGAATCAGAAGAAGTAGAAGAAGGAGAAGGAGAAGGTGAAGTCTGGAGGGTGAATCAGAAGAAGTAGAAGAAGGAGAAGGAGAAGGTGAAGTCTGGAGGGTGAAGCAGAAGAAGTAGAAGAAGGAGAAGGAGAAGGTGAAGTCAGGAGGGTGAATCAGAAGAAGTAGAAGAAGGAGAAGGAGAAGGTGAAGTCAGGAGGGTGAAGCAGAAGAAGCAGAAGAAGGAGAAGGAGAAGGTGAAGTCTGGAGGGTGAAGCAGAAGAAGCAGAAGAAGGAGAAGGAGAAGGTGAAGTCTGGAGGGTGAATCAGAAGAAGCAGAAGAAAGAGAAGGAGAAGGTGAAGTCTGGAGGGTGAATCAGAAGAAGTAGAAGAAGGAGAAGGAGAAGGTGAAGTCTGGAGGGTGAATCAGAAGAAGCAGAAGAAGGAGAAGGAGAAGGTGAAGTCTGGAGGGTGAATCAGAAGAAGCAGAAGAAGGAGAAGGAGAAGGTGAAGTCTGGAGGGTGAATCAGAAGAAGCAGAAGAAGGAGAAGGAGAAGGTGAAGTCTGGAGGGTGAATCAGAAGAAGCAGAATAAGGAGAAGGAGAAGGTGAAGTCTGGAGGGTGAATCAGAAGAAGCAGAAGAAGGAGAAGGAGAAGGTGAAGTCTGGAGGGTGAATCAGAAGAAGTAGAAGAAGGAGAAGGAGAAGGTGAAGTCTGGAGGGTGAATCAGAAGAAGTAGAAGAAGGAGAAGGAGAAGGTGAAGTCTGGAGGGTGAATCAGAAGAAGCAGAAGAAGGAGAAGGAGAAGGTGAAGTCTGGAGGGTGAAGCAGAAGAAGTAGAAGAAGGAGAAGGAGAAGGTGAAGTCAGGAGGGTGAATCAGAAGAAGTAGAAGAAGGAGAAGGAGAAGGTGAAGTCAGGAGGGTGAAGCAGAAGAAGCAGAAGAAGGAGAAGGAGAAGCTGAAGTCTGGAGGGTGAAGCAGAAGAATCAGAAGAAGTAGAAGGAGAAGGTGAAGTCTGGAGGGTGAATCAGAAGAAGCAGAAGAAAGAGAAGGAGAAGGTGAAGTCTGGAGGGTGAATCAGAAGAAGTAGAAGAAGGAGAAGGAGAAGGTGAAGTCTGGAGTGTGAATCAGAAGAAGCAGAAGAAGGAGAAGGAGAAGGTGAAGTCTGGAGAGTGAATCAGAAGAAGCAGAAGAAGGAGAAGGAAAAGGTGAAGTCTGGAGGGTGAATCAGAAGAAGCAGAAGAAGGAGAAGGAGAAGGTGAAGTCTGGAGGGTGAATCAGAAGAAGCAGAAGAAGGAGAAGGAGAAGGTGAAGTCTGGAGGGTGAATCAGAAGAAGCAGAAGAAGGAGAAGGAGAAGTTGAAGTCTGGAGGTTGAATCAGAAGAAGCAGAATAACGAGAAGGAGAAGGTGCAGTCTGGAGGGTGAATCAGAAGAAGCAGAATAAGGAGAAGGAGAAGGTGAAGTCTGGAGGGTGAATCAGAAGAAGCAGAAGAAGGAGAAGGAGAAGGTGAAGTCTGGAGGGTGAATCAGAAGAGGTAGAAGAAGGAGAAGGAGAAGTTGAAGTCTGGAGGGTGAAGCAGAAGAAGGAGAAGAAGGAGAAGGAGAAGGTGAAGTCAGGAGGGTGAATCAGAAGAAGTAGAAGAAGGAGAAGGAGAAGGTGAAGCCAGGAGGGTGAATCAGAAGAAACAGAAGAAGGAGAAGGAGAAGGTGAAGTCTGGAGGGTGAATCAGAAGAATCAGAAGAAGGAGAAGGCGAAGGTGAAGTCTGGAGGGTGAATCAGAAGAATCAGAAGAAAGAGAAGGAGAAGGTGAAGTCTGGAGGCTGAAGCAGAAGAAACAGAAGAAGGAGAAGGAGAATGTGAAGACTGGAGGGTGAATCAGAAGAAGTAGAAGAAGGAGAAGGAGAAGGTGAAGTCTGGAGGGTGAATCAGAAGAAGTAGAAGAAGGAGAAGGAGAAGGTGAAGTCTGGAGGGTGAATCAGAAGAAGCAGAAGAAGGAGAAGGAGAAGGTGAAGTCTGGAGGGTGAATCAGAAGATGCAGAAGAAGGAGAAGGAGAAGATGAAGTCTGGAGGGTGAATCAGAAGAAGTAGAAAAGGAGAAGGAGAAGGTGAAGTCTGGAGGGTGAATCAGAAGAAGTAGAAGAAGGAGAAGGAGAAGGTGAAGTCTGGAGGGTGAATCAGAAGAAACAGAAGAAGGAGAAGGAGAAGGTGAAGTCTGGAGGGTGAATCAGAAGAAGTAGAAGAAGGAGAAGGAGAAGGTGTAGTCTGGAGGGTGAATCAGAAGAAGTAGACGAAGGAGAAGGAGAAGGTGAAGTCTGGAGGGTGAATCAGAAGAAGCAGAAGAAGGAGAAGGAGAAGATGAAGTCTGGAGGGTGAATCAGAAGAAGTAGAAGAAGGAGAAGGAGAAGCTGAAGTCTGGAGGGTGAATCAGAAGAAGCAGAAGAAGGAGAAGGAGAAGGTGAAGTCTGGAGGGTGAATCAGAAGAAGCAGAAGAAGGAGAAGGAGAAGGTGAAGTCTGGAGGATGAATCAGAAGAAGTAGAAGAAGGAGAAGGAGAAGGTGAAGTCTGGAGGGTGAATCAGAAGAAGTAGAAGAAGGAGAAGGAGAAGGTGAAGTCTGGAGGGTGAATCAGAAGAAGTAGAAGAAGGAGAAGGAGAAGGTGAAGTCTGGAGGGTGAAGCAGAAGAAGTAGAAGAAGGAGAAGGAGAAGGTGAAGTCAGGAGGGTGAATCAGAAGAAGTAGAAGAAGGAGAAGGAGAAGGTGAAGTCAGGAGGGTGAAGCAGAAGAAGCAGAAGAAGGAGAAGGAGAAGGTGAAGTCTGGAGGGTGAAGCAGAAGAAGCAGAAGAAGGAGAAGGAGAAGGTGAAGTCTGGAGGGTGAATCAGAAGAAGCAGAAGAAAGAGAAGGAGAAGGTGAAGTCTGGAGGGTGAATCAGAAGAAGTAGAAGAAGGAGAAGGAGAAGGTGAAGTCTGGAGGGTGAATCAGAAGAAGCAGAAGAAGGAGAAGGAGAAGGTGAAGTCTGGAGGGTGAATCAGAAGAAGCAGAAGAAGGAGAAGGAAAAGGTGAAGTCTGGAGGGTGAATCAGAAGAAGCAGAAGAAGGAGAAGGAGAAGGTGAAGTCTGGAGGGTGAATCAGAAGAAGCAGAATAAGGAGAAGGAGAAGGTGAAGTCTGGAGGGTGAATCAGAAGAAGCAGAAGAAGGAGAAGGAGAAGGTGAAGTCTGGAGGGTGAATCAG
Organism: Somniosus microcephalus; assembly: GCF_052327205.1. NCBI lineage: Eukaryota > Metazoa > Chordata > Chondrichthyes > Squaliformes > Somniosidae > Somniosus > Somniosus microcephalus. The sequence continues at coordinate 305,961 of NW_028225378.1, forward strand.
AAGAAGTAGAAGAAGGAGAAGGAGAAGGTGAAGTCTGGAGGGTGAAGCAGAAGAAGTAGAAGAAGGAGAAGGAGAAGGTGAAGTCAGGAGGGTGAATCAGAAGAAGCAGAAGAAGGAGAAGGAGAAGGTGAAGTCTGGAGGGTGAATCAGAAGAATCAGAAGAAGGAGAAGGAGAAGATGAAGTCTGGAGGGTGAATCAGAAGATGCAGAAGAAAGAGAAGGAGAAGGTGAAGTCTGGAGGGTGAAGCAGAAGAAACAGAAGAAGGAGAAGGAGTAGGTGAAGACTGGAGGGTGAATCAGAAGAAGTAGAAGAAGGAGAAGGAGAAGGTGAAATCTGGAGGGTGAATCAGACGAAGTAGAAGAAGGAGAAGGAGAAGGTGAAATCTGGAGGGTGAATCAGAAGAAGCAGAAGAAGGAGAAGGAGAAGGTGAAGTTAGGAGGGTGAATCAGAAGAAGCAGAAGAAGGAGAAGGAGCAGGTGAAGTCAGGGTGGTGAAGCAGAAGAAGTAGAAGAAGGAGAAGGAGAAGGTGAAGTCAGGACGGTGAAGCAGAAGAAGCAGAAGTCTGGAGGGTGAATCAGAAGAAGTAGAAGAAGGAGAAGGAGAAGGTGAAGTCTGGAGGGTGAATCAGAAGAACCAGATAAAGGAGAAGGAGTAGGTGAAGTCTGGAGGGTGAATCAGAAGAAGCAGAAGAAGGAGAAGGAGAAGGTGAAGTCTGGAGGGTGAATCAGAAGAAGCAGAATAAGGAGAAGGAGAAGGTGAAGTCTGGAGGGTGAATCAGAAGAAGCAGAAGAAGCAGAAGGAGAAGGTGAAGTCTGGAGGATGAATCAGAAGAAGTAGAAGAAGGAGAAGGAGAAGGTGAAGTCTGGAGGGTGAATCAGAAGAAGTAGAAGAAGGAGAAGGAGAAGGTGAAGTCTGGAGGGTGAATCAGAAGAAGTAGAAGAAGGAGAAGGAGAAGGTGAAGTCTGGAGGGTGAAGCAGAAGAAGTAGAAGAAGGAGAAGGAGAAGGTGTAGTCTGGAGGGTGAATCAGAAGAAGTAGACGAAGGAGAAGGAGAAGGTGAAGTCTGGAGGGTGAATCAGAAGAAGCAGAAGAAGGAGAAGGAGAAGATGAAGTCTGGAGGGTGAATCAGAAGAAGTAGAAGAAGGAGAAGGAGAAGGTGAAGTCTGGAGGGTGAATCAGAAGAAGCAGAAGAAGGAGAAGGAGAAGGTGAAGTCTGGAGGGTGAATCAGAAGAATCAGAAGAAGGAGAAGGCGATGGTGAAGTCTGGAGGGTGAATCAGAAGAATCAGAAGAAAGAGAAGGAGAAGGTGAAGTCTGGAGGCTGAAGCAGAAGAAACAGAAGAAGGAGAAGGAGAATGTGAAGACTGGAGGGTGAATCAGAAGAAGTAGAAGAAGGAGAAGGAGAAGGTGAAGTCTGGGGGGTGAATCAGAAGAAGTAGAAGAAGGAGAAGGAGAAGGTGAAGTCTGGAGGGTGAATCAGAAGAAGCAGAAGAAGGAGAAGGAGAAGGTGAAGTCTGGAGGGTGAATCAGAAGAAGCAGAAGAAGGAGAAGGAGAAGGTGAAGTCTGGAGGGTGAATCAGAAGAAGCAGAAGAAGGAGAAGGAGAAGGTGAAGTCTGGAGGGTGAATCAGAAGAAGCAGAATAAGGAGAAGGAGAAGGTGAAGTCTGTAGGGTGAATCAGAAGAAGCAGAAGAAGGAGAAGGAGAAGGTGAAGTCTGGAGGGTGAATCAGAAGAGGTAGAAGAAGGAGAAGGAGAAGGTGAAGTCTGGAGGGTGAAGCAGAAGAAGGAGAAGAAGGAGAAGGAGAAGGTGAAGTCAGGAGGGTGAATCAGAAGAAGTAGAAGAAGGAGAAGGAGAAGGTGAAGCCAGGAGGGTGAATCAGAAGAAGCAGAAGAAGGAGAAGGAGAAGGTGAAGTCAGGAGGGTGGATCAGAAGAAGTAGAAGAAGGAGAAGGAGAAGGTGCAGTCTGGAGGTTGAATCAGAAGAAGCAGAAGAAGGAGAAGGAGAAGGTGAAGTCTGGAGGTTGAATCAGAAGAAGCAGAATAACGAGAAGGAGAAGGTGAAGTCTGGAGGGTGAATCAGAAGAAGCAGAATAAGGAGAAGGAGAAGGTGAAGTCTGGAGGGTGAATCAGAAGAAGCAGAAGAAGGAGAAGGAGAAGGTGAAGTCTGGAGGGTGAATCAGAAGAGGTAGAAGAAGGAGAAGGAGAAGGTGAAGTCAGGAGGGTGAAGCAGAAGAAGCAGAAGAAGGAGAAGGAGAAGATGAAGTCTGGAGGGTGAATCAGAAGAAGTAGAAGAAGGAGAAGGAGAAGGTGAAGTTAGGAGGGTGAATCAGAAGAAGCAGAAGAAGGAGAAGGAGAAGGTGAAGTCTGGAGGGCGAATCAGAAGAAACAGAAGAAGGAGAAGGAGAAGGTGAAGTCTGGAGGGTGAATCAGAAGAAGCAGAAGAAGGAGAAGGAGAAGGTGAAGTCTGGATGTTGAATCAGAAGAAGCAGAATAACGAGAAGGAGAAGGTGAAGTCTGGAGGGTGAATCAGAAGAAGTAGAAGAAGGAGAAGGAGAAGGTGTAGTCTGGAGGGTGAATCAGAAGAAGTAGACGAAGGAGAAGGAGAAGGTGAAGTCTGGAGGGTGAATCAGAAGAAGCAGAAGAAGGAGAAGGAGAAGATGAAGTCTGGAGGGTGAATCAGAAGAAGTAGAAGAAGGAGAAGGAGAAGCTGAAGTCTGGAGGGTGAATCAGAAGAAGCAGAAGAAGGAGAAGGAGAAGGTGAAGTCTGGAGGGTGAATCAGAAGAAGCAGAAGAAGGAGAAGGAGAAGGTGAAGTCTGGAGGATGAATCAGAAGAAGTAGAAGAAGGAGAAGGAGAAGGTGAAGTCTGGAGGGTGAATCAGAAGAAGTAGAAGAAGGAGAAGGAGAAGGTGAAGTCTGGAGGGTGAATCAGAAGAAGTAGAAGAAGGAGAAGGAGAAGGTGAAGTCTGGAGGGTGAAGCAGAAGAAGTAGAAGAAGGAGAAGGAGAAGGTGAAGTCAGGAGGGTGAATCAGAAGAAGTAGAAGAAGGAGAAGGAGAAGGTGAAGTCAGGAGGGTGAAGCAGAAGAAGCAGAAGAAGGAGAAGGAGAAGGTGAAGTCTGGAGGGTGAAGCAGAAGAAGCAGAAGAAGGAGAAGGAGAAGGTGAAGTCTGGAGGGTGAATCAGAAGAAGCAGAAGAAAGAGAAGGAGAAGGTGAAGTCTGGAGGGTGAATCAGAAGAAGTAGAAGAAGGAGAAGGAGAAGGTGAAGTCTGGAGGGTGAATCAGAAGAAGCAGAAGAAGGAGAAGGAGAAGGTGAAGTCTGGAGGGTGAATCAGAAGAAGCAGAAGAAGGAGAAGGAAAAGGTGAAGTCTGGAGGGTGAATCAGAAGAAGCAGAAGAAGGAGAAGGAGAAGGTGAAGTCTGGAGGGTGAATCAGAAGAAGCAGAATAAGGAGAAGGAGAAGGTGAAGTCTGGAGGGTGAATCAGAAGAAGCAGAAGAAGGAGAAGGAGAAGGTGAAGTCTGGAGGGTGAATCAGAAGAAGTAGAAGAAGGAGAAGGAGAAGGTGAAGTCTGGAGGGTGAAGCAGAAGAAGTAGAAGAAGGAGAAGGAGAAGGTGAAGTCAGGAGGGTGAATCAGAAGAAGCAGAAGAAGGAGAAGGAGAAGGTGAAGTCTGGAGGGTGAATCAGAAGAATCAGAAGAAGGAGAAGGAGAAGATGAAGTCTGGAGGGTGAATCAGAAGATGCAGAAGAAAGAGAAGGAGAAGGTGAAGTCTGGAGGGTGAAGCAGAAGAAACAGAAGAAGGAGAAGGAGTAGGTGAAGACTGGAGGGTGAATCAGAAGAAGTAGAAGAAGGAGAAGGAGAAGGTGAAATCTGGAGGGTGAATCAGACGAAGTAGAAGAAGGAGAAGGAGAAGGTGAAATCTGGAGGGTGAATCAGAAGAAGCAGAAGAAGGAGAAGGAGAAGGTGAAGTTAGGAGGGTGAATCAGAAGAAGCAGAAGAAGGAGAAGGAGCAGGTGAAGTCAGGGTGGTGAAGCAGAAGAAGTAGAAGAAGGAGAAGGAGAAGGTGAAGTCAGGACGGTGAAGCAGAAGAAGCAGAAGTCTGGAGGGTGAATCAGAAGAAGTAGAAGAAGGAGAAGGAGAAGGTGAAGTCTGGAGGGTGAATCAGAAGAACCAGATAAAGGAGAAGGAGTAGGTGAAGTCTGGAGGGTGAATCAGAAGAAGCAGAAGAAGGAGAAGGAGAAGGTGAAGTCTGGAGGGTGAATCAGAAGAAGCAGAATAAGGAGAAGGAGAAGGTGAAGTCTGGAGGGTGAATCAGAAGAAGCAGAAGAAGCAGAAGGAGAAGGTGAAGTCTGGAGGATGAATCAGAAGAAGTAGAAGAAGGAGAAGGAGAAGGTGAAGTCTGGAGGGTGAATCAGAAGAAGTAGAAGAAGGAGAAGGAGAAGGTGAAGTCTGGAGGGTGAATCAGAAGAAGTAGAAGAAGGAGAAGGAGAAGGTGAAGTCTGGAGGGTGAAGCAGAAGAAGTAGAAGAAGGAGAAGGAGAAGGTGTAGTCTGGAGGGTGAATCAGAAGAAGTAGACGAAGGAGAAGGAGAAGGTGAAGTCTGGAGGGTGAATCAGAAGAAGCAGAAGAAGGAGAAGGAGAAGATGAAGTCTGGAGGGTGAATCAGAAGAAGTAGAAGAAGGAGAAGGAGAAGGTGAAGTCTGGAGGGTGAATCAGAAGAAGCAGAAGAAGGAGAAGGAGAAGGTGAAGTCTGGAGGGTGAATCAGAAGAATCAGAAGAAGGAGAAGGCGATGGTGAAGTCTGGAGGGTGAATCAGAAGAATCAGAAGAAAGAGAAGGAGAAGGTGAAGTCTGGAGGCTGAAGCAGAAGAAACAGAAGAAGGAGAAGGAGAATGTGAAGACTGGAGGGTGAATCAGAAGAAGTAGAAGAAGGAGAAGGAGAAGGTGAAGTCTGGGGGGTGAATCAGAAGAAGTAGAAGAAGGAGAAGGAGAAGGTGAAGTCTGGAGGGTGAATCAGAAGAAGCAGAAGAAGGAGAAGGAGAAGGTGAAGTCTGGAGGGTGAATCAGAAGAAGCAGAAGAAGGAGAAGGAGAAGGTGAAGTCTGGAGGGTGAATCAGAAGAAGCAGAAGAAGGAGAAGGAGAAGGTGAAGTCTGGAGGGTGAATCAGAAGAAGCAGAATAAGGAGAAGGAGAAGGTGAAGTCTGTAGGGTGAATCAGAAGAAGCAGAAGAAGGAGAAGGAGAAGGTGAAGTCTGGAGGGTGAATCAGAAGAGGTAGAAGAAGGAGAAGGAGAAGGTGAAGTCTGGAGGGTGAAGCAGAAGAAGGAGAAGAAGGAGAAGGAGAAGGTGAAGTCAGGAGGGTGAATCAGAAGAAGTAGAAGAAGGAGAAGGAGAAGGTGAAGCCAGGAGGGTGAATCAGAAGAAGCAGAAGAAGGAGAAGGAGAAGGTGAAGTCAGGAGGGTGGATCAGAAGAAGTAGAAGAAGGAGAAGGAGAAGGTGCAGTCTGGAGGTTGAATCAGAAGAAGCAGAAGAAGGAGAAGGAGAAGGTGAAGTCTGGAGGTTGAATCAGAAGAAGCAGAATAACGAGAAGGAGAAGGTGAAGTCTGGAGGGTGAATCAGAAGAAGCAGAATAAGGAGAAGGAGAAGGTGAAGTCTGGAGGGTGAATCAGAAGAAGCAGAAGAAGGAGAAGGAGAAGGTGAAGTCTGGAGGGTGAATCAGAAGAGGTAGAAGAAGGAGAAGGAGAAGGTGAAGTCAGGAGGGTGAAGCAGAAGAAGCAGAAGAAGGAGAAGGAGAAGATGAAGTCTGGAGGGTGAATCAGAAGAAGTAGAAGAAGGAGAAGGAGAAGGTGAAGTTAGGAGGGTGAATCAGAAGAAGCAGAAGAAGGAGAAGGAGAAGGTGAAGTCTGGAGGGCGAATCAGAAGAAACAGAAGAAGGAGAAGGAGAAGGTGAAGTCTGGAGGGTGAATCAGAAGAAGCAGAAGAAGGAGAAGGAGAAGGTGAAGTCTGGATGTTGAATCAGAAGAAGCAGAATAACGAGAAGGAGAAGGTGAAGTCTGGAGGGTGAATCAGAAGAAGCAGAATAAGGAGAAGGAGAAGGTGAAGTCTGGAGGGTGAATCAGAAGAAGCAGAAGAAGGAGAAGGAGAAGGTGAAGTCTGGAGGGTGAATCAGAAGAGGTAGAAGAAGGAGAAGGAGAAGGTGAAGTCTGGAGGGTGAATCAGAAGAAGTAGAAGAAGGAGAAGGAGAAGGTGAAGTCTGGAGGATGAATCAGAAGAAGTAGAAGAAGGAGAAGGAGAAGGTGAAGTCTGGAGGGTGAATCAGAAGAAGTAGAAGAAGGAGAAGGAGAAGGTGAAGTCTGGAGGGTGAATCAGAAGAAGTAGAAGAAGGAGAAGGAGAAGGTGAAGTCTGGAGGGTGAAGCAGAAGAAGTAGAAGAAGGAGAAGGAGAAGGTGTAGTCTGGAGGGTGAATCAGAAGAAGTAGACGAAGGAGAAGGAGAAGGTGAAGTCTGGAGGGTGAATCAGAAGAAGCAGAAGAAGGAGAAGGAGAAGATGAAGTCTGGAGGGTGAATCAGAAGAAGTAGAAGAAGGAGAAGGAGAAGGTGAAGTCTGGAGGGTGAATCAGAAGAAGCAGAAGAAGTAGAAGGAGAAGGTGAAGTCTGGAGGGTGAATCAGAAGAATCAGAAGAAGGAGAAGGCGATGGTGAAGTCTGGAGGGTGAATCAGAAGAATCAGAAGAAAGAGAAGGAGAAGGTGAAGTCTGGAGGCTGAAGCAGAAGAAACAGAAGAAGGAGAAGGAGAATGTGAAGACTGGAGGGTGAATCAGAAGAAGTAGAAGAAGGAGAAGGAGAAGGTGAAGTCTGGAGGGTGAATCAGAAGAAGTAGAAGAAGGAGAAGGAGAAGGTGAAGTCTGGAGGGTGAATCAGAAGAAGCAGAAGAAGGAGAAGGAGAAGGTGAAGTCTGGAGGGTGAATCAGAAGAAGCAGAAGAAGGAGAAGGAGAAGGTGAAGTCTGGAGGGTGAATCAGAAGAAGCAGAAGAAGGAGAAGGAGAAGGTGAAGTCTGGAGGGTGAATCAGAAGAAGCAGAATAAGGAGAAGGAGAAGGTGAAGTCTGTAGGGTGAATCAGAAGAAGCAGAAGAAGGAGAAGGAGAAGGTGAAGTCTGGAGGGTGAATCAGAAGAGGTAGAAGAAGGAGAAGGAGAAGGTGAAGTCTGGAGGGTGAAGCAGAAGAAGGAGAAGAAGGAGAAGGAGAAGGTGAAGTCAGGAGGGTGAATCAGAAGAAGTAGAAGAAGGAGAAGGAGAAGGTGAAGCCAGGAGGGTGAATCAGAAGAAGCAGAAGAAGGAGAAGGAGAAGGTGAAGTCAGGAGGGTGGATCAGAAGAAGTAGAAGAAGGAGAAGGAGAAGGTGCAGTCTGGAGGTTGAATCAGAAGAAGCAGAAGAAGGAGAAGGAGAAGGTGAAGTCTGGAGGTTGAACCAGAAGAAGCAGAATAACGAGAAGGAGAAGGTGAAGTCTGGAGGGTGAATCAGAAGAAGCAGAATAAGGAGAAGGAGAAGGTGAAGTCTGGAGGGTGAATCAGAAGAAGCAGAAGAAGGAGAAGGAGAAGGTGAAGTCTGGAGGGTGAATCAGAAGAGGTAGAAGAAGGAGAAGGAGAAGGTGAAGTCAGGAGGGTGAAGCAGAAGAAGCAGAAGAAGGAGAAGGAGAAGATGAAGTCTGGAGGGTGAATCAGAAGAAGTAGAAGAAGGAGAAGGAGAAGGTGAAGTTAGGAGGGTGAATCAGAAGAAGCAGAAGAAGGAGAAGGAGAAGGTGAAGTCTGGAGGGCGAATCAGAAGAAACAGAAGAAGGAGAAGGAGAAGGTGAAGTCTGGAGGGTGAATCAGAAGAAGCAGAAGAAGGAGAAGGAGAAGGTGAAGTCTGGATGTTGAATCAGAAGAAGCAGAATAACGAGAAGGAGAAGGTGAAGTCTGGAGGGTGAATCAGAAGAAGCAGAATAAGGAGAAGGAGAAGGTGAAGTCTGGAGGGTGAATCAGAAGAAGCAGAAGAAGGAGAAGGAGAAGGTGAAGTCTGGAGGGTGAATCAGAAGAGGTAGAAGAAGGAGAAGGAGAAGGTGAAGTCTGGAGGGTGAAGCAGAAGAAGGAGAAGAAGGAGAAGGAGAAGGTGAAGTCAGGAGGGTGAATCAGAAGAAGTAGAAGAAGGAGAAGGAGAAGGTGAAGCCAGGAGGGTGAATCAGAAGAAGCAGAAGAAGGAGAAGGAGAAGGTGAAGTCAGGAGGGTGGATCAGAAGAAGTAGAAGAAGGAGAAGGAGAAGGTGCAGTCTGGAGGGTGAATCAGAAGAAGCAGAAGAAGGAGAAGGAGAAGGTGAAGTCTGGAGGTTGAATCAGAAGAAGCAGAATAACGAGAAGGAGAAGGTGAAGTCTGGAGGGTGAATCAGAAGAAGCAGAATAAGGAGAAGGAGAAGGTGAAGTCTGGAGGGTGAATCAGAAGAAGCAGAAGAAGGAGAAGGAGAAGGTGAAGTCTGGAGGGTGAATCAGAAGAGGTAGAAGAAGGAGAAGGAGAAGGTGAAGTCAGGAGGGTGAAGCAGAAGAAGCAGAAGAAGGAGAAGGAGAAGATGAAGTCTGGAGGGTGAATCAGAAGAAGTAGAAGAAGGAGAAGGAGAAGGTGAAGTCTGGAGGGTGAATCAGAAGAAGCAGAAGAAGGAGAAGGAGAAGGTGAAGTCTGGAGGGTGAATCAGAAGAAGCAGAAGAAGGAGAAGGAGAAGGTGAAGTATGGAGGGTGAATCAGAAGAAGCAGAATAAGGAGAAGGAGAAGGTGAAGTCTGGAGGGTGAAACAGAAGAAGCAGAAGAAGGAGAAGGAGAAGGTGAAGTCTGGAGGATGAATCAGAAGAAGTAGAAGAAGGAGAAGGAGAAGGTGAAGTCTGGAGGGTGAATCAGAAGAAGTAGAAGAAGGAGAAGGAGAAGGTGAAGTCTGGAGGGTGAATCAGAAGAAGTAGAAGAAGGAGAAGGAGAAGGTGAAGTCTGGAGGGTGAAGCAGAAGAAGTAGAAGAAGGAGAAGGAGAAGGTGAAGTCAGGAGGGTGAATCAGAAGAAGTAGAAGAAGGAGAAGGAGAAGGTGAAGTCAGGAGGGTGAAGCAGAAGAAGCAGAAGAAGGAGAAGGAGAAGCTGAAGTCTGGAGGGTGAAGCAGAAGAATCAGAAGAAGTAGAAGGAGAAGGTGAAGTCTGGAGGGTGAATCAGAAGAAGCAGAAGAAAGAGAAGGAGAAGGTGAAGTCTGGAGGGTGAATCAGAAGAAGTAGAAGAAGGAGAAGGAGAAGGTGAAGTCTGGAGGGTGAATCAGAAGAAGCAGAAGAAGGAGAATGAGAAGGTGAAGTCTGGAGAGTGAATCAGAAGAAGCAGAAGAAGGAGAAGGAAAAGGTGAAGTCTGGAGGGTGAATCAGAAGAAGCAGAAGAAGGAGAAGGAGAAGGTGAAGTCTGGAGGGTGAATCAGAAGAAGCAGAAGAAGGAGAAGGAGAAGGTGAAGTCTGGAGGGTGAATCAGAAGAAGCAGAAGAAGGAGAAGGAGAAGGTGAAGTCTGGAGGTTGAATCAGAAGAAGCAGAATAACGAGAAGGAGAAGGTGCAGTCTGGAGGGTGAATCAGAAGAAGCAGAATAAGGAGAAGGAGAAGGTGAAGTCTGGAGGGTGAATCAGAAGAAGCAGAAGAAGGAGAAGGAGAAGGTGAAGTCTGGAGGGTGAATCAGAAGAGGTAGAAGAAGGAGAAGGAGAAGTTGAAGTCTGGAGGGTGAAGCAGAAGAAGGAGAAGAAGGAGAAGGAGAAGGTGAAGTCAGGAGGGTGAATCAGAAGAAGTAGAAGAAGGAGAAGGAGAAGGTGAAGCCAGGAGGGTGAATCAGAAGAAACAGAAGAAGGAGAAGGAGAAGGTGAAGTCTGGAGGGTGAATCAGAAGAATCAGAAGAAGGAGAAGGCGAAGGTGAAGTCTGGAGGGTGAATCAGAAGAATCAGAAGAAAGAGAAGGAGAAGGTGAAGTCTGGAGGCTGAAGCAGAAGAAACAGAAGAAGGAGAAGGAGAATGTGAAGACTGGAGGGTGAATCAGAAGAAGTAGAAGAAGGAGAAGGAGAAGGTGAAGTCTGGAGGGTGAATCAGAAGAAGTAGAAGAAGGAGAAGGAGAAGGTGAAGTCTGGAGGGTGAATCAGAAGAAGCAGAAGAAGGAGAAGGAGAAGGTGAAGTCTGGAGGGTGAATCAGAAGATGCAGAAGAAGGAGAAGGAGAAGATGAAGTCTGGAGGGTGAATCAGAAGAAGTAGAAAAGGAGAAGGAGAAGGTGAAGTCTGGAGGGTGAATCAGAAGAAGTAGAAGAAGGAGAAGGAGAAGGTGAAGTCTGGAGGGTGAATCAGAAGAAACAGAAGAAGGAGAAGGAGAAGGTGAAGTCTGGAGGGTGAATCAGAAGAAGTAGAAGAAGGAGAAGGAGAAGGTGTAGTCTGGAGGGTGAATCAGAAGAAGTAGACGAAGGAGAAGGAGAAGGTGAAGTCTGGAGGGTGAATCAGAAGAAGCAGAAGAAGGAGAAGGAGAAGATGAAGTCTGGAGGGTGAATCAGAAGAAGTAGAAGAAGGAGAAGGAGAAGGTGAAGTCTGGAGGGTGAATCAGAAGAAGCAGAAGAAGGAGAAGGAGAAGGTGAAGTCTGGAGGGTGAATCAGAAGAAGCAGAAGAAGGAGAAGGAGAAGGTGAAGTCTGGAGGGTGAATCAGAAGAAGCAGAATAAGGAGAAGGAGAAGGTGAAGTCTGGAGGGTGAATCAGAAGAGGCAGAAGAAGGAGAAGGAGAAGGTGAAGTCTGGAGGATGAATCAGAAGAAGTAGAAGAAGGAGAAGGAGAAGGTGAAGTCTGGAGTATGAATCAGAAGAAGTAGAAGAAGGAGAAGGAGAAGGTGAAGTCTGGAGGGTGAATCAGAAGAAGTAGAAGAAGGAGAAGGAGAAGGTGAAGTCTGGAGGGTGAAGCAGAAGAAGTAGAAGAAGGAGAAGGAGAAGGTGAAGTCAGGAGGGTGAATCAGAAGAAGTAGAAGAAGGAGAAGGAGAAGGTGAAGTCAGGAGGGTGAAGCAGAAGAAGCAGAAGAAGGAGAAGGAGAAGGTGAAGTCTGGAGGGTGAAGCAGAAGAAGCAGAAGAAGGAGAAGGAGAAGGTGAAGTCTGGAGGGTGAATCAGAAGAAGCAGAAGAAAGAGAAGGAGAAGGTGAAGTCTGGAGGGTGAATCAGAAGAAGTAGAAGAAGGAGAAGGAGAAGGTGAAGTCTGGAGGGTGAATCAGAAGAAGCAGAAGAAGGAGAAGGAGAAGGTGAAGTCTGGAGGGTGAATCAGAAGAAGCAGAAGAAGGAGAAGGAAAAGGTGAAGTCTGGAGGGTGAATCAGAAGAAGCAGAAGAAGGAGAAGGAGAAGGTGAAGTCTGGAGGGTGAATCAGAAGAAGCAGAATAAGGAGAAGGAGAAGGTGAAGTCTGGAGGGTGAATCAGAAGAAGCAGAAGAAGGAGAAGGAGAAGGTGAAGTCTGGAGGGTGAATCAGAAGAAGTAGAAGAAGGAGAAGGAGAAGGTGAAGTCTGGAGGGTGAAGCAGAAGAAGTAGAAGAAGGAGAAGGAGAAGGTGAAGTCAGGAGGGTGAATCAGAAGAAGCAGAAGAAGGAGAAGGAGAAGGTGAAGTCTGGAGGGTGAATCAGAAGAATCAGAAGAAGGAGAAGGAGAAGATGAAGTCTGGAGGGTGAATCAGAAGATGCAGAAGAAAGAGAAGGAGAAGGTGAAGTCTGGAGGGTGAAGCAGAAGAAACAGAAGAAGGAGAAGGAGTAGGTGATGACTGGAGGGTGAATCAGAAGAAGTAGAAGAAGGAGAAGGAGAAGGTGAAATCTGGAAGGTGAATCAGACGAAGTAGAAGAAGGAGAAGGAGAAGGTGAAATCTGGAGGGTGAATCAGAAGAAGCAGAAGAAGGAGAAGGAGAAGGTGAAGTTAGGAGGGTGAATCAGAAGAAGCAGAAGAAGGAGAAGGAGCAGGTGAAGTCAGGGGGGTGAAGCAGAAGAAGTAGACGAAGGAGAAGGAGAAGGTGAAGTCAGGACGGTGAAGCAGAAGAAGCAGAAGTCTGGAGGGTGAATCAGAAGAAGTAGAAGAAGGAGAAGGAGAAGGTGAAGTCTGGAGGGTGAATCAGAAGAACCAGAAGAAGGAGAAGGAGAAGGTGAAATCTGGAGGGTGAATCAGAAGAAGCAGAAGAAGGAGAAGGAGAAGGTGAAGTCTGGAGGGTGAATCAGAAGAAGCAGAATAAGGAGAAGGAGAAGGTGAAGTCTGGAGGGTGAATCAGAAGAAGCAGAAGAAGGAGAAGGAGAAGGTGAAGTCTGGAGGATGAATCAGAAGAAGTAGAAGAAGGAGAAGGAGAAGGTGAAGTCTGGAGGGTGAATCAGAAGAAACAGAAGAAGGAGAAGGAGAAGGTGAAGTCTGGAGGGTGAATCAGAAGAAGTAGAAGAAGGAGAAGGAGAAGGTGTAGTCTGGAGGGTGAATCAGAAGAAGTAGAAAAGGAGAAGGAGAAGGTGAAGTCTGGAGGGTGAATCAGAAGAAGTAGAAGAAGGAGAAGGAGAAGGTGAAGTCTGGAGGGTGAATCAGAAGAAACAGAAGAAGGAGAAGGAGAAGGTGAAGTCTGGAGGGTGAATCAGAAGAAGTAGAAGAAGGAGAAGGAGAAGGTGTAGTCTGGAGGGTGAATCAGAAGAAGTAGACGAAGGAGAAGGAGAAGGTGAAGTCTGGAGGGTGAATCAGAAGAAGCAGAAGAAGGAGAAGGAGAAGATGAAGTCTGGAGGGTGAATCAGAAGAAGTAGAAGAAGGAGAAAGAGAAGGTGAAGTCTGGAGGGTGAATCAGAAGAAGCAGAAGAAGGAGAAGGAGAAGGTGAAGTCTGGAGGGTGAATCAGAAGAAGCAGAAGAAGGAGAAGGAGAAGGTGAAGTCTGGAGGGTGAATCAGAAGAAGCAGAATAAGGAGAAGGAGAAGGTGAAGTCTGGAGGGTGAATCAGAAGAAGCAGAAGAAGGAGAAGGAGAAGGTGAAGTCTGGAGGATGAATCAGAAGAAGTAGAAGAAGGAGAAGGAGAAGGTGAAGTCTGGAGGGTGAATCAGAAGAAGTAGAAGAAGGAGAAGGAGAAGGTGAAGTCTGGAGGGTGAATCAGAAGAAGTAGAAGAAGGAGAAGGAGAAGGTGAAGTCTGGAGGGTGAAGCAGAAGAAGTAGAAGAAGGAGAAGGAGAAGGTGAAGTCAGGAGGGTGAATCAGAAGAAGTAGAAGAAGGAGAAGGAGAAGGTGAAGTCAGGAGGGTGAAGCAGAAGAAGCAGAAGAAGGAGAAGGAGAAGGTGAAGTCTGGAGGGTGAAGCAGAAGAAGCAGAAGAAGGAGAAGGAGAAGGTGAAGTCTGGAGGGTGAATCAGAAGAAGCAGAAGAAAGAGAAGGAGAAGGTGAAGTCTGGAGGGTGAATCAGAAGAAGTAGAAGAAGGAGAAGGAGAAGGTGAAGTCTGGAGGGTGAATCAGAAGAAGCAGAAGAAGGAGAAGGAGAAGGTGAAGTCTGGAGGGTGAATCAGAAGAAGCAGAAGAAGGAGAAGGAAAAGGTGAAGTCTGGAGGGTGAATCAGAAGAAGCAGAAGAAGGAGAAGGAGAAGGTGAAGTCTGGAGGGTGAATCAGAAGAAGCAGAATAAGGAGAAGGAGAAGGTGAAGTCTGGAGGGTGAATCAGAAGAAGCAGAAGAAGGAGAAGGAGAAGGTGAAGTCTGGAGGGTGAATCAGAAGAAGTAGAAGAAGGAGAAGGAGAAGGTGAAGTCTGGAGGGTGAAGCAGAAGAAGTAGAAGAAGGAGAAGGAGAAGGTGAAGTCAGGAGGGTGAATCAGAAGAAGCAGAAGAAGGAGAAGGAGAAGGTGAAGTCTGGAGGGTGAATCAGAAGAATCAGAAGAAGGAGAAGGAGAAGATGAAGTCTGGAGGGTGAATCAGAAGATGCAGAAGAAAGAGAAGGAGAAGGTGAAGTCTGGAGGGTGAAGCAGAAGAAACAGAAGAAGGAGAAGGAGTAGGTGAAGACTGGAGGGTGAATCAGAAGAAGTAGAAGAAGGAGAAGGAGAAGGTGAAATCTGGAGGGTGAATCAGACGAAGTAGAAGAAGGAGAAGGAGAAGGTGAAATCTGGAGGGTGAATCAGAAGAAGCAGAAGAAGGAGAAGGAGAAGGTGAAGTTAGGAGGGTGAATCAGAAGAAGCAGAAGAAGGAGAAGGAGCAGGTGAAGTCAGGGGGGTGAAGCAGAAGAAGTAGAAGAAGGAGAAGGAGAAGGTGAAGTCAGGACGGTGAAGCAGAAGAAGCAGAAGTCTGGAGGGTGAATCAGAAGAAGTAGAAGAAGGAGAAGGATAAGGTGAAGTCTGGAGGGTGAATCAGAAGAACCAGAAGAAGGAGAAGGAGAAGGTGAAGTCTGGAGGGTGAATCAGAAGAAGCAGAAGAAGGAGAAGGAGAAGGTGAAGTCTGGAGGGTGAATCAGAAGAAGCAGAATAAGGAGAAGGAGAAGGTGAAGTCTGGAGGGTGAATCAGAAGAAGCAGAAGAAGGAGAAGGAGAAGGTGAAGTCTGGAGGATGAATCAGAAGAAGTAGAAGAAGGAGAAGGAGAAGGTGAAGTCTGGAGGGTGAATCAGAAGAAGTAGAAGAAGGAGAAGGAGAAGGTGAAGTCTGGAGGGTGAATCAGAAGAAGTAGAAGAAGGAGAAGGAGAAGGTGAAGTCTGGAGGGTGAAGCAGAAGAAGTAGAAGAAGGAGAAGGAGAAGGTGTAGTCTGGAGGGTGAATCAGAAGAAGTAGACGAAGGAGAAGGAGAAGGTGAAGTCTGGAGGGTGAATCAGAAGAAGCAGAAGAAGGAGAAGGAGAAGATGAAGTCTGGAGGGTGAATCAGAAGAAGTAGAAGAAGGAGAAGGAGAAGGTGAAGTCTGGAGGGTGAATCAGAAGAAGCAGAAGAAGGAGAAGGAGAAGGTGAAGTCTGGAGGGTGAATCAGAAGAATCAGAAGAAGGAGAAGGCGAAGGTGAAGTCTGGAGGGTGAATCAGAAGAATCAGAAGAAAGAGAAGGAGAAGGTGAAGTCTGGAGGCTGAAGCAGAAGAAACAGAAGAAGGAGAAGGAGAATGTGAAGACTGGAGGGTGAATCAGAAGAAGTAGAAGAAGGAGAAGGAGAAGGTGAAGTCTGGAGGGTGAATCAGAAGAAGTAGAAGAAGGAGAAGGAGAAGGTGAAGTCTGGAGGGTGAATCAGAAGAAGCAGAAGAAGGAGAAGGAGAAGGTGAAGTCTGGAGGGTGAATCAGAAGATGCAGAAGAAGGAGAAGGAGAAGATGAAGTCTGGAGGGTGAATCAGAAGAAGTAGAAAAGGAGAAGGAGAAGGTGAAGTCTGGAGGGTGAATCAGAAGAAGTAGAAGAAGGAGAAGGAGAAGGTGTAGTCTGGAGGGTGATTCAGAAGAAGTAGACGAAGGAGTAGGAGAAGGTGAAGTCTGGAGGGTGAATCAGAAGAAGCAGAAGAAGGAGAAGGAGAAGATGAAGTCTGGAGGGTGAATCAGAAGAAGTAGAAGAAGGAGAAGGAGAAGGTGAAGTCTGGAGGGTGAATCAGAAGAAGCAGAAGAAGGAGAAGGAGAAGGTGAAGTCTGGAGGGTGAATCAGAAGAAGCAGAAGAAGGAGAAGGAGAAGGTGAAGTCTGGAGGGTGAATCAGAAGAAGCAGAAGAAGGAGAAGGAGAAGGTGAAGTCTGGAGGGTGAATCAGAAGATGCAGAAGAAGGAGAAGGAGAAGATGAAGTCTGGAGGGTGAATCAGAAGAAGTAGAAAAGGAGAAGGAGAAGGTGAAGTCTGGAGGGTGAATCAGAAGAAGTAGAAGAAGGAGAAGGAGAAGGTGTAGTCTGGAGGGTGATTCAGAAGAAGTAGACGAAGGAGAAGGAGAAGGTGAAGTCTGGAGGGTGAATCAGAAGAAGCAGAAGAAGGAGAAGGAGAAGATGAAGTCTGGAGGGTGAATCAGAAGAAGTAGAAGAAGGAGAAGGAGAAGGTGAAGTCTGGAGGGTGAATCAGAAGAAGCAGAAGAAGGAGAAGGAGAAGGTGAAGTCTGGAGGGTGAATCAGAAGAAGCAGAAGAAGGAGAAGGAGAAGGTGAAGTCTGGAGGGTGAATCAGAAGAAGCAGAATAAGGAGAAGGAGAAGGTGAAGTCTGGAGGGTGAATCAGAAGAAGCAGAAGAAGGAGAAAGAGAAGGTGAAGTCTGGAGGATGAATCAGAAGAAGTAGAAGAAGGAGAAGGAGAAGGTGAATTCTGGAGGGTGAATCAGAAGAAGTAGAAGAAGGAGAAGGAGAAGGTGAAGTCTGGAGGGTGAATCAGAAGAAGTAGAAGAAGGAGAAGGAGAAGGTGAAGTCTGGAGGGTGAAGCAGAAGAAGTAGAAGAAGGAGAAGGAGAAGGTGAAGTCAGGAGGGTGAATCAGAAGAAGTAGAAGAAGGAGAAGGAGAAGGTGAAGTCAGGAGGGTGAAGCAGAAGAAGCAGAAGAAGGAGAAGGAGAAGGTGAAGTCTGGAGGGTGAATCAGAAGAATCAGAAGAAGGAGAAGGCGAAGGTGAAGTCTGGAGGGTGAATCAGAAGAATCAGAAGAAAGAGAAGGAGAAGGTGAAGTCTGGAGGCTGAAGCTGAAGAAACAGAAGAAGGAGAAGGAGAATGTGAAGACTGGAGGGTGAATCAGAAGAAGTAGAAGAAGGAGAAGGAGAAGGTGAAGTCTGGAGGGTGAATCAGAAGAAGTAGAAGAAGGAGAAGGAGAAGGTGAAGTCTGGAGGGTGAATCAGAAGAAGCAGAAGAAGGAGAAGGAGAAGGTGAAGTCTGGAGGGTGAATCAGAAGATGCAGAAGAAGGAGAAGGAGAAGATGAAGTCTGGAGGGTGAATCAGAAGAAGTAGAAAAGGAGAAGGAGAAGGTGAAGTCTGGAGGGTGAATCAGAAGAAGTAGAAGAAGGAGAAGGAGAAGGTGAAGTCTGGAGGGTGAATCAGAAGAAACAGAAGAAGGAGAAGGAGAAGGTGAAGTCAGGAGGGTGAATCAGAAGAAGCAGAAGAAGGAGAAGGAGAAGGTGAAGTCTGGAGGGTGAATCAGAAGAAGCAGAAGAAGGAGAAGGAGAAGGTGAAGTCTGGAGGGTGAATCAGAAGAAGTAGAAGAAGGAGAAGGAGAAGGTGAAGTCTGGAGGGTGAAGCAGAAGAAGTAGAAGAAGGAGAAGGAGAAGGTGAAGTCAGGAGGGTGAATCAGAAGAAGCAGAAGAAGGAGAAGGAGAAGGTGAAGTCTGGAGGGTGAATCAGAAGAATCAGAAGAAGGAGAAGGAGAAGATGAAGTCTGGAGGGTGAATCAGAAGATGCAGAAGAAAGAGAAGGAGAAGGTGAAGTCTGGAGGGTGAAGCAGAAGAAACAGAAGAAGGAGAAGGAGTAGGTGAAGACTGGAGGGTGAATCAGAAGAAGTAGAAGAAGGAGAAGGAGAAGGTGAAATCTGGAGGGTGAATCAGACGAAGTAGAAGAAGGAGAAGGAGAAGGTGAAATCTGGAGGGTGAATCAGAAGAAGCAGAAGAAGGAGAAGGAGAAGGTGAAGTTAGGAGGGTGAATCAGAAGAAGCAGAAGAAGGAGAAGGAGCAGGTGAAGTCAGGGGGGTGAAGCAGAAGAAGTAGAAGAAGGAGAAGGAGAAGGTGAAGTCAGGACGGTGAAGCAGAAGAAGCAGAAGTCTGGAGGGTGAATCAGAAGAAGTAGAAGAAGGAGAAGGAGAAGGTGAAGTCTGGCGGGTGAATCAGAAGAACCAGAAGAAGGAGAAGGAGAAGGTGAAGTCTGGAGGGTGAATCAGAAGAAGCAGAAGAAGGAGAAGGAGAAGGTGAAGTCTGGAGGGTGAATCAGAAGAAGCAGAATAAGGAGAAGGAGAAGGTGAAGTCTGGAGGGTGAATCAGAAGAAGCAGAAGAAGGAGAAGGAGAAGGTGAAGTCTGGAGGATGAATCAGAAGAAGTAGAAGAAGGAGAAGGAGAAGGTGAAGTCTGGAGGGTGAATCAGAAGAAGTAGAAGAAGGAGAAGGAGAAGGTGAAGTCTGGAGGGTGAATCAGAAGAAGTAGAAGAAGGAGAAGGAGAAGGTGAAGTCTGGAGGGTGAAGCAGAAGAAGTAGAAGAAGGAGAAGGAGAAGGTGTAGTCTGGAGGGTGAATCAGAAGAAGTAGACGAAGGAGAAGGAGAAGGTGAAGTCTGGAGGGTGAATCAGAAGAAGCAGAAGAAGGAGAAGGAGAAGATGAAGTCTGGAGGGTGAATCAGAAGAAGTAGAAGAAGGAGAAGGAGAAGGTGAAGTCTGGAGGGTGAATCAGAAGAAGCAGAAGAAGGAGAAGGAGAAGGTGAAGTCTGGAGGGTGAATCAGAAGAATCAGAAGAAGGAGAAGGCGAAGGTGAAGTCTGGAGGGTGAATCAGAAGAATCAGAAGAAAGAGAAGGAGAAGGTGAAGTCTGGAGGCTGAAGCAGAAGAAACAGAAGAAGGAGAAGGAGAATGTGAAGACTGGAGGGTGAATCAGAAGAAGTAGAAGAAGGAGAAGGAGAAGGTGAAGTCTGGAGGGTGAATCAGAAGAAGTAGAAGAAGGAGAAGGAGAAGGTGAAGTCTGGAGGGTGAATCAGAAGAAGCAGAAGAAGGAGAAGGAGAAGGTGAAGTCTGGAGGGTGAATCAGAAGATGCAGAAGAAGGAGAAGGAGAAGATGAAGTCTGGAGGGTGAATCAGAAGAAGTAGAAAAGGAGAAGGAGAAGGTGAAGTCTGGAGGGTGAATCAGAAGAAGTAGAAGAAGGAGAAGGAGAAGGTGAAGTCTGGAGGGTGAATCAGAAGAAACAGAAGAAGGAGAAGGAGAAGGTGAAGTCTGGAGGGTGAATCAGAAGAAGTAGAAGAAGGAGAAGGAGAAGGTGTAGTCTGGAGGGTGAATCAGAAGAAGTAGACGAAGGAGAAGGAGAAGGTGAAGTCTGGAGGGTGAATCAGAAGAAGCAGAAGAAGGAGAAGGAGAAGATGAAGTCTGGAGGGTGAATCAGAAGAAGTAGAAGAAGGAGAAGGAGAAGGTGAAGTCTGGAGGGTGAATCAGAAGAAGCAGAAGAAGGAGAAGGAGAAGGTGAAGTCTGGAGGGTGAATCAGAAGAAGCAGAAGAAGGAGAAGGAGAAGGTGAAGTCTGGAGGGTGAATCAGAAGAAGCAGAATAAGGAGAAGGAGAAGGTGAAGTCTGGAGGGTGAATCAGAAGAAGCAGAAGAAGGAGAAAGAGAAGGTGAAGTCTGGAGGATGAATCAGAAGAAGTAGAAGAAGGAGAAGGAGAAGGTGAATTCTGGAGGGTGAATCAGAAGAAGTAGAAGAAGGAGAAGGAGAAGGTGAAGTCTGGAGGGTGAATCAGAAGAAGTAGAAGAAGGAGAAGGAGAAGGTGAAGTCTGGAGGGTGAAGCAGAAGAAGTAGAAGAAGGAGAAGGAGAAGGTGAAGTCAGGAGGGTGAATCAGAAGAAGTAGAAGAAGGAGAAGGAGAAGGTGAAGTCAGGAGGGTGAAGCAGAAGAAGCAGAAGAAGGAGAAGGAGAAGGTGAAGTCTGGAGGGTGAAGCAGAAGAAGCAGAAGAAGGAGAAGGAGAAGGTGAAGTCTGGAGGGTGAATCAGAAGAAGCAGAAGAAAGAGAAGGAGAAGGTGAATTCTGGAGGGTGAACCAGAAGAAGTAGAAGAAGGAGAAGGAGAAGGTGAAGTCTGGAGGGTGAATCAGAAGAAGCAGAAGAAGGAGAAGGAGAAGGTGAAGTCTGGAGGGTGAATCAGAAGAAGCAGAAGAAGGAGAAGGAAAAGGTGAAGTCTGGAGGGTGAATCAGAAGACGCAGAAGAAGGAGAAGGAGAAGGTGAAGTCTGGAGGGTGAATCAGAAGAAGCAGAATAAGGAGAAGGAGAAGGTGAAGTCTGGAGGGTGAATCAGAAGAAGCAGAAGAAGGAGAAGGAGAAGGTGAAGTCTGGAGGGTGAATCAGAAGAAGTAGAAGAAGGAGAAGGAGAAGGTGAAGTCTGGAGGGTGAAGCAGAAGAAGTAGAAGAAGGAGAAGGAGAAGGTGAAGTCAGGAGGGTGAATCAGAAGAAGCAGAAGAAGGAGAAGGAGAAGGTGAAGTCTGGAGGGTGAATCAGAAGAATCAGAAGAAGGAGAAGGAGAAGATGAAGTCTGGAGGGTGAATCAGAAGATGCAGAAGAAAGAGAAGGAGAAGGTGACGTCTGGAGGGTGAAGCAGAAGAAACAGAAGAAGGAGAAGGAGTAGGTGAAGACTGGAGGGTGAATCAGAAGAAGTAGAAGAAGGAGAAGGAGAAGGTGAAGTCTGGAGGGTGAATCAGACGAAGTAGAAGAAGGAGAAGGAGAAGGTGAAATCTGGAGGGTGAATCAGAAGAAGCAGAAGAAGGAGAAGGAGAAGGTGAAGTTAGGAGGGTGAATCAGAAGAAGCAGAAGAAGGAGAAGGAGCAGGTGAAGTCAGGGGGGTGAAGCAGAAGAAGTAGAAGAAGGAGAAGGAGAAGGTGAAGTCAGGACGGTGAAGCAGAAGAAGCAGAAGAAGGAGAAGGAGAAGGTGAAGTCTGGAGGGTGAAGCAGAAGAAGCAGAAGAAGGAGAAGGAGAGGGTGAAGTCTGGAGGGTGAATCAGAAGAAGTAGAAGAAGGAGAAGGAGAAGGTGAAGTCAGGAGAGTGAAGCAGAAGAAGCAGAAGAAGGAGAAGGAGAAGGTGAAGTCTGGAGGGCAAAGCAGAAGAAGCAGAAGAAGGAGAAGGAGAAGGTGAAGTCTGGGGGGTGAAGCAGAAGAAGCAGAAGAAGGAGAAGGAGTAGGTGAAGTCTGGAGGGTGAATCAGAAGAAGTAGAAGAAGGAGAAGGAGAAGGTGAAGTCTGGAGGGTGAATCAGAGGAGGTAGAAGAAGGAGAAGGAGAAGGTGAAGTCAGGAGGGTGAAGCAGAAGAAGCAGAAGAAGGAGAAGGAGAAGATGAAGTCTGGAGGGTGAATCAGAAGAAGTAGAAGAAGGAGAAGGAGAAGGTGAAGTCTGGAGGGTGAATCAGAAGAACCAGAAGAAGGAGAAGGAGAAGGTGAAGTCTGGAGGGTGAATCAGAAGAAGCAGAAGAAGGAGAAGGAGAAGGTGAAGTCTGGAGGGTGAATCAGAAGAAGCAGAATAAGGAGAAGGAGAAGGTGAAGTCTGGTGGGTGAATCAGAAGAAGCAGAAGAAGGAGAAGGAGTAGGTGAAGTCTGGAGGATGAATCAGAAGAAGTAGAAGAAGGAGAAGGAGAAGGTGAAGTCTGGAGGGTGAATCAGAAGAAGTAGAAGAAGGAGAAGGAGAAGGTGAAGTCTGGAGGGTGAATCAGAAGAAGTAGAAGAAGGAGAAGGAGAAGGTGAAGTCTGGAGGGTGAAGCAGAAGAAGTAGAAGAAGGAGAAGGAGAAGGTGAAGTCAGGAGGGTGAATCAGAAGAAGTAGAAGAAGGAGAAGGAGAAGGTGAAGTCAGGAGGGTGAAGCAGAAGAAGCAGAAGAAGGAGAAGGAGAAGGTGAAGTCTGGAGGGTGAAGCAGAAGAAGCAGAAGAAGGAGAAGGAGAAGGTGAAGTCTGGAGGGTGAATCAGAAGAAGGAAAAGAAAGAGAAGGAGAAGGTGAAGTCTGGAGGGTGAATCAGAAGAAGTAGAAGAAGGAGAAGGAGAAGGTGAAGTCTGGAGGGTGAATCAGAAGAAGCAGAAGAAGGAGAAGGAGAAGGTGAAGTCTGGAGAGTGAATCAGAAGAAGCAGAAGAAGGAGAAGGAAAAGGTGAAGTCTGGAGGGTGAATCAGAAGAAGCAGAAGAAGGAGAAGGAGAAGGTGAAGTCTGGAGGGTGAATCAGAAGAAGCAGAATAAGGAGAAGGAGAAGGTGAAGTCTGGAGGGTGAATCAGAAGAAGCAGAAGAAGGAGAAGGAAAAGGTGAAGTCTGGAGGGTGAATCAGAAGAAGCAGAAGAAGGAGAAGGAGAAGGTGAAGTCTGGAGGTTGAATCAGAAGAAGCAGAATAACGAGAAGGAGAAGGTGAAGTCTGGAGGGTGAATCAGAAGAAGCAGAATAAGGAGAAGGAGAAGGTGAAGTCTGGAGGGTGAATCAGAAGAAGCAGAAGAAGGAGAAGGAGAAGGTGAAGTCTGGAGGGTGAATCAGAAGAGGTAGAAGAAGGAGAAGGAGAAGGTGAAGTCTGGAGGGTGAAGCAGAAGAAGGAGAAGAAGGAGAAGGAGAAGGTGAAGTCAGGAGGGTGAATCAGAAGAAGTAGAAGAAGGAGAAGGAGAAGGTGAAGCCAGGAGGGTGAATCAGAAGAAGCAGAAGAAGGAGAAGGAGAAGGTGAAGTCTGGAGGGTGAATCAGAAGAATCAGAAGAAGGAGAAGGCGAAGGTGAAGTCTGGAGGGTGAATCAGAAGAATCAGAAGAAAGAGAAGGAGAAGGTGAAGTCTGGAGGCTGAAGCAGAAGAAACAGAAGAAGGAGAAGGAGAATGTGAAGACTGGAGGGTGAATCAGAAGAAGTAGAAGAAGGAGAAGGAGAAGGTGAAGTCTGGAGGGTGAATCAGAAGAAGTAGAAGAAGGAGAAGGAGAAGGTGAAGTCTGGAGGGTGAATCAGAAGAAGCAGAAGAAGGAGAAGGAGAAGGTGAAGTCTGGAGGGTGATTCAGAAGATGCAGAAGAAGGAGAAGGAGAAGATGAAGTCTGGAGGGTGAATCAGAAGAAGTAGAAGAAGGAGAAGGAGAAGGTGAAGTCTGGAGGGTGAATCAGAAGAAGTAGAAGAAGGAGAAGGAGAAGGTGAAGTCTGGAGGGTGAATCAGAAGAAACAGAAGAAGGAGAAGGAGAAGGTGAAGTCTGGAGGGTGAATCAGAAGAAGTAGAAGAAGGAGAAGGAGAAGGTGTAGTCTGGAGGGTGAATCAGAAGAAGTAGACGAAGGAGAAGGAGAAGGTGAAGTCTGGAGGGTGAATCAGAAGAAGCAGAAGAAGGAGAAGGAGAAGATGAAGTCTGGAGGGTGAATCAGAAGAAGTAGAAGAAGGAGAAGGAGAAGGTGAAGTCTGGAGGGTGAATCAGAAGAAGCAGAAGAAGGAGAAGGAGAAGGTGAAGTCTGGAGGGTGAATCAGAAGAAGCAGAAGAAGGAGAAGGAGAAGGTGAAGTCTGGAGGGTGAATCAGAAGAAGCAGAAGAAGGAGAAGGAAAAGGTGAAGTCTGGAGGGTGAATCAGAAGAAGCAGAAGAAGGAGAAGGAGAAGGTGAAGTCTGGAGGGTGAATCAGAAGAAGCAGAATAAGGAGAAGGAGAAGGTGAAGTCTGGAGGGTGAATCAGAAGAAGCAGAAGAAGGAGAAGGAAAAGGTGAAGTCTGGAGGGTGAATCAGAAGAAGCAGAAGAAGGAGAAGGAGAAGGTGAAGTCTGGAGGTTGAATCAGAAGAAGCAGAATAACGAGAAGGAGAAGGTGAAGTCTGGAGGGTGAATCAGAAGAATTAGAATAAGGAGAAGGAGAAGGTGAAGTCTGGAGGGTGAATCAGAAGAAGCAGAAGAAGGAGAAGGAGAAGGTGAAGTCTGGAGGGTGAATCAGAAGAGGTAGAAGAAGGAGAAGGAGAAGGTGAAGTCTGGAGGGTGAAGCAGAAGAAGGAGAAGAAGGAGAAGGTGAAGTCAGGAGGGTGAATCAGAAGAAGTAGAAGAAGGAGAAGGAGAAGGTGAAGCCAGGAGGGTGAATCGGAAGAAGCAGAAGAAGGAGAAGGAGAAGGTGAAGTCTGGAGGGTGAATCAGAAGAATCAGAAGAAGGAGAAGGCGAAGGTGAAGTCTGGAGGGTGAATCAGAAGAATCAGAAGAAAGAGAAGGAGAAGGTGAAGTCTGGAGGCTGAAGCAGAAGAAACAGAAGAAGGAGAAGGAGAATGTGAAGACTGGAGGGTGAATCAGAAGAAGTAGAAGAAGGAGAAGGAGAAGGTGAAGTCTGGAGGGTGAATCAGAAGAAGTAGAAGAAGGAGAAGGAGAAGGTGAAGTCTGGAGGGTGAATCAGAAGAAGCAGAAGAAGGAGAAGGAGAAGTTGAAGTCTGGAGGGTGAATCAGAAGATGCAGAAGAAGGAGAAGGAGAAGATGAAGTCTGGAGGGTGAATCAGAAGAAGTAGAAGAAGGAGAAGGAGAAGGTGAAGTCTGGAGGGTGAATCAGAAGAAGTAGAAGAAGGAGAAGGGGAAGGTGAAGTCTGGAGGGTGAATCAGAAGAAACAGAAGAAGGAGAAGGAGAAGGTGAAGTCTGGAGGGTGAATCAGAAGAAGTAGAAGAAGGAGAAGGAGAAGGTGTAGTCTGGAGGGTGAATCAGAAGAAGTAGACGAAGGAGAAGGAGAAGGTGAAGTCTGGAGGGTGAATCAGAAGAAGTAGAAGAAGGAGAAGGAGAAGGTGAAGTCTGGAGGCTGAAGCTGAAGAAACAGAAGAAGGAGAAGGAGAATGTGAAGACTGGAGGGTGAATCAGAAGAAGTAGAAGAAGGAGAAGGAGAAGGTGAAGTCTGGAGGGTGAATCAGAAGAAGTAGAAGAAGGAGAAGGAGAAGGTGAAGTCTGGAGGGTGAATCAGAAGAAGCAGAAGAAGGAGAAGGAGAAGGTGAAGTCTGGAGGGTGAATCAGAAGATGCAGAAGAAGGAGAAGGAGAAGATGAAGTCTGGAGGGTGAATCAGAAGAAGTAGAAAAGGAGAAGGAGAAGGTGAAGTCTGGAGGGTGAATCAGAAGAAGTAGAAGAAGGAGAAGGAGAAGGTGAAGTCTGGAGGGTGAATCAGAAGAAACAGAAGAAGGAGAAGGAGAAGGTGAAGTCAGGAGGGTGAATCAGAAGAAGCAGAAGAAGGAGAAGGAGAAGGTGAAGTCTGGAGGGTGAATCAGAAGAAGCAGAAGAAGGAGAAGGAGAAGGTGAAGTCTGGAGGGTGAATCAGAAGAAGTAGAAGAAGGAGAAGGAGAAGGTGAAGTCTGGAGGGTGAAGCAGAAGAAGTAGAAGAAGGAGAAGGAGAAGGTGAAGTCAGGAGGGTGAATCAGAAGAAGCAGAAGAAGGAGAAGGAGAAGGTGAAGTCTGGAGGGTGAATCAGAAGAATCAGAAGAAGGAGAAGGAGAAGATGAAGTCTGGAGGGTGAATCAGAAGATGCAGAAGAAAGAGAAGGAGAAGGTGAAGTCTGGAGGGTGAAGCAGAAGAAACAGAAGAAGGAGAAGGAGTAGGTGAAGACTGGAGGGTGAATCAGAAGAAGTAGAAGAAGGAGAAGGAGAAGGTGAAATCTGGAGGGTGAATCAGACGAAGTAGAAGAAGGAGAAGGAGAAGGTGAAATCTGGAGGGTGAATCAGAAGAAGCAGAAGAAGGAGAAGGAGAAGGTGAAGTTAGGAGGGTGAATCAGAAGAAGCAGAAGAAGGAGAAGGAGCAGGTGAAGTCAGGGGGGTGAAGCAGAAGAAGTAGAAGAAGGAGAAGGAGAAGGTGAAGTCAGGACGGTGAAGCAGAAGAAGCAGAAGTCTGGAGGGTGAATCAGAAGAAGTAGAAGAAGGAGAAGGAGAAGGTGAAGTCTGGCGGGTGAATCAGAAGAACCAGAAGAAGGAGAAGGAGAAGGTGAAGTCTGGAGGGTGAATCAGAAGAAGCAGAAGAAGGAGAAGGAGAAGGTGAAGTCTGGAGGGTGAATCAGAAGAAGCAGAATAAGGAGAAGGAGAAGGTGAAGTCTGGAGGGTGAATCAGAAGAAGCAGAAGAAGGAGAAGGAGAAGGTGAAGTCTGGAGGATGAATCAGAAGAAGTAGAAGAAGGAGAAGGAGAAGGTGAAGTCTGGAGGGTGAATCAGAAGAAGTAGAAGAAGGAGAAGGAGAAGGTGAAGTCTGGAGGGTGAATCAGAAGAAGTAGAAGAAGGAGAAGGAGAAGGTGAAGTCTGGAGGGTGAAGCAGAAGAAGTAGAAGAAGGAGAAGGAGAAGGTGTAGTCTGGAGGGTGAATCAGAAGAAGTAGACGAAGGAGAAGGAGAAGGTGAAGTCTGGAGGGTGAATCAGAAGAAGCAGAAGAAGGAGAAGGAGAAGATGAAGTCTGGAGGGTGAATCAGAAGAAGTAGAAGAAGGAGAAGGAGAAGGTGAAGTCTGGAGGGTGAATCAGAAGAAGCAGAAGAAGGAGAAGGAGAAGGTGAAGTCTGGAGGGTGAATCAGAAGAATCAGAAGAAGGAGAAGGCGAAGGTGAAGTCTGGAGGGTGAATCAGAAGAATCAGAAGAAAGAGAAGGAGAAGGTGAAGTCTGGAGGCTGAAGCAGAAGAAACAGAAGAAGGAGAAGGAGAATGTGAAGACTGGAGGGTGAATCAGAAGAAGTAGAAGAAGGAGAAGGAGAAGGTGAAGTCTGGAGGGTGAATCAGAAGAAGTAGAAGAAGGAGAAGGAGAAGGTGAAGTCTGGAGGGTGAATCAGAAGAAGCAGAAGAAGGAGTAGGAGAAGGTGAAGTCTGGAGGGTGAATCAGAAGATGCAGAAGAAGGAGAAGGAGAAGATGAAGTCTGGAGGGTGAATCAGAAGAAGTAGAAAAGGAGAAGGAGAAGGTGAAGTCTGGAGGGTGAATCAGAAGAAGTAGAAGAAGGAGAAGGAGAAGGTGAAGTCTGGAGGGTGAATCAGAAGAAACAGAAGAAGGAGAAGGAGAAGGAGAAGTCTGGAGGGTGAATCAGAAGAAGTAGAAGAAGGAGAAGGAGAAGGTGTAGTCTGGAGGGTGAATCAGAAGAAGTAGACGAAGGAGAAGGAGAAGGTGAAGTCTGGAGGGTGAATCAGAAGAAGCAGAAGAAGGAGAAGGAGAAGATGAAGTCTGGAGGGTGAATCAGAAGAAGTAGAAGAAGGAGAAGGAGAAGGTGAAGTCTGGAGGGTGAATCAGAAGAAGCAGAAGAAGGAGAAGGAGAAGGTGAAGTCTGGAGGGTGAATCAGAAGAAGCAGAAGAAGGAGAAGGAGAAGGTGAAGTCTGGAGGGTGAATCAGAAGAAGCAGAATAAGGAGAAGGAGAAGGTGAAGTCTGGAGGGTGAATCAGAAGAAGCAGAAGAAGGAGAAAGAGAAGGTGAAGTCTGGAGGATGAATCAGAAGAAGTAGAAGAAGGAGAAGGAGAAGGTGAATTCTGGAGGGTGAATCAGAAGAAGTAGAAGAAGGAGAAGGAGAAGGTGAAGTCTGGAGGGTGAATCAGAAGAAGTAGAAGAAGGAGAAGGAGAAGGTGAAGTCTGGAGGGTGAAGCAGAAGAAGTAGAAGAAGGAGAAGGAGAAGGTGAAGTCAGGAGGGTGAATCAGAAGAAGTAGAAGAAGGAGAAGGAGAAGGTGAAGTCAGGAGGGTGAAGCAGAAGAAGCAGAAGAAGGAGAAGGAGAAGGTGAAGTCTGGAGGGTGAAGCAGAAGAAGCAGAAGAAGGAGAAGGAGAAGGTGAAGTCTGGAGGGTGAATCAGAAGAAGCAGAAGAAAGAGAAGGAGAAGGTGAATTCTGGAGGGTGAACCAGAAGAAGTAGAAGAAGGAGAAGGAGAAGGTGAAGTCTGGAGGGTGAATCAGAAGAAGCAGAAGAAGGAGAAGGAGAAGGTGAAGTCTGGAGGGTGAATCAGAAGAAGCAGAAGAAGGAGAAGGAAAAGGTGAAGTCTGGAGGGTGAATCAGAAGACGCAGAAGAAGGAGAAGGAGAAGGTGAAGTCTGGAGGGTGAATCAGAAGAAGCAGAATAAGGAGAAGGAGAAGGTGAAGTCTGGAGGGTGAATCAGAAGAAGCAGAAGAAGGAGAAGGAGAAGGTGAAGTCTGGAGGGTGAATCAGAAGAAGTAGAAGAAGGAGAAGGAGAAGGTGAAGTCTGGAGGGTGAAGCAGAAGAAGTAGAAGAAGGAGAAGGAGAAGGTGAAGTCAGGAGGGTGAATCAGAAGAAGCAGAAGAAGGAGAAGGAGAAGGTGAAGTCTGGAGGGTGAATCAGAAGAATCAGAAGAAGGAGAAGGAGAAGATGAAGTCTGGAGGGTGAATCAGAAGATGCAGAAGAAAGAGAAGGAGAAGGTGACGTCTGGAGGGTGAAGCAGAAGAAACAGAAGAAGGAGAAGGAGTAGGTGAAGACTGGAGGGTGAATCAGAAGAAGTAGAAGAAGGAGAAGGAGAAGGTGAAGTCTGGAGGGTGAATCAGACGAAGTAGAAGAAGGAGAAGGAGAAGGTGAAATCTGGAGGGTGAATCAGAAGAAGCAGAAGAAGGAGAAGGAGAAGGTGAAGTTAGGAGGGTGAATCAGAAGAAGCAGAAGAAGGAGAAGGAGCAGGTGAAGTCAGGGGGGTGAAGCAGAAGAAGTAGAAGAAGGAGAAGGAGAAGGTGAAGTCAGGACGGTGAAGCAGAAGAAGCAGAAGAAGGAGAAGGAGAAGGTGAAGTCTGGAGGGTGAAGCAGAAGAAGCAGAAGAAGGAGAAGGAGAGGGTGAAGTCTGGAGGGTGAATCAGAAGAAGTAGAAGAAGGAGAAGGAGAAGGTGAAGTCAGGAGAGTGAAGCAGAAGAAGCAGAAGAAGGAGAAGGAGAAGGTGAAGTCTGGAGGGCAAAGCAGAAGAAGCAGAAGAAGGAGAAGGAGAAGGTGAAGTCTGGGGGGTGAAGCAGAAGAAGCAGAAGAAGGAGAAGGAGTAGGTGAAGTCTGGAGGGTGAATCAGAAGAAGTAGAAGAAGGAGAAGGAGAAGGTGAAGTCTGGAGGGTGAATCAGAGGAGGTAGAAGAAGGAGAAGGAGAAGGTGAAGTCAGGAGGGTGAAGCAGAAGAAGCAGAAGAAGGAGAAGGAGAAGATGAAGTCTGGAGGGTGAATCAGAAGAAGTAGAAGAAGGAGAAGGAGAAGGTGAAGTCTGGAGGGTGAATCAGAAGAACCAGAAGAAGGAGAAGGAGAAGGTGAAGTCTGGAGGGTGAATCAGAAGAAGCAGAAGAAGGAGAAGGAGAAGGTGAAGTCTGGAGGGTGCATCAGAAGAAGCAGAATAAGGAGAAGGAGAAGGTGAAGTCTGGTGGGTGAATCAGAAGAAGCAGAAGAAGGAGAAGGAGTAGGTGAAGTCTGGAGGATGAATCAGAAGAAGTAGAAGAAGGAGAAGGAGAAGGTGAAGTCTGGAGGGTGAATCAGAAGAAGTAGAAGAAGGAGAAGGAGAAGGTGAAGTCTGGAGGGTGAATCAGAAGAAGTAGAAGAAGGAGAAGGAGAAGGTGAAGTCTGGAGGGTGAAGCAGAAGAAGTAGAAGAAGGAGAAGGAGAAGGTGAAGTCAGGAGGGTGAATCAGAAGAAGTAGAAGAAGGAGAAGGAGAAGGTGAAGTCAGGAGGGTGAAGCAGAAGAAGCAGAAGAAGGAGAAGGAGAAGGTGAAGTCTGGAGGGTGAAGCAGAAGAAGCAGAAGAAGGAGAAGGAGAAGGTGAAGTCTGGAGGGTGAATCAGAAGAAGGAAAAGAAAGAGAAGGAGAAGGTGAAGTCTGGAGGGTGAATCAGAAGAAGTAGAAGAAGGAGAAGGAGAAGGTGAAGTCTGGAGGGTGAATCAGAAGAAGCAGAAGAAGGAGAAGGAGAAGGTGAAGTCTGGAGAGTGAATCAGAAGAAGCAGAAGAAGGAGAAGGAAAAGGTGAAGTCTGGAGGGTGAATCAGAAGAAGCAGAAGAAGGAGAAGGAGAAGGTGAAGTCTGGAGGGTGAATCAGAAGAAGCAGAATAAGGAGAAGGAGAAGGTGAAGTCTGGAGGGTGAATCAGAAGAAGCAGAAGAAGGAGAAGGAAAAGGTGAAGTCTGGAGGGTGAATCAGAAGAAGCAGAAGAAGGAGAAGGAGAAGGTGAAGTCTGGAGGTTGAATCAGAAGAAGCAGAATAACGAGAAGGAGAAGGTGAAGTCTGGAGGGTGAATCAGAAGAAGCAGAATAAGGAGAAGGAGAAGGTGAAGTCTGGAGGGTGAATCAGAAGAAGCAGAAGAAGGAGAAGGAGAAGGTGAAGTCTGGAGGGTGAATCAGAAGAGGTAGAAGAAGGAGAAGGAGAAGGTGAAGTCTGGAGGGTGAAGCAGAAGAAGGAGAAGAAGGAGAAGGAGAAGGTGAAGTCAGGAGGGTGAATCAGAAGAAGTAGAAGAAGGAGAAGGAGAAGGTGAAGCCAGGAGGGTGAATCAG
The DNA here is from genome assembly GCF_052327205.1 of Somniosus microcephalus. Lineage (NCBI taxonomy): Eukaryota > Metazoa > Chordata > Chondrichthyes > Squaliformes > Somniosidae > Somniosus > Somniosus microcephalus. Next base: position 335,921 of record NW_028225378.1, read on the forward strand.
AAGAAGCAGAAGAAGGAGAAGGAGAAGGTGAAGTCTGGAGGGTGAATCAGAAGAATCAGAAGAAGGAGAAGGCGAAGGTGAAGTCTGGAGGGTGAATCAGAAGAATCAGAAGAAAGAGAAGGAGAAGGTGAAGTCTGGAGGCTGAAGCAGAAGAAACAGAAGAAGGAGAAGGAGAATGTGAAGACTGGAGGGTGAATCAGAAGAAGTAGAAGAAGGAGAAGGAGAAGGTGAAGTCTGGAGGGTGAATCAGAAGAAGTAGAAGAAGGAGAAGGAGAAGGTGAAGTCTGGAGGGTGAATCAGAAGAAGCAGAAGAAGGAGAAGGAGAAGGTGAAGTCTGGAGGGTGATTCAGAAGATGCAGAAGAAGGAGAAGGAGAAGATGAAGTCTGGAGGGTGAATCAGAAGAAGTAGAAGAAGGAGAAGGAGAAGGTGAAGTCTGGAGGGTGAATCAGAAGAAGTAGAAGAAGGAGAAGGAGAAGGTGAAGTCTGGAGGGTGAATCAGAAGAAACAGAAGAAGGAGAAGGAGAAGGTGAAGTCTGGAGGGTGAATCAGAAGAAGTAGAAGAAGGAGAAGGAGAAGGTGTAGTCTGGAGGGTGAATCAGAAGAAGTAGACGAAGGAGAAGGAGAAGGTGAAGTCTGGAGGGTGAATCAGAAGAAGCAGAAGAAGGAGAAGGAGAAGATGAAGTCTGGAGGGTGAATCAGAAGAAGTAGAAGAAGGAGAAGGAGAAGGTGAAGTCTGGAGGGTGAATCAGAAGAAGCAGAAGAAGGAGAAGGAGAAGGTGAAGTCTGGAGGGTGAATCAGAAGAAGCAGAAGAAGGAGAAGGAGAAGGTGAAGTCTGGAGGGTGAATCAGAAGAAGCAGAAGAAGGAGAAGGAAAAGGTGAAGTCTGGAGGGTGAATCAGAAGAAGCAGAAGAAGGAGAAGGAGAAGGTGAAGTCTGGAGGGTGAATCAGAAGAAGCAGAATAAGGAGAAGGAGAAGGTGAAGTCTGGAGGGTGAATCAGAAGAAGCAGAAGAAGGAGAAGGAAAAGGTGAAGTCTGGAGGGTGAATCAGAAGAAGCAGAAGAAGGAGAAGGAGAAGGTGAAGTCTGGAGGTTGAATCAGAAGAAGCAGAATAACGAGAAGGAGAAGGTGAAGTCTGGAGGGTGAATCAGAAGAATTAGAATAAGGAGAAGGAGAAGGTGAAGTCTGGAGGGTGAATCAGAAGAAGCAGAAGAAGGAGAAGGAGAAGGTGAAGTCTGGAGGGTGAATCAGAAGAGGTAGAAGAAGGAGAAGGAGAAGGTGAAGTCTGGAGGGTGAAGCAGAAGAAGGAGAAGAAGGAGAAGGTGAAGTCAGGAGGGTGAATCAGAAGAAGTAGAAGAAGGAGAAGGAGAAGGTGAAGCCAGGAGGGTGAATCGGAAGAAGCAGAAGAAGGAGAAGGAGAAGGTGAAGTCTGGAGGGTGAATCAGAAGAATCAGAAGAAGGAGAAGGCGAAGGTGAAGTCTGGAGGGTGAATCAGAAGAATCAGAAGAAAGAGAAGGAGAAGGTGAAGTCTGGAGGCTGAAGCAGAAGAAACAGAAGAAGGAGAAGGAGAATGTGAAGACTGGAGGGTGAATCAGAAGAAGTAGAAGAAGGAGAAGGAGAAGGTGAAGTCTGGAGGGTGAATCAGAAGAAGTAGAAGAAGGAGAAGGAGAAGGTGAAGTCTGGAGGGTGAATCAGAAGAAGCAGAAGAAGGAGAAGGAGAAGTTGAAGTCTGGAGGGTGAATCAGAAGATGCAGAAGAAGGAGAAGGAGAAGATGAAGTCTGGAGGGTGAATCAGAAGAAGTAGAAGAAGGAGAAGGAGAAGGTGAAGTCTGGAGGGTGAATCAGAAGAAGTAGAAGAAGGAGAAGGGGAAGGTGAAGTCTGGAGGGTGAATCAGAAGAAACAGAAGAAGGAGAAGGAGAAGGTGAAGTCTGGAGGGTGAATCAGAAGAAGTAGAAGAAGGAGAAGGAGAAGGTGTAGTCTGGAGGGTGAATCAGAAGAAGTAGACGAAGGAGAAGGAGAAGGTGAAGTCTGGAGGGTGAATCAGAAGAAGCAGAAGAAGGAGAAGGAGAAGATGAAGTCTGGAGGGTGAATCAGAAGAAGTAGAAGAAGGAGAAGGAGAAGGTGAAGTCTGGAGGGTGAATCAGAAGAAGCAGAAGAAGGAGAAGGAGAAGGTGAAGTCTGGAGGGTGAATCAGAAGAAGCAGAAGAAGGAGAAGGAGAAGGTGAAGTCTGGAGGGTGAATCAGAAGAAGCAGAATAAGGAGAAGGAGAAGGTGAAGTCTGGAGGGTGAATCAGAAGAAGCAGAAGAAGGAGAAGGAGAAGGTGAAGTCTGGAGGATGAATCAGAAGAAGTAGAAGAAGGAGAAGGAGAAGGTGAAGTCTGGAGGGTGAATCAGAAGAAGTAGAAGAAGGAGAAGGAGAAGGTGAAGTCTGGAGGGTGAATCAGAAGAAGTAGAAGAAGGAGAAGGAGAAGGTGAAGTCTGGAGGGTGAAGCAGAAGAAGTAGAAGAAGGAGAAGGAGAAGGTGAAGTCAGGAGGGTGAATCAGAAGAAGTAGAAGAAGGAGAAGGAGAAGGTGAAGTCAGGAGGGTGAAGCAGAAGAAGCAGAAGAAGGAGAAGGAGAAGGTGAAGTCTGGAGGGTGAAGCAGAAGAAGCAGAAGAAGGAGAAGGAGAAGGTGAAGTCTGGAGGGAGAATCAGAAGAAGCAGAAGAAAGAGAAGGAGAAGGTGAAGTCTGGAGGGTGAATCAGAAGAAGTAGAAGAAGGAGAAGGAGAAGGTGAAGTCTGGATGGTGAATCAGAAGAAGCAGAAGAAGGAGAAGGAGAAGGTGAAGTCTGGAGGGTGAATCAGAAGAAGCAGAAGAAGGAGAAGGAAAAGGTGAAGTCTGGAGGGAGAATCAGAAGAAGCAGAAGAAGGAGAAGGAGAAGGTGAAGTCTGGAGGGTGAATCAGAAGAAGCAGAATAAGGAGAAGGAGAAGGTGAAGTCTGGAGGGTGAATCAGAAGAAGCAGAAGAAGGAGAAGGAGAAGGTGAAGTCTGGAGGGTGCATCAGAAGAAGTAGAAGAAGGAGAAGGAGAAGGTGAAGTCTGGAGGGTGAAGCAGAAGAAGTAGAAGAAGGAGAAGGAGAAGGTGAAGTCAGGAGGGTGAATCAGAAGAAGCAGAAGAAGGAGAAGGAGAAGGTGAAGTCTGGAGGGTGAATCAGAAGAATCAGAAGAAGGAGAAGGAGAAGATGAAGTCTGGAGGGTGAATCAGAAGATGCAGAAGAAAGAGAAGGAGAAGGTGAAGTCTGGAGGGTGAAGCAGAAGAAACAGAAGAAGGAGAAGGAGTAGGTGAAGACTGGAGGGTGAATCAGAAGAAGTAGAAGAAGGAGAAGGAGAAGGTGAAGTCTGGAGGGTGAATCAGACGAAGTAGAAGAAGGAGAAGGAGAAGGTGAAATCTGGAGGGTGAATCAGAAGAAGCAGAAGAAGGAGAAGGAGAAGGTGAAGTCTGGAGGGTGAATCAGAAGAGGTAGAAGAAGGAGAAGGAGAAGGTGAAGTCTGGAGGGTGAATCAGAAGAAGCAGAAGAAGGAGAAGGAGAAGGTGAAGTTAGGAGGGTGAATCAGAAGAAGCAGAAGAAGGAGAAGGAGCAGGTGAAGTCAGGGGGGTGAAGCAGAAGAAGTAGAAGAAGGAGAAGGAGAAGGTGAAGTCAGGACGGTGAAGCAGAAGAAGCAGAAGAAGGAGAAGGAGAAGATGAAGTCTGGAGGGTGAATCAGAAGAAGTAGAAGAAGGAGAAGGAGAAGGTGAAGTCTGGAGGGTGAATCAGAAGAAGCAGAAGAAGGAGAAGGAGAAGGTGAAGTCTGGAGGGTGAATCAGAAGAAGTAGAAGAAGGAGAAGGAGAAGGTGAAGTCTGGAGGGTGAATCAGAAGAAGCAGAAGAAGGAGAAGGAGAAGGTGAAGTCTGGAGGGTGAATCAGAAGAAGCAGAAGAAGGAGAAGGAGAAGGTGAAGTCTGGAGGGTGAATCAGAAGAAGCAGAAGAAGGAGAAGGAAAAGGTGAAGTCTGGAGGGTGAATCAGAAGAAGCAGAAGAAGGAGAAGGAGAAGGTGAAGTCTGGAGGGTGAATCAGAAGAAGCAGAATAAGGAGAAGGAGAAGGTGAAGTCTGGAGGGTGAATCAGAAGAAGCAGAAGAAGGAGAAGGAAAAGGTGAAGTCTGGAGGGTGAATCAGAAGAAGCAGAAGAAGGAGAAGGAGAAGGTGAAGTCTGGAGGTTGAATCAGAAGAAGCAGAATAACGAGAAGGAGAAGGTGAAGTCTGGAGGGTGAATCAGAAGAATTAGAATAAGGAGAAGGAGAAGGTGAAGTCTGGAGGGTGAATCAGAAGAAGCAGAAGAAGGAGAAGGAGAAGGTGAAGTCTGGAGGGTGAATCAGAAGAGGTAGAAGAAGGAGAAGGAGAAGGTGAAGTCTGGAGGGTGAAGCAGAAGAAGGAGAAGAAGGAGAAGGTGAAGTCAGGAGGGTGAATCAGAAGAAGTAGAAGAAGGAGAAGGAGAAGGTGAAGCCAGGAGGGTGAATCGGAAGAAGCAGAAGAAGGAGAAGGAGAAGGTGAAGTCTGGAGGGTGAATCAGAAGAATCAGAAGAAGGAGAAGGCGAAGGTGAAGTCTGGAGGGTGAATCAGAAGAATCAGAAGAAAGAGAAGGAGAAGGTGAAGTCTGGAGGCTGAAGCAGAAGAAACAGAAGAAGGAGAAGGAGAATGTGAAGACTGGAGGGTGAATCAGAAGAAGTAGAAGAAGGAGAAGGAGAAGGTGAAGTCTGGAGGGTGAATCAGAAGAAGTAGAAGAAGGAGAAGGAGAAGGTGAAGTCTGGAGGGTGAATCAGAAGAAGCAGAAGAAGGAGAAGGAGAAGTTGAAGTCTGGAGGGTGAATCAGAAGATGCAGAAGAAGGAGAAGGAGAAGATGAAGTCTGGAGGGTGAATCAGAAGAAGTAGAAGAAGGAGAAGGAGAAGGTGAAGTCTGGAGGGTGAATCAGAAGAAGTAGAAGAAGGAGAAGGGGAAGGTGAAGTCTGGAGGGTGAATCAGAAGAAACAGAAGAAGGAGAAGGAGAAGGTGAAGTCTGGAGGGTGAATCAGAAGAAGTAGAAGAAGGAGAAGGAGAAGGTGTAGTCTGGAGGGTGAATCAGAAGAAGTAGACGAAGGAGAAGGAGAAGGTGAAGTCTGGAGGGTGAATCAGAAGAAGCAGAAGAAGGAGAAGGAGAAGATGAAGTCTGGAGGGTGAATCAGAAGAAGTAGAAGAAGGAGAAGGAGAAGGTGAAGTCTGGAGGGTGAATCAGAAGAAGCAGAAGAAGGAGAAGGAGAAGGTGAAGTCTGGAGGGTGAATCAGAAGAAGCAGAAGAAGGAGAAGGAGAAGGTGAAGTCTGGAGGGTGAATCAGAAGAAGCAGAATAAGGAGAAGGAGAAGGTGAAGTCTGGAGGGTGAATCAGAAGAAGCAGAAGAAGGAGAAGGAGAAGGTGAAGTCTGGAGGATGAATCAGAAGAAGTAGAAGAAGGAGAAGGAGAAGGTGAAGTCTGGAGGGTGAATCAGAAGAAGTAGAAGAAGGAGAAGGAGAAGGTGAAGTCTGGAGGGTGAATCAGAAGAAGTAGAAGAAGGAGAAGGAGAAGGTGAAGTCTGGAGGGTGAAGCAGAAGAAGTAGAAGAAGGAGAAGGAGAAGGTGAAGTCAGGAGGGTGAATCAGAAGAAGTAGAAGAAGGAGAAGGAGAAGGTGAAGTCAGGAGGGTGAAGCAGAAGAAGCAGAAGAAGGAGAAGGAGAAGGTGAAGTCTGGAGGGTGAAGCAGAAGAAGCAGAAGAAGGAGAAGGAGAAGGTGAAGTCTGGAGGGAGAATCAGAAGAAGCAGAAGAAAGAGAAGGAGAAGGTGAAGTCTGGAGGGTGAATCAGAAGAAGTAGAAGAAGGAGAAGGAGAAGGTGAAGTCTGGATGGTGAATCAGAAGAAGCAGAAGAAGGAGAAGGAGAAGGTGAAGTCTGGAGGGTGAATCAGAAGAAGCAGAAGAAGGAGAAGGAAAAGGTGAAGTCTGGAGGGAGAATCAGAAGAAGCAGAAGAAGGAGAAGGAGAAGGTGAAGTCTGGAGGGTGAATCAGAAGAAGCAGAATAAGGAGAAGGAGAAGGTGAAGTCTGGAGGGTGAATCAGAAGAAGCAGAAGAAGGAGAAGGAGAAGGTGAAGTCTGGAGGGTGCATCAGAAGAAGTAGAAGAAGGAGAAGGAGAAGGTGAAGTCTGGAGGGTGAAGCAGAAGAAGTAGAAGAAGGAGAAGGAGAAGGTGAAGTCAGGAGGGTGAATCAGAAGAAGCAGAAGAAGGAGAAGGAGAAGGTGAAGTCTGGAGGGTGAATCAGAAGAATCAGAAGAAGGAGAAGGAGAAGATGAAGTCTGGAGGGTGAATCAGAAGATGCAGAAGAAAGAGAAGGAGAAGGTGAAGTCTGGAGGGTGAAGCAGAAGAAACAGAAGAAGGAGAAGGAGTAGGTGAAGACTGGAGGGCGAATCAGAAGAAGTAGAAGAAGGAGAAGGAGAAGGTGAAGTCTGGAGGGTGAATCAGACGAAGTAGAAGAAGGAGAAGGAGAAGGTGAAATCTGGAGGGTGAATCAGAAGAAGCAGAAGAAGGAGAAGGAGAAGGTGAAGTTAGGAGGGTGAATCAGAAGAAGCAGAAGAAGGAGAAGGAGCAGGTGAAGTCAGGGGGGTGAAGCAGAAGAAGTAGAAGAAGGAGAAGGAGAAGGTGAAGTCAGGACGGTGAAGCAGAAGAAGCAGAAGAAGGAGAAGGAGAAGGTGAAGTCTGGAGGGTGAAGCAGAAGAAGCAGAAGAAGGAGAAGGAGAGGGTGAAGTCTGGAGGGTGAATCAGAAGAAGTAGAAGAAGGAGAAGGAGAAGGTGAAGTCAGGAGAGTGAAGCAGAAGAAGCAGAAGAAGGAGAAGGAGAAGGTGAAGTCTGGAGGGCGAAGCAGAAGAAGCAGAAGAAGGAGAAGGAGAAGGTGAAGTCTGGGGGGTGAAGCAGAAGAAGCAGAAGAAGGAGAAGGAGTAGGTGAAGTCTGTAGGGTGAATCAGAAGAAGTAGAAGAAGGAGAAGGAGAAGGTGAAGTCTGGAGGGTGAATCAGAAGAGGTAGAAGAAGGAGAAGGAGAAGGTGAAGTCTGGAGGGTGAAGCAGAAGAAGGAGAAGAAGGAGAAGGAGAAGGTGAAGTCAGGAGGGTGAATCAGAAGAAGTAGAAGAAGGAGAAGGAGAAGGTGAAGCCAGGAGGGTGAATCAGAAGAAGTAGAAGAAGGAGAAGGAGAAGGTGAAGTCTGGAGGGTGAAGCAGAAGAAGTAGAAGAAGGAGAAGGAGAAGGTGAAGTCAGGAGGGTGAATCAGAAGAAGCAGAAGAAGGAGAAGGAGAAGGTGAAGTCTGGAGGGTGAATCAGAAGATGCAGAAGAAGGAGAAGGAGAAGATGAAGTCTGGAGGGTGAATCAGAAGAAGTAGAAGAAGGAGAAGGAGAAGGTGTAGTCTGGAGGGTGAATCAGAAGAAGTAGACGAAGGAGAAGGAGAAGGTGAAGTCTGGAGGGTGAATCAGAAGAAGCAGAAGAAGGAGAAGGAGAAGATGAAGTCTGGAGGGTGAATCAGAAGAAGTAGAAGAAGGAGAAGGAGAAGGTGAAGTCTGGAGGGTGAATCAGAAGAAGCAGAAGAAGGAGAAGGAGAAGGTGAAGTCTGGAGGGTGAATCAGAAGAAGCAGAAGAAGGAGAAGGAGAAGGTGAAGTCTGGAGGGTGAATCAGAAGAAGCAGAATAAGGAGAAGGAGAAGGTGAAGTCTGGAGGGTGAATCAGAAGAAGCAGAAGAAGGAGAAGGAGAAGGTGAAGTCTGGAGGATGAATCAGAAGAAGTAGAAGAAGGAGAAGGAGAAGGTGAAGTCTGGAGGGTGAATCAGAAGAAGTAGAAGAAGGAGAAGGAGAAGGTGAAGTCTGGAGGGTGAATCAGAAGAAGTAGAAGAAGGAGAAGGAGAAGGTGAAGTCTGGAGGGTGAAGCAGAAGAAGTAGAAGAAGGAGAAGGAGAAGGTGAAGTCAGGAGGGTGAATCAGAAGAAGTAGAAGAAGGAGAAGGAGAAGGTGAAGTCAGGAGGGTGAAGCAGAAGAAGCAGAAGAAGGAGAAGGAGAAGGTGAAGTCTGGAGGGTGAATCAGAAGAAGCAGAAGAAAGAGAAGGAGAAGGTGAAGTCTGGAGGGTGAATCAGAAGAAGTAGAAGAAGGAGAAGGAGAAGGTGAAGTCTGGATGGTGAATCAGAAGAAGCAGAAGAAGGAGAAGGAGAAGGTGAAGTCTGGAGGGTGAATCAGAAGAAGCAGAAGAAGGAGAAGGAAAAGGTGAAGTCTGGAGGGTGAATCAGAAGAAGCAGAAGAAGGAGAAGGAGAAGGTGAAGTCTGGAGGGTGAATCAGAAGAAGCAGAATAAGGAGAAGGAGAAGGTGAAGTCTGGAGGGTGAATCAGAAGAAGCAGAAGAAGGAGAAGGAGAAGGTGAAGTCTGGAGGGTGAATCAGAAGAAGTAGAAGAAGGAGAAGGAGAAGGTGAAGTCTGGAGGGTGAAGCAGAAGAAGTAGAAGAAGGAGAAGGAGAAGGTGAAGTCAGGAGGGTGAATCAGAAGAAGCAGAAGAAGGAGAAGGAGAAGGTGAAGTCTGGAGGGTGAATCAGAAGAATCAGAAGAAGGAGAAGGAGAAGATGAAGTCTGGAGGGTGAATCAGAAGATGCAGAAGAAAGAGAAGGAGAAGGTGAAGTCTGGAGGGTGAAGCAGAAGAAACAGAAGAAGGAGAAGGAGTAGGTGAAGACTGGAGGGTGAATCAGAAGAAGTAGAAGAAGGAGAAGGAGAAGGTGAAGTCTGGAGGGTGAATCAGACGAAGTAGAAGAAGGAGAAGGAGAAGGTGAAATCTGGAGGGTGAATGAGAAGAAGCAGAAGAAGGAGAAGGAGAAGGTGAAGTTAGGAGGGTGAATCAGAAGAAGCAGAAGAAGGAGAAGGAGCAGGTGAAGTCAGGGGGGTGAAGCAGAAGAAGTAGAAGAAGGAGAAGGAGAAGGTGAAGTCAGGACGGTGAAGCAGAAGAAGCAGAAGAAGGAGAAGGAGAAGGTGAAGTCTGGAGGGTGAAGCAGAAGAAGCAGAAGAAGGAGAAGGAGAGGGTGAAGTCTGGAGGGTGAATCAGAAGAAGTAGAAGAAGGAGAAGGAGAAGGTGAAGTCAGGAGAGTGAAGCAGAAGAAGCAGAAGAAGGAGAAGGAGAAGGTGAAGTCTGGAGGGCGAAGCAGAAGAAGCAGAAGAAGGAGAAGGAGAAGGTGAAGTCTGGGGGGTGAAGCAGAAGAAGCAGAAGAAGGAGAAGGAGTAGGTGAAGTCTGGAGGGTGAATCAGAAGAAGTAGAAGAAGGAGAAGGAGAAGGTGAAGTCTGGAGGGTGAATCAGAAGAGGTAGAAGAAGGAGAAGGAGAAGGTGAAGTCAGGAGGGTGAAGCAGAAGAAGCAGAAGAAGGAGAAGGAGAAGATGAAGTCTGGAGGGTGAATCAGAAGAAGTAGAAGAAGGAGAAGGAGAAGGTGAAGTCTGGAGGGTGAATCAGAAGAAGCAGAAGAAGGAGAAGGAGAAGGTGAAGTCTGGAGGGTGAATCAGAAGAAGCAGAAGAAGGAGAAGGAGAAGGTGAAGTCTGGAGGGTGAATCAGAAGAAGCAGAATAAGGAGAAGGAGAAGGTGAAGTCTGGAGGGTGAATCAGAAGAAGCAGAAGAAGGAGAAGGAGAAGGTGAAGTCTGGAGGATGAATCAGAAGAAGTAGAAGAAGGAGAAGGAGAAGGTGAAGTCTGGAGGGTGAATCAGAAGAAGTAGAAGAAGGAGAAGGAGAAGGTGAAGTCTGGAGGGTGAATTAGAAGAAGTAGAAGAAGGAGAAGGAGAAGGTGAAGTCTGGAGGGTGAAGCAGAAGAAGTAGAAGAAGGAGAAGGAGAAGGCGAAGTCAGGAGGGTGAATCAGAAGAAGTAGAAGAAGGAGAAGGAGAAGGTGAAGTCAGGAGGGTGAAGCAGAAGAAGCAGAAGAAGGAGAAGGAGAAGGTGAAGTCTGGAGGGTGAAGCAGAAGAAGCAGAAGAAGGAGAAGGAGAAGGTGAAGTCTGGAGGGTAAATCAGAAGAAGCAGAAGAAAGAGAAGGAGAAGGTGAAGTCTGGAGGGTGAATCAGAAGAAGTAGAAGAAGGAGAAGGAGAAGGTGAAGTCTGGAGGGTGAATCAGAAGAAGCAGAAGAAGGAGAAGGAGAAGGTGAAGTCTGGAGAGTGAATCAGAAGAAGCAGAAGAAGGAGAAGGATAAGGTGAAGTCTGGAGGGTGAATCAGAAGAAGCAGAAGAAGGAGAAGGAGAAGGTGAAGTCTGGAGGGTGAATCAGAAGAAGCAGAATAAGGAGAAGGAGAAGGTGAAGTCTGGAGGGTGAATCAGAAGAAGCAAAAGAAGGAGAAGGAAAAGGTGAAGTCTGGAGGGTGAATCAGAAGAAGCAGAAGAAGGAGAAGGAGAAGGTGAAGTCTGGAGGTTGAATCAGAAGAAGCAGAATAACGAGAAGGAGAAGGTGAAGTCTGGAGGGTGAATCAGAAGAAGCAGAATAAGGAGAAGGAGAAGGTGAAGTCTGGAGGGTGAATCAGAAGAAGCAGAAGAAGGAGAAGGAGAAGGTGAAGCCTGGAGGGTGAATCAGAAGAGGTAGAAGAAGGAGAAGGAGAAGGTGAAGTCTGGAGGGTGAAGCAGAAGAAGGAGAAGAAGGAGAAGGAGAAGGTGAAGTCAGGAGGGTGAATCAGAAGAAGTAGAAGAAGGAGAAGGAGAAGGTGAAGCCAGGAGGGTGAATCAGAAGAAGCAGAAGAAGGAGAAGGAGAAGGTGAAGTCTGGAGGGTGAATCAGAAGAATCAGAAGAAGGAGAAGGCGAAGGTGAAGTCTGGAGGGTGAATCAGAAGAATCAGAAGAAAGAGAAGGAGAAGGTGAAGTCTGGAGGCTGAAGCAGAAGAAACAGAAGAAGGAGAAGGAGAATGTGAAGACTGGAGGGTGAATCAGAAGAAGTAGAAGAAGGAGAAGGAGAAGGTGAAGTCTGGAGGGTGAATCAGAAGAAGTAGAAGAAGGAGAAGGAGAAGGTGAAGTCTGGAGGGTGAATCAGAAGAAGCAGAAGAAGGAGAAGGAGAAAGTGAAGTCTGGAGGGTGAATCAGAAGATGCAGAAGAAGGAGAAGGAGAAGATGAAGTCTGGAGGGTGAATCAGAAGAAGTAGAAGAAGGAGAAGGAGAAGGTGAAGTCTGGAGGGTGAATCAGAAGAAGTAGAAGAAGGAGAAGGAGAAGGTGAAGTCTGGAGGGAGAATCAGAAGAAACAGAAGAAGGAGAAGGAGAAGGTGAAGTCTGGAGGGTGAATCAGAAGAAGTAGAAGAAGGAGAAGGAGAAGGTGTAGTCTGGAGGGTGAATCAGAAGAAGTAGACGAAGGAGAAGGAGAAGGTGAAGTCTGGAGGGTGAATCAGAAGAAGCAGAAGAAGGAGAAGGAGAAGATGAAGTCTGGAGGGTGAATCAGAAGAATTAGAAGAAGGAGAAGGAGAAGGTGAAGTCTGGAGGGTGAATCAGAAGAAGCAGAAGAAGGAGAAGGAGAAGGTGAAGTCTGGAGGGTGAATCAGAAGAAGCAGAAGAAGGAGAAGGAGAAGGTGAAGTCTGGAGGGTGAATCAGAAGAAGCAGAATAAGGAGAAGGAGAAGGTGAAGTCTGGAGGGTGAATCAGAAGAAGCAGAAGAAGGAGAAGGAGAAGGTGAAGTCTGGAGGATGAATCAGAAGAAGTAGAAGAAGGAGAAGGAGAAGGTGAAGTCTGGAGGGTGAATCAGAAGAAGTAGAAGAAGGAGAAGGAGAAGGTGAAGTCTGGAGGGTGAATCAGAAGAAGTAGAAGAAGGAGAAGGAGAAGGTGAAGTCTGGAGGGTGAAGCAGAAGAAGTAGAAGAAGGAGAAGGAGAAGGTGAAGTCAGGAGGGTGAATCAGAAGAAGTAGAAGAAGGAGAAGGAGAAGGTGAAGTCAGGAGGGTGAAGCAGAAGAAGCAGAAGAAGGAGAAGGAGAAGGTGAAATCTGGAGGGTGAAGCAGAAGAAGCAGAAGAAGGAGAAGGAGAAGGTGAAGTCTGGAGGGTGAATCAGAAGAAGCAGAAGAAAGAGAAGGAGAAGGTGAAGTCTGGAGGGTGAATCAGAAGAAGTAGAAGAAGGAGAAGGAGAAGGTGAAGTCTGGAGGGTGAATCAGAAGAAGCAGAAGAAGGAGAAGGAGAAGGTGAAGTCTGGAGGGTGAATCAGAAGAAGCAGAAGAAGGAGAAGGAAAAGGTGAAGTCTGGAGGGTGAATCAGAAGAAGCAGAAGAAGGAGAAGGAGAAGGTGAAGTCTGGAGGGTGAATCAGAAGAAGCAGAATAAGGAGAAGGAGAAGGTGAAGTCTGGAGGGTGAATCAGAAGAAGCAGAAGAAGGAGAAGGAGAAGGTGAAGTCTGGAGGGTGAATCAGAAGAAGTAGAAGAAGGAGAAGGAGAAGGTGAAGTCTGGAGGTTGAAGCAGAAGAAGTAGAAGAAGGAGAAGGAGAAGGTGAAGTCAGGAGGGTGAATCAGAAGAAGCAGAAGAAGGAGAAGGAGAAGGTGAAGTCTGGAGGGTGAATCAGAAGAATCAGAAGAAGGAGAAGGAGAAGATGAAGTCTGGAGGGTGAATCAGAAGATGCAGAATAAAGAGAAGGAGAAGGTGAAGTCTGGAGGGTGAAGCAGAAGAAACAGAAGAAGGAGAAGGAGTAGGTGAAGACTGGAGGGTGAATCAGAAGAAGTAGAAGAAGGAGAAGGAGAAGGTGAAGTCTGGAGGGTGAATCAGACGAAGTAGAAGAAGGAGAAGGAGAAGGTGAAATCTGGAGGGTGAATCAGAAGAAGCAGAAGAAGGAGAAGGAGAAGGTGAAGTTAGGAGGGTGAATCAGAAGAAGCAGAAGAAGGAGAAGGAGCAGGTGAAGTCAGGGGGGTGAAGCAGAAGAAGTAGAAGAAGGAGAAGGAGAAGGTGAAGTCAGGACGGTGAAGCAGAAGAAGCAGAAGAAGGAGAAGGAGAAGGTGAAGTCTGGAGGGTGAAGCAGAAGAAGCAGAAGAAGGAGAAGGAGAGGGTGAAGTCTGGAGGGTGAATCAGAAGAAGTAGAAGAAGGAGAAGGAGAAGGTGAAGTCAGGAGAGTGAAGCAGAAGAAGCAGAAGAAGGAGAAGGAGAAGGTGAAGTCTGGAGGGCGAAGCAGAAGAAGCAGAAGAAGGAGAAGGAGAAGGTGAAGTCTGGGGGGTGAAGCAGAAGAAGCAGAAGAAGGAGAAGGAGTAGGTGAAGTCTGGAGGGTGAATCAGAAGAAGTAGAAGAAGGAGAAGGATAAGGTGAAGTCAGGAGGGTGAAGCAGAAGAAGCAGAAGAAGGAGAAGGAGAAGGTGAAGTCTGATGGGTGAAGCAGAAGAAGCAGAAGAAGGAGAAGGAGAAGGTGAAGTCTGGAGGGTGAAGCAGAAGAAGCAGAAGAAGGAGAAGGAGAAGGTGTAGTCAGGAGGGTGGATCAGAAGAAGTAGAAGAAGGAGAAGGAGAAGGTGAAGTCTGGAGGGTGAATCAGAAGAAGCAGAAGAAGGAGAAGGAGAAGGTGAAGTCTGGAGGGCGCAGCAGAAGAAGCAGAAGAAGGAGAAAGAGAAGGTGAAGTCTGGAGGGTGAAGCAGAAGAAGCAGAAGAAGGAGAAGGAGAGGGTGAAGTCTGGAGGGTGAATCAGAAGAAGTAGAAGAAGGAGAAGGAGAAGGTGAAGTCTGGAGGGTGAAGCAGAAGAAGTAGAAGAAGGAGAAGGAGAAGGTGAAGTCAGGAGGGTGAATCAGAAGAAGCAGAAGAAGGAGAAGGAGAAGGTGAAGTCTGGAGGGTGAATCAGAAGAATCAGAAGAAGGAGAAGGAGAAGATGAAGTCTGGAGGGTGAATCAGAAGAAGCAGAAGAAAGAGAAGGAGAAGGTGAAGTCTGGAGGGTGAAGCAGAAGAAACAGAAGAAGGAGAAGGAGTAGGTGAAGACTGGAGGGTGAATCAGAAGAAGTAGAAGAAGGAGAAGGAGAAGGTGAAGTCTGGAGGGTGAATCAGACGAAGTAGAAGAAGGAGAAGGAGAAGGTGAAGTCTGGAGGGTGAATCAGAAGAAGCAGAAGAAGGAGAAGGAGAAGGTGAAGTTAGGAGGGTGAATCAGAAGAAGCAGAAGAAGGAGAAGGAGCAGGTGAAGTCAGGGGGGTGAAGCAGAAGAAGTAGAAGAAGGAGAAGGAGAAGGTGAAGTCAGGACGGTGAAGCAGATGAAGCAGAAGAAGGAGAAGGAGAAGGTGAAGTCTGGAGGGTGAAGCAGAAGAAGCAGAAGAAGGAGAAGGAGAGGGTGAAGTCTGGAGGGTGAATCAGAAGAAGTAGAAGAAGGAGAAGGAGAAGGTGAAGTCAGGAGAGTGAAGCAGAAGAAGCAGAAGAAGGAGAAGGAGAAGGTGAAGTCTGGAGGGCGAAGCAGAAGAAGCAGAAGAAGGAGAAGGAGAAGGTGAAGTCTGGAGTGTGAAGCAGAAGAAGCAGAAGAAGGAGAAGGAGTAGGTGAAGTCTGGAGGGTGAATCAGAAGAAGTAGAAGAAGGAGAAGGATAAGGTGAAGTCAGGAGGGTGAAGCAGAAGAAGCAGAAGAAGGAGAAGGAGAAGGTGAAGTCTGGTGGGTGAAGCAGAAGAAGCAGAAGAAGGAGAAGGAGAAGGTGAAGTCTGGAGGGTGAAGCAGAAGAAGCAGAAGAAGGAGAAGGAGAAGGTGAAGTCAGGAGGGTGGATCAGAAGAAGTAGAAGAAGGAGAAGGAGAAGGTGAAGTCTGGAGGGCGCAGCAGAAGAAGCAGAAGAAGGAGAAAGAGAAGGTGAAGTCTGGAGGGTGAAGCAGAAGAAGCAGAAGAAGGAGAAGGAGAGGGTGAAGTCTGGAGGGTGAATCAGAAGAAGTAGAAGAAGGAGAAGGAGAAGGTGAAGTCAGGAGAGTGAAGCAGAAGAAGCAGAAGAAGGAGAAGGAGAAGGTGAAGTCTGGAGGGCGAAGCAGAAGAAGCAGAAGAAGTAGAAGGAGTAGGTGAAGTCTGGAGGGTGAAGCAGAAGAAGCAGAAGAAGGAGAAGGAGGAGGTGAAGTCAGGAGGGTGAAGCAGAAGAAGCAGAAGAAGGAGAAGGAGAAGGTGAAGTCTGGTGGGTGAAGCAGAAGGAGCAGAAGAAGGAGAAGGAGAAGGTGAAGTCTGGAGGGTGAAGCAGAAGAAGCAGAAGAAGGAGAAGGAGAAGGTGAAGTCAGGAGGGTGGATCAGAAGAAGTAGAAGAAGGAGAAGGAGAAGGTGAAGTCTGGAGGGTGAATCAGAAGAAGCAGAAGAAGGAGAAGGAGAAGGTGAAGTCTGGAGGGCACAGCAGAAGAAGCAAAAGAAGGAGAAAGAGAAGGTGAAGTCTGGAGGGTGAAGCAGAAGAAGCAGAAGAAGGAGAAGGAGAGGGTGAAGTCTGGAGGGTGAATCAGAAGAAGTAGAAGAAGGAGAAGGAGAAGGTGAAGTCAGGAGAGTGAAGCAGAAGAAGCAGAAGAAGGAGAAGGAGAAGTTGAAGTCTGGAGGGCGAAGCAGAAGAAGCAGAAGAAGGAGAAGGAGAAGGTGAAGTCTGGAGGGTGAAGCAGAAGAAGCAGAAGAAGGAGAAGGAGTAGGTGAAGTCTGGAGGGTGAATCAGAAGAAGTCGAAGAAGGAGAAGGAGAAGGTGAAGTCAGGAGGGTGAAGCAGAAGAAGCAGAAGAAGGAGAAGGAGAAGGTGAAGTCTGGAGGGTGAAGCAGAAGAAGCAGAAGAAGGAGAAGGAGAAGGTGAAGTCTGGAGGGTGAATCAGAAGAAGCAGAAGAAGGAGAAGGAGAAGGTGAAGTCTGGAGGGTGAATCAGAAGAAGCAGAAGAAGGAGAAGGAGAAGGTGAAGTCAGGAGGGTGAATCAGAAGAAGCAGAAGAAGGAGAAGGAGAAGGTGAATTTAGGAGGGTGAATCAGAAGAAGCAGAAGAAGGAGAAGGAGCAGGTGAAGTCAGGGGGGTGTAGCAGAAGAAGTAGAAGAAGGAGAAGGAGAAGGTGAAGTCAGGACGGTGAAGCAGAAGAAGCAGAAGAAGGAGAAGGAGAAGGTGAAGCCTGGAGGGCGCAGCAGAAGAAGCAGAAGAAGGAGAAGGAGAAGGTGAAGTCTCGAGTGTGAAGCAGAAGAAGCAGAAGAAGGAGAAGGAGAAGGTGAAGTCTGGAGGGTGAAGCAGAAGAAACAGAAGAAGGAGAAGGAGAAGGTGAAGACTGGAGGGTGAATCAGAAGAAGTAGAAGAAGGAGAAGGAGAAGGTGAAGTCTGGAGGGTGAATCAGAAGAAGTAGAAGAAGGAGAAGGAGAAGTTGAAGTCTGGAGGGTGAATCAGAAGAAGCAGAAGAAGGAGAAGGAGAAGGTGAAGTCTGGAGGGTGAATCAGAAGAAGCAGAAGAAGGAGAAGGAGAAGATGAAGTCTGGAGGGTGAATCAGAAGAAGTAGAAGAAGGAGAAGGAGAAGGTGAAGTCTGGAGGGTGAATCAGAACAAGTAGAAGAAGGAGAAGGAGAAGATGAAGTCTGGAGGGTGAATCAGAAGAAAGAGAAGAAGGAGAAGGAGAAGGTGAAGTCTGGATGGTGAATCAGAAGAAGTAGAAGAAGGAGAAGGAGAAGGTGTAGTCTGGAGGGTGAATCAGAAGAAGTAGACGAAGGAGAAGGAGAAGGTGAAGTCTGGAGGGTGAATCAGAAGAAGCAGAAGAAGGAGAAGGAGAAGGTGAAGTCTGGAGGGTGAATCAGAAGAAGTAGAAGAAGGAGAAGGAGAAGGTGAAGTCTGGAGGGTTATCAGAAGAAGCAGAAGAAAGAGAAGGAGAAGGTGAAGTCTGGAGGGTGAATCAGAAGAAGTAGAAGAAGGAGAAGGAGAAGGTGAAGTCTGGAGGGTGAATCAGAAGAAGCAGAAGAAGGAGAAGGAGAAGGTGAAGTCTGGAGGGTGAATCAGAAGAAGCAGAAGAAGGAGAAGGAAAAGGTGAAGTCTGGAGGGTGAATCAGAAGAAGCAGAAGAAGGAGAAGGAGAAGGTGAAGTCTGGAGGGTGAATCAGAAGAAGCAGAATAAGGAGAAGGAGAAGGTGAAGTCTGGAGGGTGAATCAGAAGAAGCAGAAGAAGGAGAAGGAGAAGGTGAAGTCTGGAGGGTGAATCAGAAGAAGTAGAAGAAGGAGAAGGAGAAGGTGAAGTCTGGAGGGTGAAGCAGAAGAAGTAGAAGAAGGAGAAGGAGAAGGTGAAGTCAGGAGGGTGAATCAGAAGAAGCAGAAGAAGGAGAAGGAGAAGGTGAAGTCTGGAGGGTGAATCAGAAGAATCAGAAGAAGGAGAAGGAGAAGATGAAGTCTGGAGGGTGAATCAGAAGAAGCAGAAGAAAGAGAAGGAGAAGGTGAAGTCTGGAGGGTGAAGCAGAAGAAACAGAAGAAGGAGAAGGAGTAGGTGAAGACTGGAGGGTGAATCAGAAGAAGTAGAAGAAGGAGAAGGAGAAGGTGAAGTCTGGAGGGTGAATCAGACGAAGTAGAAGAAGGAGAAGGAGAAGGTGAAGTCTGGAGGGTGAATCAGAAGAAGCAGAAGAAGGAGAAGGAGAAGGTGAAGTTAGGAGGGTGAATCAGAAGAAGCAGAAGAAGGAGAAGGAGCAGGTGAAGTCAGGGGGGTGAAGCAGAAGAAGTAGAAGAAGGAGAAGGAGAAGGTGAAGTCAGGACGGTGAAGCAGAAGAAGCAGAAGAAGGAGAAGGAGAAGGTGAAGTCTGGAGGGTGAAGCAGAAGAAGCAGAAGAAGGAGAAGGAGAGGGTGAAGTCTGGAGGGTGAATCAGAAGAAGTAGAAGAAGGAGAAGGAGAAGGTGAAGTCAGGAGAGTGAAGCAGAAGAAGCAGAAGAAGGAGAAGGAGAAGGTGAAGTCTGGAGGGCGAAGCAGAAGAAGCAGAAGAAGGAGAAGGAGAAGGTGAAGTCTGGAGGGTGAAGCAGAAGAAGCAGAAGAAGGAGAAGGAGTAGGTGAAGTCTGGAGGGTGAATCAGAAGAAGTAGAAGAAGGAGAAGGATAAGGTGAAGTCAGGAGGGTGAAGCAGAAGAAGCAGAAGAAGGAGAAGGAGAAGGTGAAGTCTGGTGGGTGAAGCAGAAGAAGCAGAAGAAGGAGAAGGAGAAGGTGAAGTCTGGAGGGTGAAGCAGAAGAAGCAGAAGAAGGAGAAGGAGAAGGTGAAGTCAGGAGGGTGGATCAGAAGAAGTAGAAGAAGGAGAAGGAGAAGGTGAAGTCTGGAGGGTGAATCAGAAGAAGCAGAAGAAGGAGAAGGAGAAGGTGAAGTCTGGAGGGCGCAGAGAAGAAGCAGAAGAAGGAGAAAGAGAAGGTGAAGTCTGGAGGGTGAAGCAGAAGAAGCAGAAGAAGGAGAAGGAGAGGGT
Organism: Somniosus microcephalus; assembly: GCF_052327205.1. NCBI lineage: Eukaryota > Metazoa > Chordata > Chondrichthyes > Squaliformes > Somniosidae > Somniosus > Somniosus microcephalus. The sequence goes on from NW_028225378.1 coordinate 354,286, forward strand.
GAAGTCTGGAGCGTGAATCAGAAGAAGTAGAAGAAGGAGAAGGAGAAGGTGAAGTCAGGAGAGTGAAGCAGAAGAAGCAGAAGAAGGAGAAGGAGAAGGTGAAGTCTGGAGGGCGAAGCAGAAGAAGCAGAAGAAGGAGAAGGAGAAGGTGAAGTCTGGAGGGTGAAGCGAAGGAGAAGGAGTAGGTGAAGTCTGGAGGGTGAATCAGAAGAAGTAGAAGAAGGAGAAGGAGAAGGTGAAGTCAGGAGGGTGAAGCAGAAGAAGCAGAAGAAGGAGAAGGAGAAGGTGAAGTCTGGAGGGTGAAGCAGAAGAAGCAGAAGAAGGAGAAGGAGAAGGTGAAGTCTGGAGGGTGAATCAGAAGAAGCAGAAGAAGGAGAAGGAGAAGGTGAAGTCTGGAGGGTGAATCAGAAGAAGCAGAAGAAGGAGAAGGAGAAGGTGAAGTCAGGAGGGTGAATCAGAAGAAGCAGAAGAAGGAGAAGGAGAAGGTGAATTTAGGAGGGTGAATCAGAAGAAGCAGAAGAAGGAGAAGGAGCAGGTGAAGTCAGGGGGGTGTAGCAGAAGAAGTAGAAGAAGGAGAAGGAGAAGGTGAAGTCAGGACGGTGAAGCAGAAGAAGCAGAAGAAGGAGAAGGAGAAGGTGAAGCCTGGAGGGCGCAGCAGAAGAAGCAGAAGAAGGAGAAGGAGAAGGTGAAGTCTGGAGTGTGAAGCAGAAGAAGCAGAAGAAGGAGAAGGAGAAGGTGAAGTCTGGAGGGTGAAGCAGAAGAAACAGAAGAAGGAGAAGGGGAAGGTGAAGACTGGAGGGTGAATCAGAAGAAGTAGAAGAAGGAGAAGGAGAAGGTGAAGTCTGGAGGGTGAATCAGAAGAAGTAGAAGAAGGAGAAGGAGAAGTTGAAGTCTGGAGGGTGAATCAGAAGAAGCAGAAGAAGGAGAAGGAGAAGGTGAAGTCTGGAGGGTGAATCAGAAGAAGCAGAAGAAGGAGAAGGAGAAGATGAAGTCTGGAGGGTGAATCAGAAGAAGTAGAAGAAGGAGAAGGAGAAGGTGAAGTCTGGAGGGTGAATCAGAAGAAGTAGAAGAAGGAGAAGGAGAAGATGAAGTCTGGAGGGTGAATCAGAAGAAAGAGAAGAAGGAGAAGGAGAAGGTGAAGTCTGGAGGGTGAATCAGAAGAAGTAGAAGAAGGAGAAGGAGAAGGTGTAGTCTGGAGGGTGAATCAGAAGAAGTAGACGAAGGAGAAGGAGAAGGTGAAGTCTGGAGGGTGAATCAGACGAAGTAGAAGAAGGAGAAGGAGAAGGTGAAGTCTGGAGGGTGAATCAGAAGAAGCAGAAGAAGGAGAAGGAGAAGGTGAAGTTAGGAGGGTGAATCAGAAGAAGCAGAAGAAGGAGAAGGAGCAGGTGAAGTCAAGGGGGGTGAAGCAGAAGAAGTAGAAGAAGGAGAAGGAGAAGGTGAAGTCAGGACGGTGAAGCAGAAGAAGCAGAAGAAGGAGAAGGAGAAGGTGAAGTCTGGAGGGTGAAGCAGAAGAAGCAGAAGAAGGAGAAGGAGAGGGTGAAGTCTGGAGGGTGAATCAGAAGAAGTAGAAGAAGGAGAAGGAGAAGGTGAAGTCAGGAGAGTGAAGCAGAAGAAGCAGAAGAAGGAGAAGGAGAAGGTGAAGTCTGGAGGGCGAAGCAGAAGAAGCAGAAGAAGGAGAAGGAGAAGGTGAAGTCTGGAGGGTGAAGCAGAAGAAGCAGAAGAAGGAGAAGGAGTAGGTGAAGTCTGGAGGGTGAATCAGAAGAAGTAGAAGAAGGAGAAGGATAAGGTGAAGTCAGGAGGGTGAAGCAGAAGAAGCAGAAGAAGGAGTAGGAGAAGGTGAAGTCTGGTGGGTGAAGCAGAAGAAGCAGAAGAAGGAGAAGGAGAAGGTGAAGTCTGGAGGGTGAAGCAGAAGAAGCAGAAGAAGGAGAAGGAGAAGGTGAAGTCAGGAGGGTGGATCAGAAGAAGTAGAAGAAGGAGAAGGAGAAGGTGAAGTCTGGAGGGTGAATCAGAAGAAGCAGAAGAAGGAGAAGGAGAAGGTGAAGTCTGGAGGGCGCAGCAGAAGAAGCAGAAGAAGGAGAAAGAGAAGGTGAAGTCTGGAGGGTGAAGCAGAAGAAGCAGAAGAAGGAGAAGGAGAGGGTGAAGTCTGGAGGGTGAATCAGAAGAAGTAGAAGAAGGAGAAGGAGAAGGTGAAGTCAGGAGAGTGAAGCAGAAGAAGCAGAAGAAGGAGAAGGAGAAGGTGAAGTCTGGAGGGCGAAGCAGAAGAAGCAGAAGAAGTAGAAGGAGTAGGTGAAGTCTGGAGGGTGAAGCAGAAGAAGCAGAAGAAGGAGAAGGAGTAGGTGAAGTCAGGAGGGTGAAGCAGAAGAAGCAGAAGAAGGAGAAGGAGAAGGTGAAGTCTGGTGGGTGAAGCAGAAGAAGCTTAAGAAGGAGAAGGAGAAGGTGAAGTCTGGAGGGTGAAGCAGAAGAAGCAGAAGAAGGAGAAGGAGAAGGTGAAGTCAGGAGGGTGGATCAGAAGAAGTAGAAGAAGGAGAAGGAGAAGGTGAAGTCTGGAGGGTGAATCAGAAGAAGCAGAAGAAGGAGAAGGAGAAGGTGAAGTCTGGAGGGCACAGCAGAAGAAGCAGAAGAAGGAGAAAGAGAAGGTGAAGTCTGGAGGGTGAAGCAGAAGAAGCAGAAGAAGGAGAAGGAGAGGGTGAAGTCTGGAGGGTGAATCAGAAGAAGTAGAAGAAGGAGAAGGAGAAGGTGAAGTCAGGAGAGTGAAGCAGAAGAAGCAGAAGAAGGAGAAGGAGAAGGTGAAGTCTGGAGGGCGAAGCAGAAGAAGCAGAAGAAGGAGAAGGAGAAGGTGAAGTCTGGAGGGTGAAGCAGAAGAAGCAGAAGAAGGAGAAGGAGTAGGTGAAGTCTGGAGGGTGAATCAGAAGAAGTCGAAGAAGGAGAAGGAGAAGGTGAAGTCAGGAGGGTGAAGCAGAAGAAGCAGAAGAAGGAGAAGGAGAAGGTGAAGTCTGGAGGGTGAAGCAGAAGAAGCAGAAGAAGGAGAAGGAGAAGGTGAAGTCTGGAGGGTGAATCAGAAGAAGCAGAAGAAGGAGAAGGAGAAGGTGAAGTCTGGAGGGTGAATCAGAAGAAGCAGAAGAAGGAGAAGGAGAAGGTGAAGTCAGGAGGGTGAATCAGAAGAAGCAGAAGAAGGAGAAGGAGAAGGTGAATTTAGGAGGGTGAATCAGAAGAAGCAGAAGAAGGAGAAGGAGCAGGTGAAGTCAGGGGGGTGTAGCAGAAGAAGTAGAAGAAGGAGAAGGAGAAGGTGAAGTCAGGACGGTGAAGCAGAAGAAGCAGAAGAAGGAGAAGGAGAAGGTGAAGCCTGGAGGGCGCAGCAGAAGAAGCAGAAGAAGGAGAAGGAGAAGGTGAAGTCTGGAGTGTGAAGCAGAAGAAGCAGAAGAAGGAGAAGGAGAAGGTGAAGTCTGGAGGGTGAAGCAGAAGAAACAGAAGAAGGAGAAGGAGAAGGTGAAGACTGGAGGGTGAATCAGAAGAAGTAGAAGAAGGAGAAGGAGAAGGTGAAGTCTGGAGGGTGAATCAGAAGAAGTAGAAGAAGGAGAAGGAGAAGTTGAAGTCTGGAGGGTGAATCAGAAGAAGCAGAAGAAGGAGAAGGAGAAGGTGAAGTCTGGAGGGTGAATCAGAAGAAGCAGAAGAAGGAGAAGGAGAAGATGAAGTCTGGAGGGTGAATCAGAAGAAGTAGAAGAAGGAGAAGGAGAAGGTGAAGTCTGGAGGGTGAATCAGAACAAGTAGAAGAAGGAGAAGGAGAAGATGAAGTCTGGAGGGTGAATCAGAAGAAAGAGAAGAAGGAGAAGGAGAAGGTGAAGTCTGGAGGGTGAATCAGAAGAAGTAGAAGAAGGAGAAGGAGAAGGTGTAGTCTGGAGGGTGAATCAGAAGAAGTAGACGAAGGAGAAGGAGAAGGTGAAGTCTGGAGGGTGAATCAGAAGAAGCAGAAGAAGGAGAAGGAGAAGGTGAAGTCTGGAGGGTGAATCAGAAGAAGTAGAAGAAGGAGAAGGAGAAGGTGAAGTCTGGAGGGTGAATCAGAAGAAGCAGAAGAAAGAGAAGGAGAAGGTGAAGTCTGGAGGGTGAATCAGAAGAAGTAGAAGAAGGAGAAGGAGAAGGTGAAGTCTGGAGGGTGAATCAGAAGAAGCAGAAGAAGGAGAAGGAGAAGGTGAAGTCTGGAGGGTGAATCAGAAGAAGCAGAAGAAGGAGAAGGAAAAGGTGAAGTCTGGAGGGTGAATCAGAAGAAGCAGAAGAAGGAGAAGGAGAAGGTGAAGTCTGGAGGGTGAATCAGAAGAAGCAGAATAAGGAGAAGGAGAAGGTGAAGTCTGGAGGGTGAATCAGAAGAAGCAGAAGAAGGAGAAGGAGAAGGTGAAGTCTGGAGGGTGAATCAGAAGAAGTAGAAGAAGGAGAAGGAGAAGGTGAAGTCCGGAGGGTGAAGCAGAAGAAGTAGAAGAAGGAGAAGGAGAAGGTGAAGTCTGGAGGGTGAAACAGAAGAATCAGAAGAAGGAGAAGGAGAAGATGAAGTCTGGAGGGTGAATCAGAAGAAGCAGAAGAAAGAGAAGGAGAAGGTGAAGTCTGGAGGGTGAAGCAGAAGAAACAGAAGAAGGAGAAGGAGTAGGTGAAGACTGGAGGGTGAATCAGAAGAAGTAGAAGAAGGAGAAGGAGAAGGTGAAGTCTGGAGGGTGAATCAGACGAAGTAGAAGAAGGAGAAGGAGAAGGTGAAGTCTGGAGGGTGAATCAGAAGAAGCAGAAGAAGGAGAAGGAGAAGGTGAAGTTAGGAGGGTGAATCAGAAGAAGCAGAAGAAGGAGAAGGAGCAGGTGAAGTCAGGGGGGTGAAGCAGAAGAAGTAGAAGAAGGAGAAGGAGAAGGTGAAGTCTGGAGGGTGAATCAGAAGAAGCAGAAGAAGGAGAAGGAGAAGGTGAAGTTAGGAGGGTGAATCAGAAGAAGCAGAAGAAGGAGAAGGAGCAGGTGAAGTCAGGGGGGTGAAGCAGAAGAAGTAGAAGAAGGAGAAGGAGAAGGTGAAGTCAGGACGGTGAAGCAGAAGAAGCAGAAGAAGGAGAAGGAGAAGGTGAAGTCTGGAGGGTGAAGCAGGAGAAGCAGAAGAAGGAGAAGGAGAGGGTGAAGTCTGGAGGGTGAATCAGAAGAAGTAGAAGAAGGAGAAGGGGAAGGTGAAGTCAGGAGAGTGAAGCAGAAGAAGCAGAAGAAGGAGAAGGAGAAGGTGAAGTCTGGAGGGCGAAGCAGAAGAAGCAGAAGAAGGAGAAGGAGAAGGTGAAGTCTGGAGGGTGAAGCAGAAGAAGCAGAAGAAGGAGAAGGAGTAGGTGAAGTCTGGAGGGTGAATCAGAAGAAGTAGAAGAAGGAGAAGGATAAGGTGAAGTCAGGAGGGTGAAGCAGAAGAAGCAGAAGAAGGAGAAGGAGAAGGTGAAGTCTGGTGGGTGAAGCAGAAGAAGCAGAAGAAGGAGAAGGAGAAGGTGAAGTCTGGAGGGTGAAGCAGAAGAAGCAGAAGAAGGAGAAGGAGAAGGTGAAGTCAGGAGGGTGGATCAGAAGAAGTAGAAGAAGGAGAAGGAGAAGGTGAAGTCTGGAGGGTGAATCAGAAGAAGCAGAAGAAGGAGAAGGAGAAGGTGAAGTCTGGAGGGCGCAGCAGAAGAAGCAGAAGAAGGAGAAAGAGAAGGTGAAGTCTGGAGGGTGAAGCAGAAGAAGCAGAAGAAGGAGAAGGAGAGGGTGAAGTCTGGAGGTTGAATCAGAAGAAGTAGAAGAAGGAGAAGGAGAAGGTGAAGTCAGGAGAGTGAAGCAGAAGAAGCAGAAGAAGGAGAAGGTGAAGTCTGGAGGGCGAAGCAGAAGAAGCAGAAGAAGTAGAAGGAGTAGGTGAAGTCTGGAGGGTGAAGCAGAAGAAGCAGAAGAAGGAGAAGGAGTAGGTGAAGTCAGGTGGGTGAAGCAGAAGAAGCAGAAGAAGGAGAAGGAGAAGGTGAAGTCTGGTGGGTGAAGCAGAAGAAGCAGAAGAAGGAGAAGGAGAAGGTGAAGTCTGGAGGGTGAAGCAGAAGAAGCAGAAGAAGGAGAAGGAGAAGGTCAAGTCAGGAGGGTGGATCAGAAGAAGTAGAAGAAGGAGAAGGAGAAGGTGAAGTCTGGAGGGTGAATCAGAAGAAGCAGAAGAAGGAGAAGGAGAAGGTGAAGTCTGGAGGGCACAGCAGAAGAAGCAGAAGAAGGAGAAAGAGAAGGTGAAGTCTGGAGGGTGAAGCAGAAGAAGCAGAAGAAGGAGAAGGAGAGGGTGAAGTCTGGAGGGTGAATCAGAAGAAGTAGAAGAAGGAGAAGGAGAAGGTGAAGTCAGGAGAGTGAAGCAGAAGAAGCAGAAGAAGGAGAAGGAGAAGGTGAAGTCTGGAGGGCGAAGCAGAAGAAGCAGAAGAAGGAGAAGGAGAAGGTGAAGTCTGGAGGGTGAAGCAGAAGAAGCAGAAGAAGGAGAAGGAGTAGGTGAAGTCTGGAGGGTGAATCAGAAGAAGTCGAAGAAGGAGAAGGAGAAGGTGAAGTCAGGAGGGTGAAGCAGAAGAAGCAGAAGAAGGAGAAGGAGAAGGTGAAGTCTGGAGGGTGAAGCAGAAGAAGCAGAAGAAGGAGAAGGAGAAGGTGAAGTCTGGAGGGTGAATCAGAAGAAGCAGAAGAAGGAGAAGGAGAAGGTGAAGTCTGGAGGGTGAATCAGAAGAAGCAGAAGAAGGAGAAGGAGAAGGTGAAGTCAGGAGGGTGAATCAGAAGAAGCAGAAGAAGGAGAAGGAGAAGGTGAATTTAGGAGGGTGAATCAGAAGAAGCAGAAGAAGGAGAAGGAGCAGGTGAAGTCAGGGGGGTGTAGCAGAAGAAGTAGAAGAAGGAGAAGGAGAAGGTGAAGTCAGGACGGTGAAGCAGAAGAAGCAGAAGAAGGAGAAGGAGAAGGTGAAGCCTGGAGGGCGCAGCAGAAGAAGCAGAAGAAGGAGAAGGAGAAGGTGAAGTCTGGAGTGTGAAGCAGAAGAAGCAGAAGAAGGAGAAGGAGAAGGTGAAGTCTGGAGGGTGAAGCAGAAGAAACAGAAGAAGGAGAAGGAGAAGGTGAAGACTGGAGGGTGAATCAGAAGAAGTAGAAGAAGGAGAAGGAGAAGGTGAAGTCTGGAGGGTGAATCAGAAGAAGTAGAAGAAGGAGAAGGAGAAGTTGAAGTCTGGAGGGTGAATCAGAAGAAGCAGAAGAAGGAGAAGGAGAAGGTGAAGTCTGGAGGGTGAATCAGAAGAAGCAGAAGAAGGAGAAGGAGAAGATGAAGTCTGGAGGGTGAATCAGAAGAAGTAGAAGAAGGAGAAGGAGAAGGTGAAGTCTGGAGGGTGAATCAGAACAAGTAGAAGAAGGAGAAGGAGAAGATGAAGTCTGGAGGGTGAATCAGAAGAAAGATAAGAAGGAGAAGTGGAAGGTGAAGTCTGGAGGGTGAATCAGAAGAAGTAGAAGAAGGAGAAGGAGAAGGTGAAGTCAGGAGAGTGAAGCAGAAGAAGCAGAAGAAGGAGAAGGAGAAGGTGAAGTCTGGAGGGCGAAGCAGAAGAAGCAGAAGAAGGAGAAGGAGAAGGTGAAGTCTGGAGGGTGAAGCAGAAGAAGCAGAAGAAGGAGAAGGAGTAGGTGAAGTCTGGAGGGTGAATCAGAAGAAGTCGAAGAAGGAGAAGGAGAAGGTGAAGTCAGGAGGGTGAAGCAGAAGAAGCAGAAGAAGGAGAAGGAGAAGGTGAAGTCTGGAGGGTGAAGCAGAAGAAGCAGAAGAAGGAGAAGGAGAAGGTGAAGTCTGGAGGGTGAATCAGAAGAAGCAGAAGAAGGAGAAGGAGAAGGTGAAGTCTGGAGGGTGAATCAGAAGAAGCAGAAGAAGGAGAAGGAGAAGGTGAAGTCAGGAGGGTGAATCAGAAGAAGCAGAAGAAGGAGAAGGAGAAGGTGAATTTAGGAGGGTGAATCAGAAGAAGCAGAAGAAGGAGAAGGAGCAGGTGAAGTCAGGGGGGTGTAGCAGAAGAAGTAGAAGAAGGAGAAGGAGAAGGTGAAGTCAGGACGGTGAAGCAGAAGAAGCAGAAGAAGGAGAAGGAGAAGGTGAAGCCTGGAGGGCGCAGCAGAAGAAGCAGAAGAAGGAGAAGGAGAAGGTGAAGTCTGGAGTGTGAAGCAGAAGAAGCAGAAGAAGGAGAAGGAGAAGGTGAAGTCTGGAGGGTGAAGCAGAAGAAACAGAAGAAGGAGAAGGAGAAGGTGAAGACTGGAGGGTGAATCAGAAGAAGTAGAAGAAGGAGAAGGAGAAGGTGAAGTCTGGAGGGTGAATCAGAAGAAGTAGAAGAAGGAGAAGGAGAAGTTGAAGTCTGGAGGGTGAATCAGAAGAAGCAGAAGAAGGAGAAGGAGAAGGTGAAGTCTGGAGGGTGAATCAGAAGAAGCAGAAGAAGGAGAAGGAGAAGATGAAGTCTGGAGGGTGAATCAGAAGAAGTAGAAGAAGGAGAAGGAGAAGGTGAAGTCTGGAGGGTGAATCAGAACAAGTAGAAGAAGGAGAAGGAGAAGATGAAGTCTGGAGGGTGAATCAGAAGAAAGAGAAGAAGGAGAAGGAGAAGGTGAAGTCTGGAGGGTGAATCAGAAGAATTAGAAGAAGGAGAAGGAGAAGGTGTAGTCTGGAGGGTGAATCAGAAGAAGTAGACGAAGGAGAAGGAGAAGGTGAAGTCTGGAGGGTGAATCAGAAGAAGCAGAAGAAGGAGAAGGAGAAGGTGAAGTCTGGAGGGTGAATCAGAAGAAGTAGAAGAAGGAGAAGGAGAAGGTGAAGTCTGGAGGGTGAATCAGAAGAAGCAGAAGAAAGAGAAGGAGAAGGTGAAGTCTGGAGGGTGAATCAGAAGAAGTAGAAGAAGGAGAAGGAGAAGGTGAAGTCTGGAGGGTGAATCAGAAGAAGCAGAAGAAGGAGAAGGAGAAGGTGAAGTCTGGAGGGTGAATCAGAAGAAGCAGAAGAAGGAGAAGGAAAAGGTGAAGTCTGGAGGGTGAATCAGAAGAAGCAGAAGAAGGAGAAGGAGAAGTGAAGTCTGGAGGGTGAATCAGAAGAAGCAGAATAAGGAGAAGGAGAAGGTGAAGTCTGGAGGGTGAATCAGAAGAAGCAGAAGAAGGAGAAGGAGAAGGTGAAGTCTGGAGGGTGAATCAGAAGAAGTAGAAGAAGGAGAAGGAGAAGGTGAAGTCTGGAGGCTGAAGCAGAAGAAGTAGAAGAAGGAGAAGGAGAAGGTGAAGTCAGGAGGGTGAATCAGAAGAAGCAGAAGAAGGAGAAGGAGAAGGTGAAGTCTGGAGGGTGAATCAGAAGAATCAGAAGAAGGAGAAGGAGAAGATGAAGTCTGGAGGGTGAATCAGAAGAAGCAGAAGAAAGAGAAGGAGAAGGTGAAGTCTGGAGGGTGAAGCAGAAGAAACAGAAGAAGGAGAAGGAGTAGGTGAAGACTGGAGGGTGAATCAGAAGAAGTAGAAGAAGGAGAAGGAGAAGGTGAAGTCTGGAGGGTGAATCAGACGAAGTAGAAGAAGGAGAAGGAGAAGGTGAAGTCTGGAGGGTGAATCAGAAGAAGCAGAAGAAGGAGAAGGAGAAGGTGAAGTTAGGAGGGTGAATCAGAAGAAGCAGAAGAAGGAGAAGGAGCAGGTGAAGTCAGGGGGGTGAAGCAGAAGAAGTAGAAGAAGGAGAAGGAGAAGGTGAAGTCAGGACGGTGAAGCAGAAGAAGCAGAAGAAGGAGAAGGAGAAGGTGAAGTCTGGAGGGTGAAGCAGAAGAAGCAGAAGAAGGAGAAGGAGAGGGTGAAGTCTGGAGGGTGAATCAGAAGAAGTAGAAGAAGGAGAAGGAGAAGGTGAAGTCAGAAGAGTGAAGCAGAAGAAGCAGAAGAAGGAGAAGGAGAAGGTGAAGTCTGGAGGGCGAAGCAGAAGAAGCAGAAGAAGGAGAAGGAGAAGGTGAAGTCTGGAGTGTGAAGCAGAAGAAGCAGAAGAAGGAGAAGGAGTAGGTGAAGTCTGGAGGGTGAATCAGAAGAAGTAGAAGAAGGAGAAGGATAAGGTGAAGTCAGGAGGGTGAAGCAGAAGAAGCAGAAGAAGGAGAAGGAGAAGGTGAAGTCTGGTGGGTGAAGCAGAAGAAGCAGAAGAAGGAGAAGGAGAAGGTGAAGTCTGGAGGGTGAAGCAGAAGAAGCAGAAGAAGGAGAAGGAGAAGGTGAAGTCAGGAGGGTGGATCAGAAGAAGTAGAAGAAGGAGAAGGAGAAGGTGAAGTCTGGAGGGTGAATCAGAAGAAGCAGAAGAAGGAGAAGGAGAAGGTGAAGTCAGGAGAGTGAAGCAGAAGAAGCAGAAGAAGGAGAAGGAGAAGGTGAAGTCTGGAGGGCGAAGCAGAAGAAGCAGAAGAAGGAGAAGGAGAAGGTGAAGTCTGGAGGGTGAAGCAGAAGAAGCAGAAGAAGGAGAAGGAGTAGGTGAAGTCAGGAGGGTGAAGCAGAAGAAGCAGAAGAAGGAGAAGATGAAGGTGAAGTCTGGAGGGTGAAGCAGAAGAAGCAGAAGAAGGAGAAGGAGAAGGTGAAGTCTGGAGGGTGAATCAGAAGAAGCAGAAGAAGGAGAAGGAGAAGGTGAAGTCTGGAGGGAGAATCAGAAGAAGCAGAAGAAGGAGAAGGAGAAGGTGAAGTCAGGAGGGTGAATCAGAAGAAGCAGAAGAAGGAGAAGGAGAAGGTGAATTTAGGAGGGTGAATCAGAAGAAGCAGAAGAAGGAGAAGGAGCAGGTGAAGTCAGGGGGGTGTAGCAGAAGAAGTAGAAGAAGGAGAAGGAGAAGGTGAAGTCAGGACGGTGAAGCAGAAGAAGCAGAAGAAGGAGAAGGAGAAGGTGAAGCCTGGAGGGCGCAGCAGAAGAAGCAGAAGAAGGAGAAGGAGAAGGTGAAGTCTGGAGTGTGAAGCAGAAGAAGCAGAAGAAGGAGAAGGAGAAGGTGAAGTCTGGAGGGTGAAGCAGAAGAAACAGAAGAAGGAGAAGGAGAAGGTGAAGACTGGAGGGTGAATCAGAAGAAGTAGAAGAAGGAGAAGGAGAAGGTGAAGTCTGGAGGGTGAATCAGAAGAAGTAGAAGAAGGAGAAGGAGAAGTTGAAGTCTGGAGGGTGAATCAGAAGAAGCAGAAGAAGGAGAAGTAGAAGGTGAAGTCTGGAGGGTGAATCAGAAGAAGCAGAAGAAGGAGAAGGAGAAGATGAAGTCTGGAGGGTGAATCAGAAGAAGTAGAAGAAGGAGAAGGAGAAGGTGAAGTCTGGAGGGTGAATCAGAAGAAGTAGAAGAAGGAGAAGGAGAAGATGAAGTCTGGAGGGTGAATCAGAAGAAAGAGAAGAAGGAGAAGGAGAAGGTGAAGTCTGGAGGGTGAATCAGAAGAAGTAGAAGAAGGAGAAGGAGAAGGTGTAGACTGGAGGGTGAATCAGAAGAAGTAGACGAAGGAGAAGGAGAAGGTGAAGTCTGGAGGGTGAATCAGAAGAAGCAGAAGAAGGAGAAGGAGAAGGTGAAGTCTGGAGGGTGAATCAGAAGAAGTAGAAGAAGGAGAAGGAGAAGGTGAAGTCTGGAGGGTGAATCAGAAGAAGCAGAAGAAGGAGAAGGATAAGGTGAAGTCAGGAGGGTGAAGCAGAAGAAGCAGAAGAAGGAGAAGGAGAAGGTGAAGTCTGGTGGGTGAAGCAGAAGAAGCAGAAGAAGGAGAAGGAGAAGGTGAAGTCTGGAGGGTGAAGCAGAAGAAGCAGAAGAAGGAGAAGGAGAAGGTGAAGTCAGGAGGGTGGATCAGAAGAAGTAGAAGAAGGAGAAGGAGAAGGTGAAGTCTGGAGGGTGAATCAGAAGAAGCAGAAGAAGGAGAAGGAGAAGGTGAAGTCTGGAGGGCGCAGCAGAAGAAGCAGAAGAAGGAGAAAGAGAAGGTGAAGTCTGGAGGGTGAAGCAGAAGAAGCAGAAGAAGGAGAAGGAGAGGGTGAAGTCTGGAGGGTGAATCAGAAGAAGTAGAAGAAGGAGAAGGAGAAGGTGAAGTCAGGAGAGTGAAGCAGAAGAAGCAGAAGAAGGAGAAGGAGAAGGTGAAGTCTGGAGGGCGAAGCAGAAGAAGTAGAAGGAGTAGGTGAGGTCTGGAGGGTGAAGCAGAAGAAGCAGAAGAAGGAGAAGGAGTAGGTGAAGTCAGGAGGGTGAAGCAGAAGAAGCAGAAGAAGGAGAAGGAGAAGGTGAAGTCTGGTGGGTGAAGCAGAAGAAGCAGAAGAAGGAGAAGGAGAAGGTGAAGTCTGGAGGGTGAAGCAGAAGAAGCAGAAGAAGGAGAAGGAGAAGGTGAAGTCAGGAGGGTGGATCAGAAGAAGTAGAAGAAGGAGAAGGAGAAGGTGAAGTCTGGAGGGTGAATCAGAAGAAGCAGAAGAAGGAGAAGGAGAAGGTGAAGTCTGGAGGGCACAGCAGAAGAAGCAGAAGAAGGAGAAAGAGAAGGTGAAGTCTGGAGGGTGAAGCAGAAGAAGCAGAAGAAGGAGAAGGAGATGGTGAAGTCTGGAGGGTGAATCAGAAGAAGTAGAAGAAGGAGAAGGAGAAGGTGAAGTCAGGAGAGTGAAGCAGAAGAAGCAGAAGAAGGAGAAGGAGAAGGTGAAGTCTGGAGGGCGAAGCAGAAGAAGCAGAAGAAGGAGAAGGAGAAGGTGAAGTCTGGAGGGTGAAGCAGAAGAAACAGAAGAAGGAGAAGGAGAAGGTGAAGACTGGAGGGTGAATCAGAAGAAGTAGAAGAAGGAGAAGGAGAAGGTGATGTCTGGAGGGTGAATCAGAAGAAGTAGAAGAAGGAGAAGGAGAAGTTGAAGTCTGGAGGGTGAATCAGAAGAAGCAGAAGAAGGAGAAGGAGAAGGTGAAGTCTGGAGGGTGAATCAGAAGAAGCAGAAGAAGGAGAAGGAGAAGATGAAGTCTGGAGGGTGAATCAGAAGAAGTAGAAGAAGGAGAAGGAGAAGGTGAAGTCTGGAGGGTGAATCAGAACAAGTAGAAGAAGGAGAAGGAGAAGATGAAGTCTGGAGGGTGAATCAGAAGAAAGAGAAGAAGGAGAAGGAGAAGGTGTAGTCTGGAGGGTGAATCAGAAGAAGTAGAAGAAGGAGAAGGAGAAGGTGTAGTCTGGAGGGTGAATCAGAAGAAGTAGACGAAGGAGAAGGAGAAGGTGAAGTCTGGAGGGTGAATCAGAAGAAGCAGAAGAAGGAGAAGGAGAAGGTGAAGTCTGGAGGGTGAATCAGAAGAAGTAGAAGAAGGAGAAGGAGAAGGTGAAGTCTGGAGGGTGAATCAGAAGAAGCAGAAGAAAGAGAAGGAGAAGGTGAAGTCTGGAGGGTGAATCAGAAGAAGTAGAAGAAGGAGAAGGAGAAGGTGAAGTCTGGAGGGTGAATCAGAAGAAGCAGAAGAAGGAGAAGGAGAAGGTGAAGTCTGGAGGGTGAATCAGAAGAAGCAGAAGAAGGAGAAGGAAAAGGTGAAGTCTGGAGGGTGAATCAGAAGAAGCAGAAGAAGGAGAAGGAGAAGGTGAAGTCTGGAGGGTGAATCAGAAGAAGCAGAATAAGGAGAAGGAGAAGGTGAAGTCTGGAGGGTGAATCAGAAGAAGCAGAAGAAGGAGAAGGAGAAGGTGAAGTCTGGAGGGTGAATCAGAAGAAGTAGAAGAAGGAGAAGGAGAAGGTGAAGTCTGGAGGCTGAAGCAGAAGAAGTAGAAGAAGGAGAAGGAGAAGGTGAAGTCAGGAGGGTGAATCAGAAGAAGCAGAAGAAGGAGAAGGAGAAGGTGAAGTCTGGAGGGTGAATCAGAAGAATCAGAAGAAGGAGAAGGAGAAGATGAAGTCTGGAGGGTGAATCAGAAGAAGCAGGAGAAAGAGAAGGAGAAGGTGAAGTCTGGAGGGTGAAGCAGAAGAAACAGAAGAAGGAGAAGGAGTAGGTGAAGACTGGAGGGTGAATCAGAAGAAGTAGAAGAAGGAGAAGGAGAAGGTGAAGTCTGGAGGGTGAATCAGACGAAGTAGAAGAAGGAGAAGGAGAAGGTGAAGTCTGGAGGGTGAATCAGAAGAAGCAGAAGAAGGAGAAGGAGAAGGTGAAGTTAGGAGGGTGAATCAGAAGAAGCAGAAGAAGGAGAAGGAGCAGGTGAAGTCAGGGGGGTGAAGCAGAAGAAGTAGAAGAAGGAGAAGGAGAAGGTGAAGTCAGGACGGTGAAGCAGAAGAAGCAGAAGAAGGAGAAGGAGAAGGTGAAGTCTGGAGGGTGAAGCAGAAGAAGCAGAAGAAGGAGAAGGAGAGGGTGAAGTCTGGAGGGTGAATCAGAAGAAGTAGAAGAAGGAGAAGGAGAAGGTGAAGTCAGGAGAGTGAAGCAGAAGAAGCAGAAGAAGGAGAAGGAGAAGGTGAAGTCTGGAGGGTGAATCAGAAGAAGCAGAAGAAGGAGAAGGATAAGGTGAAGTCAGGAGGGTGAAGCAGAAGAAGCAGAAGAAGGAGAAGGAGAAGGTGAAGTCTGGTGGGTGAAGCAGAAGAAGCAGAAGAAGGAGAAGGAGAAGGTGAAGTCTGGAGGGTGAAGCAGAAGAAGCAGAAGAAGGAGAAGGAGAAGGTGAAGTCAGGAGGGTGGATCAGAAGAAGTAGAAGAAGGAGAAGGAGAAGGTGAAGTCTGGAGGGTGAATCAGAAGAAGCAGAAGAAGGAGAAGGAGAAGGTGAAGTCTGGAGGGCGCAGCAGAAGAAGCAGAAGAAGGAGAAAGAGAAGGTGAAGTCTGGAGGGTGAAGCAGAAGAAGCAGAAGAAGGAGAAGGAGAGGGTGAAGTCTGGAGGGTGAATCAGAAGAAGTAGAAGAAGGAGAAGGAGAAGGTGAAGTCAGGAGAGTGAAGCAGAAGAAGCAGAAGAAGGAGAAGGAGAAGGTGAAGTCTGGAGGGCGAAGCAGAAGAAGTAGAAGGAGTAGGTGAGGTCTGGAGGGTGAAGCAGAAGAAGCAGAAGAAGGAGAAGGAGTAGGTGAAGTCAGGAGGGTGAAGCAGAAGAAGCAGAAGAAGGAGAAGGAGAAGGTGAAGTCTGGTGGGTGAAGCAGAAGAAGCAGAAGAAGGAGAAGGAGAAGGTGAAGTCTGGAGGGTGAAGCAGAAGAAGCAGAAGAAGGAGAAGGAGAAGGTGAAGTCAGGAGGGTGGATCAGAAGAAGTAGAAGAAGGAGAAGGAGAAGGTGAAGTCTGGAGGGTGAATCAGAAGAAGCAGAAGAAGGAGAAGGAGAAGGTGAAGTCTGGAGGGCACAGCAGAAGAAGCAGAAGAAGGAGAAAGAGAAGGTGAAGTCTGGAGGGTGAAGCAGAAGAAGCAGAAGAAGGAGAAGGAGATGGTGAAGTCTGGAGGGTGAATCAGAAGAAGTAGAAGAAGGAGAAGGAGAAGGTGAAGTCAGGAGAGTGAAGCAGAAGAAGCAGAAGAAGGAGAAGGAGAAGGTGAAGTCTGGAGGGCGAAGCAGAAGAAGCAGAAGAAGGAGAAGGAGAAGGTGAAGTCTGGAGGGTGAAGCAGAAGAAGCAGAAGAAGGAGAAGGAGTAGGTGAAGTCTGGAGGGTGAATCAGAAGAAGTCGAAGAAGGAGAAGGAGAAGGTGAAGTCAGGAGGGTGAAGCAGAAGAAGCAGAAGAAGGAGAAGGAGAAGTTGAAGTCTGGAGGGTAAAGCAGAAGAAGCAGAAGAAGGAGAAGGAGAAGGTGAAGTCTGGAGGGTGAATCAGAAGAAGCAGAAGAAGGAGAAGGAGAAGGTGAAGTCTGGAGGGTGAATCAGAAGAAGCAGAAGAAGGAGAAGGAGAAGGTGAAGTCAGGAGGGTGAATCAGAAGAAGCAGAAGAAGGAGAAGGAGAAGGTGAATTTAGGAGGGTGAATCAGAAGAAGCAGAAGAAGGAGAAGGAGCAGGTGAAGTCAGGGGGGTGTAGCAGAAGAAGTAGAAGAAGGAGAAGGAGAAGGTGAAGTCAGGACGGTGAAGCAGAAGAAGCAGAAGAAGGAGAAGGAGAAGGTGAAGCCTGGAGGGCGCAGCAGAAGAAGCAGAAGAAGGAGAAGGAGAAGGTGAAGTCTGGAGTGTGAAGCAGAAGAAGCAGAAGAAGGAGAAGGAGAAGGTGAAGTCTGGAGGGTGAAGCAGAAGAAACAGAAGAAGGAGAAGGAGAAGGTGAAGACTGGAGGGTGAATCAGAAGAAGTAGAAGAAGGAGAAGGAGAAGGTGATGTCTGGAGGGTGAATCAGAAGAAGTAGAAGAAGGAGAAGGAGAAGTTGAAGTCTGGAGGGTGAATCAGAAGAAGCAGAAGAAGGAGAAGGAGAAGGTGAAGTCTGGAGGGTGAATCAGAAGAAGCAGAAGAAGGAGAAGGAGAAGATGAAGTCTGGAGGGTGAATCAGAAGAAGTAGAAGAAGGAGAAGGAGAAGGTGAAGTCTGGAGGGTGAATCAGAACAAGTAGAAGAAGGAGAAGGAGAAGATGAAGTCTGGAGGGTGAATCAGAAGAAAGAGAAGAAGGAGAAGGAGAAGGTGTAGTCTGGAGGGTGAATCAGAAGAAGTAGAAGAAGGAGAAGGAGAAGGTGTAGTCTGGAGGGTGAATCAGAAGAAGTAGACGAAGGAGAAGGAGAAGGTGAAGTCTGGAGGGTGAATCAGAAGAAGCAGAAGAAGGAGAAGGAGAAGGTGAAGTCTGGAGGGTGAATCAGAAGAAGTAGAAGAAGGAGAAGGAGAAGGTGAAGTCTGGAGGGTGAATCAGAAGAAGCAGAAGAAAGAGAAGGAGAAGGTGAAGTCTGGAGGGTGAATCAGAAGAAGTAGAAGAAGGAGAAGGAGAAGGTGAAGTCTGGAGGGTGAATCAGAAGAAGCAGAAGAAGGAGAAGGAGAAGGTGAAGTCTGGAGGGTGAATCAGAAGAAGCAGAAGAAGGAGAAGGAAAAGGTGAAGTCTGGAGGGTGAATCAGAAGAAGCAGAAGAAGGAGAAGGAGAAGGTGAAGTCTGGAGGGTGAATCAGAAGAAGCAGAATAAGGAGAAGGAGAAGGTGAAGTCTGGAGGGTGAATCAGAAGAAGCAGAAGAAGGAGAAGGAGAAGGTGAAGTCTGGAGGGTGAATCAGAAGAAGTAGAAGAAGGAGAAGGAGAAGGTGAAGTCTGGAGGCTGAAGCAGAAGAAGTAGAAGAAGGAGAAGGAGAAGGTGAAGTCAGGAGGGTGAATCAGAAGAAGCAGAAGAAGGAGAAGGAGAAGGTGAAGTCTGGAGGGTGAATCAGAAGAATCAGAAGAAGGAGAAGGAGAAGATGAAGTCTGGAGGGTGAATCAGAAGAAGCAGGAGAAAGAGAAGGAGAAGGTGAAGTCTGGAGGGTGAAGCAGAAGAAACAGAAGAAGGAGAAGGAGTAGGTGAAGACTGGAGGGTGAATCAGAAGAAGTAGAAGAAGGAGAAGGAGAAGGTGAAGTCTGGAGGGTGAATCAGACGAAGTAGAAGAAGGAGAAGGAGAAGGTGAAGTCTGGAGGGTGAATCAGAAGAAGCAGAAGAAGGAGAAGGAGAAGGTGAAGTTAGGAGGGTGAATCAGAAGAAGCAGAAGAAGGAGAAGGAGCAGGTGAAGTCAGGGGGGTGAAGCAGAAGAAGTAGAAGAAGGAGAAGGAGAAGGTGAAGTCAGGACGGTGAAGCAGAAGAAGCAGAAGAAGGAGAAGGAGAAGGTGAAGTCTGGAGGGTGAAGCAGAAGAAGCAGAAGAAGGAGAAGGAGAGGGTGAAGTCTGGAGGGTGAATCAGAAGAAGTGGAAGAAGGAGAAGGAGAAGGTGAAGTCAGGAGAGTGAAGCAGAAGAAGCAGAAGAAGGAGAAGGAGAAGGTGAAGTCTGGAGGGCGAAGCAGAAGAAGCAGAAGAAGGAGAAGGAGAAGGTGAAGTCTGGAGGGTGAAGCAGAAGAAGCAGAAGAAGGAGAAGGAGTAGGTGAAGTCTGGAGGGTGAATCAGAAGAAGTAGAAGAAGGAGAAGGATAAGGTGAAGTCAGGAGGGTGAAGCAGAAGAAGCAGAAGAAGGAGAAGGAGAAGGTGAAGTCTGGTGGGTGAAGCAGAAGAAGCAGAAGAAGGAGAAGGAGAAGGTGAAGTCTGGAGGGTGAAGCAGAAGAAGCAGAAGAAGGAGAAGGAGAAGGTGAAGTCAGGAGGGTGGATCAGAAGAAGTAGAAGAAGGAGAAGGAGAAGGTGAAGTCTGGAGGGTGAATCAGAAGAAGCAGAAGAAGGAGAAGGAGAAAGTGAAGTCAGGAGAGTGAAGCAGAAGAAGCAGAAGAAGGAGAAGGAGAAGGTGAAGTCTGGAGGGCGAAGCAGAAGAAGCAGAAGAAGGAGAAGGAGAAGGTGAAGTCTGGAGGGTGAAGCAGAAGAAGCAGAAGAAGGAGAAGGAGTAGGTGAAGTCTGGAGGGTGAATCAGAAGAAGTAGAAGAAGGAGAAGGAGAAGGTGAAGTCAGGAGGGTGAAGCAGAAGAAGCAGAAGAAGGAGAAGATGAAGGTGAAGTCTGGAGGGTGAAGCAGAAGAAGCAGAAGAAGGAGAAGGAGAAGGTGAAGTCTGGAGGGAGAATCAGAAGAAGCAGAAGAAGGAGAAGGAGAAGGTGAAGTCAGGAGGGTGAATCAGAAGAAGCAGAAGAAGGAGAAGGAGAAGGTGAATTTAGGAGGGTGAATCAGAAGAAGCAGAAGAAGGAGAAGGAGCAGGTGAAGTCAGGGGGGTGTAGCAGAAGAAGTAGAAGAAGGAGAAGGAGAAGGTGAAGTCAGGACGGTGAAGCAGAAGAAGCAGAAGAAGGAGAAGGAGAAGGTGAAGCCTGGAGGGCGCAGCAGAAGAAGCAGAAGAAGGAGAAGGAGAAGGTGAAGTCTGGAGTGTGAAGCAGAAGAAGCAGAAGAAGGAGAAGGAGAAGGTGAAGTCTGGAGGGTGAAGCAGAAGAAACAGAAGAAGGAGAAGGAGAAGGTGAAGACTGGAGGGTGAATCAGAAGAAGTAGAAGAAGGAGAAGGAGAAGGTGAAGTCTGGAGGGTGAATCAGAAGAAGTAGAAGAAGGAGAAGGAGAAGTTGAAGTCTGGAGGGTGAATCAGAAGAAGCAGAAGAAGGAGAAGTAGAAGGTGAAGTCTGGAGGGTGAATCAGAAGAAGCAGAAGAAGGAGAAGGAGAAGATGAAGTCTGGAGGGTGAATCAGAAGAAGTAGAAGAAGGAGAAGGAGAAGGTGAAGTCTGGAGGGTGAATCAGAAGAAGTAGAAGAAGGAGAAGGAGAAGATGAAGTCTGGAGGGTGAATCAGAAGAAAGAGAAGAAGGAGAAGGAGAAGGTGAAGTCTGGAGGGTGAATCAGAAGAAGTAGAAGAAGGAGAAGGAGAAGGTGTAGACTGGAGGGTGAATCAGAAGAAGTAGACGAAGGAGAAGGAGAAGTTGAAGTCTGGAGGGTGAATCAGAAGAAGCAGAAGAAGGAGAAGGAGAAGGTGAAGTCTGGAGGGTGAATCAGAAGAAGTAGAAGAAGGAGAAGGAGAAGGTGAAGTCTGGAGGGTGAATCAGAAGAAGCAGAAGAAGGAGAAGGAGAAGGTGAAGTCTGGAGGGTGAATCAGAAGAAGCAGAAGAAGGAGAAGGAGAAGGTGAAGTCTGGAGGGTGAATCAGAAGAAGCAGAAGAAGGAGAAGGAGAAGGTGAAGTCTGGAGGGTGAATCAGAAGAAGTAGAAGAAGGAGAAGGAGAAGGTGAAGTCTGGAGGGTGAATCAGAAGAAGTAGAAGAAGGAGAAGGAGAAGGTGAAGTCTGGAGGGTGAATCAGAAGAAGTAGAAGAAGGAGAAGGAGAAGGTGAAGTCTGGAGGGTGAAGCAGAAGAAGTAGATGAAGGAGAAGGAGAAGGTGAAGTCAGGAGGGTGAATCAGAAGAAGTAGAAGAAGGAGAAGGAGAAGGTGAGGTCTGGAGGGTGAATCAGAAGAAGCAGAAGAAGGAGAAGGAGAAGGTGAAGTCTGGAGGGTGAATCAGAAGAATCAGAAGAAGGAGAAGGAGAAGGTGAAGTCTGGAGGGTGAATCAGAAGAAGCAGAAGAAAGGGAAGGAGAAGGTGAAGTCTGGAGGGTGAAGCAGAAGAAACAGAAGAAGGAGAAGGAGAAGGTGAAGACTGGAGGGTGAATCAGAAGAATTAGAAGAAGGAGAAGGATAAGGTGAAGTCTGGAGGGTGAATCAGAAGAAGTAGAAGAAGGTGAAGTCTGGAGGGTGAATCAGAAGAAGCAGAAGAAGGAGAAGGAGAAGGTGAAGTCTGGAGGGTGAATCAGAAGAAGTAGAAGAAGGAGAAGGAGAAGGTGAGGTCTGGAGGGTGAATCAGAAGAAGCAGAAGAAGGAGAAGGAGAAGGTGAAGTCTGGAGGGTGAATCAGAAGAATCAGAAGAAGGAGAAGGAGAAGGTGAAGTCTGGAGGGTGAATCAGAAGAAGCAGAAGAAAGGGAAGGAGAAGGTGAAGTCTGGAGGGTGAAGCAGAAGAAACAGAAGAAGGAGAAGGAGAAGGTGAAGACTGGAGGTTGAATCAGAAGAATTAGAAGAAGGAGAAGGATAAGGTGAAGTCTGGAGGGTGAATCAGAAGAAGTAGAAGAAGGAGAAGGAGAAGGTGAAGTCTGGAGGGTGAATCAGAAGAAGCAGAAGAAGGAGAAGGAGAAGGTGAAGTCTGGAGGGTGAATCAGAAGAAGGAGAAGAAGGAGAAGGAGAAGATGAAGTCTGGAGGGTGAATCAGAAGAAGTAGAAGAAGGAGAAGGAGAAGGTGAAGTCTGGAGGGTGAATCAGAAGAAGTAGAAGAAGGAGAAGGAGAAGGTGTAGTCTGCAGGGTGAATCAGAAGAAGTAGACGAAGGAGAAGGAGAAGGTGAAGTCTGGAGGGTGAATCAGAAGAAGCAGAAGAAGGAGAAGGAGAAGGTGAAGTCTGGAGGGTGAATCAGAAGAAGTAGAAGAAGGAGAAGGAGAAGGTGAAGTCTGGAGGGTGAATCAGAAGAAGCAGAAGAAGGAGAAGGAGAAGGTGAAGTCTGGAGGGTGAATCAGAAGAAGCAGAAGAAGGAGAATGAGAAGGTGAAGTCTGGAGGGTGAAACAGAAGAAGCAGAATAAGGAGAAGGAGAAGGTGAAGTCTGGAGGGTGAATCAGAAGAAGCAGAAGAAGGAGAAGGAGAAGGTGAAGTCTGGAGGGTGAATCAGAAGAAGTAGAAGAAGGAGAAGGAGAAGGTGAAGTCTGGAGGGTGAAGCAGAAGAAGTAGAAGAAGGAGAAGGAGAAGGTGAAGTCAGGAGGGTGAATCAGAAGACGTTGAAGAAGGAGAAGGAGAAGGTGAAGTCAGGAGGGTGAATCAGAAGAAGCAGAAGAAGGAGAAGGAGAAGGTGAAGTCTGGAGGGTGAATCAGAAGAATCAGAAGAAGGAGAAGGAGAAGGTGAAGTCTGGAGGGTGAATCAGAAGAAGCAGAAGAAAGAGAAGGAGAAGGTGAAGTCTGGAGGGTGAAGCAGAAGAAACAGAAGAAGGAGAAGGAGAAGGTGAAGACTGGAGGGTGAATCAGAAGAAGTAGAAGAAGGAGAAGGAGAAGGTGAAGTCTGGAGGGTGAATCAGAAGAAGTAGAAGAAGGAGAAGGAGAAGTTGAAGTCTGGAGGGTGAATCAGAAGAAGCAGAAGAAGGAGAAGGAGAAGGTGAAGTCTGGAGGGTGAATCAGAAGAAGCAGAAGAAGGAGAAGGAGAAGATGAAGTCTGGAGGGTGAATCAGAAGAAGTAGAAGAAGGAGAAGGAGAAGGTGAAGTCTGGAGGTTGAATCAGAAGAAGTAGAAGAAGGAGAATGAGAAGATGAAGTCTGGAGGGTGAATCAGAAGAAACAGAAGAAGGAGAAGGAGAAGGTGAAGTCTGGAGGGTGAATCAGAAGAAGTAGAAGAAGGAGAAGGAGAAGGTGTAGTCTGGAGGGTGAATCAGAAGAAGTAGACGAAGGAGAAGGAGAAGGTGAAGTCTGGAGGGTGAATCAGAAGAAGCAGAAGAAGGAGAAGGAGAAGGTGAAGTCTGGAGGGTGAATCAGAAGAAGTAGAAGAAGGAGAAGGAGAAGGTGAAGTCTGGAGGGTGAATCAGAAGAAGCAGAAGAAGGAGAAGGAGAAGGTGAAGTCTGGAGGGTGAATCAGAAGAAGCAGAAGAAGGAGAAGGAGAAGGTGAAGTCTGGAGGGTGAATCAGAAGAAGCAGAATAAGGAGAAGGAGAAGGTGAAGTCTGGAGGGTGAATCAGAAGAAAGAGAAGAAGGAGAAGGAGAAGGTGAAGTCTGGAGGGTGAATCAGAAGAAGTAGAAGAAGGAGAAGGAGAAGGTGTAGTCTGGAGGGTGAATCAGAAGAAGTAGACGAAGGAGAAGGAGAAGGTGAAGTCTGGAGGGTGAATCAGAAGAAGCAGAAGAAGGAGAAGGAGAAGATGAAGTCTGGAGGGTGAATCAGAAGAAGTAGAAGAAGGAGAAGGAGAAGGTGAAGTCTGGAGGGTGAATCAGAAGAAGCAGAAGAAAGAGAAGGAGAAGGTGAAGTCTGGAGGGTGAATCAGAAGAAGTAGAAGAAGGAGAAGGAGAAAGTGAAGTCTGGAGGGTGAATCAGAAGAAGCAGAAGAAGGAGAAGGAGAAGGTGAAGTCTGGAGGGTGAATCAGAAGAAGCAGAAGAAGGAGAAGGAAAAGGTGAAGTCTGGAGGGTGAATCAGAAGAAGCAGAAGAAGGAGAAGGAGAAGGTGAAGTCTGGAGGGTGAATCAGAAGAAGCAGAATAAGGAGAAGGAGAAGGTGAAGTCTGGAGGGTGAATCAGAAGAAGCAGAAGAAGGAGAAGGAGAAGGTGAAGTCTGGAGGGTGAATCAGAAGAAGTAGAAGAAGGAGAAGGAGAAGGTGAAGTCTGGAGGGTGAAGCAGAAGAAGTAGAAGAAGCAGAAGGAGAAGGTGAAGTCAGGAGGGTGAATCAGAAGAAGCAGAAGAAGGAGAAGGAGAAGGTGAAGTCTGGAGGGTGAATCAGAAGAATCAGAAGAAGGAGAAGGAGAAGATGAAGTCTGGAGGGTGAATCAGAAGAAGCAGAAGAAAGAGAAGGAGAAGGTGAAGTCTGGAGGGTGAAGCAGAAGAAACAGAAGAAGGAGAAGGAGTAGGTGAAGACTGGAGGGTGAATCAGAAGAAGTAGAAGAAGGAGAAGGAGAAGGTGAAGTCTGGAGGGTGAATCAGACGAAGTAGAAGAAGGAGAAGGAGAAGGTGAAGTCTGGAGGGTGAATCAGAAGAAGCAGAAGAAGGAGAAGGAGAAGGTGAAGTTAGGAGGGTGAATCAGAAGAAGCAGAAGAAGGAGAAGGAGCAGGTGAAGTCAGGGGGGTGAAGCAGAAGAAGTAGAAAAGGAGAAGGAGAAGGTGAAGTCAGGACGGTGAAGCAGAAGAAGCAGAAGAAGGAGAAGGAGAAGGTGAAGTCTGGAGGGTGAAGCAGAAGAAGCAGAAGAAGGAGAAGGAGAGGGTGAAGTCTGGAGGGTGAATCAGAAGAAGTAGAAGAAGGAGAAGGAGAAGGTGAAGTCAGGAGAGTGAAGCAGAAGAAGCAGAAGAAGGAGAAGGAGAAGGTGAAGTCTGGAGGGCGAAGCAGAAGAAGCAGAAGAAGGAGAAGGAGAAGGTGAAGTCTGGAGGGTGAAGCAGAAGAAGCAGAAGAAGGAGAAGGAGTAGGTGAAGTCTGGAGGGTGAATCAGAAGAAGCAGAAGAAGGAGAAAGAGAAGGTGAAGTCAGGAGAGTGAAGCAGAAGAAGCAGAAGAAGGAGAAGGAGAAGGTGAAGTCTGGAGGGCGAAGCAGAAGAAGCAGAAGAAGGAGAAGGAGAAGGTGAAGTCTGGAGGGTGAAGCAGAAGAAGCAGAAGAAGGAGAAGGAGTAGGTGAAGTCTGGAGGGTGAATCAGAAGAAGTAGAAGAAGGAGAAGGAGAAGGTGAAGTCAGGAGGGTGAAGCAGAAGAAGCAGAAGAAGGAGAAGGAGAAGGTGAAGTCTGGAGGGTGAAGCAGAAGAAGCAGAAGAAGGAGAAGGAGAAGGTGAAGTCTGGAGGGTGAATCAGAAGAAGCAGAAGAAGGAGAAGGAGAAGGTGAAGTCTGGAGGGTGAAACAGAAGAAGCAGAAGAAGGAGAAGGAGAAGGTGAAGTCAGGAGGGTGAATCAGAAGAAGCAGAAGAAGGAGAAGGAGAAGGTGAATTTAGGAGGGTGAATCAGAAGAAGCAGAAGAAGGAGAAGGAGCAGGTGAAGTCAGGGGGGTGTAGCAGAAGAAGTAGAAGAAGGAGAAGGAGAAGGTGAAGTCAGGACGGTGAAGCAGAAGAAGCAGAAGAAGGAGAAGGAGAAGGTGAAGCCTGGAGGGCGCAGCAGAAGAAGCAGAAGAAGGAGAAGGAGAAGGTGAAGTCTGGAGTGTGAAGCAGAAGAAGCAGAAGAAGGAGAAGGAGAAGGTGAAGTCTGGAGGGTGAAGCAGAAGAAACAGAAGAAGGAGAAGGAGAAGGTGAAGACTGGAGGGTGAATCAGAAGAAGTAGAAGAAGGAGAAGGAGAAGGTGAAGTCTGGAGGGTGAATCAGAAGAAGTAGAAGAAGGAGAAGGAGAAGTTGAAGTCTGGAGGGTGAATCAGAAGAAGCAGAAGAAGGAGAAGGAGAAGGTGAAGTCTGGAGGGTGAATCAGAAGAAGCAGAAGAAGGAGAAGGAGAAGATGAAGTCTGGAGGGTGAATCAGAAGAAGTAGAAGAAGGAGAAGGAGAAGGTGAAGTCTGGAGGGTGAATCAGAAGAAGTAGAAGAAGGAGAAGGAGAAGATGAAGTCTGGAGGGTGAATCAGAAGAAAGAGAAGAAAGAGAAGGAGAAGGTGATGTCTGGAGGGTGAATCAGAAGAAGTAGAAGAAGGAGAAGGAGAAGGTGTAGTCTGGAGGGTGAATCAGAAGAAGTAGACGAAGGAGAAGGAGAAGGTGAAGTCTGGAGGGTGAATCAGAAGAAGCAGAAGAAGGAGAAGGAGAAGGTGAAGTCTGGATGGTGAATCAGAAGAAGTAGAAGAAGGAGAAGGAGAAGGTGAAGTCTGGAGGGTGAATCAGAAGAAGCAGAAGAAGGAGAAGGAGAAGGTGAAGTCTGGAGGGTGAATCAGAAGAAGCAGAAGAAGGAGAAGGAGAAGGTGAAGTCTGGAGGGTGAATCAGAAGAAGCAGAATAAGGAGAAGGAGAAGGTGAAGTCTGGAGGGTGAATCAGAAGAAGCAGAAGAAGGAGAAGGAGAAGGTGAAGACTGGAGGGTGAATCAGAAGAAGTAGAAGAAGGAGAAGGAGAAGGTGAAGTCTGGAGGGTGAATCAGAAGAAGTAGAAGAAGGAGAAGGAGAAGTTGAAGTCTGGAGGGTGAATCAGAAGAAGCAGAAGAAGGAGAAGGAGAAGGTGAAGTCTGGAGGGTGAATCAGAAGAAGCAGAAGAAGGAGAAGGAGAAGATGAAGTCTGGAGGGTGAATCAGAAGAAGTAGAAGAAGGAGAAGGAGAAGGTGAAGTCTGGAGGTTGAATCAGAAGAAGTAGAAGAAGGAGAATGAGAAGATGAAGTCTGGAGGGTGAATCAGAAGAAACAGAAGAAGGAGAAGGAGAAGGTGAAGTCTGGAGGGTGAATCAGAAGAAGTAGAAGAAGGAGAAGGAGAAGGTGTAGTCTGGAGGGTGAATCAGAAGAAGTAGACGAAGGAGAAGGAGAAGGTGAAATCTGGAGGGTGAATCAGAAGAAGCAGAAGAAGGAGAAGGAGAAGGTGAAGTCTGGAGGGTGAATCAGAAGAAGTAGAAGAAGGAGAAGGAGAAGGTGAAGTCTGGAGGGTGAATCAGAAGAAGCAGAAGAAGGAGAAGGAGAAGGTGAAGTCTGGAGGGTGAATCAGAAGAAGCAGAAGAAGGAGAAGGAGAAGGTGAAGTCTGGAGGGTGAATCAGAAGAAGCAGAATAAGGAGAAGGAGAAGGTGAAGTCTGGAGGGTGAATCAGAAGAAAGAGAAGAAGGAGAAGGAGAAGGTGAAGTCTGGAGGGTGAATCAGAAGAAGTAGAAGAAGGAGAAGGAGAAGGTGTAGTCTGGAGGGTGAATCAGAAGATGTAGACGAAGGAGAAGGAGAAGGTGAAGTCTGGAGGGTGAATCAGAAGAAGCAGAAGAAGGAGAAGGAGAAGGTGAAGTCTGGAGGGTGAATCAGAAGAAGTAGAAGAAGGAGAAGGAGAAGGTGAAGTCTGGAGGGTGAATCAGAAGAAGCAGAAGAAAGAGAAGGAGAAGGTGAAGTCTGGAGGGTGAATCAGAAGAAGTAGAAGAAGGAGAAGGAGAAAGTGAAGTCTGGAGGGTGAATCAGAAGAAGCAGAAGAAGGAGAAGGAGAAGGTGAAGTCTGGAGGGTGAATCAGAAGAAGCAGAAGAAGGAGAAGGAAAAGGTGAAGTCTGGAGGGTGAATCAGAAGAAGCAGAAGAAGGAGAAGGAGAAGGTGAAGTCTGGAGGGTGAATCAGAAGAAGCAGAATAAGGAGAAGGAGAAGGTGAAGTCTGGAGGGTGAATCAGAAGAAGCAGAAGAAGGAGAAGGAGAAGGTGAAGTCTGGAGGGTGAATCAGAAGAAGTAGAAGAAGGAGAAGGAGAAGGTGAAGTCTGGAGGGTGAAGCAGAAGAAGTAGAAGAAGCAGAAGGAGAAGGTGAAGTCAGGAGGGTGAATCAGAAGAAGCAGAAGAAGGAGAAGGAGAAGGTGAAGTCTGGAGGGTGAATCAGAAGAATCAGAAGAAGGAGAAGGAGAAGATGAAGTCTGGAGGGTGAATCAGAAGAAGCAGAAGAAAGAGAAGGAGAAGGTGAAGTCTGGAGGGTGAAGCAGAAGAAACAGAAGAAGGAGAAGGAGTAGGTGAAGACTGGAGGGTGAATCAGAAGAAGTAGAAGAAGGAGAAGGAGAAGGTGAAGTCTGGAGGGTGAATCAGACGAAGTAGAAGAAGGAGAAGGAGAAGGTGAAGTCTGGAGGGTGAATCAGAAGAAGCAGAAGAAGGAGAAGGAGAAGGTGAAGTTAGGAGGGTGAATCAGAAGAAGCAGAAGAAGGAGAAGGAGCAGGTGAAGTCAGGGGGGTGAAGCAGAAGAAGTAGAAGAAGGAGAAGGAGAAGGTGAAGTCAGGACGGTGAAGCAGAAGAAGCAGAAGAAGGAGAAGGAGAGGGTGAAGTCTGGAGGGTGAATCAGAAGAAGTAGAAGAAGGAGAAGGAGAAGGTGAAGTCAGGAGAGTGAAGCAGAAGAAGCAGAAGAAGGAGAAGGAGAAGGTGAAGTCTGGAGGGCGAAGCAGAAGAAGCAGAAGAAGGAGAAGGAGAAGGTGAAGTCTGGAGGGTGAAGCAGAAGAAGCAGAAGAAGGAGAAGGAGTAGGTGAAGTCTGGAGGGTGAATCAGAAGAAGTAGAAGAAGGAGAAGGATAAGGTGAAGTCAGGAGGGTGAAGCAGAAGAAGCAGAAGAAGGAGAAGGAGAAGGTGAAGTCTGGTGGGTGAAGCAGAAGAAGCAGAAGAAGGAGAAGGAGAAGGTGAAGTCTGGAGGGTGAAGCAGAAGAAGCAGAAGAAGGAGAAGGAGAAGTTGAAGTCAGGAGGGTGGATCAGAAGAAGTAGAAGAAG
Source organism: Somniosus microcephalus (assembly GCF_052327205.1). NCBI lineage: Eukaryota > Metazoa > Chordata > Chondrichthyes > Squaliformes > Somniosidae > Somniosus > Somniosus microcephalus. Next base: position 381,672 of record NW_028225378.1, read on the forward strand.
GAGAAGGAGAAGGTGAAGTCTGGAGGGTGAATCAGAAGAAGCAGAAGAAGGAGAAGGAGAAGGTGAAGTCTGGAGGGCGCAGCAGAAGAAGCAGAAGAAGGAGAAAGAGAAGGTGAAGTCTGGAGGGTGAAGCAGAAGAAGCAGAAGAAGGAGAAGGAGAGGGTGAAGTCTGGAGGGTGAATCAGAAGAAGTAGAAGAAGGAGAAGGAGAAGGTGAAGTCAGGAGAGTGAAGCAGAAGAAGCAGAAGAAGGAGAAGGAGAAGGTGAAGTCTGGAGGGCGAAGCAGAAGAAGCAGAAGAAGGAGAAGGAGAAGGTGAAGTCTGGAGGGTGAAGCAGAAGAAGCAGAAGAAGGAGAAGGAGTAGGTGAAGTCTGGAGGGTGAATCAGAAGAAGTAGAAGAAGGAGAAGGAGAAGGTGAAGTCAGGAGGGTGAAGCAGAAGAAGCAGAAGAAGGAGAAGGAGAAGGTGAAGTCTGGAGGGTGAAGCAGAAGAAGCAGAAGAAGGAGAAGGAGAAGGTGAAGTCTGGAGGGTGAATCAGAAGAAGCAGAAGAAGGAGAAGGAGAAGGTGAAGTCTGGAGGGTGAATCAGAAGAAGCAGAAGAAGGAGAAGGAGAAGGTGAAGTCAGGAGGGTGAATCAGAAGAAGCAGAAGAAGGAGAAGGAGAAGGTGAATTTAGGAGGGTGAATCAGAAGAAGCAGAAGAAGGAGAAGGAGCAGGTGAAGTCAGGGGGGTGTAGCAGAAGAAGTAGAAGAAGGAGAAGGAGAAGGTGAAGTCAGGACGGTGAAGCAGAAGAAGCAGAAGAAGGAGAAGGAGAAGGTGAAGCCTGGAGGGCGCAGCAGAAGAAGCAGAAGAAGGAGAAGGAGAAGGTGAAGTCTGGAGTGTGAAGCAGAAGAAGCAGAAGAAGGAGAAGGAGAAGGTGAAGTCTGGAGGGTGAAGCAGAAGAAACAGAAGAAGGAGAAGGAGAAGGTGAAGACTGGAGGGTGAATCAGAAGAAGTAGAAGAAGGAGAAGGAGAAGGTGAAGTCTGGAGGGTGAATCAGAAGAAGTAGAAGAAGGAGAAGGAGAAGTTGAAGTCTGGAGGGTGAATCAGAAGAAGCAGAAGAAGGAGAAGGAGAAGGTGAAGTCTGGAGGGTGAATCAGAAGAAGCAGAAGAAGGAGAAGGAGAAGATGAAGTCTGGAGGGTGAATCAGAAGAAGTAGAAGAAGGAGAAGGAGAAGGTGAAGTCTGGAGGGTGAATCAGAAGAAGTAGAAGAAGGAGAAGGAGAAGATGAAGTCTGGAGGGTGAATCAGAAGAAAGAGAAGAAAGAGAAGGAGAAGGTGAAGTCTGGAGGGTGAATCAGAAGAAGTAGAAGAAGGAGAAGGAGAAGGTGTAGTCTGGAGGGTGAATCAGAAGAAGTAGACGAAGGAGAAGGAGAAGGTGAAGTCTGGAGGGTGAATCAGAAGAAGCAGAAGAAGGAGAAGGAGAAGGTGAAGTCTGGATGGTGAATCAGAAGAAGTAGAAGAAGGAGAAGGAGAAGGTGAAGTCTGGAGGGTGAATCAGAAGAAGCAGAAGAAGGAGAAGGAGAAGGTGAAGTCTGGAGGGTGAATCAGAAGAAGCAGAAGAAGGAGAAGGAGAAGGTGAAGTCTGGAGGGTGAATCAGAAGAAGCAGAATAAGGAGAAGGAGAAGGTGAAGTCTGGAGGGTGAATCAGAAGAAGCAGAAGAAGGAGAAGGAGAAGGTGAAGTCTGGAGGGTGAATCAGAAGAAGTAGAAGAAGGAGAAGGAGAAGGTGAAGTCTGGAGGGTGAATCAGAAGAAGTAGAAGAAGGAGAAGGAGAAGGTGAAGTCTGGAGGGTGAATCAGAAGAAGTAGAAGAAGGAGAAGGAGAAGGTGAAGTCTGGAGGGTGAAGCAGAAGAAGTAGATGAAGGAGAAGGAGAAGGTGAAGTCAGGAGGGTGAATCAGAAGAAGTAGAAGAAGGAGAAGGAGAAGGTGAGGTCTGGAGGGTGAATCAGAAGAAGCAGAAGAAGGAGAAGGAGAAGGTGAAGTCTGGAGGGTGAATCAGAAGAATCAGAAGAAGGAGAAGGAGAAGGTGAAGTCTGGAGGGTGAATCAGAAGAAGCAGAAGAAAGAGAAGGAGAAGGTGAAGTCTGGAGGGTGAAGCAGAAGAAACAGAAGAAGGAGAAGGAGAAGGTGAAGACTGGAGGGTGAATCAGAAGAAGTAGAAGAAGGAGAAGGAGAAGGTGAAGTCTGGAGGGTGAATGAGAAGAAGTAGAAGAAGGAGAAGGAGAAGGTGAAGTCTGGAGGGTGAATCAGAAGAAGCAGAAGAAGGAGAAGGAGAAGGTGAAGTCTGGAGGGTGAATCAGAAGAAGGAGAAGAAGGAGAAGGAGAAGATGAAGTCTGGAGGGTGAATCAGAAGAAGTAGAAGAAGGAGAAGGAGAAGGTGAAGTCTGGAGGGTGAATCAGAAGAGGTAGAAGAAGGAGAAGGAGAAGGTGTAGTCTGGAGGGTGAATCAGAAGAAGTAGACGAAGGAGAAGGAGAAGGTGAAGTCTGGAGGGTGAATCAGAAGAAGCAGAAGAAGGAGAAGGAGAAGGTGAAGTCTGGAGGGTGAATCAGAAGAAGTAGAAGAAGGAGAAGGAGAAGGTGAAGTCTGGAGGGTGAATCAGAAGAAGTAGAAGAAGGAGAAGGAGAAGGTGAAGTCTGGAGGGTGAATCAGAAGAAGCAGAAGAAGGAGAAGGAGAAGGTGAAGTCTGGAGGGTGAATCAGAAGAAGGAGAAGAAGGAGAAGGAGAAGATGAAGTCTGGAGGGTGAATCAGAAGAAGTAGAAGAAGGAGAAGGAGAAGGTGAAGTCTGGAGGGTGAATCAGAAGAAGTAGAAGAAGGAGAAGGAGAAGGTGTAGTCTGCAGGGTGAATCAGAAGAAGTAGACGAAGGAGAAGGAGAAGGTGAAGTCTGGAGGGTGAATCAGAAGAAGCAGAAGAAGGAGAAGGAGAAGGTGAAGTCTGGAGGGTGAATCAGAAGAAGTAGTAGAAGGAGAAGGAGAAGGTGAAGTCTGGAGGGTGAATCAGAAGAAGCAGAAGAAGGAGAAGGAGAAGGTGAAGTCCGGAGGGTGAATCAGAAGAAGCAGAAGAAGGAGAAGGAGAAGGTGAAGTCTGGAGGGTGAAACAGAAGAAGCAGAATAAGGAGAAGGAGAAGGTGAAGTCTGGAGGGTGAATCAGAAGAAGCAGAAGAAGGAGAAGGAGAAGGTGAAGTCTGGAGGGTGAATCAGAAGAAGTAGAAGAAGGAGAAGGAGAAGGTGAAGTCTGGAGGGTGAAGCAGAAGAAGTAGAAGAAGGAGAAGGAGAAGGTGAAGTCAGGAGGGTGAATCAGAAGACGTTGAAGAAGGAGAAGGAGAAGGTGAAGTCAGGAGGGTGAATCAGAAGAAGCAGAAGAAGGAGAAGGAGAAGGTGAAGTCTGGAGGGTGAATCAGAAGAATCAGAAGAAGGAGAAGGAGAAGGTGAAGTCTGGAGGGTGAATCAGAAGAAGCAGAAGAAAGAGAAGGAGAAGGTGAAGTCTGGAGGGTGAAGCAGAAGAAACAGAAGAAGGAGAAGGAGAAGGTGAAGACTGGAGGGTGAATCAGAAGAAGTAGAAGAAGGAGAAGGAGAAGGTGAAGTCTGGAGGGTGAATCAGAAGAAGTAGAAGAAGGAGAAGGAGAAGTTGAAGTCTGGAGGGTGAATCAGAAGAAGCAGAAGAAGGAGAAGGAGAAGGTGAAGTCTGGAGGGTGAATCAGAAGAAGCAGAAGAAGGAGAAGGAGAAGATGAAGTCTGGAGGGTGAATCAGAAGAAGTAGAAGAAGGAGAAGGAGAAGGTGAAGTCTGGAGGGTGAATCAGAAGAAGTAGAAGAAGGAGAATGAGAAGATGAAGTCTGGAGGGTGAATCAGAAGAAACAGAAGAAGGAGAAGGAGAAGGTGAAGTCTGGAGGGTGAATCAGAAGAAGTAGAAGAAGGAGAAGGAGAAGGTGTAGTCTGGAGGGTGAATCAGAAGAAGTAGACGAAGGAGAAGGAGAAGGTGAAGTCTGGAGGGTGAATCAGAAGAAGCAGAAGAAGGAGAAGGAGAAGGTGAAGTCTGGAGGGTGAATCAGAAGAAGTAGAAGAAGGAGAAGGAGAAGGTGAAGTCTGGAGGGTGAATCAGAAGAAGCAGAAGAAGGAGAAGGAGAAGGTGAAGTCTGGAGGGTGAATCAGAAGAAGCAGAAGAAGGAGAAGGAGAAGGTGAAGTCTGGAGGGTGAATCAGAAGAAGCAGAATAAGGAGAAGGAGAAGGTGAAGTCTGGAGGGTGAATCAGAAGAAAGAGAAGAAGGAGAAGGAGAAGGTGAAGTCTGGAGGGTGAATCAGAAGAAGTAGAAGAAGGAGAAGGAGAAGGTGTAGTCTGGAGGGTGAATCAGAAGAAGTAGACGAAGGAGAAGGAGAAGGTGAAGTCTGGAGGGTGAATCAGAAGAAGCAGCAGAAGGAGAAGGAGAAGGTGAAGTCTGGAGGGTGAATCAGAAGAAGTAGAAGAAGGAGAAGGAGAAGGTGAAGTCTGGAGGGTGAATCAGAAGAAGCAGAAGAAAGAGAAGGAGAAGGTGAAGTCTGGAGGGTGAATCAGAAGAAGTAGAAGAAGGAGAAGGAGAAAGTGAAGTCTGGAGGGTGAATCAGAAGAAGCAGAAGAAGGAGAAGGAGAAGGTGAAGTCTGGAGGGTGAATCAGAAGAAGCAGAAGAAGGAGAAGGAAAAGGTGAAGTCTGGAGGGTGAATCAGAAGAAGCAGAAGAAGGAGAAGGAGAAGGTGAAGTCTGGAGGGTGAATCAGAAGAAGCAGAATAAGGAGAAGGAGAAGGTGAAGTCTGGACGGTGAATCAGAAGAAGCAGAAGAAGGAGAAGGAGAAGGTGAAGTCTGGAGGGTGAATCAGAAGAAGTAGAAGAAGGAGAAGGAGAAGGTGAAGTCTGGAGGGTGAAGCAGAAGAAGTAGAAGAAGGAGAAGGAGAAGGTGAAGTCAGGAGGGTGAATCAGAAGAAGCAGAAGAAGGAGAAGGAGAAGGTGAAGTCTGGAGGGTGAATCAGAAGAATCAGAAGAAGGAGAAGGAGAAGATGAAGTCTGGAGGGTGAATCAGAAGAAGCAGAAGAAAGAGAAGGAGAAGGTGAAGTCTGGAGGGTGAAGCAGAAGAAACAGAAGAAGGAGAAGGAGTAGGTGAAGACTGGAGGGTGAATCAGAAGAAGTAGAAGAAGGAGAAGGAGAAGGTGAAGTCTGGAGGGTGAATCAGACGAAGTAGAAGAAGGAGAAGGAGAAGGTGAAGTCTGGAGGGTGAATCAGAAGAAGCAGAAGAAGGAGAAGGAGAAGGTGAAGTTAGGAGGGTGAATCAGAAGAAGCAGAAGAAGGAGAAGGAGCAGGTGAAGTCAGGGGGGTGAAGCAGAAGAAGTAGAAGAAGGAGAAGGAGAAGGTGAAGTCAGGACGGTGAAGCAGAAGAAGCAGAAGAAGGAGAAGGAGAAGGTGAAGTCTGGAGGGTGAAGCAGAAGAAGCAGAAGAAGGAGAAGCAGAGGGTGAAGTCTGGAGGGTGAATCAGAAGAAGTAGAAGAAGGAGAAGGAGAAGGTGAAGTCAGGAGAGTGAAGCAGAAGAAGCAGAAGAAGGAGAAGGAGAAGGTGAAGTCTGGAGGGCGAAGCAGAAGAAGCAGAAGAAGGAGAAGGAGAAGGTGAAGTCTGGAGGGTGAAGCAGAAGAAGCAGAAGAAGGAGAAGGAGTAGGTGAAGTCTGGAGGGTGAATCAGAAGAAGTAGAAGAAGGAGAAGGATAAGGTGAAGTCAGGAGGGTGAAGCAGAAGAAGCAGAAGAAGGAGAAGGAGAAGGTGAAGTCTGGTGGGTGAAGCAGAAGAAGCAGGAGAAGGAGAAGGTGAAGTCTGGAGGGTGAAGCAGAAGAAGCAGAAGAAGGAGAAGGAGAAGGTGAAGTCAGGAGGGTGGATCAGAAGAAGTAGAAGAAGGAGAAGGAGAAGGTGAAGTCTGGAGGGTGAATCAGAAGAAGCAGAAGAAGGAGAAGGAGAAGGTGAAGTCTGGAGGGCGCAGCAGAAGAAGCAGAAGAAGGAGAAAGAGAAGGTGAAGTCTGGAGGGTGAAGCAGAAGAAGCAGAAGAAGGAGAAGGAGAGGGTGAAGTCTGGAGGGTGAATCAGAAGAAGTAGAAGAAGGAGAAGGAGAAGGTGAAGTCAGGAGAGTGAAGCAGAAGAAGCAGAAGAAGGAGAAGGAGAAGGTGAAGTCTGGAGGGCGAAGCAGAAGAAGCAGAAGAAGGAGAAGGAGAAGGTGAAGTCTGGACGGTGAAGCAGAAGAAGCAGAAGAAGGAGAAGGAGTAGGTGAAGTCTGGAGGGTGAATCAGAAGAAGTAGAAGAAGGAGAAGGAGAAGGTGAAGTCAGGAGGGTGAAGCAGAAGAAGCAGAAGAAGGAGAAGGAGAAGGTGAAGTCTGGAGGGTGAAGCAGAAGAAGCAGAAGAAGGAGAAGGAGAAGGTGAAGTCTGGAGGGTGAATCAGAAGAAGCAGAAGAAGGAGAAGGAGAAGGTGAAGTCTGGAGAGTGAATCAGAAGAAGCAGAAGAAGGAGAAGGAGAAGGTGAAGTCAGGAGGGTGAATCAGAAGAAGCAGAAGAAGGAGAAGGAGAAGGTGAATTTAGGAGGGTGAATCAGAAGAAGCAGAAGAAGGAGAAGGAGCAGGTGAAGTCAGGGGGGTGTAGCAGAAGAAGTAGAAGAAGGAGAAGGAGAAGGTGAAGTCAGGACGGTGAAGCAGAAGAAGCAGAAGAAGTTGAATGAGAAGGTGAAGCCTGGAGGGCGCAGCAGAAGAAGCAGAAGAAGGAGAAGGAGAAGGTGAAGTCTGGAGTGTGAAGCAGAAGAAGCAGAAGAAGGAGAAGGAGAAGGTGAAGTCTGGAGGGTAAAGCAGAAGAAACAGAAGAAGGAGAAGGAGAAGGTGAAGACTGGAGGGTGAATCAGAAGAAGTAGAAGAAGGAGAAGGAGAAGGTGAAGTCTGGAGGGTGAATCAGAAGAAGTAGAAGAAGGAGAAGGAGAAGTTGAAGTCTGGAGGGTGAATCAGAAGAAGCAGAAGAAGGAGAAGGAGAAGGTGAAGTCTGGAGGGTGAATCAGAAGAAGCAGAAGAAGGAGAAGGAGAAGATGAAGTCTGGAGGGTGAATCAGAAGAAGTAGAAGAAGGAGAAGGAGAAGGTGAAGTCTGGAGGGTGAATCAGAAGTAGTAGAAGAAGGAGAAGGAGAAGATGAAGTCTGGAGGGTGAATCAGAAGAAAGAGAAGAAGGAGAAGGAGAAGGTGAAGTCTGGAGGGTGAATCAGAAGAAGTAGAAGAAGGAGAAGGAGAAGGTGTAGTCTGGAGGGTGAATCAGAAGAAGTAGACGAAGGAGAAGGAGAAGGTGAAGTCTGGAGGGTGAATCAGAAGAAGCAGAAGAAGGAGAAGGAGAAGGTGAAGTCTGGATGGTGAATCAGAAGAAGTAGAAGAAGGAGAAGGAGAAGGTGAAGTCTGGAGGGTGAATCAGAAGAAGCAGAAGAAGGAGAAGGAGAAGGTGAAGTCTGGAGGGTGAATCAGAAGAAGCAGAAGAAGGAGAAGGAGAAGGTGAAGTCTGGAGGGTGAATCAGAAGAAGCAGAATAAGGAGAAGGAGAAGGTGAAGTCTGGAGGGTGAATCAGAAGAAGCAGAAGAAGGAGAAGGAGAAGGTGAAGTCTGGAGGGTGAATCAGAAGAAGTAGAAGAAGGAGAAGGAGAAGGTGAAGTCTGGAGGGTGAATCAGAAGAAGTAGAAGAAGGAGAAGGAGAAGGTGAAGTCTGGAGGGTGAATCAGAAGAAGTAGAAGAAGGAGAAGGAGAAGGTGAAGTCTGGAGGGTGAAGCAGAAGAAGTAGATGAAGGAGAAGGAGAAGGTGAAGTCAGGAGGGTGAATCAGAAGAAGTAGAAGAAGGAGAAGGAGAAGGTGAGGTCTGGAGGGTGAATCAGAAGAAGCAGAAGAAGGAGAAGGAGAAGGTGAAGTCTGGAGGGTGAATCAGAAGAATCAGAAGAAGGAGAAGGAGAAGGTGAAGTCTGGAGGGTGAATCAGAAGAAGCAGAAGAAAGAGAAGGAGAAGGTGAAGTCTGGAGGGTGAAGCAGAAGAAACAGAAGAAGGAGAAGGAGAAGGTGAAGACTGGAGGGTGAATCAGAAGAAGTAGAAGAAGGAGAAGGAGAAGGTGAAGTCTGGAGGGTGAATCAGAAGAAGTAGAAGAAGGAGAAGGAGAAGGTGAAGTCTGGAGGGTGAATCAGAAGAAGCAGAAGAAGGAGAAGGAGAAGGTGAAGTCTGGAGGGTGAATCAGAAGAAGGAGAAGAAGGAGAAGGAGAAGATGAAGTCTGGAGGGTGAATCAGAAGAAGTAGAAGAAGGAGAAGGAGAAGGTGAAGTCTGGAGGGTGAATCAGAAGAAGTAGAAGAAGGAGAAGGAGAAGGTGTAGTCTGGAGGGTGAATCAGAAGAAGTAGACGAAGGAGAAGGAGAAGGTGAAGTCTGGAGGGTGAATCAGAAGAAGCAGAAGAAGGAGAAGGAGAAGGTGAAGTCTGGAGGGTGAATCAGAAGAAGTAGAAGAAGGAGAAGGTGAAGTCTGGAGGGTGAATCAGAAGAAGCAGAAGAAGGAGAAGGAGAAGGTTAAGTCTGGAGGGTGAATCAGAAGAAGCAGAAGAAGGATAAGGAGAAGGTGAAGTCTGGAGGGTGAAACAGAAGAAGCAGAATAAGGAGAAAGAGAAGGTGAAGTCTGGAGGGTGAATCAGAAGAAGCAGAAGAAGGAGAAGGAGAAGGTGAAGTCTGGAGGGTGAATCAGAAGAAGTAGAAGAAGGAGAAGGAGAAGGTGAAGTCTGGAGGGTGAAGCAGAAGAAGTAGAAGAAGGAGAAGGAGAAGTTGAAGTCTGGAGGGTGAATCAGAAGAAGCAGAAGAAGGAGAAGGAGAAGGTGAAGTCTGGAGGGTGAATCAGAAGAAGCAGAAGAAGGAGAAGGAGAAGATGAAGTCTGGAGGGTGAATCAGAAGAAGTAGAAGAAGGAGAAGGAGAAGGTGAAGTCTGGAGGGTGAATCAGAAGAAGTAGAAGAAGGAGAATGAGAAGATGAAGTCTGGAGGGTGAATCAGAAGAAACAGAAGAAGGAGAAGGAGAAGGTGAAGTCTGGAGGGTGAATCAGAAGAAGTAGAAGAAGGAGAAGGAGAAGGTGTAGTCTGGAGGGTGAATCAGAAGAAGTAGACGAAGGAGAAGGAGAAGGTGAAGTCTGGAGGGTGAATCAGAAGAAGCAGAAGAAGGAGAAGGAGAAGGTGAAGTCTGGAGGGTGAAACAGAAGAAGTAGAAGAAGGAGAAGGAGAAGGAGAAGTCTGGAGGGTGAATCAGAAGAAGCAGAAGAAGGAGAAGGAGAAGGTGAAGTCTGGAGGGTGAATCAGAAGAAGCAGAAGAAGGAGAAGGAGAAGGTGAAGTCTGGAGGGTGAATCAGAAGAAGCAGAATAAGGAGAAGGAGAAGGTGAAGTCTGGAGGGTGAATCAGAAGAAGCAGAAGAAGGAGAAGGAGAAGGTGAAGTCTGGAGGGTGAATCAGAAGAAGTAGAAGAAGGAGAAGGAGAAGGCGAAGTCTGGAGGGTGAATCAGAAGAAGTAGAAGAAGGAGAAGGAGAAGGTGAAGTCTGGAGGGTGAAGCAGAAGAAGTAGATGAAGGAGAAGGAGAAGGTGAAGTCAGGAGGGTGAATCAGAAGAAGTAGAAGAAGGAGAAGGAGAAGGTGAGGTCTGGACGGTGAATCAGAAGAAGCAGAAGAAGGAGAAGGAGAAGGTGAAGTCTGGAGGGTGAATCAGAAGAATCAGAAGAAGGAGAAGGAGAAGGTGAAGTCTGGAGGGTGAATCAGAAGAAGCAGAAGAAAGAGAAGGAGAAGGTGAAGTCTGGAGGGTGAAGCAGAAGAAACAGAAGAAGGAGAAGGAGAAGGTGAAGACTGGAGGGTGAATCAGAAGAAGTAGAAGAAGGAGAAGGAGAAGGTGAAGTCTGGAGGGTGAATCAGAAGAAGGAGAAGAAGGAGAAGGAGAAGGTGAAGTCTGGAGGGTGAATCAGAAGAAGCAGAAGAAGGAGAAGGAGAAGGTGAAGTCTGGAGGGTGAATCAGAAGAAGGAGCAGAAGGAGAAGGAGAAGATGAAGTCTGGAGGGTGAATCAAAATAAGTAGAAGAAGGACAAGGAGAAGGTGAAGTCTGGAGGGTGAATCAGAAGAAGGAGAAGAAGGAGAAGGAGAAGATGAAGTCTGGAGGGTGAAGCAGAAGAAACAGAAGAAGGAGAAGGAGAAGGTGAAGACTGGAGGGTGAATCAGAAGAAGTAGAAGAAGGAGAAGGAGAAGGTGAAGTCTGGAGGGTGAATCAGAAGAAGTAGAAGAAGGAGAAGGAGAAGATGAAGTCTGGAGGGTGAATCAGAAGAAGTAGACGAAGGAGAAGGAGAAGGTGAAGTCTGGAGGGTGAATCAGAAGAAGCAGAAGAAGGAGAAGGAGAAGGTGAAGTCTGGAGGGTGAATCAGAAGAAGTAGAAGAAGGAGAAGGAGAAGGTGAAGTCTGGAGGGTGAATCAGAAGAAGCAGAAGAAGGAGAAGGAGAAGGTGAAGTCTGGAGGGTGAATCAGAAGAAGCAGAAGAAGGAGAAGGAGAAGGTGAAGTCTGGAGGGTGAAACAGAAGAAGCAGAATAAGGAGAAGGAGAAGGTGAAGTCTGGAGGGTGAATCAGAAGAAGCAGAAGAAGGAGAAGGAGAAGGTGAAGTCTGTAGGGTGAATCAGAAGAAGTAGAAGAAGGAGAAGGAGAAGGTGAAGTCTGGAGGGTGAATCAGAAGAAGTAGAAAAAGGAGAAGGAGAAGGTGAAGTCTGGAGGGTGAAGCAGAAGAAGTAGAAGAAGGAGAAGGAGAAGGTGAAGTCAGGAGGGTGAATCAGAAGAAGTAGAAGAAGGAGAAGGAGAAGGTGAAGTCAGGAGGGTGAATCAGAAGAAGCAGAAGAAGGAGAAGGAGAAGGTGAAGTCTGGAGGGTGAATCAGAAGAATCAGAAGAAGGAGAAGGAGAAGGTGAAGTCTGGAGGGTGAATCAGAAGAAGCAGAAGAAAGAGAAGGAGAAGGTGAAGTCTGGAGGGTGAATCAGAAGAAGTAGAAGAAGGAGAAGGAGAAGGTGAAGTCTGGAGGGTGAATCAGAAGAAGCAGAAGAAGGAGAAGGAGAAGGTGATGTCTGGAGGGTGAATCAGAAGAAGCAGAAGAAGGAGAAGGAGAAGGTGAAGTCTGGAGGGTGAATCAGAAGAAGCAGAAGAAGGAGAAGGAGAAGGTGAAGTCTGGAGGGTGAATCAGAAGAAGCAGAATAAGGAGAAGGAGAAGGTGAAGTCTGGAGGGTGAATCAGAAGAAGCAGAAGAAGGAGAAGGAGAAGGTGAAGTCTGGAGGGTGAATCAGAAGAAGTAGAAGAAGGAGAAGGAGAAGGTGAAGTCTGGAGGGTGAAGCAGAAGAAGTAGAAGAAGGAGAAGGAGAAGGTGAAGTCAGGAGGGTGAATCAGAAGAAGTAGAAGAAGGAGAAGGAGAAGGTGAAGTCAGGAGGGTGAATCAGAAGAAGCAGAAGAAGGAGAAGGAGAAGGTGAAGTCTGGAGGGCGAATCAGAAGAAACAGAAGAAGGAGAAGGAGAAGGTGAAATCTGGAGGGTGAATCAGAAGAAGCAGAAGAAGGAGAAGGAGAAGGTGAAGTCTGGAGGTTGAATCAGAAGAAGCAGAATAAGGAGAAGGAGAAGGTGAAGTCTGGAGGGTGAATCAGAAGAAGCAGAATAAGGAGAAGGAGAAGGTGAAGTCTGGAGGGTGAATCAGAAGAAGCAGAAGAAGGAGAAGGAGAAGGTGAAGTCTGGAGGGTGAATCAGAAGAAGCAGAATAAGGAGAAGGAGAAGGTGAAGTCTGGAGGGTGAATCAGAAGAAGCAGAAGAAGGAGAAGGAGAAGGTGAAGTCTGGAGGGTGAATCAGAAGAAGTAGAAGAAGGAGAAGGAGAAGGTGAAGTCTGGAGGTTGAAGCAGAAGAAGTAGAAGAAGGAGAAGGAGAAGGTGAAGTCAGGAGGGTGAATCAGAAGAAGCAGAAGAAGGAGAAGGAGAAGGTGAAGTCTGGAGGGTGAATCAGAAGAATCAGAAGAAGGAGAAGGAGAAGATGAAGTCTGGAGGGTGAATCAGAAGAAGCAGAAGAAAGAGAAGGAGAAGGTGAAGTCTGGAGGGTGAAGCAGAAGAAACAGAAGAAGGAGAAGGAGTAGGTGAAGACTGGAGGGTGAATCAGAAGAAGTAGAAGAAGGAGAAGGAGAAGGTGAAGTCTGGAGGGTGAATCAGACGAAGTAGAAGAAGGAGAAGGAGAAGGTGAAGTCTGGAGGGTGAATCAGAAGAAGCAGAAGAAGGAGAAGGAGAAGGTGAAGTTAGGAGGGTGAATCAGAAGAAGCAGAAGAAGGAGAAGGAGCAGGTGAAGTCAGGGGGGTGAAGCAGAAGAAGTAGAAGAAGGAGAAGGAGAAGGTGAAGTCAGGACGGTGAAGCAGAAGAAGCAGAAGAAGGAGAAGGAGAAGGTGAAGTCTGGAGGGTGAAGCAGAAGAAGCAGAAGAAGGAGAAGGAGAGGGTGAAGTCTGGAGGGTGAATCAGAAGAAGTAGAAGAAGGAGAAGGAGAAGGTGAAGTCAGGAGAGTGAAGCAGAAGAAGCAGAAGAAGGAGAAGGAGAAGGTGAAGTCTGGAGGGCGAAGCAGAAGAAGCAGAAGAAGGAGAAGGAGAAGGTGAAGTCTGGAGGGTGAAGCAGAAGAAGCAGAAGAAGGAGAAGGAGTAGGTGAAGTCTGGAGGGTGAATCAGAAGAAGTAGAAGAAGGAGAAGGATAAGGTGAAGTCAGGAGGGTGAAGCAGAAGAAGCAGAAGAAGGAGAAGGAGAAGGTGAAGTCTGGTGGGTGAAGCAGAAGAAGCAGAAGAAGGAGAAGGAGAAGGTGAAGTCTGGAGGGTGAAGCAGAAGAAGCAGAAGAAGGAGAAGGAGAAGGTGAAGTCAGGAGGGTGGATCAGAAGAAGTAGAAGAAGGAGAAGGAGAAGGTGAAGTCTGGAGGGTGAATCAGAAGAAGCAGAAGAAGGAGAAGGAGAAGGTGAAGTCTGGAGGGCGCAGCAGAAGAAGCAGAAGAAGGAGAAAGAGAAGGTGAAGTCTGGAGGGTGAAGCAGAAGAAGCAGAAGAAGGAGAAGGAGAGGGTGAAGTCTGGAGGGTGAATCAGAAGAAGTAGAAGAAGGAGAAGGAGAAGGTGAAGTCAGGAGAGTGAAGCAGAAGAAGCAGAAGAAGGAGAAGGAGAAGGTGAAGTCTGGAGGGCGAAGCAGAAGAAGCAGAAGAAGGAGAAGGAGAAGGTGAAGTCTGGAGGGTGAAGCAGAAGAAGCAGAAGAAGGAGAAGGAGTAGGTGAAGTCTGGAGGGTGAATCAGAAGAAGTAGAAGAAGGAGAAGGAGAAGGTGAAGTCAGGAGGGTGAAGCAGAAGAAGCAGAAGAAGGAGAAGGAGTAGGTGAAGTCTGGAGGGTGAAGCAGAAGAAGCAGAAGAAGGAGAAGGAGAAGGTGAAGTCTGGAGGGTGAATCAGAAGAAGCAGAAGAAGGAGAAGGAGAAGGTGAAGTCTGGAGGGTGAATCAGAAGAAGCAGAAGAAGGAGAAGGAGAAGGTGAAGTCAGGAGGGTGAATCAGAAGAAGCAGAAGAAGGAGAAGGAGAAGGTGAATTTAGGAGGGTGAATCAGAAGAAGCAGAAGAAGGAGAAGGAGCAGCTAAAGTCAGGGGGGTGTAGCAGAAGAAGTAGAAGAAGGAGAAGGAGAAGGTGAAGTCAGGACGGTGAAGCAGAAGAAGCAGAAGAAGGAGAAGGAGAAGGTGAAGCCTGGAGGGCGCAGCAGAAGAAGCAGAAGAAGGAGAAGGAGAAGGTGAAGTCTGGAGTGTGAAGCAGAAGAAGCAGAAGAAGGAGAAGGAGAAGGTGAAGTCTGGAGGGTGAAGCAGAAGAAACAGAAGAAGGAGAAGGAGAAGGTGAAGTCTGGAGGGTGAATCAGAAGAAGTAGAAGAAGGAGAAGGAGAAGGTGAAGTCTGGAGGGTGAATCAGAAGAAGTAGAAGAAGGAGAAGGAGAAGTTGAAGTCTGGAGGGTGAATCAGAAGAAGCAGAAGAAGGAGAAGGAGAAGGTGAAGTCTGGAGGGTGAATCAGAAGAAGCAGAAGAAGGAGAAGGAGAAGATGAAGTCTGGAGGGTGAATCAGAAGAAGTAGAAGAAGGAGAAGGAGAAGGTGAAGTCTGGAGGGTGAATCAGAAGAATTAGAAGAAGGAGAAGGAGAAGATGAAGTCTGGAGGGTGAATCAGAAGAAAGAGAAGAAGGAGAAGGAGAAGGTGAAGTCTGGAGGGTGAATCAGAAGAAGTAGAAGAAGGAGAAGGAGAAGGTGTAGTCTGGAGGGTGAATCAGAAGAAGTAGACGAAGGAGAAGGAGAAGGTGAAGTCTGGAGGGTGAATCAGAAGAAGCAGAAGAAGGAGAAGGAGAAGGTGAAGTCTGGATGGTGAATCAGAAGAAGTAGAAGAAGGAGAAGGAGAAGGTGAAGTCTGGAGGGTGAATCAGAAGAAGCAGAAGAAGGAGAAGGAGAAGGTGAAGTCTGGAGGGTGAATCAGAAGAAGCAGAAGAAGGAGAAGGAGAAGGTGAAGTCTGGAGGGTGAATCAGAAGAAGCAGAATAAGGAGAAGGAGAAGGTGAAGTCTGGAGGGTGAATCAGAAGAAGCAGAAGAAGGAGAAGGAGAAGGTGAAGTCTGGAGGGTGAATCAGAAGAAGTAGAAGAAGGAGAAGGAGAAGGTGAAGTCTGGAGGGTGAATCAGAAGAAGTAGAAGAAGGAGAAGGAGAAGGTGAAGTCTGGAGGGTGAATCAGAAGAAGTAGAAGAAGGAGAAGGAGAAGGTGAAGTCTGGAGGGTGAAGCAGAAGAAGTAGATGAAGGAGAAGGAGAAGGTGAAGTCAGGAGGGTGAATCAGAAGAAGTAGAAGAAGGAGAAGGAGAAGGTGAGGTCTGGAGGGTGAATCAGAAGAAGCAGAAGAAGGAGAAGGAGAAGGTGAAGTCTGGAGGGTGAATCAGAAGAATCAGAAGAAGGAGAAGGAGAAGGTGAAGTCTGGAGGGTGAATCAGAAGAAGCAGAAGAAAGAGAAGGAGAAGGTGAAGTCTGGAGGGTGAATCAGAAGAAGCAGAAGAAGGAGAAGGAGAAGGTGAAGTCTGGAGGGTGAATCAGAAGAAGCAGAAGAAGGAGAAGGAGAAGATGAAGTCTGGAGGGTGAATCAGAAGAAGTAGAAGAAGGAGAAGGAGAAGGTGAAGTCTGGAGGGTGAATCAGAAGAAGTAGAAGAAGGAGAATGAGAAGATGAAGTCTGGAGGGTGAATCAGAAGAAACAGAAGAAGGAGAAGGAGAAGGTGAAGTCTGGAGGGTGAATCAGAAGAAGTAGAAGAAGGAGAAGGAGAAGGTGTAGTCTGGAGGGTGAATCAGAAGAAGTAGACGAAGGAGAAGGAGAAGGTGAAGTCTGGAGGGTGAATCAGAAGAAGCAGAAGAAGGAGAAGGAGAAGGTGAAGTCTGGAGGGTGAATCAGAAGAAGTAGAAGAAGGAGAAGGAGAAGGTGAAGTCTGGAGGGTGAATCAGAAGAAGCAGAAGAAGGAGAAGGAGAAGGTGAAGTCTGGAGGGTGAATCAGAAGAAGCAGAAGAAGGAGAAGGAGAAGGTGAAGTCTGGAGGGTGAAACAGAAGAAGCAGAATAAGGAGAAGGAGAAGGTGAAGTCTGGAGGGTGAATCAGAAGAAGCAGAAGAAGGAGAAGGAGAAGGTGAAGTCTGTAGGGTGAATCAGAAGAAGTAGAAGAAGGAGAAGGAGAAGGTGAAGTCTGGAGGGTGAATCAGAAGAAGTAGAAAAAGGAGAAGGAGAAGGTGAAGTCTGGAGGGTGAAGCAGAAGAAGTAGAAGAAGGAGAAGGAGAAGGTGAAGTCAGGAGGGTGAATCAGAAGAAGTAGAAGAAGGAGAAGGAGAAGGTGAAGTCAGGAGGGTGAATCAGAAGAAGCAGAAGAAGGAGAAGGAGAAGGTGAAGTCTGGAGGGTGAATCAGAAGAATCAGAAGAAGGAGAAGGAGAAGGTGAAGTCTGGAGGGTGAATCAGAAGAAGCAGAAGAAAGAGAAGGAGAAGGTGAAGTCTGGAGGGTGAATCAGAAGAAGTAGAAGAAGGAGAAGGAGAAGGTGAAGTCTGGAGGGTGAATCAGAAGAAGCAGAAGAAGGAGAAGGAGAAGGTGATGTCTGGAGGGTGAATCAGAAGAAGCAGAAGAAGGAGAAGGAGAAGGTGAAGTCTGGAGGGTGAATCAGAAGAAGCAGAAGAAGGAGAAGGAGAAGGTGAAGTCTGGAGGGTGAATCAGAAGAAGCAGAATAAGGAGAAGGAGAAGGTGAAGTCTGGAGGGTGAATCAGAAGAAGCAGAAGAAGGAGAAGGAGAAGGTGAAGTCTGGAGGGTGAATCAGAAGAAGTAGAAGAAGGAGAAGGAGAAGGTGAAGTCTGGAGGGTGAAGCAGAAGAAGTAGAAGAAGGAGAAGGAGAAGGTGAAGTCAGGAGGGTGAATCAGAAGAAGTAGAAGAAGGAGAAGGAGAAGGTGAAGTCAGGAGGGTGAATCAGAAGAAGCAGAAGAAGGAGAAGGAGAAGGTGAAGTCTGGAGGGCGAATCAGAAGAAACAGAAGAAGGAGAAGGAGAAGGTGAAATCTGGAGGGTGAATCAGAAGAAGCAGAAGAAGGAGAAGGAGAAGGTGAAGTCTGGAGGTTGAATCAGAAGAAGCAGAATAAGGAGAAGGAGAAGGTGAAGTCTGGAGGGTGAATCAGAAGAAGCAGAATAAGGAGAAGGAGAAGGTGAAGTCTGGAGGGTGAATCAGAAGAAGCAGAAGAAGGAGAAGGAGAAGGTGAAGTCTGGAGGGTGAATCAGAAGAAGCAGAATAAGGAGAAGGAGAAGGTGAAGTCTGGAGGGTGAATCAGAAGAAGCAGAAGAAGGAGAAGGAGAAGGTGAAGTCTGGAGGGTGAATCAGAAGAAGTAGAAGAAGGAGAAGGAGAAGGTGAAGTCTGGAGGTTGAAGCAGAAGAAGTAGAAGAAGGAGAAGGAGAAGGTGAAGTCAGGAGGGTGAATCAGAAGAAGCAGAAGAAGGAGAAGGAGAAGGTGAAGTCTGGAGGGTGAATCAGAAGAATCAGAAGAAGGAGAAGGAGAAGATGAAGTCTGGAGGGTGAATCAGAAGAAGCAGAAGAAAGAGAAGGAGAAGGTGAAGTCTGGAGGGTGAAGCAGAAGAAACAGAAGAAGGAGAAGGAGTAGGTGAAGACTGGAGGGTGAATCAGAAGAAGTAGAAGAAGGAGAAGGAGAAGGTGAAGTCTGGAGGGTGAATCAGACGAAGTAGAAGAAGGAGAAGGAGAAGGTGAAGTCTGGAGGGTGAATCAGAAGAAGCAGAAGAAGGAGAAGGAGAAGGTGAAGTTAGGAGGGTGAATCAGAAGAAGCAGAAGAAGGAGAAGGAGCAGGTGAAGTCAGGGGGGTGAAGCAGAAGAAGTAGAAGAAGGAGAAGGAGAAGGTGAAGTCAGGACGGTGAAGCAGAAGAAGCAGAAGAAGGAGAAGGAGAAGGTGAAGTCTGGAGGGTGAAGCAGAAGAAGCAGAAGAAGAAGGAGAGGGTGAAGTCTGGAGGGTGAATCAGAAGAAGTAGAAGAAGGAGAAGGAGAAGGTGAAGTCAGGAGAGTGAAGCAGAAGAAGCAGAAGAAGGAGAAGGAGAAGGTGAAGTCTGGAGGGCGAAGCAGAAGAAGCAGAAGAAGGAGAAGGAGAAGGTGAAGTCTGGAGGGTGAAGCAGAAGAAGCAGAAGAAGGAGAAGGAGTAGGTGAAGTCTGGAGGGTGAATCAGAAGAAGTAGAAGAAGGAGAAGGATAAGGTGAAGTCAGGAGGGTGAAGCAGAAGAAGCAGAAGAAGGAGAAGGAGAAGGTGAAGTCTGGTGGGTGAAGCAGAAGAAGCAGAAGAAGGAGAAGGAGAAGGTGAAGTCTGGAGGGTGAAGCAGAAGAAGCAGAAGAAGGAGAAGGAGAAGGTGAAGTCAGGAGGGTGGATCAGAAGAAGTAGAAGAAGGAGAAGGAGAAGGTGAAGTCTGGAGGGTGAATCAGAAGAAGCAGAAGAAGGAGAAGGAGAAGGTGAAGTCTGGAGGGCGCAGCAGAAGAAGCAGAAGAAGGAGAAAGAGAAGGTGAAGTCTGGAGGGTGAAGCAGAAGAAGCAGAAGAAGGAGAAGGAGAGGGTGAAGTCTGGAGGGTGAATCAGAAGAAGTAGAAGAAGGAGAAGGAGAAGGTGAAGTCAGGAGAGTGAAGCAGAAGAAGCAGAAGAAGGAGAAGGAGAAGGTGAAGTCTGGAGGGCGAAGCAGAAGAAGCAGAAGAAGGAGAAGGAGAAGGTGAAGTCTGGAGGGTGAAGCAGAAGAAGCAGAAGAAGGAGAAGGAGTAGGTGAAGTCTGGAGGGTGAATCAGAAGAAGTAGAAGAAGGAGAAGGAGAAGGTGAAGTCAGGAGGGTGAAGCAGAAGAAGCAGAAGAAGGAGAAGGAGAAGGTGAAGTCTGGAGGGTGAAGCAGAAGAAGCAGAAGAAGGAGAAGGAGAAGGTGAAGTCTGGAGGGTGAATCAGAAGAAGCAGAAGAAGGAGAAGGAGAAGGTGAAGTCTGGAGGGTGAATCAGAAGAAGCAGAAGAAGGAGAAGGAGAAGGTGAAGTCAGGAGGGTGAATCAGAAGAAGCAGAAGAAGGAGAAGGAGAAGGTGAATTTAGGAGGGTGAATCAGAAGAAGCAGAAGAAGGAGAAGGAGCAGGTGAAGTCAGGGGGGTGTAGCAGAAGAAGTAGAAGAAGGAGAAGGAGAAGGTGAAGTCAGGACGGTGAAGCAGAAGAAGCAGAAGAAGGAGAAGGAGAAGGTGAAGCCTGGAGGGCGCAGCAGAAGAAGCAGAAGAAGGAGAAGGAGAAGGTGAAGTCTGGAGTGTGAAGCAGAAGAAGCAGAAGAAGGAGAAGGAGAAGGTGAAGTCTGGAGGGTGAAGCAGAAGAAACAGAAGAAGGAGAAGGAGAAGGTGAAGTCTGGAGGGTGAATCAGAAGAAGTAGAAGAAGGAGAAGGAGAAGGTGAAGTCTGGAGGGTGAATCAGAAGAAGTAGAAGAAGGAGAAGGAGAAGTTGAAGTCTGGAGGGTGAATCAGAAGAAGCAGAAGAAGGAGAAGGAGAAGGTGAAGTCTGGAGGGTGAATCAGAAGAAGCAGAAGAAGGAGAAGGAGAAGATGAAGTCTGGAGGGTGAATCAGAAGAAGTAGAAGAAGGAGAAGGAGAAGGTGAAGTCTGGAGGGTGAATCAGAAGAATTAGAAGAAGGAGAAGGAGAAGATGAAGTCTGGAGGGTGAATCAGAAGAAAGAGAAGAAGGAGAAGGAGAAGGTGAAGTCTGGAGGGTGAATCAGAAGAAGTAGAAGAAGGAGAAGGAGAAGGTGTAGTCTGGAGGGTGAATCAGAAGAAGTAGACGAAGGAGAAGGAGAAGGTGAAGTCTGGAGGGTGAATCAGAAGAAGCAGAAGAAGGAGAAGGAGAAGGTGAAGTCTGGATGGTGAATCAGAAGAAGTAGAAGAAGGAGAAGGAGAAGGTGAAGTCTGGAGGGTGAATCAGAAGAAGCAGAAGAAGGAGAAGGAGAAGGTGAAGTCTGGAGGGTGAATCAGAAGAAGCAGAAGAAGGAGAAGGAGAAGGTGAAGTCTGGAGGGTGAATCAGAAGAAGCAGAATAAGGAGAAGGAGAAGGTGAAGTCTGGAGGGTGAATCAGAAGAAGCAGAAGAAGGAGAAGGAGAAGGTGAAGTCTGGAGGGTGAATCAGAAGAAGTAGAAGAAGGAGAAGGAGAAGGTGAAGTCTGGAGGGTGAATCAGAAGAAGTAGAAGAAGGAGAAGGAGAAGGTGAAGTCTGGAGGGTGAATCAGAAGAAGTAGAAGAAGGAGAAGGAGAAGGTGAAGTCTGGAGGGTGAAGCAGAAGAAGTAGATGAAGGAGAAGGAGAAGGTGAAGTCAGGAGGGTGAATCAGAAGAAGTAGAAGAAGGAGAAGGAGAAGGTGAGGTCTGGAGGGTGAATCAGAAGAAGCAGAAGAAGGAGAAGGAGAAGGTGAAGTCTGGAGGGTGAATCAGAAGAATCAGAAGAAGGAGAAGGAGAAGGTGAAGTCTGGAGGGTGAATCAGAAGAAGCAGAAGAAAGAGAAGGAGAAGGTGAAGTCTGGAGGGTGAAGCAGAAGAAACAGAAGAAGGAGAAGGAGAAGGTGGAGACTGGAGGGTGAATCAGAAGAAGTAGAAGAAGGAGAAGGAGAAGGTGAAGTCTGGAGGGTGAATCAGAAGAAGTAGAAGAAGGAGAAGGAGAAGGTGAAGTCTGGAGGGTGAATCAGAAGAAGCAGAAGAAGGAGAAGGAGAAGGAGAAGTCTGGAGGGTGAATCAGAAGAAGGAGAAGAAGGAGAAGGAGAAGATGAAGTCTGGAGGGTGAATCAGAAGAAGTAGAAGAAGGAGAAGGAGAAGGTGAAGTCTGGAGGGTGAATCAGAAGAAGTAGAAGAAGGAGAAGGAGAAGGTGTAGTCTGGAGGGTGAATCAGAAGAAGTAGACGAAGGAGAAGGAGAAGGTGAAGTCTGGAGGGTGAATCAGAAGAAGCAGAAGAAGGAGAAGGAGAAGGTGAAGTCTGGAGGGTGAATCAGAAGAAGTAGAAGAAGGAGAAGGAGAAGGTGAAGTCTGGAGGGTGAATCAGAAGAAGCAGAAGAAGGAGAAGGAGAAGGTGAAGTCTGGAGGGTGAATCAGAAGAAGCAGAAGAAGGATAAGGAGAAGGTGAAGTCTGGAGGGTGAAACAGAAGAAGCAGAATAAGGAGAAGGAGAAGGTGAAGTCTGGAGGGTGAATCAGAAGAAGCAGAAGAAGGAGAAGGACAAGGTGAAGTCTGGAGGGTGAATCAGAAGAAGTAGAAGAAGGAGAAGGAGAAGGTGAAGTCTGGAGGGTGAAGCAGAAGAAGTAGAAGAAGGAGAAGGAGAAGTTGAAGTCTGGAGGGTGAATCAGAAGAAGCAGAAGAAGGAGAAGGAGAAGGTGAAGTCTGGAGGGTGAATCAGAAGAAGCAGAAGAAGGAGAAGGAGAAGATGAAGTCTGGAGGGTGAATCAGAAGAAGTAGAAGAAGGAGAAGGAGAAGGTGAAGTCTGGAGGGTGAATCAGAAGAAGCAGAAGAAGGAGAAGGAGTAGGTGAAGACTGGAGGGTGAATCAGAAGAAGTAGAAGAAGGAGAAGGAGAAGGTGAAGTCTGGAGGGTGAATCAGAAGAAGCAGAAGAAGGAGAAGGAGAAGGTGAAGTCTGGAGGGTGAATCAGAAGAAGGAGCAGAAGGAGAAGGAGAAGATGAAGTCTGGAGGGTGAATCAAAAGAAGTAGAAGAAGGAGAAGGAGAAGGTGAAGTCTGGAGGGTGAATCAGAAGAAGGAGAAGAAGGAGAAGGAGAAGATGAAGTCTGGAGGGTGAAGCAGAAGAAACAGAAGAAGGAGAAGGAGAAGGTGAAGACTGGAGGGTGAATCAGAAGAAGTAGAAGAAGGAGAAGGAGAAGATGAAGTCTGGAGGGTGAATCAGAAGAAGTAGAAGAAGGAGAAGGAGAAGGTGAAGTCTGGAGGGTGAATCAGAAGAAGTAGACGAAGGAGAAGGAGAAGGTGAAGTCTGGAGGGTGAATCAGAAGAAGCAGAAGAAGGAGAAGGAGAAGGTGAAGTCTGGAGGGTGAATCAGAAGAAGTAGAAGAAGGAGAAGGAGAAGGTGAAGTCTGGAGGGTGAATCAGAAGAAGCAGAAGAAGGAGAAGGAGAAGGTGAAGTCTGGAGGGTGAATCAGAAGAAGCAGAAGAAGGAGAAGGAGAAGGTGAAGTCTGGAGGGTGAATCAGAAGAAGCAGAAGAAGGAGAAGGAGAAGGTGAAGTCTGGAGGGTGAATCAGAAGAAGTAGAAGAAGGAGAAGGAGAAGGTGAAGTCTGGAGGGTGAATCAGAAGAAGTAGAAAAAGGAGAAGGAGAAGGTGAAGTCTGGAGGGTGAAGCAGAAGAAGTAGAAGAAGGAGAAGGAGAAGGTGAAGTCAGGAGGGTGAATCAGAAGAAGTAGAAGAAGGAGAAGGAGAAGGTGAAGTCAGGAGGGTGAATCAGAAGAAGCAGAAGAAGGAGAAGGAGAAGGTGAAGTCTGGAGGGTGAATCAGAAGAACCAGAAGAAGGAGAAGGAGAAGGTGAAGTCTGGAGGGTGAATCAGAAGAAGCAGAAGAAAGAGAAGGAGAAGGTGAAGTCTGGAGGGTGAATCAGAAGAAGTAGAAGAAGGAGAAGGAGAAGGTGAAGTCTGGAGGGTGAATCAGAAGAAGCAGAAGAAGGAGAAGGAGAAGGTGATGTCTGGAGGGTGAATCAGAAGAAGCAGAAGAAGGAGAAGGAGAAGGTGAAGTCTGGAGGGTGAATCAGAAGAAGCAGAAGAAGGAGAAGGGGAAGGTGAAGTCTGGAGGGTGAATCAGAAGAAGCAGAATAAGGAGAAGGAGAAGGTGAAGTCTGGAGGGTGAATCAGAAGAAGCAGAAGAAGGAGAAGGAGAAGGTGAAGTCTGGAGGGTGAATCAGAAGAAGTAGAAGAAGGAGAAGGAGAAGGTGAAGTCTGGAGGGTGAAGCAGAAGAAGTAGAAGAAGGAGAAGGAGAAGGTGAAGTCAGGAGGGTGAATCAGAAGAAGTAGAAGAAGGAGAAGGAGAAGGTGAAGTCAGGAGGGTGAATCAGAAGAAGCAGAAGAAGGAGAAGGAGAAGGTGAAGTCTGGAGGGCGAATCAGAAGAAACAGAAGAAGGAGAAGGAGAAGGTGAAATCTGGAGGGTGAATCAGAAGAAGCAGAAGAAGGAGAAGGAGAAGGTGAAGTCTGGAGGTTGAATCAGAAGAAGCAGAATAAGGAGAAGGAGAAGGTGAAGTCTGGAGGGTGAATCAGAAGAAGCAGAATAAGGAGAAGGAGAAGGTGAAGTCTGGAGGGTGAATCAGAAGAAGCAGAAGAAGGAGAAGGAGAAGGTGAAGTCTGGAGGGTGAATCAGAAGAGGTAGAAGAAGGAGAAGGAGAAGGTGAAGTCTGGAGGGTGAAGCAGAAGAAGGAGAAGAAGGAGAAGGAGAAGGTGAAGTCAGGAGGGTGAATCAGAAGAAGTAGAAGAAGGAGAAGGAGAAGGTGAAGCCAGGAGGGTGAATCAGAAGAAGCAGAAGAAGGAGAAGGAGAAGGTGAAGTCTGGAGGGTGAATCAGAAGAATCAGAAGAAGGAGAAGGAGAAGGTGAAGTCTGGAGGGTGAATCAGAAGAATCAGAAGAAAGAGAAGGAGAAGGTGAAGTCTGGAGGCTGAAGCAGAAGAAACAGAAGAAGGAGAAGGAGAATGTGAAGACTGGAGGGTGAATCAGAAGAAGTAGAAGAAGGAGAAGGAGAAGGTGAAGTCTGGAGGGTGAATCAGAAGAAGTAGAAGAAGGAGAAGGAGAAGGTGAAGTCTGGAGGGTGAATCAGAAGAAGCAGAAGAAGGAGAAGGAGAAGGTGAAGTCTGGAGGGTGAATCAGAAGATGCAGAAGAAGGAGAAGGAGAAGATGAAGTCTGGAGGGTGAATCAGAAGAAGTAGAAGAAGGAGAAGGAGAAGGTGAAGTCTGGAGGGTGAATCAGAAGAAGTAGAAGAAGGAGAAGGAGAAGGTGAAGTCTGGAGGGTGAATCAGAAGAAACAGAAGAAGGAGAAGGAGAAGGTGAAGTCTGGAGGGTGAATCAGAAGAAGTAGAAGAAGGAGAAGGAGAAGGTGAAGTCTGGAGGGTGAATCAGAAGAAGCAGAAGAAGGAGAAGGAGAAGATGAAGTCTGGAGGGTGAATCAGAAGAAGTAGAAGAAGGAGAAGGAGAAGGTGAAGTCTGGAGGGTGAATCAGAAGAAGCAGAAGAAGGAGAAGGAGAAGGTGAAGTCTGGAGGGTGAATCAGAAGAAGCAGAAGAAGGAGAAGGAGAAGGTGAAGTCTGGAGGGTGAACCAGAAGAAGCAGAATAAGGAGAAGGAGAAGGTGAAGTCTGGAGGGTGAATCAGAAGAAGTAGAAGAAGGAGAAGGAGAAGGTGAAGTCTGGAGGGTGAATCAGAAGAAGTAGAAGAAGGAGAAGGAGAAGGTGAAGTCTGGAGGGTGAATCTGAAGAAGTAGAATAAGGAGAAGGAGAAGGTGAAGTCTGGAGGGTGAAGCAGAAGAAGTAGAAGAAGGAGAAGGAGAAGGTGAAGTCAGGAGGGTGAATCAGAAGAAGTAGAAGAAGGAGAAGGTGAAGGTGAAGTCAGGAGGGTGAATCAGAAGAAGCAGAAGAAGGAGAAGGAGAAGGTGAAGTCTGGAGGGTGAATCAGAAGAATCAGAAGAAGGAGAAGGAGAAGGTGAAGTCTGGAGGGAGAATCAGAAGAAGCAGAAGAAAGAGAAGGAGAAGGTGAAGTCTGGAGGGTGAATCAGAAGAAGTAGAAGAAGGAGAAGGAGAAGGTGAAGTCTGGAGGGTGAATCAGAAGAAGGAGAAGGAGAAGGTGAAGTCTGGAGGGTGTATCAGAAGAAGCAGAAGAAGGAGAAGGAAAAGGTGAAGTCTGGAGGGTGAATCAGAAGAAGCAGAAGGAGAAGGAGAAGGTGAAGTCTGGAGGGTGAATCAGAAGAAGCAGAATAAGGAGA
The DNA here is from genome assembly GCF_052327205.1 of Somniosus microcephalus. Classification (NCBI taxonomy): domain Eukaryota; kingdom Metazoa; phylum Chordata; class Chondrichthyes; order Squaliformes; family Somniosidae; genus Somniosus; species Somniosus microcephalus. The sequence continues at coordinate 406,249 of NW_028225378.1, forward strand.
AGGAGAAGGTGAAGTCTGGAGGGTGAATCAGAAGAAGCAGAAGAAGGAGAAGGTGAAGTCTGGAGGGTGAATCAGAAGAAGTAGAAGAAGGAGAAGGAGAAGGTGAAGTCTGGAGGGTGAAGCAGAAGAAGTAGAAGAAGGAGAAGGAGAAGGTGAAGTCAGGAGGGTGAATCAGAAGAAGCAGAAGAAGGAGAAGGAGAAGGTGAAGTCTGGAGGGTGAATCAGAAGAATCAGAAGAAGGAGAAGGAGAAGATGAAGTCTGGAGGGTGAATCAGAAGAAGCAGAAGAAAGAGAAGGAGAAGGGGAAGTCTGGAGGGTGAAGCAGAAGAAACAGAAGAAGGAGAAGGAGTAGGTGAAGAATGGAGGGTGAATCAGAAGAAGTAGAAGAAGGAGAAGGAGAAGGTGACGTCTGGAGGGTGAATCAGACGAAGTAGAAGAAGGAGAAGGAGAAGTCTGGAGGGTGAATCAGAAGAAGTAGAAGAAGGAGTAGGAGAAGGTGAAGTCTGGAGGGTGAGTCAGAAGAAGCAGAAGAAGGAGAAGGAGAAGATGAGGTCTGGAGGGTGAATCAGAAGAAGTAGAAGAAGGAGAAGGAGAAGGTGAGGTCTGGAGGGTGAATCAGAAGAAGCAGAAGAAGGAGAAGGAGAAGGTGAAGTCTGGAGGGTGAATCAGAAGAAGCAGAGGAAGGAGAAGGAGAAGGTGAAGTCTGGAGGGTGAATCAGAAGAAGCAGAAGAAGGAGAAGGAAAAGGTGAAGTCAGGAGCGTGAATCAGAAGAAGCAGAAGAAGGAGAAGGAGAAGGTGAAGTTAGGAGGGTGAATCAGAAGAAGCAGAAGAAGGAGAAGGAGCAGGTGAAGTCAGGGGGGTGAAGCAGAAGAAGTAGAAGAAGGAGAAGGAGAAGGTGAAGTCAGGACGGTGAAGCAGAAGAAGCAGAAGAAGGAGAAGGAGAAGGTGAAGTCTGGAGGGAGAAGCAGAAGAAGCAGAAGAAGGAGAAGGAGAGGGTGAAGTCTGGAGGGTGAATCAGAAGAAGTAGAAGAAGGAGAAGGAGAAGGTGAAGTCAGGAGAGTGAAGCAGAAGAAGCAGAAGAAGGAGAAGGAGAAGGTGAAGTCTGGAGGGCGAAGCAGAAGAAGCAGAAGAAGGAGAAGGAGAAGGTGAAGTCTGGAGGGTGAAGCAGAAGAAGCAGAAGAAGGAGAAGGAGTAGGTGAAGTCTGGAGGGTGAATCAGAAGAAGTAGAAGAAGGAGAAGGATAAGGTGAAGTCAGGATGGTGAAGCAGAAGAAGCAGAAGAAGGAGAAGGAGAAGGTGAAGTCTGCAGGGTGAAGCAGAAGAAGTAGAAGAAGGAGAAGGAGAAGGTGAAGTCTGGAGGGTGAAGCAGAAGAAGCAGAAGAAGGAGAAGGAGAAGGTGAAGTCAGGAGGGTGGATCAGAAGAAGTAGAAGAAGGAGAAGGAGAAGGTGAAGTCTGGAGGGTGAATCAGAAGAAGCAGAAGAAGGAGAAGGAGAAGGTGAAGTCTGGAGGGCGCAGCAGAAGAAGCAGAAGAAGGAGAAAGAGAAGGTGAAGTCTGGAGGGTGAAGCAGAAGAAGCAGAAGAAGGAGAAGGAGAGGGTGAAGTCTGGAGGGTGAATCAGAAGAAGTAGAAGAAGGAGAAGGAGAAGGTGAAGTCAGGAGAGTGAAGCAGAAGAAGCAGAAGAAGGAGAAGGAGAAGGTGAAGTCTGGAGGGCGAAGCAGAAGAAGCAGATGAAGGAGAAGGAGAAGGTGAAGTCTGGAGGGTGAAGCAGAAGAAGCAGAAGAAGGAGAAGGAGTAGGTTAAGTCTGGAGGGTGAATCAGAAGAAGTAGAAGAAGGAGAAGGAGAAGGTGAAGTCAGGAGGGTGAAGCAGAAGAAGCAGAAGAAGGAGAAGGAGAAGGTGAAGTCTGGAGGGTGAAGCAGAAGAAGCAGAAGAAGGAGAAGGAGAAGGTGAAGTCTGGAGGGTGAATCAGAAGAAGCAGAAGAAGGAGAAGGAGAAGGTGAAGTCTGGAGGGTGAATAAGAAGAAGCAGAAGAAGGAGAAGGAGAAGATGAAGTCTGGAGGGTGAATCAGAAGAAGTAGAAGAAGGAGAAGGAGAAGATGAGGTCTGGAGGGTGAATCAGAAGAAGCAGAAGAAGGAGAAGGAGAAGGTGAAGTCTGGAGGGTGAATCAGAAGAAGCAGAAGAAGGAGAAGGAGAAGGTGAAGTCTGGAGGGTGAATAAGAAGAAGCAGAAGAAGGAGAAGGAGAAGGTGAAGTCAGGAGGGTGAATCAGAAGAAGCAGAAGAAGGAGAAGGAGCAGGTGAAGTCAGGGGGGTGAAGCAGAAGAAGTAGAAGAAGGAGAAGGAGAAGGTGAAGTCAGGAGGGTGAAGCAGAAGAAGCAGAAGAAGGAGAAGGAGAAGGTGAAGTCTGGAGGGCGCAGCAGAAGAAGCAGAAGAAGGAGAAGGAGAAGGTGAAGTCTGCAGGGTGAATCAGAAGAAGTAGAAGAAGGAGAAGGAGAAGGTGAAGTCAGGAGAGTGAAGCAGAAGAAGCAGAAGAAGGAGAAGGAGAAGGTGAAGTCTGGAGGGTGAAGCAGAAGAAGCAGAAGAAGGAGAAGGAGAAGGTGAAGTCTGGAGGGCGAAGCAGAAGAAGCAGAAGAAGGAGAAGGAGAAGGTGAAGTCTGGAGGGTGAAGCAGAAGAAGCAGAAGAAGGAGAAGGAGAAGGTGAAGTCTGGAGGGTGAATCAGAAGAAGTAGAAGAAGGAGAAGGAGAAGGTGAAGTCAGGAGGGTGAATCAGAAGTAGTAGAAGAAGGAGAAGGAGAAGGTGAAGTCAGGAGGGTGAAGCAGAAGAAGCAGAAGAAGGAGAAGGAGAAGGTGAAGTCAGGAGGGTGAATCGAAAGAAGTAGAAGAAGGAGAAGGAGAAGGTGAAGTCTGGAGGGTGAATCAGAAGAAGTAGAAGAAGGAGAAGGAGAAGGTGAAGTCTGGAGGGTGAATCAGAAGAAGTAGAAGAAGGAGAAGGAGAAGGTGAAGTCTGGAGGGTGAATCAGAAGAAGCAGAAGAAGGAGAAGGAGTAGGTTAAGTCTGGAGGGTGAATCAGAAGAAGTAGAAGAAGGAGAAGGAGTAGGTTAAGTCTGGAGGGTGAATCAGAAGAAGTAGAAGAAGGAGAAGGAGAAGGTGAAGTCAGGAGGGTGAAGCAGAAGAAGCAGAAGAAGGAGAAGGAGAAGGTGAAGTCTGGAGGGTGAAGCAGAAGAAGCAGAAGAAGGAGAAGGAGAAGGTGAAGTCTGGAGGGTGAATCAGAAGAAGCAGAAGAAGGAGAAGGAGAAGGTGAAGTCTGGAGGGTGAATAAGAAGAAGCAGAAGAAGGAGAAGGAGAAGATGAAGTCTGGAGGGTGAATCAGAAGAAGTAGAAGAAGGAGAAGGAGAAGATGAGGTCTGGAGGGTGAATCAGAAGAAGCAGAAGAAGGAGAAGGAGAAGGTGAAGTCTGGAGGGTGAATCAGAAGAAGCAGAAGAAGGAGAAGGAGAAGGTGAAGTCTGGAGGGTGAATAAGAAGAAGCAGAAGAAGGAGAAGGAGAAGGTGAAGTCAGGAGGGTGAATCAGAAGAAGCAGAAGAAGGAGAAGGAGCAGGTGAAGTCAGGGGGGTGAAGCAGAAGAAGTAGAAGAAGGAGAAGGAGAAGGTGAAGTCAGGAGGGTGAAGCAGAAGAAGCAGAAGAAGGAGAAGGAGAAGGTGAAGTCTGGAGGGCGCAGCAGAAGAAGCAGAAGAAGGAGAAGGAGAAGGTGAAGTCTGCAGGGTGAATCAGAAGAAGTAGAAGAAGGAGAAGGAGAAGGTGAAGTCAGGAGAGTGAAGCAGAAGAAGCAGAAGAAGGAGAAGGAGAAGGTGAAGTCTGGAGGGTGAAGCAGAAGAAGCAGAAGAAGGAGAAGGAGAAGGTGAAGTCTGGAGGGCGAAGCAGAAGAAGCAGAAGAAGGAGAAGGAGAAGGTGAAGTCTGGAGGGTGAAGCAGAAGAAGCAGAAGAAGGAGAAGGAGAAGGTGAAGTCTGGAGGGTGAATCAGAAGAAGTAGAAGAAGGAGAAGGAGAAGGTGAAGTCAGGAGGGTGAATCAGAAGTAGTAGAAGAAGGAGAAGGAGAAGGTGAAGTCAGGAGGGTGAAGCAGAAGAAGCAGAAGAAGGAGAAGGAGAAGGTGAAGTCAGGAGGGTGAATCGAAAGAAGTAGAAGAAGGAGAAGGAGAAGGTGAAGTCTGGAGGGTGAATCAGAAGAAGTAGAAGAAGGAGAAGGAGAAGGTGAAGTCTGGAGGGTGAATCAGAAGAAGTAGAAGAAGGAGAAGGAGAAGGTGAAGTCTGGAGGGTGAATCAGAAGAAGCAGAAGAAGGAGAAGGAGAAGGTGACGTCTGGAGGGAGAAGCAGAAGAAGCAGAATAAGGAGAAGGAGAAGGTGAAGTCTGGAGGGTGAATCAGAAGAAGCAGAAGAAGGAGAAGGTGAAGTCTGGAGGGTGAATCAGAAGAAGTAGAAGAAGGAGAAGGAGAAGGTGAAGTCTGGAGGGTGAAGCAGAAGAAGTAGAAGAAGGAGAAGGAGAAGGTGAAGTCAGGAGGGTGAATCAGAAGAAGCAGAAGAAGGAGAAGGAGAAGGTGAAGTCTGGAGGGTGAATCAGAAGAATCAGAAGAAGGAGAAGGAGAAGATGAAGTCTGGAGGGTGAATCAGAAGAAGCAGAAGAAGGAGAAGGAGAAGGTGAAGTCTGGAGGGCGCAGCAGAAGAAGCAGAAGAAGGAGAAAGAGAAGGTGAAGTCTGGAGGGTGAAGCAGAAGAAGCAGAAGAAGGAGAAGGAGAGGGTGAAGTCTGGAGGGTGAATCAGAAGAAGTAGAAGAAGGAGAAGGAGAAGGTGAAGTCAGGAGAGTGAAGCAGAAGAAGCAGAAGAAGGAGAAGGAGAAGGTGAAGTCTGGAGGGCGAAGCAGAAGAAGCAGATGAAGGAGAAGGAGAAGGTGAAGTCTGGAGGGTGAAGCAGAAGAAGCAGAAGAAGGAGAAGGAGTAGGTTAAGTCTGGAGGGTGAATCAGAAGAAGTAGAAGAAGGAGAAGGAGAAGGTGAAGTCAGGAGGGTGAAGCAGAAGAAGCAGAAGAAGGAGAAGGAGAAGGTGAAGTCTGGAGGGTGAAGCAGAAGAAGCAGAAGAAGGAGAAGGAGAAGGTGAAGTCTGGAGGGTGAATCAGAAGAAGCAGAAGAAGGGGAAGGAGAAGGTGAAGTCTGGAGGGTGAATAAGAAGAAGCAGAAGAAGGAGAAGGAGAAGATGAAGTCTGGAGGGTGAATCAGAAGAAGTAGAAGAAGGAGAAGGAGAAGATGAGGTCTGGAGGGTGAATCAGAAGAAGCAGAAGAAGGAGAAGGAGAAGGTGAAGTCTGGAGGGTGAATCAGAAGAAGCAGAAGAAGGAGAAGGAGAAGGTGAAGTCTGGAGGGTGAATAAGAAGAAGCAGAAGAAGGAGAAGGAGAAGGTGAAGTCAGGAGGGTGAATCAGAAGAAGCAGAAGAAGGAGAAGGAGCAGGTGAAGTCAGGGGGGTGAAGCAGAAGAAGTAGAAGAAGGAGAAGGAGAAGGTGAAGTCAGGAGGGTGAAGCAGAAGAAGCAGAAGAAGGAGAAGGAGAAGGTGAAGTCTGGAGGGCGCAGCAGAAGAAGCAGAAGAAGGAGAAGGAGAAGGTGAAGTCTGCAGGGTGAATCAGAAGAAGTAGAAGAAGGAGAAGGAGAAGGTGAAGTCAGGAGAGTGAAGCAGAAGAAGCAGAAGAAGGAGAAGGAGAAGGTGAAGTCTGGAGGGTGAAGCAGAAGAAGCAGAAGAAGGAGAAGGAGAAGGTGAAGTCTGGAGGGCGAAGCAGAAGAAGCAGAAGAAGGAGAAGGAGAAGGTGAAGTCTGGAGGGTGAAGCAGAAGAAGCAGAAGAAGGAGAAGGAGAAGGTGAAGTCTGGAGGGTGAATCAGAAGAAGTAGAAGAAGGAGAAGGAGAAGGTGAAGTCAGGAGGGTGAATCAGAAGTAGTAGAAGAAGGAGAAGGAGAAGGTGAAGTCAGGAGGGTGAAGCAGAAGAAGCAGAAGAAGGAGAAGGAGAAGGTGAAGTCAGGAGGGTGAATCGAAAGAAGTAGAAGAAGGAGAAGGAGAAGGTGAAGTCTGGAGGGTGAATCAGAAGAAGTAGAAGAAGGAGAAGGAGAAGGTGAAGTCTGGAGGGTGAATCAGAAGAAGTAGAAGAAGGAGAAGGAGAAGGTGAAGTCTGGAGGGTGAATCAGAAGAAGCAGAAGAAGGAGAAGGAGAAGGTGACGTCTGGAGGGAGAAGCAGAAGAAGCAGAATAAGGAGAAGGAGAAGGTGAAGTCTGGAGGGTGAATCAGAAGAAGCAGAAGAAGGAGAAGGTGAAGTCTGGAGGGTGAATCAGAAGAAGTAGAAGAAGGAGAAGGAGAAGGTGAAGTCTGGAGGGTGAAGCAGAAGAAGTAGAAGAAGGAGAAGGAGAAGGTGAAGTCAGGAGGGTGAATCAGAAGAAGCAGAAGAAGGAGAAGGAGAAGGTGAAGTCTGGAGGGTGAATCAGAAGAATCAGAAGAAGGAGAAGGAGAAGATGAAGTCTGGAGGGTGAATCAGAAGAAGCAGAAGAAAGAGAAGGAGAAGGGGAAGTCTGGAGGGTGAAGCAGAAGAAACAGAAGAAGGAGAAGGAGTAGGTGAAGACTGGAGGGTGAATCAGAAGAAGTAGAAGAAGGAGAAGGAGAAGGTGAAGTCTGGAGGGTGAATCAGACGAAGTAGAAGAAGGAGAAGGAGAAGTCTGGAGGGTGAATCAGAAGAAGTAGAAGAAGGAGAAGGAGAAGGTGAAGTCTGGAGGGTGAGTCAGAAGAAGCAGAAGAAGGAGAAGGAGAAGATGAGGTCTGGAGGGTGAATCAGAAGAAGTAGAAGAAGGAGAAGGAGAAGGTGAGGTCTGGATGGTGAATCAGAAGAAGCAGAAGAAGGAGAAGGAGAAGGTGAAGTCTGGAGGGTGAATCAGAAGAAGCAGAGGAAGGAGAAGGAGAAGGTGAAGTCTGGAGGGTGAATCAGAAGAAGCAGAAGAAGGAGAAGGAAAAGGTGAAGTCAGGAGCGTGAATCAGAAGAAGCAGAAGAAGGAGAAGGAGAAGGTGAAGTTAGGAGGGTGAATCAGAAGAAGCAGAAGAAGGAGAAGGAGCAGGTGAAGTCAGGGGGGTGAAGCAGAAGAAGTAGAAGAAGGAGAAGGAGAAGGTGAAGTCAGGACGGTGAAGCAGAAGAAGCAGAAGAAGGAGAAGGAGAAGGTGAAGTCTGGAGGGTGAAGCAGAAGAAGCAGAAGAAGGAGAAGGAGAGGGTGAAGTCTGGAGGGTGAATCAGAAGAAGTAGAAGAAGGAGAAGGAGAAGGTGAAGTCAGGAGAGTGAAGCAGAAGAAGCAGAAGAAGGAGAAGGAGAAGGTGAAGTCTGGAGGGCGAAGCAGAAGAAGCAGAAGAAGGAGAAGGAGAAGGTGAAGTCTGGAGGGTGAAGCAGAAGAAGCAGAAGAAGGAGAAGGAGTAGGTGAAGTCTGGAGGGTGAATCAGAAGAAGTAGAAGAAGGAGAAGGATAAGGTGAAGTCAGGATGGTGAAGCAGAAGAAGCAGAAGAAGGAGAAGGAGAAGGTGAAGTCTGCAGGGTGAAGCAGAAGAAGTAGAAGAAGGAGAAGGAGAAGGTGAAGTCTGGAGGGTGAAGCAGAAGAAGCAAAAGAAGGAGAAGGAGAAGGTGAAGTCAGGAGGGTGGATCAGAAGAAGTAGAAGAAGGAGAAGGAGAAGGTGAAGTCTGGAGGGTGAATCAGAAGAAGCAGAAGAAGGAGAAGGAGAAGGTGAAGTCTGGAGGGCGCAGCAGAAGAAGCAGAAGAAGGAGAAAGAGAAGGTGAAGTCTGGAGGGTGAAGCAGAAGAAGCAGAAGAAGGAGAAGGAGAGGGTGAAGTCTGGAGGGTGAATCAGAAGAAGTAGAAGAAGGAGAAGGAGAAGGTGAAGTCAGGAGAGTGAAGCAGAAGAAGCAGAAGAAGGAGAAGGAGAAGGTGAAGTCTGGAGGGCGAAGCAGAAGAAGCAGAAGAAGGAGAAGGAGAAGGTGAAGTCTGGAGGGTGAAGCAGAAGAAGCAGAAGAAGGAGAAGGAGTAGGTGAAGTCTGGAGGGTGAATCAGAAGAAGTAGAAGAAGGAGAAGGAGAAGGTGAAGTCAGGAGGGTGAAGCAGAAGAAGCAGAAGAAGGAGAAGGAGAAGGTGAAGTCTGGAGGGTGAAGCAGAAGAAGCAGAAGAAGGAGAAGGAGAAGGTGAAGTCTGGAGGGTGAATCAGAAGAAGCAGAAGAAGGAGAAGGAGAAGGTGAAGTCTGGAGGGTGAATAAGAAGAAGCAGAAGAAGGAGAAGGAGAAGATGAAGTCTGGAGGGTGAATCAGAAGAAGTAGAAGAAGGAGAAGGAGAAGATGAGGTCTGGAGGGTGAATCAGAAGAAGCAGAAGAAGGAGAAGGAGAAGGTGAAGTCTGGAGGGTGAATCAGAAGAAGCAGAAGAAGGAGAAGGAGAAGGTGAAGTCTGGAGGGTGAATTAGAAGAAGCAGAAGAAGGAGAAGGAGAAGGTGAAGTCAGGAGGGTGAATCAGAAGAAGCAGAAGAAGGAGAAGGAGCAGGTGAAGTCAGGGGGGTGAAGCAGAAGAAGTAGAAGAAGGAGAAGGAGAAGGTGAAGTCAGGAGGGTGAAGCAGAAGAAGCAGAACAAGGAGAAGGAGAAGGTGAAGTCTGGAGGGCGCAGCAGAAGAAGCAGAAGAAGGAGAAGGAGAAGGTGAAGTCTGCAGGGTGAATCAGAAGAAGTAGAAGAAGGAGAAGGAGAAGGTGAAGTCAGGAGAGTGAAGCAGAAGAAGCAGAAGAAGGAGAAGGAGAAGGTGAAGTCTGGAGGGTGAAGCAGAAGAAGCAGAAGAAGGAGAAGGAGAAGGTGAAGTCTGGAGGGCGAAGCAGAAGAAGCAGAAGAAGGAGAAGGAGAAGGTGAAGTCTGGAGGGTGAAGCAGAAGAAGCAGAAGAAGGAGAAGGAGAAGGTGAAGTCTGGAGGGTGAATCAGAAGTAGAAGAAGGAGAAGGAGAAGGTGAAGTCAGGAGGGTGAATCAGAAGTAGTAGAAGAAGGAGAAGGAGAAGGTGAAGTCAGGAGGGTGAAGCAGAAGAAGCAGAAGAAGGAGAAGGAGAAGGTGAAGTCAGGAGGGTGAATCGGAAGAAGTAGAAGAAGGAGAAGGAGAAGGTGAAGTCTGGAGGGTGAATCAGAAGAAGTAGAAGAAGGAAAAGGAGAAGGTGAAGTCTGGAGGGTGAATCAGAAGAAGTAGAAGAAGGAGAAGGAGAAGGTGAAGTCTGGAGGGTGAATCAGAAGAAGCAGAAGAAGGAGAAGGAGAAGGTGAAGTCTGGAGGGTGAATCAGCAGAAGTAGAAGAAGGAGAAGGAGAAGGTGTAGTCTGGAGGGTGAATCAGAAGAAGTAGAAGAAGGAAAAGGAGAAGGTGAAGTCTGGAGGGTGAATCAGAAGAAGTAGAAGACGGAGAAGGAGAAGGTGAAGTCTGGAGGGTGAATCAGAAGAAGCAGAAGAACGAGAAGGAGAAGGTGAAGTCTGGAGGGTGAATCAGCAGAAGTAGAAGAAGGAGAAGGAGAAGGTGTAGTCTGGAGGGTGAATCAGAAGAAGTTGACGAAGGAGAAGGAGAAGGTGAAGTCTGGAGGGTGAATCAGAAGAAGCAGAAGAACGAGAAGGCGAAGGTGAAGTCTGGAGGGTGAATCAGAAGAAGTAGAAGAAGGAGAATGAGAAGGTGAAGTCTGGAGGATGAATCAGAAGAAGCAGAAGAAGGAGAAGGAGAAGGTGAAGTCTGGAGGGTGAATCAGAAGAAGCAGAAGAAGGAGAAGGAGAAGGTGAAGTCTGGAGGGAGAATCAGAAGAAGCAGAATAAGGAGAAGGAGAAGGTGAAGTCTGGAGGGTGAATCAGAAGAAGCAGAAGAAGGAGAAGGAGAAGGTGAAGTCTGGAGGGTGAATCAGAAGAAGTAGAAGAAGGAGAAGGAGAAGGTGAAGTCTGGAGGGTGAATCAGAAGAAGTAGAAGAAGGAGAAGGAGAAGGTGAAGTCTGGAGGGTGAATCAGAAGCAGTAGAAGAAGGAGAAGGAGAAGGTGAAGTCTGGAGGGTGAAGCAGAAGAAGTAGAAGAAGGAGAAGGAGAAGGTGAAGTCAGGAGGGTGAATCAGAAGAAGTAGAAGAAGGAGAAGGAGAAGGTGAAGTCAGGAGTGTGAATCAGAAGAAGCAGAAGAAGGAGAAGTAGAAGGTGAAGTCTGGAGAGTGAATCAGAAGAATCAGAAGAAGGAGAAGGAGGTGAAGTCTGGAGGGTGAATCAGAAGAAGCAGAAGAAAGAGAAGGAGAAGGTGAATTCTGGAGGGTGAAGCAGAAGAAACAGAAGAAGGAGAAGGAGAAGGTGAAGACTGGAGGATGTATCAGAAGAAGTAGAAGAAGGAGAAGGAGAAGGTGAGGTCTGGAGGGTGAATCAGAAGAAGTAGAAGAAGGAGAAGGAGAAGGTGAAGTCTGGAGGGTGAATCAGAAGAAGCAGAAGAAGGAGAAGGAGAAGATGAAGTCTGGAGGGTGAATCAGAAGTAGTAGAAGAAGTAGAAGGAGAAGGTGAGGTCTGGAGGGTGAATCAGAAGAAGCAGAAGAAGGAGAAGGAGAAGGTGAAGTCTGGAGGGTGAATCAGAAGAAGCAGAAGAAGGAGAAGGAGAAGGTGAAGTCTGGAGGGTGAATCAGAAGAAGCAGAAGAAGGAGAAGGAGAAGGTGAAGTCAGGAGGGTGAATCAGAAGAAGCAGAAGAAGGAGAAGGAGAAGGTGAAGTTAGGAGGGTGAATCAGAAGAAGCAGAAGAAGGAGAAGGAGAAGGTGAAGTCTGGAGGGTGAATCAGAAGAAGCAGAAGAAGGAGAAGGAGAAGGTGAAGTCTGGAGGGTGAATTAGAAGAAGCAGAAGAAGGAGAAGGAGAAGGTGAAGTCAGGGGGGTGAATCAGAAGAAGCAGAAGAAGGAGAAGCAGAAGGTAAAGTTAGGAGGGTGAACCAGAAGAAGCAGAAGAAGGAGAAGGAGCAGGTGAAGTCAGGGGGGTGAAGCAGAAGAAGTAGAAGAAGGAGAAGGAGAAGGTGAAGTCAGGAGGGTGAAGCAGAAGAAGCAGAAGAAGGAGAAGGAGAAGGTGAAGTCTGGAGGGCGCAGCAGAAGAAGCAGAAGAAGGAGAAGGAGAAGGTGAAGTCTGGAGGGTGAAGCAGAAGAAGCAGAAGAAGGAGAAGGAGAAGGTGAAGTCTGGAGGGTGAATCAGAAGAAGTAGAAGAAGGAGAAGGAGAAGGTGAAGTCAGGAGAGTGAAGCAGAAGAAGCAGAAGAAGGAGAAGGAGAAGGTGAAGTCTGGAGGGTGAAGCAGAAGAAGCAGAAGAAGGAGAAGGAGAAGGTGAAGTCTGGAGGGCGAAGCAGAAGAAGCAGAAGAAGGAGAAGGGGAAGGTGAAGTCTGGAGGGTGAATCAGAAGAAGTAGAAGAAGCAGAAGGAGAAGGTGAAGTCTGGAGGGTGAATCAGAAGAAGCAGAAGAAGGAGAAGGAGAAGGTGAAGTCTGGAGATTGAATCAGAAGAAGCAGAAGAAGGAGAAGGAGAAGGTGAAGTCTGGAGGGTGAATCAGAAGAAGCAGAATAAGGAGAAGGAGAAGGTGAAGTCTGGAGGGAGAATCAGAAGAAGCAGAATAAGGAGAAGGAGAAGGTGAAGTCTGGAGGGTGAATCAGAAGAAGCAGAAGAAGGAGAAGGAGAAGGTGAAGTCTGGAGGGTGAATCAGAAGAAGTAGAAGAAGGAGAAGGAGAAGGTGAAGTCTGGAGGGTGAATCAGAAGAAGTAGAAGAAGGAGAAGGAGAAGGTGAAGTCTGGAGGGTGAATCAGAAGCAGTAGAAGAAGGAGAAGGAGAAGGTGAAGTCTGGAGGGTGAAGCAGAAGAAGTAGAAGAAGGAGAAGGAGAAGGTGAAGTCTGGAGGGTGAATCAGAAGAAGCAGAAGAATGAGAAGGAGAAGGTGAAGTCAGGAGGGTGAATCAGAAGAAGCAGAAGAAGGAGAAGGAGAAGGTGAAGTCTGGAGGGTGAATTAGAAGAAGCAGAAGAAGGAGAAGGAGAAGGTGAAGTCAGGGGGGTGAAGCAGAAGAAGCAGAAGAAGGAGAAGCAGAAGGTAAAGTTAGGAGGGTGAACCAGAAGAAGCAGAAGAAGGAGAAGGAGCAGGTGAAGTCAGGGGGGTGAAGCAGAAGAAGTAGAAGAAGGAGAAGGAGAAGGTGAAGTCAGGAGGGTGAAGCAGAAGAAGCAGAAGAAGGAGAAGGAGAAGGTGAAGTCTGGAGGGCGCAGCAGAAGAAGCAGAAGAAGGAGAAGGAGAAGGTGAAGTCTGGAGGGTGAAGCAGAAGAAGCAGAAGAAGGAGAAGGAGAAGGTGAAGTCTGGAGGGTGAATCAGAAGAAGTAGAAGAAGGAGAAGGAGAAGGTGAAGTCAGGAGAGTGAAGCAGAAGAAGCAGAAGAAGGAGAAGGAGAAGGTGAAGTCTGGAGGGTGAAGCAGAAGAAGCAGAAGAAGGAGAAGGAGAAGGTGAAGTCTGGAGGGCGAAGCAGAAGAAGCAGAAGAAGGAGAAGGGGAAGGTGAAGTCTGGAGGGTGAATCAGAAGAAGTAGAAGAAGCAGAAGGAGAAGGTGAAGTCTGGAGGGTGAATCAGAAGAAGCAGAAGAAGGAGAAGGAGAAGGTGAAGTCTGGAGATTGAATCAGAAGAAGCAGAAGAAGGAGAAGGAGAAGGTGAAGTCTGGAGGGTGAATCAGAAGAAGCAGAATAAGGAGAAGGAGAAGGTGAAGTCTGGAGGGAGAATCAGAAGAAGCAGAATAAGGAGAAGGAGAAGGTGAAGTCTGGAGGGTGAATCAGAAGAAGCAGAAGAAGGAGAAGGAGAAGGTGAAGTCTGGAGGGTGAATCAGAAGAAGTAGAAGAAGGAGAAGGAGAAGGTGAAGTCTGGAGGGTGAATCAGAAGAAGTAGAAGAAGGAGAAGGAGAAGGTGAAGTCTGGAGGGTGAATCAGAAGCAGTAGAAGAAGGAGAAGGAGAAGGTGAAGTCTGGAGGGTGAAGCAGAAGAAGTAGAAGAAGGAGAAGGAGAAGGTGAAGTCAGGAGGGTGAATCAGAAGAAGTAGAAGAAGGAGAAGGAGAAGGTGAAGTCAGGAGTGTGAATCAGAAGAAGCAGAAGAAGGAGAAGTAGAAGGTGAAGTCTGGAGAGTGAATCAGAAGAATCAGAAGAAGGAGAAGGAGGTGAAGTCTGGAGGGTGAATCAGAAGAAGCAGAAGAAAGAGAAGGAGAAGGTGAATTCTGGAGGGTGAAGCAGAAGAAACAGAAGAAGGAGAAGGAGAAGGTGAAGACTGGAGGATGTATCAGAAGAAGTAGAAGAAGGAGAAGGAGAAGGTGAGGTCTGGAGGGTGAATCAGAAGAAGTAGAAGAAGGAGAAGGAGAAGGTGAAGTCTGGAGGGTGAATCAGAAGAAGCAGAAGAAGGAGAAGGAGAAGATGAAGTCTGGAGGGTGAATCAGAAGTAGTAGAAGAAGTAGAAGGAGAAGGTGAGGTCTGGAGGGTGAATCAGAAGAAGCAGAAGAAGGAGAAGGAGAAGGTGAAGTCTGGAGGGTGAATCAGAAGAAGCAGAAGAAGGAGAAGGAGAAGGTGAAGTCTGGAGGGTGAATCAGAAGAAGCAGAAGAAGGAGAAGGAGAAGGTGAAGTCAGGAGGGTGAATCAGAAGAAGCAGAAGAAGGAGAAGGAGAAGGTGAAGTTAGGAGGGTGAATCAGAAGAAGCAGAAGAAGGAGAAGGAGAAGGTGAAGTCTGGAGGGTGAATCAGAAGAAGCAGAAGAAGGAGAAGGAGAAGGTGAAGTCTGGAGGGTGAATTAGAAGAAGCAGAAGAAGGAGAAGGAGAAGGTGAAGTCAGGGGGGTGAATCAGAAGAAGCAGAAGAAGGAGAAGCAGAAGGTAAAGTTAGGAGGGTGAACCAGAAGAAGCAGAAGAAGGAGAAGGAGCAGGTGAAGTCAGGGGGGTGAAGCAGAAGAAGTAGAAGAAGGAGAAGGAGAAGGTGAAGTCAGGAGGGTGAAGCAGAAGAAGCAGAAGAAGGAGAAGGAGAAGGTGAAGTCTGGAGGGCGCAGCAGAAGAAGCAGAAGAAGGAGAAGGAGAAGGTGAAGTCTGGAGGGTGAAGCAGAAGAAGCAGAAGAAGGAGAAGGAGAAGGTGAAGTCTGGAGGGTGAATCAGAAGAAGTAGAAGAAGGAGAAGGAGAAGGTGAAGTCAGGAGAGTGAAGCAGAAGAAGCAGAAGAAGGAGAAGGAGAAGGTGAAGTCTGGAGGGAGAAGCAGAAGAAGCAGAAGAAGGAGAAGGAGAAGGTGAAGTCTGGAGGGCGAAGCAGAAGAAGCAGAAGAAGGAGAAGGGGAAGGTGAAGTCTGGAGGGTGAATCAGAAGAAGTAGAAGAAGCAGAAGGAGAAGGTGAAGTCTGGAGGGTGAATCAGAAGAAGCAGAAGAAGGAGAAGGAGAAGGTGAAGTCTGGAGATTGAATCAGAAGAAGCAGAAGAAGGAGAAGGAGAAGGTGAAGTCTGGAGGGTGAATCAGAAGAAGCAGAATAAGGAGAAGGAGAAGGTGAAGCCTGGAGGGTGAATCAGAAGAAGCAGAAGAAGGAGAAGGAGAAGGTGAAGTCTGGAGGGTGAATCAGAAGAAGTAGAAGAAGGAGAAGGAGAAGGTGAAGTCTGGAGGGTGAATCAGAAGAAGTAGAAGAAGGAGAAGGAGAAGGTGAAGACTGGAGGGTGAATCAGAAGAAGCAGAAGAAGGAGAAGGAGAAGGTGAAGTCTGGAGGGTGAATCAGAAGAAGCAGAAGAAGGAGAAGGAGACGATGAAGTCTGGAGGGTGAATCAGAAGAAGTAGAAGAAGGAGAAGGAGAAGGTGAAGTCTGGAGGGTGAATCAGAAGAAGCAGAAGAAGGAGAAGGAGAAGGTGAAGTCTGGAGGGTGAATCAGAAGAAGCAGAAGAAGGAGAAGGAGAAGGTGAAGTCTGGAGGGTGAATCAGAAGAAGCAGAATAAGGAGAAGGAGAAGGTGAAGTCTGGAGGGTGAATCAGAAGAAGCAGAAGAAGTAGAAGGAGAAGGTGACGTCTGGAGGGTGAATCAGAAGAAGTAGAAGAAGGAGAAGGAGAAGGTGAAGTCTGGAGGGTGAAGCAGAAGAAGTAGAAGAAGGAGAAGGAGAAGGTGAAGTCAGGAGGGTGAATCAGAAGAAGTAGAAGAAGGAGAAGGAGAAGGTGAAGTCAGGAGGGTGATTCAGAAGAAGCAGAAGAAGGAGAAGGAGATGGTGAAGTCTGGAGGGTGAATCAGAAGAATCAGAAGAAGGAGAAGGAGAAGGTGAAGTCTGGAGGGTGAATCAGAACAAGCAGAAGAAAGAGAAGGAGAAGGTGAAGTCTGGAGGGTGAAGCAGAAGAAACAGAAGAAGGAGAAGGAGAAGGTGAAGACTGAAGGGTGAATCAGAAGAAGTAGAAGAAGGAGAAGGAGAAGGTGAGGTCTGGAGGGTGAATCAGAAGAAGTAGAAGAAGGAGAAGGAGAAGGTGAAGTCTGGAGGGTGAATCAGAAGAAGCAGAAGAAGGAGAAGGAGAAGGTGAAGTCTGGAGGGTGAATCAGAAGAAGCAGAAGAAGGAGAAGGAGAAGATGAAGTCTGGAGGGTGAATCAGAAGAAGTAGAAGAAGGAGAAGGAGAAGGTGAGGTCTGGAGGGTGAATCAGAAGAAGCAGAAGAAGGAGAAGGAGAAGGTGAAGTCTGGAGGGTGAATCAGAAGAAGCAGAAGAAGGAGAAGGAGAAGGTGATGTCTGGAGGGTGAATCAGAAGAAGCAAAAGAAGGAGAAGGAGAAGGTGAAGTCAGGCGGGTGAATCAGAAGAAGCAGAAGAAGGAGAAGGAGAAGGTGAAGTTAGGAGGGTGAATCAGAAGAAGCAGAAGAAGGAGAAGGAGCAGGTGAAGTCAGGGGGGTGAAGCAGAAGAAGTAGAAGAAGGAGAAGGAGAAGGTGAAGTCAGGACGGTGAAGCAGAAGAGGCAGAAGAAGGAGAAGGAGAAGGTGAAGTCTGGAGGGCGCAGCAGAAGAAGCAGAAGAAGGAGAAGGAGAAGGTGAAGTCTGTAGGGTGAAGCAGAAGAAGCAGAAGAAGGAGAAGGAGGAGGTGAAGTCTGGAGGGTGAATCAGAAGAAGTAGAAGAAGGAGAAGGAGAAGGTGAAGTCAGGAGAGTGAAGCAGAAGAAGCAGAAGAAGGAGAAGGAGAAGGTGAAGTCTGGAGGGTGAAGCAGAAGAAGCAGAAGAAGGAGAAGGAGAAGGTGAAGTCTGGAGGGCGAAGCAGAAGAAGCAGAAGAAGGAGAAGGAGAAGGTGAAGTCTGGAGGGTGAAGCAGAAGAAGCTGAAGAAGGAGAAGGAGAAGGTGAAGTCTGGAGGGTGAATCAGAAGAAGTAGAAGAAGGAGAAGGAGAAGGTGAAGTCAGGAGGGTGAAGCAGAAGAAGCAGAAGATGGAGAAGGAGAAGGTGAAGTCTGGAGGGTGAAACAGAAGAATCAGAAGAAGGAGAAGGAGAAGGTGAAGTCTGGAGGGTGAATCAGAAGAAGCAGAAGAAAGAGAAGGAGAAGGTGAAGTCTGGAGGGTGAAGCAGAAGAAACAGAAGAAGGAGAAGGAGAAGGTGAAGACTGAAGGGTGAATCAGAAGAAGGAGAAGAAGGAGAAGGAGAAGGTGAAGTCTGGAGGGTGAATCAGAAGAAGTAGAAGAAGGCGAAGGAGAAGGTGAAGTCTGGAGGGTGAATCAGAAGAAGCAGAAGAAGGAGAAGGAGAAGGTGAAGTCTGGAGGGTGAATCACAAGAAGCAGAAGAAGGAGAAGGAGAAGGTGAAGTTTGGAGGGTGAATCAGAAGAAGCAGAATAAGGAGAAGGAGAAGGTGAAGTCTGGAGGGTGAATCAGAAGAAGCAGAAGAAGGAGAAGGAGAAGGTGAAGTCTGGAGGGTGAATCAGAAGAAGTAGGAGAAGGAGAAGGTGAAGTCTGGAGGCTGAATCAGAAGAAGTAGAAGAAGGAGAAGGAGAAGGTGTAGACTGGAGGGTGAATCAGAAGAAGCAGAAGAAGGAGAAGGAGAAGGTGAAGTCTGGAGGGTGAATCAGAAGAAGCAGAAGAAGGAGTAGGAGACGATGAAGTCTGGAGGGTGAATCACAAGAAGTAGAAGAAGGAGAAGGAGAAGGTGAAGTCTGGAGGGTGAATCAGAAGAAGCAGAAGAAGGAGAAGGAGAAGGTGAAGTCTGGAGGGTGAATCAGAAGAAGCAGAAGAAGGAGAAGGAGAAGGTGAAGTCTGGAGGGTGAATCAGAAGAAGCAGAATAAGGAGAAGGAGAAGATGAAGTCTGGAGGGTGAATCAGAAGAAGCAGAAGAAGTAGAAGGAGAAGGTGAAGTCTGGAGGGTGAATCAGAAGAAGTAGAAGAAGGAGAAGGAGAAGGTGAAGTCTGGAGGGTGAAGCAGAAGAAGTAGAAGAAGGAGAAGGAGAAGGTGAAGTCAGGAGGGTGAATCAGAAGAAGTAGAAGAAGGAGAAGGAGAAGGTGAAGTCAGGAGGGTGATTCAGAAGAAGCAGAAGAAGGAGAAGGAGAAGGTGAAGTCTGGAGGGTGAATCAGAAGAATCAGAAGAAGGAGAAGGAGAAGGTGAAGTCTGGAGGGTGAATCAGAAGAAGCAGAAGAAAGAGAAGGAGAAGTTGAAGTCTGGAGGGTGAAGCAGAAGAAACAGAAGAAGGAGAAGGAGAAGGTGAAGACTGAAGGGTGAATCAGAAGAAGTAGAAGAAGGAGAAGGAGAAGGTGAGGTCTGGAGGGTGAATCAGAAGAAGTAGAAGAAGGAGAAGGAGAAGGTGAAGTCTGGAGGGTGAATCAGAAGAAGCAGAAGAAGGAGAAGGAGAAGGTGAAGTCTGGAGGGTGAATCAGAAGAAGCAGAAGAAGGAGAAGGAGAAGATGAAGTCTGGAGGGTGAATCAGAAGAAGTAGAAGAAGGAGAAGGAGAAGGTGAGGTCTGGAGGGTGAATCAGAAGAAGCAGAAGAAGGAGAAGGAGAAGGTGAAGCCTGGAGGGTGAATCAGAAGAAGCAGAAGAAGGAGAAGCAGAAGGTAAAGTTAGGAGGGTGAACCAGAAGAAGCAGAAGAAGGAGAAGGAGCAGGTGAAGTCAGGGGGGTGAAGCAGAAGAAGTAGAAGAAGGAGAAGGAGAAGGTGAAGTCAGGAGGGTGAAGCAGAAGAAGCAGAAGAAGGAGAAGGAGAAGGTGAAGTCTGGAGGGCGCAGCAGAAGAAGCAGAAGAAGGAGAAGGAGAAGGTGAAGTCTGGAGGGTGAAGCAGAAGAAGCAGAAGAAGGAGAAGGAGAAGGTGAAGTCTGGAGGGTGAATCAGAAGAAGTAGAAGAAGGAGAAGGAGAAGGTGAAGTCAGGAGAGTGAAGCAGAAGAAGCAGAAGAAGGAGAAGGAGAAGGTGAAGTCTGGAGGGTGAAGCAGAAGAAGCAGAAGAAGGAGAAGGAGAAGGTGAAGTCTGGAGGGCGAAGCAGAAGAAGCAGAAGAAGGAGAAGGGGAAGGTGAAGTCTGGAGGGTGAATCAGAAGAAGTAGAAGAAGCAGAAGGAGAAGGTGAAGTCTGGAGGGTGAATCAGAAGAAGCAGAAGAAGGAGAAGGAGAAGGTGAAGTCTGGAGATTGAATCAGAAGAAGCAGAAGAAGGAGAAGGAGAAGGTGAAGTCTGGAGGGTGAATCAGAAGAAGCAGAATAAGGAGAAGGAGAAGGTGAAGTCTGGAGGGAGAATCAGAAGAAGCAGAATAAGGAGAAGGAGAAGGTGAAGTCTGGAGGGTGAATCAGAAGAAGCAGAAGAAGGAGAAGGAGAAGGTGAAGTCTGGAGGGTGAATCAGAAGAAGTAGAAGAAGGAGAAGGAGAAGGTGAAGTCTGGAGGGTGAATCAGAAGAAGTAGAAGAAGGAGAAGGAGAAGGTGAAGTCTGGAGGGTGAATCAGAAGCAGTAGAAGAAGGAGAAGGAGAAGGTGAAGTCTGGAGGGTGAAGCAGAAGAAGTAGAAGAAGGAGAAGGAGAAGGTGAAGTCTGGAGGGTGAATCAGAAGAAGCAGAAGAATGAGAAGGAGAAGGTGAAGTCAGGAGGGTGAATCAGAAGAAGCAGAAGAAGGAGAAGGAGAAGGTGAAGTCTGGAGGGTGAATTAGAAGAAGCAGAAGAAGGAGAAGGAGAAGGTGAAGTCAGGGGGGTGAATCAGAAGAAGCAGAAGAAGGAGAAGCAGAAGGTAAAGTTAGGAGGGTGAACCAGAAGAAGCAGAAGAAGGAGAAGGAGCAGGTGAAGTCAGGGGGGTGAAGCAGAAGAAGTAGAAGAAGGAGAAGGAGAAGGTGAAGTCAGGAGGGTGAAGCAGAAGAAGCAGAAGAAGGAGAAGGAGAAGGTGAAGTCTGGAGGGCGCAGCAGAAGAAGCAGAAGAAGGAGAAGGAGAAGGTGAAGTCTGGAGGGTGAAGCAGAAGAAGCAGAAGAAGGAGAAGGAGAAGGTGAAGTCTGGAGGGTGAATCAGAAGAAGTAGAAGAAGGAGAAGGAGAAGGTGAAGTCAGGAGAGTGAAGCAGAAGAAGCAGAAGAAGGAGAAGGAGAAGGTGAAGTCTGGAGGGTGAAGCAGAAGAAGCAGAAGAAGGAGAAGGAGAAGGTGAAGTCTGGAGGGCGAAGCAGAAGAAGCAGAAGAAGGAGAAGGGGAAGGTGAAGTCTGGAGGGTGAATCAGAAGAAGTAGAAGAAGCAGAAGGAGAAGGTGAAGTCTGGAGGGTGAATCAGAAGAAGCAGAAGAAGGAGAAGGAGAAGGTGAAGTCTGGAGATTGAATCAGAAGAAGCAGAAGAAGGAGAAGGAGAAGGTGAAGTCTGGAGGGTGAATCAGAAGAAGCAGAATAAGGAGAAGGAGAAGGTGAAGTCTGGAGGGAGAATCAGAAGAAGCAGAATAAGGAGAAGGAGAAGGTGAAGTCTGGAGGGTGAATCAGAAGAAGCAGAAGAAGGAGAAGGAGAAGGTGAAGTCTGGAGGGTGAATCAGAAGAAGTAGAAGAAGGAGAAGGAGAAGGTGAAGTCTGGAGGGTGAATCAGAAGAAGTAGAAGAAGGAGAAGGAGAAGGTGAAGTCTGGAGGGTGAATCAGAAGCAGTAGAAGAAGGAGAAGGAGAAGGTGAAGTCTGGAGGGTGAAGCAGAAGAAGTAGAAGAAGGAGAAGGAGAAGGTGAAGTCAGGAGGGTGAATCAGAAGAAGTAGAAGAAGGAGAAGGAGAAGGTGAAGTCAGGAGTGTGAATCAGAAGAAGCAGAAGAAGGAGAAGTAGAAGGTGAAGTCTGGAGAGTGAATCAGAAGAATCAGAAGAAGGAGAAGGAGGTGAAGTCTGGAGGGTGAATCAGAAGAAGCAGAAGAAAGAGAAGGAGAAGGTGAATTCTGGAGGGTGAAGCAGAAGAAACAGAAGAAGGAGAAGGAGAAGGTGAAGACTGGAGGATGTATCAGAAGAAGTAGAAGAAGGAGAAGGAGAAGGTGAGGTCTGGAGGGTGAATCAGAAGAAGTAGAAGAAGGAGAAGGAGAAGGTGAAGTCTGGAGGGTGAATCAGAAGAAGCAGAAGAAGGAGAAGGAGAAGATGAAGTCTGGAGGGTGAATCAGAAGTAGTAGAAGAAGTAGAAGGAGAAGGTGAGGTCTGGAGGGTGAATCAGAAGAAGCAGAAGAAGGAGAAGGAGAAGGTGAAGTCTGGAGGGTGAATCAGAAGAAGCAGAAGAAGGAGAAGGAGAAGGTGAAGTCTGGAGGGTGAATCAGAAGAAGCAGAAGAAGGAGAAGGAGAAGGTGAAGTCAGGAGGGTGAATCAGAAGAAGCAGAAGAAGGAGAAGGAGAAGGTGAAGTTAGGAGGGTGAATCAGAAGAAGCAGAAGAAGGAGAAGGAGAAGGTGAAGTCTGGAGGGTGAATCAGAAGAAGCAGAAGAAGGAGAAGGAGAAGGTGAAGTCTGGAGGGTGAATTAGAAGAAGCAGAAGAAGGAGAAGGAGAAGGTGAAGTCAGGGGGGTGAATCAGAAGAAGCAGAAGAAGGAGAAGCAGAAGGTAAAGTTAGGAGGGTGAACCAGAAGAAGCAGAAGAAGGAGAAGGAGCAGGTGAAGTCAGGGGGGTGAAGCAGAAGAAGTAGAAGAAGGAGAAGGAGAAGGTGAAGTCAGGAGGGTGAAGCAGAAGAAGCAGAAGAAGGAGAAGGAGAAGGTGAAGTCTGGAGGGCGCAGCAGAAGAAGCAGAAGAAGGAGAAGGAGAAGGTGAAGTCTGGAGGGTGAAGCAGAAGAAGCAGAAGAAGGAGAAGGAGAAGGTGAAGTCTGGAGGGTGAATCAGAAGAAGTAGAAGAAGGAGAAGGAGAAGGTGAAGTCAGGAGAGTGAAGCAGAAGAAGCAGAAGAAGGAGAAGGAGAAGGTGAAGTCTGGAGGGAGAAGCAGAAGAAGCAGAAGAAGGAGAAGGAGAAGGTGAAGTCTGGAGGGCGAAGCAGAAGAAGCAGAAGAAGGAGAAGGGGAAGGTGAAGTCTGGAGGGTGAATCAGAAGAAGTAGAAGAAGCAGAAGGAGAAGGTGAAGTCTGGAGGGTGAATCAGAAGAAGCAGAAGAAGGAGAAGGAGAAGGTGAAGTCTGGAGATTGAATCAGAAGAAGCAGAAGAAGGAGAAGGAGAAGGTGAAGTCTGGAGGGTGAATCAGAAGAAGCAGAATAAGGAGAAGGAGAAGGTGAAGCCTGGAGGGTGAATCAGAAGAAGCAGAAGAAGGAGAAGGAGAAGGTGAAGTCTGGAGGGTGAATCAGAAGAAGTAGAAGAAGGAGAAGGAGAAGGTGAAGTCTGGAGGGTGAATCAGAAGAAGTAGAAGAAGGAGAAGGAGAAGGTGAAGACTGGAGGGTGAATCAGAAGAAGCAGAAGAAGGAGAAGGAGAAGGTGAAGTCTGGAGGGTGAATCAGAAGAAGCAGAAGAAGGAGAAGGAGACGATGAAGTCTGGAGGGTGAATCAGAAGAAGTAGAAGAAGGAGAAGGAGAAGGTGAAGTCTGGAGGGTGAATCAGAAGAAGCAGAAGAAGGAGAAGGAGAAGGTGAAGTCTGGAGGGTGAATCAGAAGAAGCAGAAGAAGGAGAAGGAGAAGGTGAAGTCTGGAGGGTGAATCAGAAGAAGCAGAATAAGGAGAAGGAGAAGGTGAAGTCTGGAGGGTGAATCAGAAGAAGCAGAAGAAGTAGAAGGAGAAGGTGACGTCTGGAGGGTGAATCAGAAGAAGTAGAAGAAGGAGAAGGAGAAGGTGAAGTCTGGAGGGTGAAGCAGAAGAAGTAGAAGAAGGAGAAGGAGAAGGTGAAGTCAGGAGGGTGAATCAGAAGAAGTAGAAGAAGGAGAAGGAGAAGGTGAAGTCAGGAGGGTGATTCAGAAGAAGCAGAAGAAGGAGAAGGAGATGGTGAAGTCTGGAGGGTGAATCAGAAGAATCAGAAGAAGGAGAAGGAGAAGGTGAAGTCTGGAGGGTGAATCAGAACAAGCAGAAGAAAGAGAAGGAGAAGGTGAAGTCTGGAGGGTGAAGCAGAAGAAACAGAAGAAGGAGAAGGAGAAGGTGAAGACTGAAGGGTGAATCAGAAGAAGTAGAAGAAGGAGAAGGAGAAGGTGAGGTCTGGAGGGTGAATCAGAAGAAGTAGAAGAAGGAGAAGGAGAAGGTGAAGTCTGGAGGGTGAATCAGAAGAAGCAGAAGAAGGAGAAGGAGAAGGTGAAGTCTGGAGGGTGAATCAGAAGAAGCAGAAGAAGGAGAAGGAGAAGATGAAGTCTGGAGGGTGAATCAGAAGAAGTAGAAGAAGGAGAAGGAGAAGGTGAGGTCTGGAGGGTGAATCAGAAGAAGCAGAAGAAGGAGAAGGAGAAGGTGAAGTCTGGAGGGTGAATCAGAAGAAGCAGAAGAAGGAGAAGGAGAAGGTGATGTCTGGAGGGTGAATCAGAAGAAGCAAAAGAAGGAGAAGGAGAAGGTGAAGTCAGGCGGGTGAATCAGAAGAAGCAGAAGAAGGAGAAGGAGAAGGTGAAGTTAGGAGGGTGAATCAGAAGATGCAGAAGAAGGAGAAGGAGCAGGTGAAGTCAGGGGGGTGAAGCAGAAGAAGTAGAAGAAGGAGAAGGAGAAGGTGAAGTCAGGACGGTGAAGCAGAAGAGGCAGAAGAAGGAGAAGGAGAAGGTGAAGTCTGGAGGGCGCAGCAGAAGAAGCAGAAGAAGGAGAAGGAGAAGGTGAAGTCTGTAGGGTGAAGCAGAAGAAGCAGAAGAAGGAGAAGGAGGAGGTGAAGTCTGGAGGGTGAATCAGAAGAAGTAGAAGAAGGAGAAGGAGAAGGTGAAGTCAGGAGAGTGAAGCAGAAGAAGCAGAAGAAGGAGAAGGAGAAGGTGAAGTCTGGAGGGTGAAGCAGAAGAAGCAGAAGAAGGAGAAGGAGAAGGTGAAGTCTGGAGGGCGAAGCAGAAGAAGCAGAAGAAGGAGAAGGAGAAGGTGAAGTCTGGAGGGTGAAGCAGAAGAAGCTGAAGAAGGAGAAGGAGAAGGTGAAGTCTGGAGGGTGAATCAGAAGAAGTAGAAGAAGGAGAAGGAGAAGGTGAAGTCAGGAGGGTGAAGCAGAAGAAGCAGAAGATGGAGAAGGAGAAGGTGAAGTCTGGAGGGTGAAACAGAAGAATCAGAAGAAGGAGAAGGAGAAGGTGAAGTCTGGAGGGTGAATCAGAAGAAGCAGAAGAAAGAGAAGGAGAAGGTGAAGTCTGGAGGGTGAAGCAGAAGAAACAGAAGAAGGAGAAGGAGAAGGTGAAGACTGAAGGGTGAATCAGAAGAAGGAGAAGAAGGAGAAGGAGAAGGTGAAGTCTGGAGGGTGAATCAGAAGAAGTAGAAGAAGGCGAAGGAGAAGGTGAAGTCTGGAGGGTGAATCAGAAGAAGCAGAAGAAGGAGAAGGAGAAGGTGAAGTCTGGAGGGTGAATCACAAGAAGCAGAAGAAGGAGAAGGAGAAGGTGAAGTTTGGAGGGTGAATCAGAAGAAGCAGAATAAGGAGAAGGAGAAGGTGAAGTCTGGAGGGTGAATCAGAAGAAGCAGAAGAAGGAGAAGGAGAAGGTGAAGTCTGGAGGGTGAATCAGAAGAAGTAGGAGAAGGAGAAGGTGAAGTCTGGAGGCTGAATCAGAAGAAGTAGAAGAAGGAGAAGGAGAAGGTGTAGACTGGAGGGTGAATCAGAAGAAGCAGAAGAAGGAGAAGGAGAAGGTGAAGTCTGGAGGGTGAATCAGAAGAAGCAGAAGAAGGAGTAGGAGACGATGAAGTCTGGAGGGTGAATCACAAGAAGTAGAAGAAGGAGAAGGAGAAGATGAAGTCTGGAGGGTGAATCAGAAGAAGCAGAAGAAGGAGAAGGAGAAGGTGAAGTCTGGAGGGTGAATCAGAAGAAGCAGAAGAAGGAGAAGGAGAAGGTGAAGTCTGGAGGGTGAATCAGAAGAAGCAGAATAAGGAGAAGGAGAAGATGAAGTCTGGAGGGTGAATCAGAAGAAGCAGAAGAAGTAGAAGGAGAAGGTGAAGTCTGGAGGGTGAATCAGAAGAAGTAGAAGAAGGAGAAGGAGAAGGTGAAGTCTGGAGGGTGAAGCAGAAGAAGTAGAAGAAGGAGAAGGAGAAGGTGAAGTCAGGAGGGTGAATCAGAAGAAGTAGAAGAAGGAGAAGGAGAAGGTGAAGTCAGGAGGGTGATTCAGAAGAAGCAGAAGAAGGAGAAGGAGAAGGTGAAGTCTGGAGGGTGAATCAGAAGAATCAGAAGAAGGAGAAGGAGAAGGTGAAGTCTGGAGGGTGAATCAGAAGAAGCAGAAGAAAGAGAAGGAGAAGTTGAAGTCTGGAGGGTGAAGCAGAAGAAACAGAAGAAGGAGAAGGAGAAGGTGAAGACTGAAGGGTGAATCAGAAGAAGTAGAAGAAGGAGAAGGAGAAGGTGAGGTCTGGAGGGTGAATCAGAAGAAGTAGAAGAAGGAGAAGGAGAAGGTGAAGTCTGGAGGGTGAATCAGAAGAAGCAGAAGAAGGAGAAGGAGAAGGTGAAGTCTGGAGGGTGAATCAGAAGAAGCAGAAGAAGGAGAAGGAGAAGATGAAGTCTGGAGGGTGAATCAGAAGAAGTAGAAGAAGGAGAAGGAGAAGGTGAGGTCTGGAGGGTGAATCAGAAGAAGCAGAAGAAGGAGAAGGAGAAGGTGAAGCCTGGAGGGTGAATCAGAAGAAGCAGAAGAAGGAGAAGGAGAAGGTGATGTCTGGAGGGTGAATCAGAAGAAGCAAAAGAAGGAGGAGGAGAAGGTGAAGTCAGGAGGGTGAATCAGAAGAAGCAGAAGAAGGAGAAGGAGAAGGTGAAGTTAGGAGGGTGAATCAGAAGAAGCAGAAGAAGGAGAAGGAGAAGGTGAAGTCAGGGGGGTGAAGCAGAAGAAGTAGAAGAAGGAGAAGGAGAAGGTGAAGTCAGGACGGTGAAGCAGAAGAGGCAGAAGAAGGAGAAGGAGAAGGTGAAGTCTGGAGGGCGCAGCAGAAGAAGCAGAAGAAGGAGAAGGAGAAGGTGAAGTCTGGAGGGTGAAGCAGAAGAAGCAGAAGAAGGAGAAGGAGAAGGTGAAGTCTGGAGGGTGAATCAGAAGAAGTAGAAGAAGGAGAAGGAGAAGGTGAAGTCAGGAGAGTGAAGCAGAAGAAGCAGAAGAAGGAGAAGGAGAAGGTGAAGTCTGGAGGGTGAAGCAGAAGAAGCAGAAGAAGGAGAAGGAGAAGGTGAAGTCTGGAGGGCGAAGCAGAAGAAGCAGAAGAAGGAGAAGGAGAAGGTGAAGTCTGGAGGGTGAAGCAGAAGAAGCTGAAGAAGGAGAAGGAGAAGGTGAAGTCTGGAGGGTGAATCAGAAGAAGTAGAAGAAGGAGAAGGAGAAGGTGAAGTCAGGAGGGTGAAGCAGAAGAAGCAGAAGATGGAGAAGGAGAAGGTGAAGTCTGGAGGGTGAAACAGAAGAATCAGAAGAAGGAGAAGGAGAAGGTGAAGTCTGGAGGGTGAATCAGAAGAAGCAGAAGACAGAGAAGGAGAAGGTGAAGTCTGGAGGGTGAAGCAGAAGAAACAGAAGAAGGAGAAGGAGAAGGTGAAGACTGAAGGGTGAATCAGAAGAAGTAGAAGAAGGAGAAGGAGAAGGTGAAGTCTGGAGGGTGAATCAGAAGAAGTAGAAGAAGGCGAAGGAGAAGGTGAAGTCTGGAGGGTGAATCAGAAGAAGCAGAAGAAGGAGAAGGAGAAGGTGAAGTCTGGAGGGTGAATCAGATGAAGCAGAAGAAGGAGAAGGAGAAGATGAAGTCTGGAGGGTGAATCAGAAGAAGTAGAAGAAGGAGAAGGAGAAGGTGAAGTCTGGAGGGTGAATCAGAAGAAGCAGAAGAAGGAGAAGGAGAAGGTGAAGTCTGGAGGGTGAATCAGAAGAAGCAAAAGAAGGAGAAGGAGAAGGTGAAGTCAGGAGGGTGAATCAGAAGAAGCAGAAGAAGGAGAAGGAGAAGGTGAAGTTAGGAGGGTGAATCAGAAGAAGCAGAAGAAGGAGAAGGAGCAGGTGAAGTGAGGGGGGTGAAGCAGAAGAAGTAGAAGAAGGAGAAGGAGAAGGTGAAGTCAGGACGGTGAAGCAGAAGAAGCAGAAGAAGGAGAAGGAGAAGGTGAAGTCTGGAGGGCGCAGCAGAAGAAGCCGAAGAAGGAGAAGGAGAAGGTGAAGTCTGGAGGGTGAAGCAGAAGAAGCAGAAGAAGGAGAAGGAGAAGGTGAAGTCTGGAGGGTGAATCAGAAGAAGTAGAAAAAGGAGAGGGAGAAGGTGAAGTCAGGAGAGTGAAGCAGAAGAAGCAGAAGAAGGAGAAGGAGAAGGTGAAGTCTGGAGGGTGAAGCAGAAGAAGCAGAAGAAGGAGAAGGAGAAGGTGAAGTCTGGAGGGCGAAGCAGAAGAAGCCGAAGAAGGAGAAGGAGAAGGTGAAGTCTGGAGGGTGAAGCAGAAGAAGCAGAAGAAGGAGAAGGAGAAGGTGAAGTCTGGAGGTTGAATCAGAAGAAGTAGAAGAAGGAGAAGGAGAAGGTGAAGTCAGGAGGGTGAAGCAGAAGAAGCAGAAGAAGGAGAAGGAGAAGGTGAAGTCTGGAGGGTGAAGCAGAAGAAGCAGAAGAAGGAGAAGGAGAAGGTGAAGTCTGGAGGGTGAAGCAGAAGAAGCAGAAGAAGGAGAAGGAGAAGGTGAAGTAAGGAGGGTGAATCAGAAGAAGTAGAAGAAGGAGAAGGAGAAGGTTAAGTCTGGAGGGTGAATCAGAAGACGTAGAAGAAGGAGAAGGAGAAGGTGAAGTCTGGAGGGTGAATCAGAAGAAGTAGAAGAAGGAGAAGGAGAATGTGAAGTCTGGAGGGTGAATCAGAAGAAGCAGAAGAAGGAGAAGGAGAAGGTGAAGTCTGGAGGGAGAAGCAGAAGAAGTAGAAGAAGGAGAAGGAGAAGTTGAAGTCTGGAGGGTGAATCAGAAGAAGTAGAAGAAGGAGAAGGAGAAGGTGAAGTCTGGAGGGTGAATCAGAAGAAGTAGAAGAAGGAGAAGGAGAAGGTGTAGTCTGGACGGTGAATCAGAAGAAGTAGACGAAGGAGAAGGAGAAGGTGAAGTCTGCAGGGTGAATCAGAAGAAGCAGAAGAAGGAGAAGGAGAAGGGAAGTCTGGAGGGTGGATCAGAAGAAGTAGAAGAAGGAGAAGGAGAAGGTGAAGTCTGGAGGGTGAATCAGAAGAAGAAGGAGAAGGTGAAGTCTGGAGGATGAATCAGAAGAAGCAGAAGAAGGAGAAGGAGAAGGTGAAGTCTGGAGGGTGAATCAGAAGAAGCAGAATAAGGAGAAGGAGAAGGTGAAGTCTGGAGGGTGCATCAGAAGAAGCAGAAGAAGGAGAAGGAGAAGGTGAAGTCTGGAGGGTGAATCAGAAGAAGTAGAAGAAGGAGAAGGAGAAGTTGAAGTCTGGAGGGTGAATCAGAAGAAGTAGAAGAAGGAGAAGGAGAAGGTGAAGTCAGGAGAGTGAAGCAGAAGAAGCAGAAGAAGGAGAAGGAGAAGGTGAAGTCTGGAGGGTGAAGCAGAAGAAGCAGAAGAAGGAGAAGGAGAAGGTGAAGTCTGGAGGGCGAAGCAGAAGAAGCAGAAGAAGGAGAAGGAGAAGGTGATGTCTGGAGGGTGAAGCAGAAGAAGCAGAAGAAGGAGAAGGAGAAGGTGATGTCTGGAGGGTGAATCAGAAGAAGTAGAAGAAGGAGAAGGAGAAGGTGAAGTCTGGAGGGTGAATCAGAAGAAGCAGAAGAAGGAGAAGGAGAAGGTGAAGTCTGGAGGGAGAAGCAGAAGAAGTAGAAGAAGGAGAAGGAGAAGTTGAAGTCTGGAGGGTGAATCAGAAGAAGTAGAAGAAGGAGAAGGAGAAGGTGAAGTCTGGAGGGTGAATCAGAAGAAGTAGAAGAAGGAGAAGGAGAAGGTGTAGTCTGGACGGCGAATCAGAAGAAGTAGACGAAGGAGAAGGAGAAGGTGAAGTCTGCAGGGTGAATCAGAAGAAGCAGAAGAAGGAGAAGGAGAAGGTGAAGTCTGGAGGGTGGATCAGAAGAAGTAGAAGAAGGAGAAGGAGAAGGTGTAGTCTGGACGGTGAATCAGAAGAAGTAGACGAAGGAGAAGGGGAAGGTGAAGTCTGCAGGGTGAATCAGAAGAAGCAGAAGAAGGAGAAGGAGAAGTTGAAGTCTGGAGGGTGAATCAGAAGAAGTAGAAGAAGGAGAAGGAGAAGGTGAAGTCAGGAGAGTGAAGCAGAAGAAGCAGAAGAAGGAGAAGGAGAAGGTGAAGTCTGGAGGGTGAAGCAGAAGAAGCAGAAGAAGGAGAAGGAGAAGGTGAAGTAAGGAGGGTGAATCAGAAGAAGTAGAAGAAGGAGAAGGAGAAGGTTAAGTCTGGAGGGTGAATCAGAAGACGTAGAAGAAGGAGAAGGAGAAGGTGAAGTCTGGAGGGTGAATCAGAAGAAGTAGAAGAAGGAGAAGGAGAATGTGAAGTCTGGAGGGTGAATCAGAAGAAGCAGAAGAAGGAGAAGGAGAAGGTGAAGTCTGGAGGGAGAAGCAGAAGAAGTAGAAGAAGGAGAAGGAGAAGTTGAAGTCTGGAGGGTGAATCAGAAGAAGTAGAAGAAGGAGAAGGAGAAGGTGAAGTCTGGAGGGTG
Organism: Somniosus microcephalus; assembly: GCF_052327205.1. Lineage (NCBI taxonomy): Eukaryota > Metazoa > Chordata > Chondrichthyes > Squaliformes > Somniosidae > Somniosus > Somniosus microcephalus. Next base: position 435,307 of record NW_028225378.1, read on the forward strand.
AATCAGAAGAAGTAGAAGAAGGAGAAGGAGAAGGTGTAGTCTGGACGGTGAATCAGAAGAAGTAGACGAAGGAGAAGGAGAAGGTGAAGTCTGCAGGGTGAATCAGAAGAAGCAGAAGAAGGAGAAGGAGAAGGTGAAGTCTGGAGGGTGGATCAGAAGAAGTAGAAGAAGGAGAAGGAGAAGGTGAAGTCTGGAGGGTGAATCAGAAGAAGAAGGAGAAGGTGAAGTCTGGAGGATGAATCAGAAGAAGCAGAAGAAGGAGAAGGAGAAGGTGAAGTCTGGAGGGTGAATCAGAAGAAGCAGAATAAGGAGAAGGAGAAGGTGAAGTCTGGAGGGTGCATCAGAAGAAGCAGAAGAAGGAGAAGGAGAAGGTGAAGTCTGGAGGGTGAATCAGAAGAAGTAGAAGAAGGAGAAGGAGATGTTGAAGTCTGGAGGGTGAATCAGAAGAAGTAGAAGAAGGAGAAGGAGAAGGTGAAGTCAGGAGAGTGAAGCAGAAGAAGCAGAAGAAGGAGAAGGAGAAGGTGAAGTCTGGAGGGTGAAGCAGAAGAAGCAGAAGAAGGAGAAGGAGAAGGTGAAGTCTGGAGGGCGAAGCAGAAGAAGCAGAAGAAGGAGAAGGAGAAGGTGATGTCTGGAGGGTGAAGCAGAAGAAGCAGAAGAAGGAGAAGGAGAAGGTGATGTCTGGAGGGTGAATCAGAAGAAGTAGAAGAAGGAGAAGGAGAAGGTGAAGTCTGGAGGGTGAAGCAGAAGAAACAGAAGAAGGAGAAGGAGAAGGTGAAGACTGAAGGGTGAATCAGAAGAAGTAGAAGAAGGAGAAGGAGAAGGTGAAGTCTGGAGGGTGAATCAGAAGAAGCAGAAGAAGGAGAAGGAGAAGGTGAAGTCTGGAGGGTGAATCAGAAGAAGCAGAAGAAGGAGAAGGAGAAGATGAAGTCTGGAGGGTGAATCAGAAGAAGTAGAAGAAGGAGAAGGAGAAGGTGAGGTCTGGAGGGTGAATCAGAAGAAGCAGAAGAAGGAGAAGGAGAAGGTGAAGTCTGGAGAGTGAAGCAGAAGAAGCAGAAGAAGGAGAAGGAGAAGGTGAAGTCTGGAGGGTGAAGCAGAAGAAGCAGAAGAAGGAGAAGGAGAAGGTGAAGTCTGGAGGGCGAAGCAGAAGAAGCAGAAGAAGGAGAAGGAGAAGGTGAAGTCTGGAGGGTGAAGCAGAAGAAGCAGAAGAAGGAGAAGGAGAAGGTGAAGTCTGGAGGTTGAATCAGAAGAAGTAGAAGAAGGAGAAGGAGAAGGTGAAGTCAGGAGGGTGAAGCAGAAGAAGCAGAAGAAGGATAAGGAGAAGGTGAAGTCTGGAGGGTGAAGCAGAAGAAGCAGAAGAAGGAGAAGGAGAAGGTGAAGTCTGGAGGGTGAAGCAGAAGAAGCAGAAGAAGGAGAAGGAGAAGGTGAAGTAAGGAGGTTGAATCAGAAGAAGTAGAAGAAGGAGAAGGAGAAGGTGAAGTCTGGAGGGTGAATCAGAAGACGTAGAAGAAGGAGAAGGAGAAGGTGAAGTCTGGAAGGTGAATCAGAAGAAGTAGAAGAAGGAGAAGGAGAATGTGAAGTCTGGAGGGTGAATCAGAAGAAGCAGAAGAAGGAGAAGGTGAAGTCTGGAGGGAGAAGCAGAAGAAGTAGAAGAAGGAGAAGGAGAAGTTGAAGTCTGGAGGGTGAATCAGAAGAAGTAGAAGAAGGAGAAGGAGAAGGTGAAGTCTGGAGGGTCAATCAGAAGAAGTAGAAGAAGGAGAAGGAGAAGGTGAAGTCTGGAGGGTGAATCAGAAGAAGCAGAAGAAGGAGAAGGAGAAGATGAAGTCTGGAGGGTGAATCAGAAGATGTAGAAGAAGGAGAAGGAGAAGGTGTAGTCTGGACGGTGAATCAGAAGAAGTAGACGAAGGAGAAGGAGAAGGTGAAGTCTGCAGGGTGAATCAGAACAAGCAGAAGAAGGAGAAGGATAAGGTGAAGTCTGGAGGGTGGATCAGAAGAAGTAGAAGAAGGAGAAGGAGAAGGTGAAGTCTGGAGGGTGAATCAGAAGAAGAAGGAGAAGGTGAAGTCTGGAGGATGAATCAGAAGAAGCAGAAGAAGGAGAAGGAGAAGGTGAAGTCTGGAGGGTGAATCAGAAGAAGCAGAATAAGGAGAAGGAGAAGGTGAAGTCTGGAGGGTGAATCAGAAGAAGCAGAAGAAGGAGAAGGAGAAGGTGAAGTCTGGAGTGTGAATCAGAAGAAGTAGAAGAAGGAGAAGGAGAAGTTGAAGTCTGGAGCGTGAATCAGAAGAAGTAGAAGAAGGAGAAGAAGAAGGTGAAGTCAGGAGAGTGAAGCAGAAGAAGCAGAAGAAGGAGAAGGAGAAGGTGAAGTCTGGAGGGTGAAGCAGAAGAAGCAGAAGAAGGAGAAGGAGAAGGTGAAGTCTGGAGGGCGAAGCAGAAGAAGCAGAAGAAGGAGAAGGAGAAGGTGAAGTCTGGAGGGTGAAGCAGAAGAAGCAGAAGAAGGAGAAGGAGAAGGTGATGTCTGGAGGGTGAATCAGAAGAAGTAGAAGAAGGAGAAGGAGAAGGTGAAGTCTGGAGGGTGAAGCAGAAGAAACAGAAGAAGGAGAAGGAGAAGGTGAAGACTGAAGGGTGAATCAGAAGAAGTAGAAGAAGGAGAAGGAGAAGGTGAAGTCTGGAGGGTGAATCAGAAGAAGCAGAAGAAGGAGAAGGAGAAGGTGAAGTCTGGAGGGTGAATCAGAAGAAGCAGAAGAAGGAGAAGGAGAAGATGAAGTCTGGAGGGTGAATCAGAAGAAGTAGAAGAAGGAGAAGGAGAAGGTGAGGTCTGGAGGGTGAATCAGAAGAAGCAGAAGAAGGAGAAGGAGAAGGTGAAGTCTGGAGAGTGAAGCAGAAGAAGCAGAAGAAGGAGAAGGAGAAGGTGAAGTCTGGAGGGTGAAGCAGAAGAAGCAGAAGAAGGAGAAGGAGAAGGTGAAGTCTGGAGGGCGAAGCAGAAGAAGCAGAAGAAGGAGAAGGAGAAGGTGAAGTCTGGAGGGTGAAGCAGAAGAAGCAGAAGAAGGAGAAGGAGAAGGTGAAGTCTGGAGGTTGAATCAGAAGAAGTAGAAGAAGGAGAAGGAGAAGGTGAAGTCAGGAGGGTGAAGCAGAAGAAGCAGAAGAAGGATAAGGAGAAGGTGAAGTCTGGAGGGTGAAGCAGAAGAAGGAGAAGAAGGAGAAGGAGAAGGTGAAGTCTGGAGGGTGAAGCAGAAGAAGCAGAAGAAGGAGAAGGAGAAGGTGAAGTAAGGAGGTTGAATCAGAAGAAGTAGAAGAAGGAGAAGGAGAAGGTGAAGTCTGGAGGGTGAATCAGAAGACGTAGAAGAAGGAGAAGGAGAAGGTGAAGTCTGGAAGGTGAATCAGAAGAAGTAGAAGAAGGAGAAGGAGAATGTGAAGTCTGGAGGGTGAATCAGAAGAAGCAGAAGAAGGAGAAGGTGAAGTCTGGAGGGAGAAGCAGAAGAAGTAGAAGAAGGAGAAGGAGAAGTTGAAGTCTGGAGGGTGAATCAGAAGAAGTAGAAGAAGGAGAAGGAGAAGGTGAAGTCTGGAGGGTCAATCAGAAGAAGTAGAAGAAGGAGAAGGAGAAGGTGAAGTCTGGAGGGTGAATCAGAAGAAGCAGAAGAAGGAGAAGGAGAAGATGAAGTCTGGAGGGTGAATCAGAAGAAGTAGAAGAAGGAGAAGGAGAAGGTGTAGTCTGGACGGTGAATCAGAAGAAGTAGACGAAGGAGAAGGAGAAGGTGAAGTCTGCAGGGTGAATCAGAACAAGCAGAAGAAGGAGAAGGATAAGGTGAAGTCTGGAGGGTGAATCAGAAGAAGTAGAAGAAGGAGAAGGAGAAGGTGAAGTCTGGAGGGTGAATCAGAAGAAGAAGGAGAAGGTGAAGTCTGGAGGGTGAATCAGAAGAAGCAGAAGAAGGAGAAGGAGAAGGTGAAGTCTGGAGGGTGAATCAGAAGAAGCAGAATAAGGAGAAGGAGAAGGTGAAGTCTGGAGGGTGAATCAGAAGAAGCAGAAGAAGGAGAAGGAGAAGTTGAAGTCTGGAGGGCGAATCAGAAGAAGTAGAAGAAGGAGAACGAGAAGGTGAAGTCAGGAGAGTGAAGCAGAAGAAGCAGAAGAAGGAGAAGGAGAAGGTGAAGTCTGGAGGGTGAAGCAGAAGAAGCAGAAGAAGGAGAAGGAGAAGGTGAAGTCTGGAGGGCGAAGCAGAAGAAGCAGAAGAAGGAGAAGGAGATGGTGAAGTCTGGAGGGTGAATCAGAAGAAGTAGAAGAAGGAGAAGGAGAAGGTGAAGTCTGGAGGGTGAAGCAGAAGAAACAGAAGAAGGAGAAGGAGAAGGTGAAGACTGAAGGGTGAATCAGAAGAAGTAGAAGAAGGAGAAGGAGAAGGTGAAGTCTGGAGGGTGAATCAGAAGAAGCAGAAGAAGGAGAAGGAGAAGGTGAAGTCTGGAGGGTGAAGCAGAAGAAACAGAAGAAGGAGAAGGAGAAGGTGAAGACTGAAGGGTGAATCAGAAGAAGTAGAAGAAGGAGAAGGAGAAGGTGAAGTCTGGAGGGTGAATCAGAAGAAGCAGAAGAAGGAGAAGGAGAAGGTGAAGTCTGGAGGGTGAATCAGAAGAAGCAGAAGAAGGAGAAGGAGAAGATGAAGTCTGGAGGGTGAATCAGAAGAAGTAGAAGAAGGAGAAGGAGAAGGTGCGGTCTGGAGGGTGAATCAGAAGAAGCAGAAGAAGGAGAAGGAGAAGGTGAAGTCTGGAGGGTGAATCAGAAGAAGCAGATGAAGGAGAAGGAGAAGGTGAAGTCTGGAGGGTGAATCAGAAGAAGCAAAAGAAGGAGAAGTAGAAGGTGAAGTCAGGAGGGTGAATCAGAAGAAGCAGAAGAAGGAGAAGGAGAAGGTGAAGTTAGGAGGGTGAATCAGAAGAAGCAGAAGAAGGAGAAGGAGCAGGTGAAGTCAGGGGGTGAAGCAGAAGAAGTAGAAGAAGGAGAAGCAGAAGGTGAAGTCAGGACGGTGAAGCAGAAGAAGCAGAAGAAGGAGAAGGAGAAGGTGAAGTCTGGAGGGCGCAGCAGAAGAAGCAGAAGAAGGAGAAGGAGAAGGTGAAGTCTGGAGGGTGAAGCAGAAGAAGCAGAAGAAGGAGAAGGAGAAGGTGAAGTCTGGAGGGTGAATCAGAAGAAGTAGAAGAAGGAGAAGGAGAAGGTGAAGTCAGGAGAGTGAAGCAGAAGAAGCAGAAGAAGGAGAAGGAGAAGTTGAAGTCTGGAGGGTGAAGCAGAAGAAGCAGAAGAAGGAGAAGGAGAAGGTGAAGTCTGGAGGGCGAAGCAGAAGAAGCAGAAGAAGTAGAAGGAGAAGGTGAAGTCTGGATGGTGAAGCAGAAGAAGCAGAAGAAGGAGAAGGAGAAGGTGAAGTCTGGAGGGTGAATCAGAAGAAGTAGAAGAAGGAGAAGGAGAAGGTGAAGTCAGGAGGGTGAAGCAGAAGAAGCAGAAGAAGGAGAAGGAGAAGGTGAAGTCTGGAAGGTGAAGCAGAAGAAGCAGAAGGAGGAGAAGGAGAAGGTGAGGTCTGGAGGGTGAAGCAGAAGAAGCAGAAGAAGGAGAAGGAGAAGGTGAAGTAAGGAGGGTGAATCAGAAGAAGTAGAAGAAGGAGAAGGAGAAGGTGAAGTCTGGAGGGTGAATCAGAAGACGTAGAAGAAGGAGAAGGAGAAGGTGAAGTCTGGAGGGTGAATCAGAAGAAGTAGAAGAAGGAGAAGGAGAAGGTGAAGTCTGGAGGGTGAATCAGAAGAAGCAGAAGAAGGAGAAGGAGAAGGTGAAGTCTGGAGGGAGAAGCAGAAGAAGTAGAAGAAGGAGAAGGAGAAGTTGAAGTCTGGAGGGTGAATCAGAAGAAGTAGAAGAAGGAGAAGGAGAAGGTGAAGTCTGGAGGGTCAATCAGAAGAAGTAGAAGAAGGAGAAGGAGAAGGTGAAGTCTGGAGGGTGAATCAGAAGAAGCAGAAGAAGGAGAAGGAGAAGATGAAGTCTGGAGGGTGAATCAGAAGAAGTAGAAGAAGGAGAAGGAGAAGGTGTAGTCTGGACGGTGAATCAGAAGAAGTAGACGAAGGAGAAGGAGAAGGTGAAGTCTGCAGGGTGAATCAGAAGAAGCAGAAGAAGGAGAAGGAGAAGGTGAAGTCTGGAGGGTGAATCAGAAGAAGTCGAAGAAGGAGAAGGAGAAGGTGAAGTCTGGAGGGTGAATCAGAAGAAGAAGGAGAAGGTGAAGTCTGGAGGGTGAATCAGAAGAAGCAGAAGAAGGAGAAGGAGAAGGTGAAGTCTGGAGGGTGAATCAGAAGAAGCAGAATAAGGAGAAGGAGAAGGTGAAGTCTGGAGGGTGAATCAGAAGAAGCAGAAGAAGGAGAAGGAGAAGGTGAAGTCTGGAGGGAGAATCAGAAGAAGTAGAAGAAGGAGAAGGAGAAGGTGAATTCTGGAGGGTGAATCAGAAGAAGTAGAAGAAGGAGAAGGAGAAGGTGATGTCAGGAGAGTGAAGCAGAAGAAGCAGAAGAAGGAGAAGGAGAAGGTGAAGTCTGGAGGGTGAAGCAGAAGAAGCAGAAGAAGGAGAAGGAGAAGGTGAAGTCTGGAGGGCGAAGCAGAAGAAGCATAAGAAGGAGAAGGAGAAGGTGAAGTCTGGAGGGTGAAGCAGAAGAAGCAGAAGAAGGAGAAGGAGAAGGTGAAGTCTGGAGGGTGAATCAGAAGAAGTAGAAGAAGGAGAAGGAGAAGGTGAAGTCAGGAGGGTGAAGCAGAAGAAGCAGAAGAAGGAGAAGGAGAAGGTGAAGTCTGGAGGGCGAAGCAGAAGAAGCAGAAGAAGGAGAAGGAGATGGTGAAGTCTGGAGGGTGAAGCAGAAGAAGCAGAAGAAGGAGAAGGAGAAGGTGAAGTCTGGAGGGTGAATCAGAAGAAGTAGAAGAAGGAGAAGGAGAAGGTGAAGTCTGGAGGGTGAAGCAGAAGAAACAGAAGAAGGAGAAGGAGAAGGTGAAGACTGAAGGGTGAATCAGAAGAAGTAGAAGAAGGAGAAGGAGAAGGTGAAGTCTGGAGGGTGAATCAGAAGAAGCAGAAGAAGGAGAAGGAGAAGGTGAAGTCTGGAGGGTGAATCAGAAGAAGCAGAAGAAGGAGAAGGAGAAGATGAAGTCTGGAGGGTGAATCAGAAGAAGTAGAAGAAGGAGAAGGAGAAGGTGCGGTCTGGAGGGTGAATCAGAAGAAGCAGAAGAAGGAGAAGGAGAAGGTGAAGTCTGGAGGGTGAATCAGAAGAAGCAGAAGAAGGAGAAGGAGAAGGTGAAGTCTGAAGGGTGAATCAGAAGAAGCAAAAGAAGGAGAAGTAGAAGGAGAAGTCAGGAGGGTGAATCAGAAGAAGCAGAAGAAGGAGAAGGAGAAGGTGAAGTTAGGAGGGTGAATCAGAAGAAGCAGAAGAAGGAGAAGGAGCAGGTGAAGTCAGGGGGTGTAGCAGAAGAAGTAGAAGGAGAAGCAGAAGGTGAAGTCAGGACGGTGAAGCAGAAGAAGCAGAAGAAGGAGAAGGAGAAGGTGAAGTCTGGAGGGCGCAGCAGAAGAAGCAGAAGAAGGAGAAGGAGAAGGTGAAGTCTGGAGGGTGAAGCAGAAGAAGCAGAAGAAGGAGAAGGAGAAGGTGAAGTCTGGAGGGTGAATCAGAAGAAGTAGAAGAAGGAGAAGGAGAAGGTGAAGTCAGGAGAGTGAAGCAGAAGAAGCAGAAGAAGGAGAAGGAGAAGTTGAAGTCTGGAGGGTGAAGCAGAAGAAGCAGAAGAAGGAGAAGGAGAAGGTGAAGTCTGGAGGGCGAAGCAGAAGAAGCAGAAGAAGTAGAAGGAGAAGGTGAAGTCTGGAGGGTGAAGCAGAAGAAGCAGAAGAAGGAGAAGGAGAAGGTGAAGTCTGTAGGGTGAATCAGAAGAAGTAGAAGAAGGAGAAGGAGAAGGTGAAGTCAGGATGGTGAAGCAGAAGAAGCAGAAGAAGGAGAAGGAGAAGGTGAAGTCTGGAAGGTGAAGCAGAAGAAGCAGAAGGAGGAGAAGGAGAAGGTGAGGTCTGGAGGGTGAAGCAGAAGAAGCAGAAGAAGGAGAAGGAGAAGGTGAAGTAAGGAGGGTGAATCAGAAGAAGTAGAAGAAGGAGAAGGAGAAGGTGAAGTCTGGAGGGTGAATCAGAAGAAGCAGAAGAAGGAGAAGGAGAAGGTGAAGTCTGGAGGGAGAAGCAGAAGAAGTAGAAGAAGGAGATGGAGAAGTTGAAGTCTGGAGGGTGAATCAGAAGAAGTAGAAGAAGGAGAAGGAGAAGGTGAAGTCTGGAGGGTCAATCAGAAGAAGTAGAAGAAGGAGAAGGAGAAGGTGAAGTCTGGAGGGTGAATCAGAAGAAGCAGAAGAAGGAGAAGGAGAAGATGAAGTCTGGAGGGTGAATCAGAAGAAGTAGAAGAAGGAGAAGGAGAAGGTGTAGTCTGGACGGTGAATCAGAAGAAGTAGACGAAGGAGAAGGAGAAGGTGAAGTCTGCAGGGTGAATCAGAAGAAGCAGAAGAAGGAGAAGGAGAAGGTGAAGTCTGGAGGGTGAATCAGAAGAAGTCGAAGAAGGAGAAGGAGAAGGTGAAGTCTGGAGGGTGAATCAGAAGAAGAAGGAGAAGGTGAAGTCTGGAGGGTGAATCAGAAGAAGCAGAAGAAGGAGAAGGAGAAGGTGAAGTCTGGAGGGTGAATCAGAAGAAGCAGAATAAGGAGAAGGAGAAGGTGAAGTCTGGAGGGTGAATCAGAAGAAGCAGAAGAAGGAGAAGGAGAAGGTGAAGTCTGGAGGGAGAATCAGAAGAAGTAGAAGAAGGAGAAGGAGAAGGTGAATTCTGGAGGGTGAATCAGAAGAAGTAGAAGAAGGAGAAGGAGAAGGTGAAGTCAGGAGAGTGAAGCAGAAGAAGCAGAAGAAGGAGAAGGAGAAGGTGAAGTCTGGAGGGTGAAGCAGAAGAAGCAGAAGAAGGAGAAGGAGAAGGTGAAGTCTGGAGGGCGAAGCAGAAGAAGCATAAGAAGGAGAAGGAGAAGGTGAAGTCTGGAGGGTGAAGCAGAAGAAGCAGAAGAAGGAGAAGGAGAAGGTGAAGTCTGGAGGGTGAATCAGAAGAAGTAGAAGAAGGAGAAGGAGAAGGTGAAGTCAGGAGGGTGAAGCAGAAGAAGCAGAAGAAGGAGAAGGAGAAGGTGAAGTCTGGAGGGTGAAGCAGAAGAAGCAGAAGAAGGAGAAGGAGAAGGTGAAGGTTGGAGGGTGAAGCAGAAGAAGCAGAAGAAGGAGAAGGAGAAGGTGAAGTCAGGAGGGTGAATCAGAAGAAGTAGAAGAAGGAGAAGGAGAAGGTGAAGTCTGGAGGGTGAATCAGAAGAAGTAGAAGAAGGAAAAGGAGAAGGTGAAGTCTGGAGGGTGAAACAGAAGAAGTAGAAGAAGGAGAAGGAGAACGTGAAGTCTGGAGGGTGAATCAGATGAAGTAGAAGAAGGAGAAGGAGAAGGTGAAGTCTGGAGCGTGAATCAGAAGATGTAGAAGAAGGAGAAGGAGAAGGTGAAGTCTGGAGGGTCAATCAGAAGAAGTAGAAGAAGGAGAAGGAGAAGGTGAAGTCTGGAGGGTGAATCAGATGAAGTAGAAGAAAGAGAAGGAGAAGGTGAAGTCTGGAGGGAGAAGCAGAAGAAGTAGAAGAAGGAGAAGGAGAAGGTGAAGTCTGGAGCGTGAATCAGAAGATGTAGAAGAAGGAGAAGGAGAAGGTGAAGTCTGGAGGGTCAATCAGAAGAAGTAGAAGAAGGAGAAGGAGAAGGTGAAGTCTGGAGGGTGAATCAGAAGAAGCAGAAGAAGGAGAAGGAGAAGGTGAAGTCTGGAGGGTGAATCAGAAGAAGTAGAAGAAGGAGAAGGAGAAGGTGTAGTCTGGACGGTGAATCAGAAGAAGTAGACGAAGGAGAAGGTGAAGTCTGCAGGGTGAATCAGAAGAAGCAGAAGAAGGAGAAGGAGAAGGTGAAGTCTGGAGGGTGAATCAGAAGAAGTAGAAGAAGGAGAAGGAGAAGGTGAAGTCTGGAGGGTGAATCAGAAGAAGCAGAAGAAGGAGAAGGAGAAGGTGAAGTCTGGAGGGTGAATCAGAAGAAGCAGAAGAAGGAGAAGGAGAAGGTGAAGTCTGGAGGGTGAATCAGAAGAAGCAGAATAAGGAGATGGAGAAGGTGAAGTCTGGAGGGTGAATCAGAAGAAGCAGAAGAAGGAGATGGAGAAGGTGAAGTCTGGAGGGTGAATCAGAAGAAGTAGAAGAAGGAGAAGGAGAAGGTGAAGTCTGGAGGGTGAATCAGAAGATGTAGAAGAAGGAGAAGGAGAAGGTGAAGTCTGGAGGGTGAATCAGAAGAAGCAGAAGAAGGAGAAGGAGAAGGTGAAGTCTGGAGGATGAATCAGAAGAAGCAGAAGAAGGAGAAGGAGACGATGAAGTCTGGAGGGTGAATCAGAAGAAGTAGAAGAAGGAGAAGGAGAAGGTGAAGTCTGGAGGGTGAATCAGAAGAAGCAGAAGAAGGAGAAGGAGAAGGTGAAGTCTGGAGGGTGAATCAGAAGAAGCAGAAGAAGGAGAAGAAGAAGGTGAAGTCTGGAGGGTGAATCAGAAGAAGCAGAATAAGGAGAAGGAGAAGGTGAAGTCTGGAGGGTGAATCAGAAGAAGCAGAAGAAGGAGAAGGTGACGTCTGGAGGGTGAATCAGAAGAACTAGAAGAAGGAGAAGGAGAAGGTGAAGTCTGGAGGGTGAAGCAGAAGAAGTAGAAGAAGGAGAAGGAGAAGGTGAAGTCAGGAGGGTGAATCAGAAGAAGTAGAAGAAGGAGAAGGAGAAGGTGAAGTCAGGAGGGTGAATCAGAAGAAGCTGAAGAAGGAGAAGGAGAAGGTGAAGTCTGGAGGGTGAATCAGAAGAATCAGAAGAAGGAGAAGGAGAAGGTGAAGTCTGGAGGGTGAATCAGAAGAAGCAGAAGAAAGAGAAGGAGAAGGTGAAGTCTGGAGGGTGAAGCAGAAGAAACAGAAGAAGGAGAAGGAGAAGGTGAAGACTGGAGGCTGAATCAGAAGAAGTAGAAGAAGGAGAAGGAGAAGGTGAAGTCTGGAGGGTGAATCAGAAGAAGTAGAAGAAGTTGAAGGAGAAGGTGAAGTCTGGAGGGTGAATCAGAAGAAGCAGAAGAAGGAGAAGGAGAAGGTGAAGTCTGGAGGGTGAAACAGAAGAAGCAGAAGAAGAAGAAGGAGAAGATGAAGTCTGGAGGGTGAATCAGAAGAAGTAGAAGAAGGAGAAGGAGAAGGTGAGGTCTGGAGGGTGAATCAGAAGAAGCAGAAGAAGGAGAAGGAGAAGGTGAAGTCTGGAGGGTGAATCAGAAGAAGCAGAAGAAGGAGAAGGAGAAGGTGAAGTTAGGAGGGTGAATCAGAAGAAGCAGAAGAAGGAGAAGGAGAAGGTGAAGTCAGGGGGGTGAAGCAGAAGAAGTAGAAGAAGGAGAAGGAGAAGGTGAAGTCAGGAGGGTGAAGCAGAAGAAGCAGAAGAAGGAGAAGGAGAAGGTGAAGTCTGGAGGGCGCAGCAGAAGAAGCAGAAGAAGGAGAAGGAGAAGGTGCAGTCTGGAGAGTGAAGCAGAAGAAGCAGAAGAAGGAGAAGGAGAAGGTGAAGTCTGGAGGGTGAAACAGAAGAAGTAGAAGAAGGAGAAGGAGAAGGTGAAGTCTGGAGGGTGAATCAGAAGAAGCAGAATAAGGAGAAGGAGAAGGTGAAGTCTGGAGGGTGAATCAGAAGAAGCAGAAGAAGGAGAAGGAGAAGGTGAAGTCTGGAGGGAGAATCAGAAGAAGTAGAAGAAGGAGAAGGAGAAGGTGAAGTCTGGAGGGTGAATCAGAAGAAGTAGAAGAAGGAGAAGGAGAAGGTGAAGTCTGGAGGGTGAAGCAGAAGAAGCAGAGGAAGGAGAAGGAGAAGGTGAAGTCTGGAGGGCGAAGCAGAAGAAGCATAAGAAGGAGAAGGAGAAGGTGAAGTCTGGAGGGTGAAGCAGAAGAAGCAGAAGAAGGAGAAGGAGAAGGTGAAGTCTGGAGGGTGAATCAGAAGAAGTAGAAGAAGGAGAAGGAGAAGGTGAAGTCAGGAGGGTGAAGCAGAAGAAGCAGAAGAAGGAGAAGGAGAAGGTGAAGTCTGGAGGGTGAAGCAGAAGAAGCAGAAGAAGGAGAAGGAGAAGGTGAAGTTTGGAGGGTGAAGCAGAAGAAACAGAAGAAGGAGAAGGAGAAGCTGAAGTCAGGAGGGTGAATCAGAAGAAGTAGAAGAAGGAGAAGGAGAAGGTGAAGTCTGGAGGGTGAATCAGAAGAAGTAGAAGAAGGAGAAGGAGAAGGTGAAGTCTGGAGGGTGAATCAGAAGAAGTAGAAGAAGGAGAAGGAGAAGGTGAAGTCTGGAGGGTGAATCAGATGAAGTAGAAGAAAGAGAAGGAGAAGGTGAAGTCTGGAGGGAGAAGCAGAAGAAGTAGAAGAAGGAGAAGGAGAAGGTGAAGTCTGGAGCGTGAATCAGAAGATGTAGAAGAAGGAGAAGGAGAAGGTGAAGTCTGGAGGGTCAATCAGAAGAAGTAGAAGAAGGAGAAGGAGAAGGTGAAGTCTGGAGGGTGAATCAGAAGAAGCAGAAGAAGGAGAAGGAGAAGGTGAAGTCTGGAGGGTGAATCAGAAGAAGTAGAAGAAGGAGAAGGAGAAGGTGTAGTCTGGACGGTGAATCAGAAGAAGTAGACGAAGGAGAAGGAGAAGGTGAAGTCTGCAGGGTGAATCAGAAGAAGCAGAAGAAGGAGAAGGTGAAGTCTGGAGGGTGAATCAGAAGAAGTAGAAGAAGGAGAAGGAGAAGGTGAAGTCTGGAGGGTGAATCAGAAGAAGCAGAAGAAGGAGAAGGAGAAGGTGAAGTCTGGAGGGTGAATTAGAAGAAGCAGAAGAAGGAGAAGGAGAAGGTGAAGTCTGGAGGGTGAATCAGAAGAAGCAGAATAAGGAGAAGGAGAAGGTGAAGTCTGGAGGGTGAATCAGAAGAAGCAGAAGAAGGAGATGGAGAAGGTGAAGTCTGGAGGGTGAATCAGAAGAAGTAGAAGAAGGAGAAGGAGAAGGTGAAGTCTGGAGGGTGAATCAGAAGATGTAGAAGAAGGAGAAGGAGAAGTTGAAGTCTGGAGGGTGAATCAGAAGAAGCAGAAAAGGAGAAGGAGAAGGTGAAGTCTGGAGGATGAATCAGAAGAAGCAGAAGAAGGAGAAGGAGACGATGAAGTCTGGAGGGTGAATCAGAAGAAGTAGAAGAAGGAGAAGGAGAAGGTGAAGTCTGGAGGGTGAATCAGAAGAAGGAGAAGAAGGAGAAGGAGAAGGTGAAGTCTGGAGGGTGAATCAGAAGAAGCAGAAGAAGGAGAAGGAGAAGGTGAAGTCTGGAGGGTGAATCAGAAGAAGCAGAATAAGGAGAAGGAGAAGGTGAAGTCTTGAGGGTGAATCAGAAGAAGCAGAAGAAGGAGAAGGTGACGTCTGGAGGGTGAATCAGAAGAAGTAGAAGAAGGAGAAGGAGAAGGTGAAGTCTGGAGGGTGAAGCAGAAGAAGTAGAAGAAGGAGAAGGAGAAGGTGAAGTCAGGAGGGTGAATCAGAAGAAGTAGAAGAAGGAGAAGGAGAAGGTGAAGTCAGGAGGGTGAATCAGAAGAAGCTGAAGAAGGAGAAGGAGAAGGTGAAGTCTGGAGGGTGAATCAGAAGAATCAGAAGAAGGAGAAGGTGAAGTCTGGAGGGTGAATCAGAAGAAGCAGAAGAAAGAGAAGGAGAAGGTGATGTCTGGAGGGTGAAGCAGAAGAAACAGAAGAAGGAGAAGGAGAAGGTGAAGACTGGAGGCTGAATCAGAAGAAGTAGAAGAAGGAGAAGGAGAAGGTGAAGTCTGGAGGGTGAATCAGAAGAAGTAGAAGAAGTTGAAGGAGAAGGTGAAGTCTGGAGGGTGAATCAGAAGAAGCAGAAGAAGGAGAAGGAGAAGGTGAAGTCTGGAGGGTGAATCAGAAGAAGCAGAAGAAGAAGAAGGAGAAGATGAAGTCTGGAGGGTGAATCAGAAGAAGTAGAAGAAGGAGAAGGAGAAGGTGAGGTCTGGAGGGTGAATCAGAAGAAGCAGAAGAAGGAGAAGGAGAAGGTGAAGTCTGGAGGGTGAATCAGAAGAAGCAGAAGAAGGAGAAGGAGAAGGTGAAGTTAGGAGGGTGAATCAGAAGAAGCAGAAGAAGGAGAAGGAGAAGGTGAAGTCAGGGGGGTGAAGCAGAAGAAGTAGAAGAAGGAGAAGGAGAAGGTGAAGTCAGGAGGGTGAAGCAGAAGAAGCAGAAGAAGGAGAAGGAGAAGGTGAAGTCTGGAGGGCGCAGCAGAAGAAGCAGAAGAAGGAGAAGGAGAAGGTGCAGTCTGGAGGGTGAAGCAGAAGAAGCAGAAGAAGGAGAAGAAGAAGGTGAAGTCTGGAGGGTGAAACAGAAGAAGTAGAAGAAGGAGAAGGAGAAGGTGAAGTCAGGAGGGTGAAGCAGAAGAAGCAGAAGAAGGAGAAGGAGAAGGTGAAGTCTGGAGGGTGAATCAGAAGAAGTAGAAGAAGGAGAAGGAGAAGGTGAAGTCAGGAGGGTGAAGCTGAAGAAGTAGAAGAAGGAGAAGGAGAAGGCGAAGCCTGGAGTGTGAAACAGAAGAAGTAGAAGAAGGAGAAGGAGAAGGGGAAGTCTGGAGCGTGAATCAGAAGATGTAGAAGAAGGAGAAGGAGAAGGTGAAGTCTGGAGGGTCAATCAGAAGAAGTAGAAGAAGGAGATGGAGAAGGTGAAGTCTGGAGGGTGAATCAGAAGAAGCAGAAGAAGGAGAAGGAGAAGATGAAGTCTGGAGTGTGAATCAGAAGAAGTAGAAGAAGGAGAAGGAGAAGGTGTAGTCTGGACGGTGAATCAGAAGAAGTAGACGAAGGAGAAGGAGAAGGTGAAGTCTGCAGGGTGAATCAGAAGAAGCAGAAGAAGGAGAAGGAGAAGGTGAAGTCTGGATGGTGAATCAGAAGAAGTAGAAGAAGGAGAAGGAGAAGGTGAAGTCTGGAGGGTGAATCAGAAGAAGCAGAAGAAGGAGAAGGAGAAGGTGAAGTCTGGAGGGTGAATCAGAAGAAGCAGAATAAGGAGAAGGAGAAGGTGAAGTCAGGAGGGTGAATCAGAAGAAGTAGAAGAAGTTGAAGGAGAAGGTGAAGTCTGGAGGGTGAATCAGAAGAAGCAGAAGAAGGAGAAGGAGAAGGTGAAGTCTGGATAGTGAATCAGAAGAAGCAGAAGAAGAAGAAGGAGAAGATGAAGTCTGGAGGGTGAATCAGAAGAAGTAGAAGAAGGAGAAGGAGAAGGTGAGGTCTGGAGGGTGAATCAGAAGAAGCAGAAGAAGGAGAAGGAGAAGGTGAAGTCTGGAGGGTGAATCAGAAGAAGCAGAAGAAGGAGAAGGAGAAGGTGAAGTTAGGAGGGTGAATCAGAAGAAGCAGAAGAAGGAGAAGGAGAAGGTGAAGTCAGCGCGGTGAAGCAGAAGAAGTAGAAGAAGGAGAAGGAGAAGGTGAAGTCAGGAGGGTGAAGCAGAAGAAGCAGAAGAAGGAGAAGGAGAAGCTGAAGTCTGGAGGGCGCAGCAGAAGAAGCAGAAGAAGGAGAAGGAGAAGGTGCAGTCTGGAGGGTGAAGCAGAAGAAGCAGAAGAAGGAGAAGGAGAAGGTGAAGTCTGGAGGGTGAAACAGAAGAAGTAGAAGAAGGAGAAGGAGAAGGTGAAGTCAGGAGGTTGAAGCAGAAGAAGCAGAAGAAGGAGAAGGAGAAGGTGAAGTCTGGAGGGTGAATCAGAAGAAGTAGAAGAAGGAGAAGGAGAAGGTGAAGTCAGGAGGGTGAAGCAGAAGAAGCAGAAGAAGGAGAAGGAGAAGGTGAAGTCTGGAGGGTGAAGCAGAAGAAGCAGAAGAAGGAGAAGGAGAAGGTGAAGTCTGGAGGGTGAAGCAGAAGAAGCAGAAGAAGGAGAAGGAGAAGGTGAAGTCAGGAGGGTGAATCAGAAGAAGTAGAAGAAGGAGAAGGAGAAGGTGAAGTCTGGAGGGTGAATCAGAAGAAGTAGAAGAAGGAGAAGGAGAAGGTGAAGTCTGGAGGGTGAATCAGAAGATGTAGAAGAAGGAGAAGGAGAAGGTGAAGCCTGGAGGGTGAATCAGAAGAAGCAGAAGAAGGAGAACGGGAAGGTGAAGTCTGGAGGGAGAAGCAGAAGAAGTAGAAGAAGGAGAAGGAGAAGGTGAAGTCTGGAGGGTGAATCAGAAGAAGTAGAAGATGGAGAAGGCGAAGGGAATGTCTGGAGGGTGAATCAGAAGAAGTAGAAGAAGGAGAAGGAGAAGGTGAAGTCTGGAGGGTGAATCGGAAGAAGCATAAGAAGGAGAAGGAGAAGGTGAAGTCTGGAGGGTGAATCAGAAGAAGTAGAAGAAGGAGAAGGAGAAGGTGTAGTCTGGAGGGTGAATCAGAAGAAGTAGACGAAGGAGAAGGAGAAGGTGAAATCTGGAGGGTGAATCAGAAGAAGCAGAAGAAGGAAAAGGAGAAGGTGAAGTCTGGAGGGTGAATCAGAAGAGGTAGAAGAAGGATAAGGAGAAGGTGAAGTCTGGAGGGTGAACCAGAAGAAGCAGAAGAAGGAGAAGGAGAAGGTGAAGTCTGGAGGGTGAATCAGATGAAGCAGAAGAAGGATAAGGAGAAGGTGAAGTCTGGAGGGTGAATCAGAAGAAGTAGAAGAAGTAGAAGGAGAAGGTGAAGTCTGGAGGGTGAATCAGAAGAAGTAGAAGAAGGAGAAGGTGAAGTCTGGAGGGTGAATCAGAAGATGCAGAAGAAGGAGAACGAGAAGGTGAAGTCAGGAGGGTGAATCAGAAGAAGCAGAAGAAGGAGAAGGAGAAGGTGAAGTCTGGAGGGTGAATCAGAAGAAGCAGAAGAAGGAGAAGGAGAAGGTGAAGACTGGAGGGTGAATCAGAAGAAGTAGAAGAAGGAGAAGGAGAAGGTGAAGTCTGGAGGGTGAATCAGAAGAAGTAGAAGAAGGAGAAGGAGAAGGCGAAGTCTGGAGGGTGAATCAGAAGAAGCAGAAGAAGGAGAAGGAGAAGGTGAAGTCTGGAGGGTGAATCAGAAGAAGCAGAAGAAGGAGAAGGAGAAGATGAAGTCTGGAGGGTGAATCAGAAGAAGTAGAAGAAGGAGAAGGAGAAGGTGAGGTCTGGAGGGTGAATCAGAAGAAGCAGAAGAAGGAGAAGGAGAAGGTGAAGTCTGAAGGGTGAATCAGAAGAAGCAGAAGAAGGAGAAGGAGAAGGTGAAGTCTGGAGGGTGAATCAGAAGAAGCAGAAGAAGGAGAAGGAGAAGATGAAGTCTGGAGGGTGAATCAGAAGAAGCAGAAGAAGGAGAAGGAGAAGGTGAAGTCTGGAGGGTGAATCAGAAGAAGTAGAAGAAGGAGAAGGAGAAGGTGAAGTCTGCAGGGTGAATCAGAAGAAGTAGAAGAAGGAGAAGGAGAAGGTGAAGTCTGGAGGGTGAATCAGAAGAAGCAGAAGAAGGAGAACGGGAAGGTGAAGTCTGGAGGGAGAAGCAGAAGAAGTAGAAGAAGGAGAAGGAGAAGGTGAAGTCTGGAGGGTGAATCAGAAGAAGTAGAAGAAGGAGAAGGCGAAGGTAAAGTCTGGAGGGTGAATCAGAAGAAGTAGAAGAAGGAGAAGGAGAAGGTGAAGTCTGGAGGGTGAATCGGAAGAAGCAGAAGAAGGAGAAGGAGAAGGTGAAGTCTGGAGGGTGAATCAGAAGAAGTAGAAGAAGGAGAAGGAGAAGGTGTAGTCTGGAGGGTGAATCAGAAGAAGTAGACGAAGGAGAAGGAGAAGGTGAAGTCTGGAGGGTGAATCAGAAGAAGCAGAAGAAGGAGAAGGAGAAGGTGAAGTCTGGAGGGTGGATCAGAAGAGGTAGAAGAAGGATAAGGAGAAGGTGAAGTCTGGAGGGTAAACCAGAAGAAGCAGAAGAAGGAGAAGGAGAAGGTGAAGTCTGGAGGGTGAATCGGAAGAAGCAGAAGAAGGAGAAGGAGAAGGTGAAGTCTGGAGGGTGAATCAGAAGAAGCAGAAGAAGTAGAAGGAGAAGGTGAAGTCTGGAGGGTGAATCAGAAGAAGTAGAAGAAGGAGAAGGAGAAGGTGAAGTCTGGAGGGTGAATCAGAAGAAGCAGAAGAAGGAGAAGGAGAAGGTGAAGTCAGGAGGGTGAATCAGAAGAAGCAGAAGAAGGAGAAGGAGAAGGTGAAGTCTGGAGGGTGAATCAGAAGAAGCAGAAGAAGGAGAAGGAGAAGGTGAAGACTGGAGTGTGAATCAGAAGAAGGAGAAGAAGGAGAAGGAGAAGGTGAAGTCTGGAGGGTGAATCAGAAGAAGTAGAAGAAGGAGAAGGAGAAGGCGAAGTCTGGAGGGTGAATCAGAAGAAGCAGAAGAAGGAGAAGGAGAAGGTGAAGTCTGGAGGGTGAATCAGAAGAAGCAGAAGAAGGAGAAGGAGAAGTTGAAGTCTGGAGGGTGAATCAGAAGAAGTAGAAGAAGGAGAAGGAGAAGGTGAGGTCTGGAGGGTGAATCAGAAGAAGCAGAAGAAGGAGAAGGAGAAGGTGAAGTCTGAAGGGTGAATCAGAAGAAGCAGAAGAAGGAGAAGGAGAAGGTGAAGTCTGGAGGGTGAATCAGAAGAAGCAGAAGAAGGAGAAGGAGAAGGTGAAGTCTGGAGGGTGAATCAGAAGAAGCAGAAGAAGGAGAAGGAGAAGGTGAAGTCTGGAGGGTGAATCAGAAGAAGTAGAAGAAGGAGAAGGAGAAGGTGAAGTCTGGAGGGTGATTCAGAAGAAGTAGAAGAAGGAGAAGGAGAAGGCGAAGTCTGGAGGGTGAATCAGAAGAAGCAGAAGAAGGAGAAGGAGAAGGTGAAGTCTGGAGGGTGAATCAGAAGAAGCAGAAGAAGGAGAAGGAGAAGATGAAGTCTGGAGGGTGAATCAGAAGAAGTAGAAGAAGGAGAAGGAGAAGGTGAAGTCTGGAGGGTGAATCAGCAGAAGCAGAAGAAGGAGAAGGAGAAGGTGAAGTCTGGAGGGTGAATCAGAAGAAGCAGAAGAAGGAGAAGGAGAAGGTGAAGTCTGGAGGGTGAATCAGAAGAAGCAGAATAAGGAGAAGGAGAATGTGAAGTCTGGAGGGTGAATCAGAAGATGCAGAAGAAGGAGAAGGAGAAGGTGAAGTCTGGAGGGTGAATCAGAAGAAGTAGAAGAAGGAGAAGGAGAAGGTGAAGTCTGGAGGGTGAAGCAGAAGAAGTAGAAGAAGGAGAAGGAGAAGGTGAAGTCAGGAGGGTGAATCAGAAGAAGTAGAAGAAGGAGAAGGTGAAGTCAGGAGGGTGAATCAGAAGAAGCAGAAGAAGGAGAAGGAGAAGGTGAAGTCTGGAGGGTGAATCAGAAGAATCAGACGAAGGAGAAGGAGAAGGTGAAGTCTGGAGGGTGAATCAGAAGAAGCAGAAGAAAGAGAAGGAGAAGGTGAAGTCTGGAGGGTGAAGCAGAAGAAGCAGAAGAAGGAGAAGGAGAAGGTGAAGATTGGAGGGTGAATCAGAAGAAGTAGAAGAAGTAGAAGGAGAAGGTGAAGTCTGGAGGGTGAATCAGAAGAAGTAGAAGAAGGAGAAGGAGAAGGTGAAGTCTGGAGGGATAATCAGAAGAAGCAGAAGAAGGAGAAGTGGAAGATGAAGTCTGGAGCGTGAATCAGAAGAAGCAGAAGAAGGAGAAGGAGAAGATGAAGTCTGGAGGGTGAATCAGAAGAAGTAGAAGAAGGAGAAGGAGAAGGTTAGGTCTGGAGGGTGAATCAGAAGAAGCAGAAGAAGGAGAAGGAGAAGGTGAAGTCTGGAGGGTGAATCAGAAGAAGCAGAAGCAGGAGAAGGAGAAGGTGAAGTCTGGAGGGTGAATCAGAAGAAGCAGAAGAAGGAGAAGGAGAAGGTGAAGTCAGGAGGGTGAATCAGAAGAAGCAGAAGAAGGAGAAGGAGAAGGTGAAGTTAGGAGGGTGAATCAGAAGAAGCAGAAGAAGGAGAAGGAGAAGTTGAGGTCAGGGGGGTGAAGCAGAAGAAGTAGAAGAAGGAGAAGGAGAAGGTGAAGTCAGGAGGGTGAAGCAGAAGAAGCAGAAGAAGGAGAAGGAGAAGGTGAAGTCAGGAGGGTGAAGCAGAAGAAGCAGAAGAAGGAGATGAAGGCGGTGAAGTCTGGAGGGTGCAGCAGAAGAAGCAGAAGAAGGAGAAGGAGAAGGTGAAGTCCTAAGGGTGAAGCAGAAGAAGCAGAAGAAGGAGAAGGAGAAGGTGAAGTCTGGAGGGTGAATCAGAAGAAGTAGAAGAAGGAGAAGGAGAAGGTGAAGTCAGGAGGGTGAAGCAGAAGAAGCAGAAGAAGGAGAAGGAGAAGGTGAAATCTGGAGGGTGAAGCAGAAGAAGCAGAAGAAGGAGAAGGAGAAGGTGAAGTCTGGAGGGTGAAGCAGAAGAAGCAGAAGAAGGAAAAGGAGAAGGTGAAGTCTGGAGGGTGAATCAGAAGAAGTAGAAGAAGGAGAAGGAGAAGGTGAAGTAAGGAGGGTGAAGCAGAAGAAGCAGAAGAAGGAGAAGGAGAAGGTGAAGTCTGGAGGGTGAAGCAGAAGAAGGAGAAGGAGAAGGTGAAGTCTGGAGGGTGAAGCAGAAGAAGCAGAAGAAGGAGAAGGACAAGGTGAAGTCAGGAGGGTGAATCAGAAGAAGTAGAAGAAGGAAAAGGAGAAGGTGAAGTCTGGAGGGTGAATCAGAAGAAGTAGAAGAAGGAGAAGGAGAAGGTGAAGTCCGGAGGGTGAATCAGAAGAAGTTTAAGAAGGAGAAGGAGAAGGTGAAGTCTGGAGGGTGAAGCAGAAGAAGCAGAAGAAGGAGAAGGAGAAGGTGAAGTCTGGAGGGTGAATCAGAAGAAGTAGAAGAAGGAGAAGGAGAAGGTGAAGTCTGGAGGGTGAAGCAGAAGAAGCAGAAGAAGGAGAAGGAGAAGCTGAAGTCTGGAGGGTGAATCAGAAGAAGTAGAAGAAGGAGAAGGAGAAGGTGAAGTCAGGAGGGTGAATCAGAAGAAGCAGAAGAAGGAGAAGGAGAAGATGAAGTCTGGAGGGTGAATCAGAAGAAGCAGAAGAAGGAGAAGGAGAAGGTGAAGTCTGGAGGGTGAATCAGAAGAAGCAGAATAAGGAGAAGGAGAAGGTGAAGTCTGGAGGGTGAATCAGAAGAAGCAGAAGAAGGAGAAGGAGAAGGTGAAGTCTGGAGGGTGAATCAGAAGAAGTAGAAGAAGGAGAAGGAGAAGGTGAAGTCTGGAGAGTGAAGCAGAAGAAGTAGAAGAAGGAGAAGGAGAAGGTGAAGTCAGGAGGTTGAATCAGAAGAAGTAGAAGAAGGAGAAGGAGAAGGTGAAGTCAGGAGGGTGAATCAGAAGAAGCAGAAGAAGGAGAAGGAGAAGGTGAAGACTGGAGGGTGAATCTGAAGAATCAGACGAAGGAGAAGGAGAAGGTGAAGTCTGGAGGGTGAATCAGAAGAAGCAGAAGAAAGAGAAGGAGAAGGTGAAGTCTGGAGGGTGAAGCAGAAGAAGCAGAAGAAGGAGAAGAAGGTGAAGACTGGAGGGTGAATCAGAAGAAGGAGAAGAAGGAGAAGGAGAAGGTGAAGTCTGGAGGGTGAATCAGATGAAGTAGAAGAAGGAGACGGAGATGGTGAAGTCTGGAGGGTGAATCAGAAGAAGCAGAAGAAGGAGAAGTAGAAGATGAAGTCTGGAGCGTGAATCAGAAGAAGCAGAAGAAGGAGAAGGAGAAGATGAAGTCTGGAGGGTGAATCAGAAGAAGAAGAAGAAGGAGAAGGAGAAGGTGAGGTCTGGAGGGTGAATCAGAAGAAGCAGAAGAAGGAGAAGGAGAAGGTGAAGTCTGGAGGGTGAATCAGAAGAAGCAGAAGAAGGAGAAGGAGAAGGTGAAGTCTGGAGGGTGAATCAGAAGAAGCAGAAGAAGGAGAAGGAGAAGGTGAAGTCAGGAGGGTGAATCAGAAGAAGCAGAAGAAGGAGAAGGAGAAGGTGAAGTTAGGAGGGTGAATCAGAAGAAGCAGAAGAAGGAGAAGGAGAAGGTGAAGTCAGGGGGGTGAAGCAGAAGAAGTAGAAGAAGGAGAAGGAGAAGGTGAAGTCAGGAGGGTGAAGCAGAAGAAGCAGAAGAAGTAGATGGAGATGGTGAAGCCTGGAGGGCGCAGCAGAAGAAGCAGAAGAAGGAGAAGGAGAAGGTGAAGTCCTAAGGGTGAAGCAGAAGAAGTAGAAGAAGGAGAAGGAGAAGGTGAAGTCAGGAGGGTGAATCAGAAGAAGTAGAAGAAGGAGAAGGTGAAGTCAGGAGGGTGAATCAGAAGAAGCAGAAGAAGGAGAAGGAGAAGGTGAAGTCTGGAGGGTGAATCAGAAGAATCAGACGAAGGAGAAGGAGAAGGTGAAGTCTGGAGGGTGAATCAGAAGAAGCAGAAGAAAGAGAAGGAGAAGGTGAAGTCTGGAGGGTGAAGCAGAAGAAGCAGAAGAAGGAGTGGGAGAAGGTGAAGATTGGAGGGTGAATCAGAAGAAGTAGAAGAAGGAGAAGGAGAAGGTGAAGTCTGGAGGGTGAATCAGAAGAAGTAGAAGAAGGAGAAGGAGAAGGTGAAGTCTGGAGGGTGAATCAGAAGAAGCAGAAGAAGGAGAAGTGGAAGATGAAGTCTGGAGCGTGAATCAGAAGAAGCAGAAGAAGGAGAAGGAGAAGATGAAGTCTGGAGGGTGAATCAGAAGAAGTAGAAGAAGGAGAAGGAGAAGGTGAGGTCTGGAGGGTGAATCAGAAGAAGCAGAAGAAGGAGAAGGAGAAGGTGAAGTCTGGAGGGTGAATCAGAAGAAGCAGAAGCAGGAGAAGGAGAAGGTGAAGTCTGGAGGGTGAATCAGAAGAAGCAGAAGAAGGAGAAGGAGAAGGTGAAGTCAGGAGGGTGAATCAGAAGAAGCAGAAGAAGGAGAAGGAGAAGGTGAAGTTAGGAGGGTGAATCAGAAGAAGCAGAAGAAGGAGAAGGAGAAGGTGAAATCTGGAGGGTGAAGCAGAAGAAGCAGAAGAAGGAGAAGGAGAAGGAGAAGTCTGGAGGGCGAAGCAGAAGAAGCAGAAGAAGGAGAAGGAGAAGGTGAAGTCTGGAGGGTGAAGCAGAAGAAGCAGAAGAAGGAGAAGGAGAAGGTGAAGTCTGGAGGGTGAATCACAAGAAGTAGAAGAAGGAGAAGGAGAAGGTGAAGTAAGGAGGGTGAAGCAGAAGAAGCAGAAGAAGGAGAAGGAGAAGGTGAAGTCTGGAGGGTGAAGCAGAAGAAGCAGAAGAAGGAGAAGGAGAAGGTGAAGTCTGGAGGGTGAAGCAGAAGAAGCAGAAGAAGGAGAAGGAGAAGGTGAAGTCAGGAGGGTGAATCAGAAGAAGTAGAAGAAGGAAAAGGAGAAGGTGAAGTCTGGAGGGTGAATCAGAAGAAGTAGAAGAAGGAGAAGGAGAAGGTGAAGTCTGGAGGGAGAATCAGAAGAAGTGGAAGAAGGAGAAGGAGAAGGTGAAGTCTGGAGGGTGAATCAGAAGAAGCAGAAGAAGGAGAAGGAGAAGGTGAAGCCTGGAGGGAGAAGCAGAAGAAGTAGAAGAAGGAGAAGGAGAAGGTGAAGTCTGGATTGTGAATCAGAAGAAGTAGAAGAAGGAGAAGGAGGAGGTGACCTCTGGAGGGTGAATCAGAAGAAGTAGAAGAAGGAGAAGGAGAAGGTCAAGTCTGGAGGGTGAATCAAAAGGAGCAGAAGAAGGAGAAGGAGAAGGTGAAGTCTGGAGGGTGAATCAGAAGAAGTAGAAGAAGGAGAAGGAGAAGGTGTAGTCTGGAGGATGAATCAGAAGAAGTAGAAGAAGGAGAAGGAGAAGGTGAAGTCTGGAGGGTGAATCAGAAGAAGCAGAATAAGGAGAAGGAGAAGGTGAAGTCTGGAGGGTGAATCAGAA
Organism: Somniosus microcephalus; assembly: GCF_052327205.1. Classification (NCBI taxonomy): domain Eukaryota; kingdom Metazoa; phylum Chordata; class Chondrichthyes; order Squaliformes; family Somniosidae; genus Somniosus; species Somniosus microcephalus. Next base: position 459,177 of record NW_028225378.1, read on the forward strand.
GAAGCAGAAGAAGGAGAAGGAGAAGGTGAATTCTGGAGGGTGAATCAGAAGAAGTAGAAGAAGGAGAAGGAGAAGGTGAAGTCTGGAGGGTGAAGCAGAAGAAGTAGAAGAAGGAGAAGGAGAAGGTGAAGTCTGGAGGGCGAAGCAGAAGAAGCAGAAGAAGGAGAAGGAGAAGGTGAAGTCTGGAGGGTGAAGCAGAAGAAGCAGAAGAAGGAGAAGGAAAAGGTGAAGTCTGGAGGGTGAATCAGAAGAAGTAGAAGAAGGAGAAGGAGAAGGTGAAGTAAGGAGGGTGAAGCAGAAGAAGTAGAAGAAGGAGAAGGAGAAGGTGAAGTCTGGAGGGTGAATCAGCAGAAGCAGAAGAAGGAGAAGGAGAAGGTGAAGTCTGGAGGGTGAATCAGAAGAAGCAGAAGAAGGAGAAGGAGAAGGTGAAGTCTGGAGGGTGAATCAGAAGAAGCAGAATAAGGAGAAGGAGAATGTGAAGTCTGGAGGGTGAATCAGAAGATGCAGAAGAAGGAGAAGGAGAAGGTGAAGTCTGGAGGGTGAATCAGAAGAAGTAGAAGAAGGAGAAGGAGAAGGTGAAGTCTGGAGGGTGAAGCAGAAGAAGTAGAAGAAGGAGAAGGAGAAGGTGAAGTCAGGAGGGTGAATCAGAAGAAGTAGAAGAAGGAGAAGGTGAAGTCAGGAGGGTGAATCAGAAGAAGCAGAAGAAGGAGAAGGAGAAGGTGAAGTCTGGAGGGTGAATCAGAAGAATCAGACGAAGGAGAAGGAGAAGGTGAAGTCTGGAGGGTGAATCAGAAGAAGCAGAAGAAAGAGAAGGAGAAGGTGAAGTCTGGAGGGTGAAGCAGAAGAAGCAGAAGAAGGAGTGGGAGAAGGTGAAGATTGGAGGGTGAATCAGAAGAAGTAGAAGAAGGAGAAGGAGAAGGTGAAGTCTGGAGGGTGAATCAGAAGAAGTAGAAGAAGGAGAAGGAGAAGGTGAAGTCTGGAGGGTGAATCAGAAGAAGCAGAAGAAGGAGAAGTGGAAGATGAAGTCTGGAGCGTGAATCAGAAGAAGCAGAAGAAGGAGAAGGAGAAGATGAAGTCTGGAGGGTGAATCAGAAGAAGTAGAAGAAGGAGAAGGAGAAGGTGAGGTCTGGAGGGTGAATCAGAAGAAGCAGAAGAAGGAGAAGGAGAAGGTGACGTCTGGAGGGTGAATCAGAAGAAGCAGAAGCAGGAGAAGGAGAAGGTGAAGTCTGGAGGGTGAATCAGAAGAAGCAGAAGAAGGAGAAGGAGAAGGTGAAGTCAGGAGGGTGAATCAGAAGAAGCAGAAGAAGGAGAAGGAGAAGGTGAAGTTAGGAGGGTGAATCAGAAGAAGCAGAAGAAGGAGAAGGAGAAGGTGAAGTCAGGAGGGTGAAGCAGAAGAAGCAGAAGAAGGAGAAGGAGAAGGTGAAGTCAGGAGGGTGAAGCAGAAGAAGCATAAGAAGGAGATGGAGGCGGTGAAGTCTGGAGGTTGCAGCAGAAGAAGCAGAAGAAGGAGAAGGAGAAGGTGAAGTCCTAAGGGTGAAGCAGAAGAAGCAGAAGAAGGAGAAGGAGAAGGTGAAGTCTGGAGGGTGAATCAGAAGAAGTAGAAGAAGGAGAAGGAGAAGGTGAAATCTGGAGGGTGAAGCAGAAGAAGCAGAAGAAGGAGAAGGAGAAGGTGAAGTCCTAAGGGTGAAGCAGAAGAAGCAGAAGAAGGAGAAGGAGAAGGTGAAGTCAGGAGGGTGAAGCAGAAGAAGCAGAAGAAGGAGAAGGAGAAGGTGAAATCTGGAGGGTGAAGCAGAAGAAGCAGAAGAAGGAGAAGGAGAAGGTGAAGTCTGGAGGGTGAAGCAGAAGAAGCAGAAGAAGGAAAAGGAGAAGGTGAAGTCTGGAGGGTGAATCAGAAGAAGTAGAAGAAGGAGAAGGAGAAGGTGAAGTAAGGAGGGTGAAGCAGAAGAAGCAGAAGAAGGAGAAGGAGAAGGTGAAGTCTGGAGGGTGAAGCAGAAGAAGGAGAAGGAGAAGGACAAGGTGAAGTCAGGAGGGTGAATCAGAAGAAGTAGAAGAAGGAAAAGGAGAAGGTGAAGTCTGGAGGGTGAATCAGAAGAAGTAGAAGAAGGAGAAGGAGAAGGTGAAGTCTGGAGGGTGAATCAGAAGAAGTGGAAGAAGGAGAAGGAGAAGGTGAAGTCTGGAGGGTGAAGCAGAAGAAGCAGAAGAAGGAGAAGGAGAAGGTGAAGTCTGGAGGGTGAATCAGAAGAAGTAGAAGAAGGAGAAGGAGAAGGTGAAGTCTGGAGGGTGAAGCAGAAGAAGCAGAAGAAGGAGAAGGAGAAGCTGAAGTCTGGAGGGTGAATCAGAAGAAGTAGAAGAAGGAGAAGGAGAAGGTGAAGTCAGGAGGGTGAATCAGAAGAAGCAGAAGAAGGAGAAGGAGAAGATGAAGTCTGGAGGGTGAATCAGAAGAAGCAGAAGAAGGAGAAGGAGAAGGTGAAGTCTGGAGGTTGAATCAGAAGAAGCAGAATAAGGAGAAGGAGAAGGTGAAGTCTGGAGGGTGAATCAGAAGAAGCAGAAGAAGGAGAAGGAGAAGGTGAAGTCTGGAGGGTGAATCAGAAGAAGTAGAAGAAGGAGAAGGAGAAGGTGAAGTCTGGAGAGTGAAGCAGAAGAAGTAGAAGAAGGAGAAGGAGAAGGTGAAGTCAGGAGGGTGAATCAGAAGAAGTAGAAGAAGGAGAAGGAGAAGGTGAAGTCAGGAGGGTGAATCAGAAGAAGCAGAAGAAGGAGAAGGTGAAGACTGGAGGGTGAATCTGAAGAATCAGACGAAGGAGAAGGAGAAGGTGAAGTCTGGAGGGTGAATCAGAAGAAGCAGAAGAAAGAGAAGGAGAAGGTGAAGTCTGGAGGGTGAAGCAGAAGAAGCAGAAGAAGGAGAAGAAGGTGAAGACTGGAGGGTGAATCAGAAGAAGGAGAAGAAGGAGACGGAGATGGTGAAGTCTGGAGGGTGAATCAGAAGAAGCAGAAGAAGGAGAAGTAGAAGATGAAGTCTGGAGCGTGAATCAGAAGCAGCAGAAGAAGGAGAAGGAGAAGATGAAGTCTGGAGGGTGAAGCAGAAGAAGAAGAAGAAGGAGAAGGAGAAGGTGAGGTCTGGAGGGTGAATCAGAAGAAGCAGAAGAAGGAGAAGGAGAAGGTGAAGTCTGGAGGGTGAATCAGAAGAAGCAGAAGAAGGAGAAGGAGAAGGTGAAGTCTGGAGGGTGAATCAGAAGAAGCAGAAGAAGGAGAAGGAGAAGGTGAAGTCAGGAGGGTGAATCAGAAGAAGCAGAAGAAGGAGAAGGAGAAGGTGAAGTTAGGAGGGTGAATCAGAAGAAGCAGAAGAAGGAGAAGGAGAAGGTGAAGTCAGGGGGGTGAAGCAGAAGAAGTAGAAGAAGGAGAAGGAGAAGGTGAAGTCAGGAGGGTGAAGCAGAAGAAGCAGAAGAAGTAGATGGAGACGGTGAAGCCTGGAGGGCGCAGCAGAAGAAGCAGAAGAAGGAGAAGGAGAAGGTGAAGTCCTAAGGGTGAAGCAGAAGAAGCAGAAGAAGGAGAAGGAGAAGGTGAAGTCTGGAGGGTGAATCAGAAGAAGTAGAAGAAGGAGAAGGAGAAGGTGAAGTCAGGAGGGTGAAGCAGAAGAAGCAGAAGAAGGAGAAGGAGAAGGTGAAATCTGGAGGGTGAAGCAGAAGAAGCAGAAGAAGGAGAAGGAGAAGGTGAAGTCTGGAGGGCGAAGCAGAAGAAGCAGAAGAAGGAGAAGGAGAAGGTGAAGTCTGGAGGGTGAAGCAGAAGAAGCAGAAGAAGGAGAAGGAGAAGGTGAAGTCTGGAGGGTGAATCACAAGAAGTAGAAGAAGGAGAAGGAGAATGTGAAGTAAGGAGGGTGAAGCAGAAGAAGCAGAAGAAGGAGAAGGAGAAGGTGAAGTCTGGAGGGTGAAGCAGAAGAAGCAGAAGAAGGAGAAGGAGAAGGTGAAGTCTGGAGGGTGAAGCAGAAGAAGCAGAAGAAGGAGAAGGAGAAGGTGAAGTCAGGAGGGTGAATCAGAAGAAGTAGAAGAAGGAAAAGGAGAAGGTGAAGTCTGGAGGGTGAATCAGAAGAAGTAGAAGAAGGAGAAGGAGAAGGTGAAGTCTGGAGGGAGAATCAGAAGAAGTGGAAGAAGGAGAAGGAGAAGGTGAAGTCTGGAGGGTGAATCAGAAGAAGCAGAAGAAGGAGAAGGAGAAGGTGAAGTCTGGAGGGAGAAGCAGAAGAAGTAGAAGAAGGAGAAGGAGAAGGTGAAGTTTGGATTGTGAATCAGAAGAAGTAGAAGGAGAAGAAGGAGGAGGTGAGGTCTGGAGGGTGAATCAGAAGAAGTAGAAGAAGGAGAAGGAGAAGGTCAAGTCTGGAGGGTGAATCAAAAGGAGCAGAAGAAGGAGAAGGAGAAGGTGAAGTCTGGAGGGTGAATCAGAAGAAGTAGAAGAAGGAGAAGGAGAAGGTGTAGTCTGGAGGATGAATCAGAAGAAGTAGAAGAAGGAGAAGGAGAAGGTGAAGTCTGGAGGGTGAATCAGAAGAAGCAGAATAAGGAGAAGGAGAAGGTGAAGTCTGGAGGGTGAATCAGAAGAAGCAGAAGAAGGAGAAGGAGAAGGTGAAGTCTGGAGGGTGAATTAGAAGAAGTAGAAGAAGGAGAAGGAGAAGGTGAAGTCTGGAGGGTGAAGCAGAAGAAGTAGAAGAAGGAGAAGGAGAAGGTGAAGTCTGGAGGGCGAAGCAGAAGATGCAGAAGAAGGAGAAGGAGAAGATGAAGTCTGGAGGGTGAAGCAGAAGAAGCAGAAGAAGGAGAAGGAGAAGGTGAAGTCTGGAGGGTGAATCAGAAGAAGTAGAAGAAGGAGAAGGAGAAGGTGAAGTAAGGAGGGTGAAGCAGAAGAAGCAGAAGAAGGAGAAGGAGGAGGTGAAGTCTGGAGGGTGAATCAGAAGAAGCAGAAGAAGGAGAAGGAGAAGGTGAAGTCTGGAGGGTGAATCAGAAGAAGTAGAAGAAGGAGAAGGAGAAGGTGAAGTCAGGAGGGTGAAGCAGAAGAAGCAGAAGAAGGAGAAGGAGAAGGTGTAATCTGGAGGGTGAAGCAGAAGAAGCAGAAGAAGGAGAAGGAGAAGGTGAAGTCTGGAGGGTGAAGCAGAAGAAGCAGAAGAAGGAGAAGGAGAAGGTGAAGTCTGGAGGGTGAATCAGAAGAAGTAGAAGAAGGAGAAGGAGAAGGTGAAGTAAGGAGGGTGAAGCAGAAGAAGCAGAAGAAGGAGAAGGAGAAGGTGAAGTCTGGAGGGTGAAGCAGAAGAAGGAGAAGGAGAAGGTGAAGTCTGGAGGGTGAAGCAGAAGAAGCAGAAGAAGGAGAAGGAGAAGGTGAAGTCAGGAGGGTGAATCAGAAGAAGTAGAAGAAGGAAAAGGAGAAGGTGAAGTCCGGAGGGTGAATCAGAAGATGTAGAAGAAGGAGAAGGAGAAGGTGAAGTCTGGAGGGTGAATCAGAAGAAGTGGAAGAAGGAGAAGGAGAAGGTGAAGTCTGGAGGGTGAAGCAGAAGAAGCAGAAGAAGGAGAAGGAGAAGGTGAAGTCTGGAGGGTGAATCAGAAGAAGTAGAAGAAGGAGAAGGAGAAGGTGAAGTCTGGAGGGTGAAGCAGAAGAAGCAGAAGAAGGAGAAGGAGAAGGTGAAGTCTGGAAGGTGAATCAGAAGAAGTAGAAGAAGGAGAAGGAGAAGGTGAAGTCTGGAGGGTGAATCAGAAGAAGCAGAATAAGGAGAAGGAGAAGATGAAGTCTGGAGGGTGAATCAGAAGAAGCAGAAGAAGGAGAAGGAGAAGGTGAAGTCTGGAGGGTGAATCAGAAGAAGTAGAAGAAGGAGAAGGAGAAGGTGAAGTCTGGAGGGTGAAGCAGAAGAAGTAGAAGAAGGAGAAGGAGAAGGTGAAGTCAGGAGGGTGAATCAGAAGAAGTAGAAGAAGGAGAAGGAGAAGGTGAAGTCAGGAGGGTGAATCAGAAGAAGCAGAAGAAGGAGAAGGAGAAGGTGAAGTCTGGAGGGTGAATCAGAAGAAACAGACGAAGGAGAAGGAGAAGGTGAAGTCTGGAGGGTGAATCAGAAGAAGCAGAAGAAGGATAAGAAGAAGGTGAAGTCTGGAGGGTGAAGCAGAAGAAGCAGAAGAAGGAGAAGGAGAAGGTGAAGTCTGGAGGGCGAAGCAGAAGAAGCAGAAGAAGGAGAAGGAGAAGGTGAAGTCTGGAGGGTGAAGCAGAAGAAGCAGAAGAAGGAGAAGGAGAAGGTGAAGTCTGGAGGGTGAATCACAAGAAGTAGAAGAAGGAGAAGGAGAAGGTGAAGTAAGGAGGGTGAAGCAGAAGAAGCAGAAGAAGGAGAAGGAGAAGGTGAAGTCTGGAGGGTGAAGCAGAAGAAGCAGAAGAAGGAGAAGGAGAAGGTGAAGTCTGGAGGGTGAAGCAGAAGAAGCAGAAGAAGGAGAAGGAGAAGGTGAAGTCAGGAGGGTGAATCAGAAGAAGTAGAAGAAGGAAAAGAAGAAGGTGAAGTCTGGAGGGTGAATCAGAAGAAGTAGAAGAAGGAGAAGGAGAAGTTGAAGTCAGGAGGGTGAATCAGAAGAAGTAGAAGAAGGAGAAGGAGAAGGTGAAGTCAGGAGGGTGAATCAGAAGAAGCAGAAGAAGGAGAAGGAGAAGGTGAAGACTGGAGGGTGAATCTGAAGAATCAGACGAAGGAGAAGGAGAAGGTGAAGTCTGGAGGGTGAATCAGAAGAAGCAGAAGAAAGAGAAGGAGAAGGTGAAGTCTGGAGGGTGAAGCAGAAGAAGAAGAAGAAGGAGAAGAAGGTGAAGACTGGAGGGTGAATCAGAAGAAGGAGAAGAAGGAGAAGGAGAAGGTGAAGTCTGGAGGGTGAATCAGATGAAGTAGAACAAGGAGACGGAGATGGTGAAGTCTGGAGGGTGAATCAGAAGAAGCAGAAGAAGGAGAAGTAGAAGATGAAGTCTGGAGCGTGAATCAGAAGAAGCAGAAGAAGGAGAAGGAGAAGATGAAGTCTGGAGGGTGAATCAGAAGAAGAAGAAGAAGGAGAAGGAGAAGGTGAGGTCTGGAGGGTGAATCAGAAGAAGCAGAAGAAGGAGAAGGAGAAGGTGAAGTCTGGAGGGTGAATCAGAAGAAGCAGAAGAAGGAGAAGGAGAAGGTGAAGTCTGGAGGGTGAATCAGAAGAAGCAGAAGAAGGAGAAGGAGAAGGTGAAGTCAGGAGGGTGAATCAGAAGAAGCAGAAGAAGGAGAAGGAGAAGGTGAAGTTAGGAGGGTGAATCAGAAGAAGCAGAAGAAGGAGAAGGAGAAGGTGAAGTCAGGGGGGTGAAGCAGAAGAAGTAGAAGAAGGAGAAGGAGAAGGTGAAGTCAGGAGGGTGAAGCAGAAGAAGCAGAAGAAGTAGATGGAGACGGTGAAGCCTGGAGGGCGCAGCAGAAGAAGCAGAAGAAGGAAAAGGAGAAGGTGAAGTCCTAAGGGTGAAGCAGAAGAAGCAGAAGAAGGAGAAGGAGAAGGTGAAGTCTGGAGGGTGAATCAGAAGAAGTAGAAGAAGGAGAAGGAGAAGGTGAAGTCAGGAGGGTGAAGCAGAAGAAGCAGAAGAAGGAGAAGGAGAAGGTGAAATCTGGAGGGTGAAGCAGAAGAAGCAGAAGAAGGAGAAGGAGAAGGTGAAGTCTGGAGGGCGAAGCAGAAGAAGCAGAAGAAGGAGAAGGAGAAGGTGAAGTCTGGAGGGTGAAGCAGAAGAAGCAGAAGAAGGAGAAGGAGAAGGTGAAGTCTGGAGGGTGAATCACAAGAAGTAGAAGAAGGAGAAGGAGAAGGTGAAGTAAGGAGGGTGAAGCAGAAGAAGCAGAAGAAGGAGAAGGAGAAGGTGAAGTCTGGAGGGTGAAGCAGAAGAAGCAGAAGAAGGAGAAGGAGAAGGTGAAGTCTGGAGGGTGAAGCAGAAGAAGCAGAAGAAGGAGAAGGAGAAGGTGAAGTCAGGAGGGTGAATCAGAAGAAGTAGAAGAAGGAAAAGGAGAAGGTGAAGTCTGGAGGGTGAATCAGAAGAAGTAGAAGAAGGAGAAGGAGAAGGTGAAGTCTGGAGGGAGAATCAGAAGAAGTGGAAGAAGGAGAAGGAGAAGGTGAAGTCTGGAGGGTGAATCAGAAGAAGCAGAAGAAGGAGAAGGAGAAGGTGAAGTCTGGAGGGAGAAGCAGAAGAAGTAGAAGAAGGAGAAGGAGAAGGTGAAGTCTGGATTGTGAATCAGAAGAAGTAGAAGAAGGAGAAGGAGGAGGTGAAGTCTGGAGGGTGAATCAGAAGAAGTAGAAGAAGGAGAAGGAGAAGGTCAAGTCTGGAGGGTGAATCAAAAGGAGCAGAAGAAGGAGAAGGAGAAGGTGAAGTCTGGAGGGTGAATCAGAAGAAGTAGAAGAAGGAGAAGGAGAAGGTGTAGTCTGGAGGATGAATCAGAAGAAGTAGAAGAAGGAGAAGGAGAAGGTGAAGTCTGGAGGGTGAATCAGAAGAAGCAGAATAAGGAGAAGGAGAAGGTGAAGTCTGGAGGGTGAATCAGAAGAAGCAGAAGAAGGAGAAGGAGAAGGTGAAGTCTGGAGGGGGAATCAGAAGAAGTAGAAGAAGGAGAAGGAGAAGGTGAAGTCTGGAGGGTGAAGCAGAAGAAGCAGAAGAAGGAGAAGGAGAAGGTGAAGTCTGGAGGGTGCAGCAGAAGAAGCAGAAGAAGGAGAAGGAGAAGGTGAAGTCCTAAGGGTGAAGCAGAAGAAGCAGAAGAAGGAGAAGGAGAAGGTGAAGTCTGGAGGGTGAATCAGAAGAAGTAGAAGAAGGAGAAGGAGAAGGTGAAATCTGGAGGGTGAAGCAGAAGAAGCAGAAGAAGGAGAAGGAGAAGGTGAAGTCCTAAGGGTGAAGCAGAAGAAGCAGAAGAAGGAGAAGGAGAAGGTGAAGTCAGGAGGGTGAAGCAGAAGAAGCAGAAGAAGGAGAAGGAGAAGGTGAAATCTGGAGGGTGAAGCAGAAGAAGCAGAAGAAGGAGAAGGAGAAGGTGAAGTCTGGAGGGTGAAGCAGAAGAAGCAGAAGAAGGAAAAGGAGAAGGTGAAGTCTGGAGGGTGAATCAGAAGAAGTAGAAGAAGGAGAAGGAGAAGGTGAAGTAAGGAGGGTGAAGCAGAAGAAGCAGAAGAAGGAGAAGGAGAAGGTGAAGTCTGGAGGGTGAAGCAGAAGAAGGAGAAGGAGAAGGACAAGGTGAAGTCAGGAGGGTGAATCAGAAGAAGTAGAAGAAGGAGAAGGAGAAGGTGAAGTCTGGAGGGTGAAGCAGAAGAAGCAGAAGAAGGAGAAGGAGAAGCTGAAGTCTGGAGGGTGAATCAGAAGAAGTAGAAGAAGGAGAAGGAGAAGGTGAAGTCAGGAGGGTGAATCAGAAGAAGCAGAAGAAGGAGAAGGAGAAGATGAAGTCTGGAGGGTGAATCAGAAGAAGCAGAAGAAGGAGAAGGAGAAGGTGAAGTCTGGAGGGTGAATCAGAAGAAGCAGAATAAGGAGAAGGAGAAGGTGAAGTCTGGAGGGTGAATCAGAAGAAGCAGAAGAAGGAGAAGGAGAAGGTGAAGTCTGGAGGGTGAATCAGAAGAAGTAGAAGAAGGAGAAGGAGAAGGTGAAGTCTGGAGAGTGAAGCAGAAGAAGTAGAAGAAGGAGAAGGAGAAGGTGAAGTCAGGAGGGTGAATCAGAAGAAGTAGAAGAAGGAGAAGGAGAAGGTGAATTCAGGAGGGTGAATCAGAAGAAGCAGAAGAAGGAGAAGGAGAAGGTGAAGACTGGAGGGTGAATCTGAAGAATCAGACGAAGGAGAAGGAGAAGGTGAAGTCTGGAGGGTGAATCAGAAGAAGCAGAAGAAAGAGAAGGAGAAGGTGAAGTCTGGAGGGTGAAGCAGAAGAAGCAGAAGAAGGAGAAGAAGGTGAAGACTGGAGGGTGAATCAGAAGAAGGAGAAGAAGGAGAAGGAGAAGGTGAAGTCTGGAGGGTGAATCAGATGAAGTAGAACAAGGAGACGGAGATGGTGAAGTCTGGAGGGTGAATCAGAAGAAGCAGAAGAAGGAGAAGTAGAAGATGAAGTCTGGAGCGTGAATCAGAAGAAGCAGAAGAAGGAGAAGGAGAAGATGAAGTCTGGAGGGTGAAGCAGAAGAAGAAGAAGAAGGAGAAGGAGAAGGTGAGGTCTGGAGGGTGAATCAGAAGAAGCAGAAGAAGGAGAAGGAGAAGGTGAAGTCTGGAGGGTGAATCAGAAGAAGCAGAAGAAGGAGAAGGAGAAGGTGAAGTCTGGAGGGTGAATCAGAAGAAGCAGAAGAAGGAGAAGGAGAAGGTGAAGTCAGGAGGGTGAATCAGAAGAAGCAGAAGAAGGAGAAGGAGAAGGTGAAGTTAGGAGGGTGAATCAGAAGAAGCAGAAGAAGGAGAAGGAGAAGGTGAAGTCAGGGGGGTGAAGCAGAAGAAGTAGAAGAAGGAGAAGGAGAAGGTGAAGTCAGGAGGGTGAAGCAGAAGAAGCAGAAGAAGTAGATGGAGACGGTGAAGCCTGGAGGGCGCAGCAGAAGAAGCAGAAGAAGGAGAAGGAGAAGGTGAAGTCCTAAGGGTGAAGCAGAAGAAGCAGAAGAAGGAGAAGGAGAAGGTGAAGTCTGGAGGGTGAATCAGAAGAAGTAGAAGAAGGAGAAGGAGAAGGTGAAGTCAGGAGGGTGAAGCAGAAGAAGCAGAAGAAGGAGAAGGAGAAGGTGAAATCTGGAGGGTGAAGCAGAAGAAGCAGAAGAAGGAGAAGGAGAAGGTGAAGTCTGGAGGGCGAAGCAGAAGAAGCAGAAGAAGGAGAAGGAGAAGGTGAAGTCTGGAGGGTGAAGCAGAAGAAGCAGAAGAAGGAGAAGGAGAAGGTGAAGTCTGGAGGGTGAATCACAAGAAGTAGAAGAAGGAGAAGGAGAATGTGAAGTAAGGAGGGTGAAGCAGAAGAAGCAGAAGAAGGAGAAGGAGAAGGTGAAGTCTGGAGGGTGAAGCAGAAGAAGCAGAAGAAGGAGAAGGAGAAGGTGAAGTCTGGAGGGTGAAGCAGAAGAAGCAGAAGAAGGAGAAGGAGAAGGTGAAGTCAGGAGGGTGAATCAGAAGAAGTAGAAGAAGGAAAAGGAGAAGGTGAAGTCTGGAGGGTGAATCAGAAGAAGTAGAAGAAGGAGAAGGAGAAGGTGAAGTCTGGAGGGAGAATCAGAAGAAGTGGAAGAAGGAGAAGGAGAAGGTGAAGTCTGGAGGGTGAATCAGAAGAAGCAGAAGAAGGAGAAGGAGAAGGTGAAGTCTGGAGGGAGAAGCAGAAGAAGTAGAAGAAGGAGAAGGAGAAGGTGAAGTTTGGATTGTGAATCAGAAGAAGTAGAAGAAGGAGAAGGAGGAGGTGAAGTCTGGAGGGTGAATCAGAAGAAGTAGAAGAAGGAGAAGGAGAAGGTCAAGTCTGGAGGGTGAATCAAAAGGAGCAGAAGAAGGAGAAGGAGAAGGTGAAGTCTGGAGGGTGAATCAGAAGAAGTAGAAGAAGGAGAAGGAGAAGGTGTAGTCTGGAGGATGAATCAGAAGAAGTAGAAGAAGGAGAAGGAGAAGGTGAAGTCTGGAGGGTGAATCAGAAGAAGCAGAATAAGGAGAAGGAGAAGGTGAAGTCTGGAGGGTGAATCAGAAGAAGCAGAAGAAGGAGAAGGAGAAGGTGAAGTCTGGAGGGTGAATTAGAAGAAGTAGAAGAAGGAGAAGGAGAAGGTGAAGTCTGGTGGGTGAAGCAGAAGAAGTAGAAGAAGGAGAAGGAGAAGGTGAAGTCTGGAGGGCGAAGCAGAAGAAGCAGAAGAAGGAGAAGGAGAAGGTGAAGTCTGGAGGGTGAAGCAGAAGAAGCAGAAGAAGGAGAAGGAGAAGGTGAAGTCTGGAGGGTGAATCAGAAGAAGTAGAAGAAGGAGAAGGAGAAGGTGAAGTAAGGAGGGTGAAGCAGAAGAAGCAGAAGAAGGAGAAGGAGAAGGTGAAGTCTGGAGGGTGAAGCAGAAGAAGCAGAAGAAGGAGAAGGAGGAGGTGAAGTCTGGAGGGTGAATCAGAAGAAGCAGAAGAAGGAGAAGGAGAAGGTGAAGTCTGGAGGGTGAATCAGAAGAAGTAGAAGAAGGAGAAGGAGAAGGTGAAGTCAGGAGGGTGAAGCAGAAGAAGCAGAAGAAGGAGAAGGAGAAGGTGTAATCTGGAGGGTGAAGCAGAAGAAGCAGAAGAAGGAGAAGGAGAAGGTGAAGTCTGGAGGGTGAAGCAGAAGAAGCAGAAGAAGGAGAAGGAGAAGGTGAAGTCTGGAGTGTGAATCAGAAGAAGTAGAAGAAGGAGAAGGAGAAGGTGAAGTAAGGAGGGTGAAGCAGAAGAAGCAGAAGAAGGAGAAGGAGAAGGTGAAGTCTGGAGGGTGAAGCAGAAGAAGGAGAAGGAGAAGGTGAAGTCTGGAGGGTGAAGCAGAAGAAGCAGAAGAAGGAGAAGGAGAAGGTGAAGTCAGGAGGGTGAATCAGAAGAAGTAGAAGAAGGAAAAGGAGAAGGTGAAGTCCGGAGGGTGAATCAGAAGATGTAGAAGAAGGAGAAGGAGAAGGTGAAGTCTGGAGGGTGAATCAGAAGAAGTGGAAGAAGGAGAAGGAGAAGGTGAAGTCTGGAGGGTGAAGCAGAAGAAGCAGAAGAAGGAGAAGGAGAAGGTGAAGTCTGGAGGGTGAATCAGAAGAAGTAGAAGAAGGAGAAGGAGAAGGTGAAGTCTGGAGGGTGAAGCAGAAGAAGCAGAAGAAGGAGAAGGAGAAGGTGAAGTCTGGAAGGTGAATCAGAAGAAGTAGAAGAAGGAGAAGGAGAAGGTGAAGTCTGGAGGGTGAATCAGAAGAAGCAGAAGAAGGAGAAGGAGAAGATGAAGTCTGGAGGGTGAATCAGAAGAAGCAGAAGAAGGAGAAGGAGAAGGTGAAGTCTGGAGGGTGAATCAGAAGAAGCAGAATAAGGAGAAGGAGAAGGTGAAGTCTGGAGGGTGAATCAGAAGAAGCAGAAGAAGGAGAAGGAGAAGGTGAAGTCTGGAGGGTGAAGCAGAAGAAGTAGAAGAAGGAGAAGGAGAAGGTGAAGTCAGGAGGGTGAATCAGAAGAAACAGACGAAGGAGAAGGAGAAGGTGAAGTCTGGAGGGTGAATCAGAAGAAGCAGAAGAAGGATAAGAAGAAGGTGAAGTCTGGAGGGTGAAGCAGAAGAAGCAGAAGAAGAAGAAGGAGAAGGTGAAGTCTGGAGGGCGAAGCAGAAGAAGCAGAAGAAGGAGAAGGAGAAGGTGAAGTCTGGAGGGTGAAGCAGAAGAAGCAGAAGAAGGAGAAGGAGAAGGTGAAGTCTGGAGGGTGAATCACAAGAAGTAGAAGAAGGAGAAGGAGAAGGTGAAGTAAGGAGGGTGAAGCAGAAGAAGCAGAAGAAGGAGAAGGAGAAGGTGAAGTCTGGAGGGTGAAGCAGAAGAAGCAGAAGAAGGAGAAGGAGAAGGTGAAGTCTGGAGGGTGAAGCAGAAGAAGCAGAAGAAGGAGAAGGAGAAGGTGAAGTCAGGAGGGTGAATCAGAAGAAGTAGAAGAAGGAAAAGAAGAAGGTGAAGTCTGGAGGGTGAATCAGAAGAAGTAGAAGAAGGAGAAGGAGAAGGTGAAGTCAGGAGGGTGAATCAGAAGAAGTAGAAGAAGGAGAAGGAGAAGGTGAAGTCAGGAGGGTGAATCAGAAGAAGCAGAAGAAGGAGAAGGAGAAGGTGAAGACTGGAGGGTGAATCTGAAGAATCAGACGAAGGAGAAGGAGAAGGTGAAGTCTGGAGGGTGAATCAGAAGAAGCAGAAGAAAGAGAAGGAGAAGGTGAAGTCTGGAGGGTGAAGCAGAAGAAGAAGAAGAAGGAGAAGAAGGTGAAGACTGGAGGGTGAATCAGAAGAAGGAGAAGAAGGAGAAGGAGAAGGTGAAGTCTGGAGGGTGAATCAGATGAAGTAGAACAAGGAGACGGAGATGGTGAAGTCTGGAGGGTGAATCAGAAGAAGCAGAAGAAGGAGAAGTAGAAGATGAAGTCTGGAGCGTGAATCAGAAGAAGCAGATGAAGGAGAAGGAGAAGATGAAGTCTGGAGGGTGAATCAGAAGAAGAAGAAGAAGGAGAAGGAGAAGGTGAGGTCTGGAGGGTGAATCAGAAGAAGCAGAAGAAGGAGAAGGAGAAGGTGAAGTCTGGAGGGTGAATCAGAAGAAGCAGAAGAAGGAGAAGGAGAAGGTGAAGTCTGGAGGGTGAATCAGAAGAAGCAGAAGAAGGAGAAGGAGAAGGTGAAGTCAGGAGGGTGAATCAGAAGAAGCAGAAGAAGGAGAAGGAGAAGGTGAAGTTAGGAGGGTGAATCAGAAGAAGCAGAAGAAGGAGAAGGAGAAGGTGAAGTCAGGGGGGTGAAGCAGAAGAAGTAGAAGAAGGAGAAGGAGAAGGTGAAGTCAGGAGGGTGAAGCAGAAGAAGCAGAAGAAGTAGATGGAGACGGTGAAGCCTGGAGGGCGCAGCAGAAGAAGCAGAAGAAGGAGAAGGAGAAGGTGAAGTCCTAAGGGTGAAGCAGAAGAAGCAGAAGAAGGAGAAGGAGAAGGTGAAGTCTGGAGGGTGAATCAGAAGAAGTAGAAGAAGGAGAAGGAGAAGGTGAAGTCAGGAGGGTGAAGCAGAAGAAGCAGAAGAAGGAGAAGGAGAAGGTGAAATCTGGAGGGTGAAGCAGAAGAAGCAGAAGAAGGAGAAGGAGAAGGTGAAGTCTGGAGGGCGAAGCAGAAGAAGCAGAAGAAGGAGAAGGAGAAGGTGAAGTCTGGAGGGTGAAGCAGAAGAAGCAGGAGAAGGAGAAGGAGAAGGTGAAGTCTGGAGGGTGAATCACAAGAAGTAGAAGAAGGAGAAGGAGAAGGTGAAGTAAGGAGGGTGAAGCAGAAGAAGCAGAAGAAGGAGAAGGAGAAGGTGAAGTCTGGAGGGTGAAGCAGAAGAAGCAGAAGAAGGAGAAGGAGAAGGTGAAGTCTGGAGGGTGAAGCAGAAGAAGCAGAAGAAGGAGAAGGAGAAGGTGAAGTCAGGAGGGTGAATCAGAAGAAGTAGAAGAAGGAAAAGGAGAAGGTGAAGTCTGGAGGGTGAATCAGAAGAAGTAGAAGAAGGAGAAGGAGAAGGTGAAGTCTGGAGGGAGAATCAGAAGAAGTGGAAGAAGGAGAAGGAGAAGGTGAAGTCTGGAGGGTGAATCAGAAGAAGCAGAAGAAGGAGAAGGAGAAGGTGAAGTCTGGAGGGAGAAGCAGAAGAAGTAGAAGAAGGAGAAGGAGAAGGTGAAGTCTGGATTGTGAATCAGAAGAAGTAGAAGAAGGAGAAGGAGGAGGTGAAGTCTGGAGGGTGAATCAGAAGAAGTAGAAGAAGGAGAAGGAGAAGGTCAAGTCTGGAGGGTGAATCAAAAGGAGCAGAAGAAGGAGAAGGAGAAGGTGACGTCTGGAGGGTGAATCAGAAGAAGTAGAAGAAGGAGAAGGAGAAGGTGTAGTCTGGAGGATGAATCAGAAGAAGTAGAAGAAGGAGAAGGAGAAGGTGAAGTCTGGAGGGTGAATCAGAAGAAGCAGAATAAGGAGAAGGAGAAGGTGAAGTCTGGAGGGTGAATCAGAAGAAGCAGAAGAAGGAGAAGGAGAAGGTGAAGTCTGGAGGGGGAATCAGAAGAAGTAGAAGAAGGAGAAGGAGAATGTGAAGTCTGGAGGGTGAAGCAGAAGAAGTAGAAGAAGGAGAAGGAGAATGTGAAGTAAGGAGGGTGAAGCAGAAGAAGCAGAAGAAGGAGAAGGAGAAGGTGAAGTCTGGAGGGTGAAGCAGAAGAAGCAGAAGAAGGAGAAGGAGAAGGTGAAGTCTGGAGGGTGAAGCAGAAGAAGCAGAAGAAGGAGAAGGAGAAGGTGAAGTCAGGAGGGTGAATCAGAAGAAGTAGAAGAAGGAAAAGGAGAAGGTGAAGTCTGGAGGGTGAATCAGAAGAAGTAGAAGAAGGAGAAGGAGAAGGTGAAGTCTGGAGGGAGAATCAGAAGAAGTGGAAGAAGGAGAAGGAGAAGGTGAAGTCTGGAGGGTGAATCAGAAGAAGCAGAAGAAGGAGAAGGAGAAGGTGAAGTCTGGAGGGAGAAGCAGAAGAAGTAGAAGAAGGAGAAGGAGAAGGTGAAGTTTGGATTGTGAATCAGAAGAAGTAGAAGAAGGAGAAGGAGGAGTTGAAGTCTGGAGGGTGAATCAGAAGAAGTAGAAGAAGGAGAAGGAGAAGGTCAAGTCTGGAGGGTGAATCAAAAGGAGCAGAAGAAGGAGAAGGAGAAGGTGAAGTCTGGAGGGTGAATCAGAAGAAGTAGAAGAAGGAGAAGGAGAAGGTGTAGTCTGGAGGATGAATCAGAAGAAGTAGAAGAAGGAGAAGGAGAAGGTGAAGTCTGGAGGGTGAATCAGAAGAAGCAGAATAAGGAGAAGGAGAAGGTGAAGTCTGGAGGGTGAATCAGAAGAAGCAGAAGAAGGAGAAGGAGAAGGTGAAGTCTGGAGGGTGAATTAGAAGAAGTAGAAGAAGGAGAAGGAGAAGGTGAAGTCTGGTGGGTGAAGCAGAAGAAGTAGAAGAAGGAGAAGGAGAAGGTGAAGTCTGGAGGGCGAAGCAGAAGAAGCAGAAGAAGGAGAAGGAGAAGGTGAAGTCTGGAGGGTGAAGCAGAAGAAGCAGAAGAAGGAGAAGGAGAAGGTGAAGTCTGGAGGGTGAATCAGAAGAAGTAGAAGAAGGAGAAGGAGAAGGTGAAGTAAGGAGGGTGAAGCAGAAGAAGCAGAAGAAGGAGAAGGAGAAGGTGAAGTCTGGAGGGTGAAGCAGAAGAAGCAGAAGAAGGAGAAGGAGGAGGTGAAGTCTGGAGGGTGAATCAGAAGAAGCAGAAGAAGGAGAAGGAGAAGGTGAAGTCTGGAGGGAGAATCAGAAGAAGTAGAAGAAGGAGAAGGAGAAGGTGAAGTCAGGAGGGTGAAGCAGAAGAAGCAGAAGAAGGAGAAGGAGAAGGTGTAATCTGGAGGGTGAAGCAGAAGAAGCAGAAGAAGGAGAAGGAGAAGGTGAAGTCTGGAGGGTGAAGCAGAAGAAGCAGAAGAAGGAGAAGGAGAAGGTGAAGTCTGGAGTGTGAATCAGAAGAAGTAGAAGAAGGAGAAGGAGAAGGTGAAGTAAGGAGGGTGAAGCAGAAGAAGCAGAAGAAGGAGAAGGAGAAGGTGAAGTCTGGAGGGTGAAGCAGAAGAAGGAGAAGGAGAAGGTGAAGTCTGGAGGGTGAAGCAGAAGAAGCAGAAGAAGGAGAAGGAGAAGGTGAAGTCAGGAGGGTGAATCAGAAGAAGTAGAAGAAGGAAAAGGAGAAGGTGAAGTCCGGAGGGTGAATCAGAAGATGTAGAAGAAGGAGAAGGAGAAGGTGAAGTCTGGAGGGTGAATCAGAAGAAGTGGAAGAAGGAGAAGGAGAAGGTGAAGTCTGGAGGGTGAAGCAGAAGAAGCAGAAGAAGGAGAAGGAGAAGGTGAAGTCTGGAGGGTGAATCAGAAGAAGTAGAAGAAGGAGAAGGAGAAGGTGAAGTCTGGAGGGTGAAGCAGAAGAAGCAGAAGAAGGAGAAGGAGAAGGTGAAGTCTGGAAGGTGAATCAGAAGAAGTAGAAGAAGGAGAAGGAGAAGGTGAAGTCTGGAGGGTGAATCAGAAGAAGCAGAAGAAGGAGAAGGAGAAGATGAAGTCTGGAGGGTGAATCAGAAGAAGCAGAAGAAGGAGAAGGAGAAGGTGAAGTCTGGAGGGTGAATCAGAAGAAGCAGAATAAGGAGAAGGAGAAGGTGAAGTCTGGAGGGTGAATCAGAAGAAGCAGAAGAAGGAGAAGGAGAAGGTGAAGTCTGGAGGGTGAAGCAGAAGAAGTAGAAGAAGGAGAAGGAGAAGGTGAAGTCAGGAGGGTGAATCAGAAGAAACAGACGAAGGAGAAGGAGAAGGTGAAGTCTGGAGGGTGAATCAGAAGAAGCAGAAGAAGGATAAGAAGAAGGTGAAGTCTGGAGGGTGAAGCAGAAGAAGCAGAAGAAGAAGAAGGAGAAGGTGAAGTCTGGAGGGCGAAGCAGAAGAAGCAGAAGAAGGAGAAGGAGAAGGTGAAGTCTGGAGGGTGAAGCAGAAGAAGCAGAAGAAGGAGAAGGAGAAGGTGAAGTCTGGAGGGTGAATCACAAGAAGTAGAAGAAGGAGAAGGAGAAGGTGAAGTAAGGAGGGTGAAGCAGAAGAAGCAGAAGAAGGAGAAGGAGAAGGTGAAGTCTGGAGGGTGAAGCAGAAGAAGCAGAAGAAGGAGAAGGAGAAGGTGAAGTCTGGAGGGTGAAGCAGAAGAAGCAGAAGAAGGAGAAGGAGAAGGTGAAGTCAGGAGGGTGAATCAGAAGAAGTAGAAGAAGGAAAAGAAGAAGGTGAAGTCTGGAGGGTGAATCAGAAGAAGTAGAAGAAGGAGAAGGAGAAGGTGAAGTCAGGAGGGTGAATCAGAAGAAGTAGAAGAAGGAGAAGGAGAAGGTGAAGTCAGGAGGGTGAATCAGAAGAAGCAGAAGAAGGAGAAGGAGAAGGTGAAGACTGGAGGGTGAATCTGAAGAATCAGACGAAGGAGAAGGAGAAGGTGAAGTCTGGAGGGTGAATCAGAAGAAGCAGAAGAAAGAGAAGGAGAAGGTGAAGTCTGGAGGGTGAAGCAGAAGAAGAAGAAGAAGGAGAAGAAGGTGAAGACTGGAGGGTGAATCAGAAGAAGGAGAAGAAGGAGAAGGAGAAGGTGAAGTCTGGAGGGTGAATCAGATGAAGTAGAACAAGGAGACGGAGATGGTGAAGTCTGGAGGGTGAATCAGAAGAAGCAGAAGAAGGAGAAGTAGAAGATGAAGTCTGGAGCGTGAATCAGAAGAAGCAGATGAAGGAGAAGGAGAAGATGAAGTCTGGAGGGTGAATCAGAAGAAGAAGAAGAAGGAGAAGGAGAAGGTGAGGTCTGGAGGGTGAATCAGAAGAAGCAGAAGAAGGAGAAGGAGAAGGTGAAGTCTGGAGGGTGAATCAGAAGAAGCAGAAGAAGGAGAAGGAGAAGGTGAAGTCTGGAGGGTGAATCAGAAGAAGCAGAAGAAGGAGAAGGAGAAGGTGAAGTCAGGAGGGTGAATCAGAAGAAGCAGAAGAAGGAGAAGGAGAAGGTGAAGTTAGGAGGGTGAATCAGAAGAAGCAGAAGAAGGAGAAGGAGAAGGTGAAGTCAGGGGGGTGAAGCAGAAGAAGTAGAAGAAGGAGAAGGAGAAGGTGAAGTCAGGAGGGTGAAGCAGAAGAAGCAGAAGAAGTAGATGGAGACGGTGAAGCCTGGAGGGCGCAGCAGAAGAAGCAGAAGAAGGAGAAGGAGAAGGTGAAGTCCTAAGGGTGAAGCAGAAGAAGCAGAAGAAGGAGAAGGAGAAGGTGAAGTCTGGAGGGTGAATCAGAAGAAGTAGAAGAAGGAGAAGGAGAAGGTGAAGTCAGGAGGGTGAAGCAGAAGAAGCAGAAGAAGGAGAAGGAGAAGGTGAAATCTGGAGGGTGAAGCAGAAGAAGCAGAAGAAGGAGAAGGAGAAGGTGAAGTCTGGAGGGCGAAGCAGAAGAAGCAGAAGAAGGAGAAGGAGAAGGTGAAGTCTGGAGGGTGAAGCAGAAGAAGCAGGAGAAGGAGAAGGAGAAGGTGAAGTCTGGAGGGTGAATCACAAGAAGTAGAAGAAGGAGAAGGAGAAGGTGAAGTAAGGAGGGTGAAGCAGAAGAAGCAGAAGAAGGAGAAGGAGAAGGTGAAGTCTGGAGGGTGAAGCAGAAGAAGCAGAAGAAGGAGAAGGAGAAGGTGAAGTCTGGAGGGTGAAGCAGAAGAAGCAGAAGAAGGAGAAGGAGAAGGTGAAGTCAGGAGGGTGAATCAGAAGAAGTAGAAGAAGGAAAAGGAGAAGGTGAAGTCTGGAGGGTGAATCAGAAGAAGTAGAAGAAGGAGAAGGAGAAGGTGAAGTCTGGAGGGAGAATCAGAAGAAGTGGAAGAAGGAGAAGGAGAAGGTGAAGTCTGGAGGGTGAATCAGAAGAAGCAGAAGAAGGAGAAGGAGAAGGTGAAGTCTGGAGGGAGAAGCAGAAGAAGTAGAAGAAGGAGAAGGAGAAGGTGAAGTCTGGATTGTGAATCAGAAGAAGTAGAAGAAGGAGAAGGAGGAGGTGAAGTCTGGAGGGTGAATCAGAAGAAGTAGAAGAAGGAGAAGGAGAAGGTCAAGTCTGGAGGGTGAATCAAAAGGAGCAGAAGAAGGAGAAGGAGAAGGTGACGTCTGGAGGGTGAATCAGAAGAAGTAGAAGAAGGAGAAGGAGAAGGTGTAGTCTGGAGGATGAATCAGAAGAAGTAGAAGAAGGAGAAGGAGAAGGTGAAGTCTGGAGGGTGAATCAGAAGAAGCAGAATAAGGAGAAGGAGAAGGTGAAGTCTGGAGGGTGAATCAGAAGAAGCAGAAGAAGGAGAAGGAGAAGGTGAAGTCTGGAGGGGGAATCAGAAGAAGTAGAAGAAGGAGAAGGAGAATGTGAAGTCTGGAGGGTGAAGCAGAAGAAGTAGAAGAAGGAGAAGGAGAAGGTGAAGTCTGGAGGGCGAAGCAGAAGAAGCAGAAGAAGGAGAAGGAGAAGGTGAAGTCTGGAGGGTGAAGCAGAAGAAGCAGAAGAAGGAGAAGGAGAAGGTGAAGTCTGGAGGGTG
Organism: Somniosus microcephalus; assembly: GCF_052327205.1. NCBI lineage: Eukaryota > Metazoa > Chordata > Chondrichthyes > Squaliformes > Somniosidae > Somniosus > Somniosus microcephalus. Next base: position 479,759 of record NW_028225378.1, read on the forward strand.
AATCAGAAGAAGTAGAAGAAGGAGAAGGAGAAGGTGAAGTAAGGAGGGTGAAGCAGAAGAAGCAGAAGAAGGAGAAGGAGAAGGTGAAGTCTGGAGGGTGAAGCAGAAGAAGCAGAAGAAGGAGAAGGAGGTGAAGTCTGGAGGGTGAATCAGAAGAAGCAGAAGAAGGAGAAGGAGAAGGTGAAGTCTGGAGGGTGAATCAGAAGAAGTAGAAGAAGGAGAAGGAGAAGGTGAAGTCAGGAGGGTGAAGCAGAAGAAGCAGAAGAAGGAGAAGGAGAAGGTGAAATCTGGAGGGTGAAGCAGAAGAAGCAGAAGAAGGAGAAGGAGAAGGTGAAGTCTGGAGGGTGAAGCAGAAGAAGCAGAAGAAGGAGAAGGAGAAGGTGAAGACTGGAGGGTGAATCAGAAGAAGTAGAAGAAGGAGAAGGAGAAGGTGAAGTAAGGAGGGTGAAGCAGAAGAAGCAGAAGAAGGAGAAGGAGAAGGTGAAGTCTGGAGGGTGAATCAGAAGAAGTAGAAGAAGGAGAAGGAGAAGGTGAAGTCTGGAGGGTGAAGCAGAAGAAGCAGAAGAAGGAGAAGGAGAAGGTGAAGTCTGGAAGGTGAATCAGAAGAAGTAGAAGAAGGAGAAGGAGAAGGTGAAGTCTGGAGGGTGAATCAGAAGAAGCAGAAGAAGGAGAAGGAGAAGATGAAGTCTGGAGGGTGAATCAGAAGAAGCAGAAGAAGGAGAAGGAGAAGGTGAAGTCTGGAGGGTGAATCAGAAGAAGCAGAATAAGGAGAAGGAGAAGGTGAAGTCTGGAGGGTGAATCAGAAGAAGCAGAAGAAGGAGAAGGAGAAGGTGAAGTCTGGAGGGTGAATCAGAAGAAGTAGAAGAAGGAGAAGGAGAAGGTGAAGTCTGGAGGGTGAAGCAGAAGAAGTAGAAGAAGGAGAAGGAGAAGGTGAAGTCAGGAGGGTGAATCAGAAGAAGTAGAAGAAGGAGAAGGAGAAGGTGAAGTCAGGAGGGTGAATCAGAAGAAGCAGAAGAAGGAGAAGGAGAAGGTGAAGTCTGGAGGGTGAATCAGAAGAATCAGACGAAGGAGAAGGAGAAGGTGAAGTCTGGAGGGTGAATCAGAAGAAGCAGAAGAAGGATAAGAAGAAGGTGAAGTCTGGAGGGTGAAGCAGAAGAAGCAGAAGAAGGAGAAGGAGAAGGTGAAGTCTGGAGGGCGAAGCAGAAGAAGCAGAAGAAGGAGAAGGAGAAGGTGAAGTCTGGAGGGTGAAGCAGAAGAAGCAGAAGAAGGAGAAGGAGAAGGTGAAGTCTGGAGGGTGAATCACAAGAAGTAGAAGAAGGAGAAGGAGAAGGTGAAGTAAGGAGGGTGAAGCAGAAGAAGCAGAAGAAGGAGAAGGAGAAGGTGAAGTCTGGAGGGTGAAGCAGAAGAAGCAGAAGAAGGAGAAGGAGAAGGTGAAGTCTGGAGGGTGAAGCAGAAGAAGCAGAAGAAGGAGAAGGAGAAGGTGAAGTCAGGAGGGTGAATCAGAAGAAGTAGAAGAAGGAAAAGAAGAAGGTGAAGTCTGGAGGGTGAATCAGAAGAAGTAGAAGAAGGAGAAGGAGAAGGTGAAGTCTGGAGGGTGAATAAGAAGAAGTGGAAGAAGGAGAAGGAGAAGTTGAAGTCTGGAGGGTGAATCAGAAGAAGCAGAAGAAGGAGAAGGAGAAGGTGAAGTCTGGAGGGAGAAGCAGAAGAAGTAGAAGAAGGAGAAGGAGAAGGTGAAGTCTGGATTGTGAATCAGAAGAAGTAGAAGAAGGAGAAGGAGGAGGTGAAGTCTGGAGGGTGAATCAGAAGAATTAGAAGAAGGAGAAGGAGAAGGTCAAGTCTGGAGGGTGAATCAAAAGGAGCAGAAGAAGGAGAAGGAGAAGGTGAAGTCTGGAGGGTGAATCAGAAGAAGTAGAAGAAGGAGAAGGAGAAGGTGTAGTCTGGAGGATGAATCAGAAGAAGTAGAAGAAGGAGAAGGAGAAGGTGAAGTCTGGAGGGTGAATCAGAAGAAGCAGAATAAGGAGAAGGAGAAGGTGAAGTCTGGAGGGTGAATCAGAAGAAGCAGAAGAAGGAGAAGGAGAAGGTGAAGTCTGGAGGGTGAATCAGAAGAAGTAGAAGAAGGAGAAGGAGAAGGTGAAGTCTGGAGGGTGAAGCAGAAGAAGTAGAAGAAGGAGAAGGAGAAGGTGAAGTCTGGAGGGCGAAGCAGAAGAAGCAGAAGAAGGAGAAGGAGAAGGTGAAGTCTGGAGGGTGAAGCAGAAGAAGCAGAAGAAGGAGAAGGAGAAGGTGAAGTCTGGAGGGTGAATCAGAAGAAGTAGAAGAAGGAGAAGGAGAAGGTGAAGTAAGGAGGGTGAAGCAGAAGAAGCAGAAGAAGGAGAAGGAGAAGTTGAAGTCTGGAGGGTGAAGCAGAAGAAGCAGAAGAAGGAGAAGGAGGAGGTGAAGTCTGGAGGGTGAATCAGAAGAAGCAGAAGAAGGAGAAGGAGAAGGTGAAGTCTGGAGGGTGAATCAGAAGAAGTAGAAGAAGGAGAAGGAGAAGGTGAAGTCAGGAGGGTGAAGCAGAAGAAGCAGAAGAAGGAGAAGGAGAAGGTGAAATCTGGAGGGTGAAGCAGAAGAAGCAGAAGAAGGAGAAGGAGAAGGTGAAGTCTGGAGGGTGAAGCAGAAGAAGCAGAAGAAGGAGAAGGAGAAGGTGAAGTCTGGAGGGTGAATCAGAAGAAGTAGAAGAAGGAGAAGGAGAAGGTGAAGTAAGGAGGGTGAAGCAGAAGAAGCAGAAGAAGGAGAAGGAGAAGGTGAAGTCTGGAGGGTGAAGCAGAAGAAGGAGAAGGAGAAGGTGAAGTCTGGAGGGTGAAGCAGAAGAGGCAGAAGAAGGAGAAGGAGAATGTGGAGTCAGGAGGGTGAATCAGAAGAAGTAGAAGAAGGAAAAGGAGAAGGTGAAGTCCGGAGGGTGAATCAGAAGATGTAGAAGAAGGAGAAGGAGAAGGTGAAGTCTGGAGGGTGAATCAGAGGAAGTGGAAGAAGGAGAAGGAGAAGGTGAAGTCTGGAGGGTGAAGCAGAAGAAGCAGAAGAAGGAGAAGGAGAAGGTGAAGTCTGGAGGGTGAATCAGAAGAAGTAGAAGAAGGAGAAGGAGAAGGTGAAGTCTGGAGGGTGAAGCAGAAGAAGCAGAAGAAGGAGAAGGAGAAGGTGAAGACTGGAAGGTGAATCAGAAGAAGTAGAAGAAGGAGAAGGAGAAGGTGAAGTCTGGAGGGTGATTCAGAAGAAGCAGAAGAAGGAGAAGGAGAAGATGAAGTCTGGAGGGTGAATCAGAAGAAGCAGAAGAAGGAGAAGGAGAAGGTGAAGTCTGGAGGGTGAATCAGAAGAAGCAGAATAAGGAGAAGGAGAAGGTGAAGTCTGGAGGGTGAATCAGAAGAAGCAGAAGAAGGAGAAGGAGAAGGTGAAGTCTGGAGGGTGAATCAGAAGAAGTAGAAGAAGGAGAAGGAGAAGGTGAAGTCTGGAGGGTGAAGCAGAAGAAGTAGAAGAAGGAGAAGGAGAAGGTGAAGTCAGAAGGGTGAATCAGAAGAAGTAGAAGAAGGAGAAGGAGAAGGTGAAGTCAGGAGGGTGAATCAGAAGAAGCAGAAGAAGGAGAAGGAGAAGGTGAAGTCTGGAGGGTGAATCAGAAGAATCAGACGAAGGAGAAGGAGAAGGTGAAGTCTGGAGGGTGAATCAGAAGAAGCAGAAGAAAGAGAAGGAGAAGGTGAAGTCTGGAGGGTGAAGCAGAAGAAGCAGAAGAAGGAGAAGAAGGTGAAGACTGGAGGGTGAATCAGAAGAAGGAGAAGAAGGAGAAGGAGAAGGTGAAGTCTGGAGGGTGAATCAGAAGAAGTCGAAGAAGGAGAAGGAGATGGTGAAGTCTGGAGGGTGAATCAGAAGAAGCAGAAGAAGGAGAAGTAGAAGATGAAGTCTGGAGCGTGAATCAGAAGAAGCAGAAGAAGGAGAAGGAGAAGATGAAGTCTGGAGGGTGAATCAGAAGAAGTAGAAGAAGGAGAAGGAGAAGGTGAGGTCTGGTGGGTGAATCAGAAGAAGCAGAAGAAGGAGAAGGAGAAGGTGAAGTCTGGAGGGTGAATCAGAAGAAGCAGAAGAAGGAGAAGGAGAAGGTGGAGTCTGGAGGGTGAATCAGAAGAAGCAGAAGAAGGAGAAGGAGAAGGTGAAGTCAGGAGGGTGAATCAGAAGAAGCAGAAGAAGGAGAAGGAGAAGGTGAAGTTAGGAGGGTGAATCAGAAGAAGCAGAAGAAGGAGAAGGAGAAGGTGAAGTCAGGGGGGTGAAGCAGAAGAAGTAGAAGAAGGAGAAGGAGAAGGTGAAGTCAGGAGGGTGAAGCAGAAGAAGCAGAAGAAGGAGAAGGAGAAGGTGAAGTCAGGAGGGTGAAGCAGAAGAAGCAGAAGAAGGAGATGGAGACGGTGAAGCCTGGAGGGCGCAGCAGAAGAAGCAGAAGGAGGAGAAGGAGAAGGTGAAGTCCTAAGGGTGAAGCAGAAGAAGCAGAAGAAGGAGAAGGAGAAGGTGAAGTCTGGAGGGTGAATCAGAAGAAGTAGAAGAAGGAGAAGGAGAAGGTGAAGTCAGGAGGGTGAAGCAGAAGAAGGAGAAGGAGAAGGTGAAATCTGGAGGGTGAAGCAGAAGAAGCAGAAGCAGGAGAAGGAGAAGGTGAAGTCTGGAGGGCGAAGCAGAAGAAGCAGTAGAAGGAGAAGGAGAAGGTGAAGTCTGGAGGGTGAAGCAGAAGAAGCAGAAGAAGGAGAAGGAGAAGGTGAAGTCTGGAGGGTGAATCACAAGAAGTAGAAGAAGGAGAAGTAGAAGGTGAAGTAAGGAGGGTGAAGCAGAAGAAGCAGAAGAAGGAGAAGGAGAAGGTGAAGTCTGGAGGGTGAAGCAGAAGAAGCAGAAGAAGGAGAAGGAGAAGGTGAAGTCTGGAGGGTGAAGCAGAAGAAGCAGAAGAAGGAGAAGGAGAAGGTGAAGTCAGGAGGGTGAATCAGAAGAAGTAGAAGAAGGAAAAGGAGAAGGTGAAGTCTGGAGGGTGAATCAGAAGAAGTAGAAGAAGGAGAAGGAGAAGGTGAAGTCTGGAGGGTGAATCAGAAGAAGTGGAAGAAGGAGAAGGAGAAGGTGAAGTCTGGAGGGTGAATCAGAAGAAGCAGAAGAAGGAGAAGGAGAAGGTGAAGTCTGGAGGGAGAAGCAGAAGAAGTAGAAGAAGGAGAAGGAGAAGGTAAAGTCTGGATTGTGAATCAGAAGAAGTAGAAGAAGGAGAAGGAGGAGGTGATGTCTGGAGGGTGAATCAGAAGAAGTAGAAGAAGGAGAAGGAGAAGGTCAAGTCTGGAGGGTGAATCAAAAGGAGCAGAAGTAGGAGAAGGAGAAGGTGAAGTCTGGAGGGTGAATCAGAAGAAGTAGAAGAAGGAGAAGGAGAAGGTGTAGTCTGGAGGATGAATCAGAAGAAGTAGAAGAAGGAGAAGGAGAAGGTGAAGTCTGGAGGGTGAATCAGAAGAAGCAGAATAAGGAGAAGGAGAAGGTGAAGTCTGGAGGGTGAATCAGAAGAAGCAGAAGAAGGAGAAGGAGAAGGTGAAGTCTGGAGGGTGAATCAGAAGAAGTAGAAGAAGGAGAAGGAGAAGGTGAAGTCTGGAGCGTGAAGCAGAAGAAGTAGAAGAAGGAGAAGGAGAAGGTGAAGTCTGGAGGGCGAAGCAGAAGAAGCAGAAGAAGGAGAAGGAGAAGGTGAAGTCTGGAGGGTGAAGCAGAAGAAGCAGAAGAAGGAGAAGGAGAAGGTGAAGTCTGGAGGGTGAATCAGAAGAAGTAGAAGAAGGAGAAGTAGAAGGTGAAGTAAGGAGGGTGAAGCAGAAGAAGCAGAAGAAGGAGAAGGAGAAGGTGAGGTCTGGAGGGTGAAGCAGAAGAAGCAGAAGAAGGAGAAGGAGGAGGTGAAGTCTGGAGGGTGAATCAGAAGAAGCAGAAGAAGGAGAAGGAGAAGGTGAAGTCTGGAGGGTGAATCAGAAGAAGTTGAAGAAGGAGAAGGAGAAGGTGAAGTCTGGTGGGTGAATCAGAAGAAGCAGAATAAGGAGAAGGAGAAGGTGAAGTCTGGAGGGTGAATCAGAAGAAGCAGAAGAAGGAGAAGGAGAAGGTGAAGTCTGGAGGGTGAATCAGAAGAAGTAGAAGAAGGAGAAGGAGAAGGTGAAGTCTGGAGGGTGAAGCGGTAGAAGTAGAAGAAGTAGAAGGAGAAGGCGAAGTCTGGAGGGTGAATCAGAAGAAGCAGAAGAAGGAGAAGGAGAAGGTGAAGTCTGGAGGGTGAATCAGAAGAAGTAGAAGAAGGAGAAGGAGAAGGCGAAGTCTGGAGGGTGAAACAGAAGAAGTTGAAGAAGGAGAAGGAGAAGGTGAAGACTGGAGGTTGAATCAGAAGAAGTAGAAGAAGGAGAAGGAGAAGGTGAAGTCTGGAGGGTGAATCAGAAGAAGTAGAAGAAGGAGAAGGAGAAGGCGAAGTCTGGAGATTGAATCAGAAGAAGCAGAAGAAGGAGAAGGAGAAGGTGAAGTCTGGAGGGTGAATCAGAAGAAGCAGAAGAAGGAGAAGGAGAAGATGAAGTCTGGAGGGTGAATCAGAAGAATTAGAAGAAGGAGAAGGAGAAGTTGAGGTCTGGAGGGTGAATCAGAAGAAGCAGAAGAAGGAGAAGGAGAAGGTGAAGTCTGAAGGGTGAACCAGAAGAAGCAGAAGAAGGAGAAGGAGAAGGTGAAGTCTGGAGGGTGTATCAGAAGAAGCAGAAGAAGGAGAAGTAGAAGGTGAAGTCTGGAGGGTGAATCAGAAGAAGTAGAAGAAGGAGAAGGAGAAGGTGAAGTCTGGAGGGTGAATCAGAAGAAGTAGAACAAGGAGAAGGAGAAGTTGAAGTCTGGAGGGTGCATCAGAAGAAGCAGAAGAAGGAGAAGGAGAAGGTGAAGTCTGGAGGGTGAATCAGAAGAATCAGAAGAAGGAGAAGGAGGAGGTGAAGTCTGGAGGGTGAATCAGAAGAAGCAGAAGAAGGAGAAGGAGGAGGTGAAGTCTGGAGGGTGAATCAGAAGAAGTAGAAGAAGGAGAAGTAGAAGGTGAAGTAAGGAGGGTGAAGCAGAAGAAGCAGAAGAAGGAGAAGGAGAAGGTGAAGTCTGGAGGGTGAAGCAGAAGAAGCAGAAGAAGGAGAAGGAGGAGGTGAAGTCTGGAGGGTGAATCAGAAGAAGCAGAAGAAGGAGAAGGAGAAGGTGAAGTCTGGAGGGTGAATCAGAAGAAGTTGAAGAAGGAGAAGGAGAAGGTGAAGTCTGGAGGGTGAATCAGAAGAAGCAGAATAAGGAGAAGGAGAAGGTGAAGTCTGGAGGGTGAATCAGAAGAAGCAGAAGAAGGAGAAGGAGAAGGTGAAGTCTGGAGGGTGAATCAGAAGAAGTAGAAGAAGGAGAAGGAGAAGGTGAAGTCTGGAGGGTGAAGCGGAAGAAGTAGAAGAAGGAGAAGGAGAAGGCGAAGTCTGGAGGGTGAATCAGAAGAAGTTGAAGAAGGAGAAGGAGAAGGTGAAGACTGGAGGTTGAATCAGAAGAAGTAGAAGAAGGAGAAGGAGAAGGTGAAGTCTGGAGGGTGAATCAGAAGAAGTAGAAGAAGGAGAAGGAGAAGGCGAAGTCTGGAGGGTGAATCAGAAGAAGCAGAAGAAGGAGAAGGAGAAGGTGAAGTCTGGAGGGTGAATCAGAAGAAGTAGAAGAAGGAGAAGGAGAAGATGAAGTCTGGAGGGTGAATCAGAAGAATTAGAAGAAGGAGAAGGAGAAGTTGAGGTCTGGAGGGTGAATCAGAAGAAGCAGAAGAAGGAGAAGGAAAAGGTGAAGTCTGAAGGGTGAACCAGAAGAAGCAGAAGAAGGAGAAGGAGAAGGTGAAGTCTGGAGGGTGTATCAGAAGAAGCAGAAGAAGGAGAAGGAGAAGGTGAAGTCTGGAGGGTGAATCAGAAGAAGCAGAAGAAGGAGAAGGAGAAGGTGAAGTCTGGAGGGTGAATCAGAAGAAGTAGAAGAAGGAGAAGGAGAAGGTGAAGTCTGGAGGGTGAATCAGAAGAAGTAGAACAAGGAGAAGGAGAAGTTGAAGTCTGGAGGGTGCATCAGAAGAAGCAGAAGAAGGAGAAGGAGAAGGTGAAGTTTGGAGGGTGAATCAGAAGAAGCAGAAGAAGGAGAAGGAGAAGATGAAGTCTGGAGGGTGAATCAGAATAAGTAGAAGAAGGAGAAGGAGAAGGTGAAGTCTGGAGGGTGAATCAGAAGAAGCAGAAGAAGGGGAAGGAGAAGTTGAAGTCTGAAGAGTGAATCAGAAGAAGCAGAAGAAGGAGAAGGAGAAGGTGAAGTCTGGAGGGTGAATCAGAAGAAGCAGAATAAGGAGAAGGAGAAGGTGAAGTCTGGAGGGTGAATCAGAAGAAGCAGAAGAAGGAGAAGGAGAAGGTGAAGTCAGGAGGGTGAATCAGAAGAAGCAGAAGAAGGAGAAGGAGAAGGTGAAGTCTGGAGTGTGAATCAGAAGAATCAGAAGAAGGAGAAGGAGAAGGTGAAGTCTGGAGGGTGAATCAGAAGAAGCAGAAGAAAGAGAAGGAGAAGGTGAAGTCTAGAGGGTGAAGCAGAAGAAGCAGAAGAAGGAGAAGTAGAAGGTGAAGACTGGAGGGTGAATCAGAAGAAGTAGAAGGAGAAGGAGAAGGTGAAGTCTGGAGGGTGAATCAGAAGAGGTAGAAGAAGGAGAAGGAGAAGGTGAAGTCTGGAGGGTGAATCAGAAGAAGTAGAAGAAGGAGAAGGAGATGGTGAAGTCTGGAGGGTGAATCAGAAGAAGTAGAAGAAGGAGAAGGAGAAGGTGAAGTCAGGAGGGTGAATCAGAAGAAGCAGAAGAAGGAGAAGGAGAAGGTGAAGTTAGGAGGGTGAATCAGAAGAAGCAGAAGAAGGAGAAGGAGAAGGTGAAGTCAGGGGGGTGAAGCAGAAAAAGTAGAAGAAGGAGAAGGAGAAGGCGAAGTCAGGAAGGTGAAGCAGAAGAAGCAGAAGAAGGAGAAGGAGAAGGTGAAGTCTGGCGGGCGCAGCAGAAGAAGCAGAAGAAGGAGAAGGTGAAGGTGAAGTCTGGAGGGTGAAGCAGAAGAAGCAGAAGAAGGAGAAGGAGAAGGTGAAGTCTGGAGGGTGAATCAGAAGAAGTAGAAGAAGGAGAAGGAGAAGGTGAAGTCAGGAGGGTGAAGCAGAAGAAGCAGAAGAAGGAGAAGGAGAAGGTGATGTCTGGAGGGTGAAGCAGAAGAAGCAGAAGAAGGAGAAGGAGAAGGTGAAGTCTGGAGGGCGAAGCAGAAGAAGTAGAAGAAGGAGAAGGAGAAGCTGAAGTCTGGATGGTGAAGCAGAAGAAGCAGAAGAAGGAGAAGGAGAAGGTGAAGTCTGGAGGGTGAATCAGAAGAAGTAGAAGAAGGAGAAGGAGAAGGTGAAGTCAGGAGGGTGAAGCAGAAGAAGCAGAAGAAGGAGAAGGAGAAGGTGAAGTCTGGAGGGTGAAACAGAAGAAGCAGAAGAAGGAGAAGGAGAAGGTGAAGTCTGGAGGGTGAAGCAGAAGAAGCAGAAGAAGGAGAAGGAGAAGGTGAAGTCAGGAGGGTGAATCAGAAGAAGTAGAAGAAGGAGAAGGAGAAGGTGAAGTCTGGAGGGTGAATCAGAAGAAGTAGAAGAAGGAGAAGGAGAAGGTGAAGTCTGGAGGTTGAATCAGAAGAAGTAGAAGAAGAAGAAGGAGAAGGGGAAGTCTGGAGGGTGAATCAGAAGAAGCAGAAGAAGGAGAAGGAGAAGGTGAAGTCAGGAGGGTGAATCAGAAGAAGCAGAAGAAGGAGAAGGAGAAGGTGAAGTTACGAGGGTGAATCAGAAGAAGCAGAAGAAGGAGAAGGAGAAGGTGAAGTCAGGGGGGTGAAGCAGAAGAAGTAGAAGAAGGAGAAGGAGAAGGTGAAGTCAGGAGGGTGAAGCAGAAGAAGCAGAAGAAGGAGAAGGAGAAGGTGAAGTCAGGAGGGTGAAGCAGAAGAAGCAGAAGAAGGAGATGGAGACGGTGAAGCCTGGAGGGCGCAGCAGAAGAAGCAGAAGGAGGAGAAGGAGAAGGTGAAGTCCTAAGGGTGAAGCAGAAGAAGCAGAAGAAGGAGAAGGAGAAGGTGAAGTCTGGAGGGTGAATCAGAAGAAGTAGAAGAAGGAGAAGGAGAAGGTGAAGTCAGGAGGGTGAAGCAGAAGAGGCAGAAGAAGGAGAAGGAGAAGGTGAAATCTGGAGGGTGAAGCAGAAGAAGCAGAAGAAGGAGAAGGAGAAGGTGAAGTCTGGAGGGCGAAGCAGAAGAAGGAGAAGGAGAAGGTGAAGTCTGGAGGGTGAAGCAGAAGAAGCAGAAGAAGGAGAAGGAGAAGGTGAAGTCTGGAGGGTGAATCACAAGAAGTAGAAGAAGGAGAAGGAGAAGCTGAAGTAAGGAGGGTGAAGCAGAAGAAGCAGAAGAAGGAGAAGGAGAAGGTGAAGTCTGGAGGGTGAAGCAGAAGAAGCAGAAGAAGGAGAAGGAGAAGGTGAAGTCTGGAGGGTGAAGCAGAAGAAGCAGAAGAAGGAGAAGGAGAAGGTGAAGTCAGGAGGGTGAATCAGAAGAAGTAGAAGAAGGAAAAGGAGAAGGTGAAGTCTGGAGGGGGAATCAGAAGAAGTAGAAGAAGGAGAAGGAGAAGGTGAAGTCTGGAGGGTGAATCAGAAGAAGTGGAAGAAGGAGAAGGAGAAGGTGAAGTCTGGAGGGTGAATCAGAAGAAGCAGAAGAAGGAGAAGGAGAAGGTGAAGTCTGGAGGGAGAAGCAGAAGAAGTAGAAGAAGGAGAAGGAGAAGGTGAAGTCTGGATTGTGAATCAGAAGAAGTAGAAGAAGGAGAAGGAGGAGGTGAAGGCTGGAGGGTGAATCATAAGAAGTAGAAGAAGGAGAAGGAGAAGGTCAAGTCTGGAGGGTGAATCAAAAGGAGCAGAAGAAGGAGAAGGAGAAGGTGAAGTCTGGAGGGTGAATCAGAAGAAGTAGAAGAAGGAGAAGGAGAAGGTGTAGTCTGGAGGATGAATCAGAAGAAGTAGAAGAAGGAGAAGGAGAAGGTGAAGTCTGGAGGGTGAATCAGAAGAAGCAGAATAAGGAGAAGGAGAAGGTGAAGTCTGGAGGGTGAATCAGAAGAAGCAGAAGAAGGAGAAGGAGAAGGTGAAGTCTGGAGGGTGAATCAGAAGAAGTAGAAGAAGGAGAAGGAGAAGGTGAAGTCTGGAGCGTGAAGCAGAAGAAGTAGAAGAAGGAGAAGGAGAAGGTGAAGTCTGGAAGGCGAAGCAGAAGGAGCAGAAGAAGGAGAAGGATAAGGTGAAGTCTGGAGGGTGAAGCAGAAGAAGCAGAAGAAGGAGAAGAAGAAGGTGAAGTCTGGAGGGTGAATCAGAAGAAGTAGAAGAAGGAGAAGGAGAAGGTGAAGTAAGGAGGGTGAAGCAGAAGTAGCAGAAGAAGGAGAAGGAGAAGGTGAAGTCTGGAGGGAGAAGCAGAAGAAGCAGAAGAAGGAGAAGGAGTAGGTGAAGTCTGGAGGGTGAATCAGAAGAAGCAGAAGAAGGAGAAGGAGAAGGTGAAGTCTGGAGGGTGAATCAGAAGAAGTTGAAGAAGGAGAAGGAGAAGGTGAAGTCTGGAGGGTGAATCAGAAGAAGCAGAATAAGGAGAAGGAGAAGGTGAAGTCTGGAGGGTGAATCAGAAGAAGCAGAAGAAGGAGAAGGTGAAGTCTGGAGGGTGAATCAGAAGAAGTAGAAGAAGGAGAAGGAGAAGGTGAAGTCTGGAGGGTGAAGCGGAAGAAGTAGAAGAAGGAGAAGGAGAAGGCGAAGTCTGGAGGGTGAATCAGAAGAAGCAGAAGAAGGAGAAGGAGAAGGTGAAGTCTGGAGGGTGAATCAGAAGAAGTAGAAGAAGGAGAAGGACAAGGCGAAGTCTGGAGGGTGAATCAGAAGAAGCAGAAGAAGGAGAAGGAGAAGGTGAAGTCTGGAGGGTGAATCAGAAGAAGCAGAAGAAGGGGAAGGAGAAGGTGAAGTCTGAAGAGTGAATCAGAAGAAGCAGAAGAAGGAGAAGGAGAAGGTGAAGTCTGGAGGGTGAATCAGAAGAAGCAGAATAAGGAGAAGGAGAAGGTGAAGTCTGGAGGGTGAATCAGAAGAAGCAGAAGAAGGAGAAGGAGAAGGTGAAGTCTGGAGGGTGAATCAGAAGAAGCAGAATAAGGAGAAGGAGAAGGTGAAGTCTGGAGGGTGAATCAGAAGAAGCAGAAGAAGGAGAAGGAGAAGGTGAAGTCTGGAGGGAGAAGCAGAAGAAGTAGAAGAAGGAGAAGGAGAAGGTGAAGTCAGGAGGGTGAATCAGAAGAAGCAGAAGAAGGAGAAGGAGAAGGTGAAGTCTGGAGTGTGAATCAGAAGAATCAGAAGAAGGAGAAGGAGAAGGTGAAGTCTGGAGGGTGAATCAGAAGAAGCAGAAGAAAGAGAAGGAGAAGGTGAAGTCTAGAGGGTGAAGCAGAAGAAGCAGAAGAAGGAGAAGGAGAAGGTGAAGTCAGGAGGGTGAATCAGAAGAAGTAGAAGAAGGAAAAGGAGAAGGTGAAGTCTGGAGGGTGAATCAGAAGAAGTAGAAGAAGGAGAAGGAGAAGGTGAAGTCTGGAGGGTGAATCAGAAGAAGTGGAAGAAGGAGAAGGAGAAGGTGAAGTCTGGAGGGTGAATCAGAAGAAGCAGAAGAAGGAGAAGGAGAAGGTGAAGTCTGGAGGGAGAAGCAGAAGAAGTAGAAGAAGGAGAAGGGGAAGGTGAAGTCTGGATTGTGAATCAGAAGAAGTAGAAGAAGGAGAAGGAGGAGGTGAAGTCTGGAGGGTGAATCAGAAGAAGTAGAAGAAGGAGAAGGAGAAGGTCAAGTCTGGAGGGTGAATCAAAAGGAGCAGAAGAAGGAGAAGGAGAAGGTGAAGTCTGGAGGGTGAATCAGAAGAAGTAGAAGAAGGAGAAGGAGAAGGTGAAGTCTGGAGGGTGAAGCAGAAGAAGTAGAAGAAGGAGAAGGAGAAGGTGAAGTCATGAGGGTGAATCAGAAGAAGTAGAAGAAGGAGAAGGAGAAGGTGAAGTCAGGAGGGTGAATCAGAAGAAGCAGAAGAAGGAGAAGGAGAAGGTGAAGTCTGGAGTGTGAATCAGAAGAATCAGAAGAAGGAGAAGGAGAAGGTGAAGTCTGGAGGGTGAATCAGAAGAAGCAGAAGAAAGAGAAGGAGAAGGTGAAGTCTAGAGGGTGAAGCAGAAGAAGCAGAAGAAGGAGAAGGAGAAGGTGAAGTCTGGAGGGTGAATCAGAAGAAGTAGAAGAAGGAGAAGGAGAAGGTGAAGTCTGGAGGGTGAATCAGAAGAAGTGGAAGAAGGAGAAGGAGAAGGTGAAGTCTGGAGGGTGAATCAGAAGAAGCAGAAGAAGGAGAAGGAGAAGGTGAAGTCTGGAGGGAGAAGCAGAAGAAGTAGAAGAAGGAGAAGGAGAAGGTGAAGTCTGGATTGTGAATCAGAAGAAGTAGAAGAAGGAGAAGGAGGAGGTGAAGTCTGGAGGGTGAATCAGAAGAAGTAGGAGAAGGAGAAGGTCAAGTCTGGAGGGTGAATCAAAAGGAGCAGAAGAAGGAGAAGGAGAAGGTGAAGTCTGGAGGGTGAATCAGAAGAAGTAGAAGAAGGAGAAGGAGAAGGTGTAGTCTGGAGGATGAATCAGAAGAAGTAGAAGAAGGAGAAGGAGAAGGTGAAGTCTGGAGGGTGAATCAGAAGAAGCAGAATAAGGAGAAGGAGAAGGTGAAGTCTGGAGGGTGAATCAGAAGAAGCAGAAGAAGGAGAAAGAGAAGGTGAAGTCTGGAGGGTGAATCAGAAGAAGTAGAAGAAGGAGAAGGAGAAGGTGAAGTCTGGAGGGTGAATCAGAAGAAGCAGAAGAAGGAGAAGGAGAAGGTGAAGTCTGGAGGGTGAATCAGAAGAAGTTGAAGAAGGAGAAGGAGAAGGTGAAGTCTGGAGGGTGAATCAGAAGAAGCAGAATAAGGAGAAGGAGAAGGTGAAGTCTGGAGGGTGAATCAGAAGAAGCAGAAGAAGGAGAAGGAGAAGGTGAAGTCTGGAGGGTGAATCAGAAGAAGTAGAAGAAGGAGAAGGAGAAGGTGAAGTCTGGAGGGTGAATCAGAAGAAGCAGAAGAAGGAGAAGGAGAAGGTGAAGTCTGGAGGGTGAATCAGAAGAAGTTGAAGAAGGAGAAGGAGAAGGTGAAGTCTGGAGGGTGAATCAGAAGAAGCAGAATAAGGAGAAGGAGAAGGTGAAGTCTGGAGGGTGAATCAGAAGAAGCAGAAGAAGGAGAAGGAGAAGGTGAAGTCTGGAGGGTGAATCAGAAGAAGTAGAAGAAGGAGAAGGAGAAGGTGAAGTCTGGAGGGTGAAGCGGAAGAAGTAGAAGAAGGAGAAGGAGAAGGCGAAGTCTGGAGGGTGAATCAGAAGAAGCAGAAGAAGGAGAAGGAGAAGGTGAAGTCTGGAGGGTGAATCAGAAGAAGTAGAAGAAGGAGAAGGAGAAGGCGAAGTCTGGAGGGTGAATCAGAAGAAGTTGAAGAAGGAGAAGGAGAAGGTGAAGACTGGAGGTTGAATCAGAAGAAGTAGAAGAAGGAGAAGGTGAAGGTGGAGTCTGGAGGGTGAATCAGAAGAAGTAGAAGAAGGAGAAGGAGAAGGCGAAGTCTGGAGGGTGAATCAGAAGAAGCAGAAGAAGGAGAAGGAGAAGGTGAAGTCTGGAGGGTGAATCAGAAGAAGCAGAAGAAGGAGAAGGAGAAGATGAAGTCTGGAGGGTGAATCAGAAGAATTAGAAGAAGGAGAAGGAGAAGTTGAGGTCTGGAGGGTGAATCAGAAGAAGCAGAAGAAGGAGAAGGAGAAGGTGAAGTCTGAAGGGTGAACCAGAAGAAGCAGAAGAAGGAGAAGGAGAAGGTGAAGTCTGGAGGGTGTATCAGAAGAAGCAGAAGAAGGAGAAGGAGAAGGTGAAGTCTGGAGGGTGAATCAGAAGAAGCAGAAGAAGGAGAAGGAGAAGGTGAAGTCTGGAGGGTGAATCAGAAGAAGTAGAAGAAGGAGAAGGAGAAGGTGAAGTCTGGAGGGTGAATCAGAAGAAGTAGAACAAGGAGAAGGAGAAGTTGAAGTCTGGAGGGTGAATCAGAAGAAGCAGAAGAAGGAGAAGGAGAAGGTGAAGTCTGGAGGGTGAATCAGAAGAAGCAGAAGAAGGAGAAGGAGAAGATGAAGTCTGGAGGGTGAATCAGAATAAGTAGAACAAGGAGAAGGAGAAGGTGAAGTCTGGAGGGTGAATCAGAAGAAGCAGAAGAAGGGGAAGGAGAAGGTGAAGTCTGAAGAGTGAATCAGAAGAAGCAGAAGAAGGAGAAGGAGAAGGTGAAGTCTGGAGGGTGAATCAGAAGAAGCAGAATAAGGAGAAGGAGAAGGTGAAGTCTGGAGGGTGAATCAGAAGAAGCAGAAGAAGGAGAAGGAGAAGGTGAAGTCTGGAGGGTGAAGCAGAAGAAGTAGAAGAAGGAGAAGGAGAAGGTGAAGTCTGGAGGGTGAAGCAGAAGAAGTAGAAGAAGGAGAAGGAGAAGCTGAAGTCATGAGGGTGAATCAGAAGAAGTAGAAGAAGGAGAAGGAGAAGGTGAAGTCAGGAGGGTGAATCAGAATAAGCAGAAGAATGAAGGAGAAGGTGAAGTCTGGAGTGTGAATCAGAAGAATCAGAACAAGGAGAAGGAGAAGGTGAAGTCTGGAGGGTGAATCAGAAGAAGCAGAAGAAGGGGAAGGAGAAGGTGAAGTCTGAAGAGTGAATCAGAAGAAGCAGAAGAAGGAGAAGGAGAAGGTGAAGTCTGGAGCGTGAAGCAGAAGAAGTAGAAGAAGGAGAAGGAGAAGGTGAAGTCTGGAGGGTGAATCAGAAGAAGCAGAAGAAGGAGAAGGAGAAGGTGAAGTCTGGAGGGTGAATCAGAAGAAGTTGAAGAAGGAGAAGGAGAAGGTGAAGTCTGGAGGGTGAATCAGAAGAAGCAGAATAAGGAGAAGGAGAAGGTGAAGTCTGGAGGGTGAATCAGAAGAAGCAGAAGAAGGAGAAGGAGAAGGTGAAGTCTGGAGGGTGAATCAGAAGAAGTAGAAGAAGGAGAAGGAGAAGGTGAAGTCTGGAGGGTGAAGCGGAAGAAGTAGAAGAAGGAGAAGGAGAAGGCGAAGTCTGGAGGGTGAATCAGAAGAAGCAGAAGAAGGAGAAGGAGAAGGTGAAGTCTGGAGGGTGAATCAGAAGAAGTAGAAGAAGGAGAAGGAGAAGGCGAAGTCTGGAGGGTGAATCAGAAGAAGTTGAAGAAGGAGAAGGAGAAGGTGAAGACTGGAGGTTGAATCAGAAGAAGTAGAAGAAGGAGAAGGTGAAGGTGGAGTCTGGAGGGTGAATCAGAAGAAGTAGAAGAAGGAGAAGGAGAAGGCGAAGTCTGGAGGGTGAATCAGAAGAAGCAGAAGAAGGAGAAGGAGAAGGTGAAGTCTGGAGGGTGAATCAGAAGAAGCAGAAGAAGGAGAAGGAGAAGATGAAGTCTGGAGGGTGAATCAGAAGAATTAGAAGAAGGAGAAGGAGAAGTTGAGGTCTGGAGGGTGAATCAGAAGAAGCAGAAGAAGGAGAAGGAGAAGGTGAAGTCTGAAGGGTGAACCAGAAGAAGCAGAAGAAGGAGAAGGAGAAGGTGAAGTCTGGAGGGTGTATCAGAAGAAGCAGAAGAAGGAGAAGGAGAAGGTGAAGTCTGGAGGGTGAATCAGAAGAAGCAGAAGAAGGAGAAGGAGAAGGTGAAGTCTGGAGGGTGAATCAGAAGAAGTAGAAGAATGAGAAGGAGAAGGTGAAGTCTGGAGGGTGAATCAGAAGAAGTAGAACAAGGAGAAGGAGAAGTTGAAGTCTGGAGGGTGAATCAGAAGAAGCAGAAGAAGGAGAAGGAGAAGGTGAAGTCTGGAGGGTGAATCAGAAGAAGCAGAAGAAGGAGAAGGAGAAGATGAAGTCTGGAGGGTGAATCAGAATAAGTAGAACAAGGAGAAGGAGAAGGTGAAGTCTGGAGGGTGAATCAGAAGAAGCAGAAGAAGGGGAAGGAGAAGGTGAAGTCTGAAGAGTGAATCAGAAGAAGCAGAAGAAGGAGAAGGAGAAGGTGAAGTCTGGAGGGTGAATCAGAAGAAGCAGAATAAGGAGAAGGAGAAGGTGAAGTCTGGAGGGTGAATCAGAAGAAGCAGAAGAAGGAGAAGGAGAAGGTGAAGTCTGGAGGGTGAAGCAGAAGAAGTAGAAGAAGGAGAAGGAGAAGGTGAAGTCTGGAGGGTGAAGCAGAAGAAGTAGAAGAAGGAGAAGGAGAAGCTGAAGTCATGAGGGTGAATCAGAAGAAGTAGAAGAAGGAGAAGGAGAAGGTGAAGTCAGGAGGGTGAATCAGAAGAAGCAGAAGAAGGAGAAGGAGAAGGTGAAGTCTGGAGTGTGAATCAGAAGAATCAGAAGAAGGAGAAGGAGAAGGTGAAGTCTGGAGGGTGAATCAGAAGAAGCAGAAGAAAGAGAAGGAGAAGGTGAAGTCTAGAGGGTGAAGCAGAAGAAGCAGAAGAAGGAGAAGTAGAAGGTGAAGATTGGAGGGTGAATCAGAAGAAGTAGAAGAAGGAGAAGGAGAAGGTGAAGTCTGGAGGGTGAATCAGAAGAGGTAGAAGAAGGAGAAGGAGAAGGTGAAGTCTGGAGGGTGAATCAGAAGAAGTCGAAGAAGAGAAGGAAATGGTGAAGTCTGGAGGGTGAATCAGAAGAAGTAGAAGAAGGAGAAGGAGAAGGTGAAGTCAGGAGGGTGAATCAGAAGAAGCAGAAGAAGGAGAAGGAGAAGGTGAAGTTAGGAGGGTGAATCAGAAGAAGCAGAAGAAGGAGAAGGAGAAGGTGAAGTCAGGGGGGTGAAGCAGAAAAAGTAGAAGAAGGAGAAGGAGAAGGCGAAGTCAGGAAGGTGAAGCAGAAGAAGCAGAAGAAGGAGAAGGAGAAGGTGAAGTCTGGCGGGCGCAGCAGAAGAAGCAGAAGAAGGAGAAGGTGAAGGTGAAGTCTGGAGGGTGAAGCAGAAGAAGCAGAAGAAGGAGAAGGAGAAGGTGAAGTCTGGAGGGTGAATCAGAAGAAGTAGAAGAAGGAGAAGGAGAAGGTGAAGTCAGGAGGGTGAAGCAGAAGAAGCAGAAGAAGGAGAAGGAGAAGGTGAAGTCTGGAGGGTGAAGCAGAAGAAGCAGAAGAAGGAGAAGGAGAAGGTGAAGTCTGGAGGGCGAAGCAGAAGAAGTAGAAGAAGGAGAAGGAGAAGGTGAAGTCTGGATGGTGAAGCAGAAGAAGCAGAAGAAGGAGAAGGAGAAGGTGAAGTCTGGAGGGTGAATCAGAAGAAGTAGAAGAAGGAGAAGGAGAAGGTGAAGTCAGGAGGGTGAAGCAGAAGAAGCAGAAGAAGGAGAAGGAGAAGGTGAAGTCTGGAGGGTGAAACAGAAGAAGCAGAAGAAGGAGAAGGAGAAGGTGAAGTCTGGAGGGTGAAGCAGAAGAAGCAGAAGAAGGAGAAGGAGAAGGTGAAGTCAGGAGGGTGAATCAGAAGAAGTAGAAGAAGGAGAAGGAGAAGGTGAAGTCTGGAGGGTGAATCAGAAGAAGTAGAAGAAGGAGAAGGAGAAGGTGAAGTCTGGAGGTTGAATCAGAAGAAGTAGAAGAAGAAGAAGGAGAAGGGGAAGTCTGGAGGGTGAATCAGAAGAAGCAGAAGAAGGAGAAGGAGAAGGTGAAGTCTGGAGGGAGAAGCAGAAGAAGTGGAAGAAGAAGGAGAAGGTGAAATCTGGAGGGTGAATAAGAAGAAGTAGAAGAAGGAGAAGGAGAAGGTGAAGTCTGGAGGGTGAATCAGAAGACGCAGAAGAAGGAGAAGGAGAAGGTGGAGTCTGGAGGCTGAATCAGAAGAAGTAGAAGAAGGAGAAGGAGAAGGTGTAGTCTGGAGAGTGAATCAGAAGAAGTAGACGAAGGAGAAGGAGAAGGTGAAGTCTGGAGGGTGAATCAGAAAAAGCAGAAGAAGGAGAAGGAGAAGGCGAAGTCTGGAGGGTGAATCAGAAGAAGTAGAAGAAGGAGAAGGAGAAGGTGAAGTCTGGAGGGTGAATCAGAAGAAGCAGAAGAAGGAGAAGGAGAAGGTGAAGTCTGGAGGGTGAATCTGAAGAAGCAGAAGAAGGAGAAGGAGAAGGTGAAGTCTGGAGGGTGAATCAGAAGAAGCAGAAGAAGGAGAAGGAGAAGGTGAAGTCTGGAGGGTGAATCAGAAGAAGCAGAAGAAGTAGAAGGAGAAGGTGAAGTCTGGAGGGTGAATCAGAAGAAGTAGAAGAAGGAGAAGGAGAAGGTGAAGTCTGGAGGGTGAATCAGAAGAAGCAGAAGAAGGAGAAGGAGAAGGTGAAGTCAGGAGTGTGAATCAGAAGAAGCAGAAACAGGAGAAGGAGAAGGTGAAGACTGGAGGGTGAATCAGAAGAAGTAGAAGAAGCAGAAGGAGAAGGTGAAGTCTGGAGGGTGAATCAGAAGAAGTAGAAGAAGGAGAAGGAGATGGTGAGGTCTGGAGGGTGAATCAGAAGAAGCAGAAGAAGGAGAAGGAGAAGGTGAAGTCTGGAGGGTGAATCAGAAGAAGCAGAAGAAGGAGAAGGAGAAGGTGAAGACTGGCGGGTGAATCAGAAGAAGTAGAAGAAGGAGAAGGAGAAGATGAAGTCTGGAGGGTGAATCAGAAGAAGTAGAAGAAGGAGAAGGAGAAGGTGAGGTCTGGAGGGTGAATCAGAAGAAGCAGAAGAAGGAGAAGGAGAAGGTGAAGTCTGGAGGGTGAATCAGAAGAAGCAGAAGAAGGAGAAGGAGAAGGTGAAGTCTGGAGGGTGAATCAGAAGAAGCAGAAGAAGGAGAAGGAGAAGGTGAAGTCAGGAGGGTGAATCAGAAGAAGCAGAAGAAGGAGAAGGAGAAGGTGAAGTTAGGAGGGTGTATCAGAAGAAGTAGAAGAAGGAGAAGGAGAAGGTGAAGTCTGGAGGGTGAATCAGAAGAAGTAGAAGAAGGAGAAGGAGAAGGTGAAGTCAGGAGGGTGAAGCAGAAGAAGCAGAAGAAGGAGAAGGAGAAGGTGAAATCTGGAGGGTGAAGCAGAAGAAGCAGAAGAAGGAGAAGGAGAAGGTGAAGTCTGGAGGGCGAAGCAGAAGAAGCAGAAGAATGAGAAGGAGAAGGTGAAGTCTGGAGGGTGAAGCAGAAGAAGCAGAAGAAGGAGAAGGAGAAGGTGAAGTCTGGAGGGTGAATCACAAGAAGTAGAAGAAGGAGAAGGAGAAGGTGAAGTAAGGAGGGTGAAGCAGAAGAAGCAGAAGAAGGAGAAGGAGAAGGTGAAGTCTGGAGGGTGAATCAGAAGAAGCAGAATAAGGAGAAGGAGAAGGTGAAGTCTGGAGGGTGAATCAGAAGAAGCAGAAGAAGGAGAAGGAGAAGGTGAAGTCTGGAGGGTGAATCAGAAGAAGTAGAAGAAGGAGAAGGAGAAGGTGAAGTCTGGAGCGTGAAGCAGAAGAAGTAGAAGAAGGAGAAGGAGAAGGTGAAGTCTGGAGGGCGAAGCAGAAGAAGCAGAAGAAGGAGAAGGAGAAGGTGAAGTCTGGAGGGTGAAGCAGAAGAAGCAGAAGAAGGAGAAGAAGAAGGTGAAGTCTGGAGGGTGAATCAGAAGAAGTAGAAGAAGGAGAAGGAGAAGGTGAAGTAAGGAGGGTGAAGCAGAAGAAGCAGAAGAAGGAGAAGGAGAAGGTGAAGTCTGGAGGGAGAAGCAGAAGAAGCAGAAGAAGGAGAAGGAGGAGGTGAAGTCTGGAGGGTGAATCAGAAGAAGCAGAAGAAGGAGAAGGAGAAGGTGAAGTCTGGAGGGTGAATCAGAAGAAGTTGAAGAAGGAGAAGGAGAAGGTGAAGTCTGGAGGGTGAATCAGAAGAAGCAGAATAAGGAGAAGGAGAAGGTGAAGTCTGGAGGGTGAATCAGAAGAAGCAGAAGAAGGAGAAGGAGAAGGTGAAGTCTGGAGGGTGAATCAGAAGAAGTAGAAGAAGGAGAAGGAGAAGGTGAAGTCTGGAGGGTGAAGCGGAAGAAGTAGAAGAAGGAGAAGGAGAAGGCGAAGTCTGGAGGGTGAATCAGAAGAAGCAGAAGAAGGAGAAGGAGAAGGTGAAGTCTGGAGGGTGAATCAGAAGAAGTAGAAGAAGGAGAAGGAGAAGGCGAAGTCTGGAGGGTGAATCAGAAGAAGTTGAAGAAGGAGAAGGAGAAGGTGAAGACTGGAGGTTGAATCAGAAGAAGTAGAAGAAGGAGAAGGAGAAGGTGAAGTCTGGAGGGTGAATCAGAAGAAGTTGAAGAAGGAGAAGGAGAAGGTGAAGTCTGGAGTGTGAATCAGAAGAATCAGAAGAAGGAGAAGGAGAAAGTGAAGTCTGGAGGGTGAATCAGAAGAAGCAGAAGAAAGAGAAGGAGAAGGTGAAGTCTAGAGGGTGAAGCAGAAGAAGCAGAAGAAGGAGAAGTAGAAGGTGAAGACTGGAGGGTGAATCAGAAGAAGTAGAAGAAGGAGAAGGAGAAGGTGAAGTCTGGAGGGTGAATCAGAAGAGGTAGAAGAAGGAGAAGGAGAAGGTGAAGTCTGGAGGGTGAATCAGAAGAAGTCGAAGAAGAGAAGGAAATGGTGAAGTCTGGAGGGTGAATCAGAAGAAGTAGAAGAAGGAGAAGGAGAAGGTGAAGTCAGGAGGGTGAATCAGAAGAAGCAGAAGAAGGAGAAGGAGAAGGTGAAGTTAGGAGGGTGAATCAGAAGAAGCAGAAGAAGGAGAAGGAGAAGGTGAAGTCAGGGGGGTGAAGCAGAAAAAGTAGAAGAAGGAGAAGGAGAAGGCGAAGTCAGGAAGGTGAAGCAGAAGAAGCAGAAGAAGGAGAAGGAGAAGGTGAAGTCTGGCGGGCGCAGCAGAAGAAGCAGAAGAAGGAGAAGGTGAAGGTGAATTCTGGAGGGTGAAGCAGAAGAAGCAGAAGAAGGAGAAGGAGAAGGTGAAGTCTGGAGGGTGAATCAGAAGAAGTAGAAGAAGGAGAAGGAGAAGGTGAAGTCAGGAGGGTGAAGCAGAAGAAGGAGAAGGAGAAGGTGAAGTCTGGAGGGTGAAGCAGAAGAAGCAGAAGAAGGAGAAGGAGAAGGTGAAGTCTGGAGGGCGAAGCAGAAGAAGTAGAAGAAGGAGAAGGAGAAGGTGAAGTCTGGATGGTGAAGCAGAAGAAGCAGAAGAAGGAGAAGGAGAAGGTGAAGTCTGGAGGGTGAATCAGAAGAAGTAGAAGAAGGAGAAGGAGAAGGTGAAGTCAGGAGGGTGAAGCAGAAGAAGCAGAAGAAGGAGAAGGAGAAGGTGAAGTCTGGAGGGTGAAACAGAAGAAGCAGAAGAAGGAGAAGGAGAAGGTGAAGTCTGGAGGGTGAAGCAGAAGAAGCAGAAGAAGGAGAAGGAGAAGGTGAAGTCAGGAGGGTGAATCAGAAGAAGTAGAAGAAGGAGAAGGAGAAGGTGAAGTCTGGAGGGTGAATCAGAAGAAGTAGAAGAAGGAGAAGGAGAAGGTGAAGTCTGGAGGTTGAATCAGAAGAAGTAGAAGAAGAAGAAGGAGAAGGGGATGTCTGGAGGGTGAATCAGAAGAAGCAGAAGAAGGAGAAGGAGAAGGTGAAGTCTGGAGGGAGAAGCAGAAGAAGTAGAAGAAGAAGGAGAAGGTGAAATCTGGAGGGTGAATAAGAAGAAGTAGAAGAAGGAGAAGGAGAAGGTGAAGTCTGGAGGGTGAATCAGAAGAAGTAGAAGAAGGAGAAGGAGAAGGTGAAGTCTGGAGGGTGAATCAGAAGAAGCAGAAGAAGGAGAAGGAGAAGGTGGAGTCTGGAGGCTGAATCAGAAGAAGTAGAAGAAGGAGAAGGAGAAGGTGTAGTCTGGAGAGTGAATCAGAAGAAGTAGACGAAGGAGAAGGAGAAGGTGAAGTCTGGAGGGTGAATCAGAAAAAGCAGAAGAAGGAGAAGGAGAAGGCGAAGTCTGGAGGGTGAATCAGAAGAAGTAGAAGAAGGAGAAGGAGAAGGTGAAGTCTGGAGGGTGAATCAGAAGAAGCAGAAGAAGGAGAAGGAGAAGGTGAAGTCTGGAGGGTGAATCTGAAGAAGCAGAAGAAGGAGAAGGAGAAGGTGAAGTCTGGAGGGTGAATCAGAAGAAGCAGAAGAAGGAGAAGGAGAAGGTGAAGTCTGGAGGGTGAATCAGAAGAAGCAGAAGAAGTAGAAGGAGAAGGTGAAGTCTGGAGGGTGAATCAGAAGAAGTAGAAGAAGGAGAAGGAGAAGGTGAAGTCTGGAGGGTGAATCAGAAGAAGCAGAAGAAGGAGAAGGAGAAGGTGAAGTCAGGAGTGTGAATCAGAAGAAGCAGAAACAGGAGAAGGAGAAGGTGAAGTCTGGAGGGTGAATCAGAAGAAGCAGAAGAAGGAGAAGGAGAAGGTGAAGTCTGGAGGGTGAAGCAGAAGAAGTAGAAGAAGGAGAAGGAGAAGGTGAAGTCAGGAGGGTGAATCAGAAGAAGTAGAAGAAGGAGAAGGAGAAGGTAAAGTCAGGAGGGTGAATCAGAAGAAGCAGAAGAAGGAGAAGGAGAAGGTGAAGTCTGGAGGGTGAATCAGAAGAATCAGAAGAAGGAGAAGGAGAAGGTGAAGTCTGGAGGGTGAATCAGAAGAAGCAGAAGAAAGAGAAGGAGAAGGTGAAGTCTGGAGGGTGAAGCAGAAGAAACAGAAGAAGGAGAAGGAGAAGGTGAAGACTGGAGGGTGAATCAGAAGAAGTAGAAGAAGGAGAAGGAGAAGGTGAAGTCTGGAGGGTGAATCAGAAGAAGCAGAAGAAGGAGAAGGAGAAGGTGAAGTCTGGAGGGTGAATCAGAAGAAGCAGAAGAAGGAGAAGGAGAAGATGAAGTCTGGAGGGTGAATCGGAAGAAGTAGAAGAAGGAGAAGGAGAAGGTGAAGTCTGGAGGGTGAATCAGAAGAAGTAGAAGAAGGAGAAGGAGAAGTTGAAGTCTGGAGGGTGAATCAGAAGAAGCAGAAGAAGGAGAAGGAGAAGGTGAAGTCTGGAGGGTGAATCAGAAGAAGCAGAAGAAGGAGAAGGAGAAGATGAAGTCTGGAGGGTGAATCAGAAGAAGTAGAAGAAGGAGAAGGAGAAGGTGAAGTCTGGAGGGTGAATCAGAAGAAGTAGAAGAAGGAGAAGGAGAAGATGTAGTCTGGAGGGTGAATCAGAAGAAACAGAAGAAGGAGGAGGAGAAGGTGAAGTCTGGAGGGTGAATCAGAAGAAGTAGAAGAAGGAGAAGGAGAAGGTGTAGTCTGGAGGGTGAATCAGAAGAAGTAGACGAAGGAGAAGGAGAAGGTGAAGTCTGGAGGGTGAATCAGAATAAGCAGAAGAAGGAGAAGGAGAAGGTGAAATCTGGAGGGTGAATCAGAAGAAGTAGAAGAAGGAGAAGGAGAAGGTGAAGTCTGGAGGGTGAATCAGAAGAAGCAGAAGAAGGAGAAGGAGAAGGTGAAGTCTGGAGGGTGAATCAGAAGAAGCAGAAGAAGGAGAAGGAGAAGGTGAAGTCTGGAGGGTGAATCAGAAGAAGTAGAAGAAGGAGAAGGAGAAGTTGAAGTCTGGAGGGTGAAGCAGAAGAAGTAGAAGATGGAGAAGGAGAAGGTGAAGTCAGGAGGGTGAATCAGAAGAAGTAGAAGAAGGAGAAGGAGAAGGTGAAGTCAGGAGGGTGAATCAGAAGAAGCAGAAGATGGAGAAGGAGAAGGTGAAGTCTGGAGGGTGAATCAGAAGAATCAGAAGAAGGAGAAGGAGAAGGTGAAGTCTGGAGGGTGAATCAGAAGAAGCAAAGGAAGGAGAAGGAGAAGGTGAAGTCTGGAGGGTGAATCAGAAGAAGCAGAATAAGGAGAAGGAGAAGGTGAAGTCTGGAGGGTGAATCAGAAGAAGCAGAATAAGGAGAAGGAGAAGGTGAAGTCTGGAGGGTGAATCAGAAGAAGTAGAAGAAGGAGAAGGAGAAGGTGAAGTCTGGAGGGTGAAGCAGAAGAAGTAGAAGAAGGAGAAGGAGAAGCTGAAGTCAGGAGGGTGAATCAGAAGAAGTAGAAGAAGGAGAAGGAGAAGGTGAAGTCAGGAGGGTGAATCAGAAGAAGCAGAAGAAGGAGAAGGAGAAGGTGAAGTCTGGAGGGTGAATCAGAAGAATCAGAAGAAGGAGAAGGAGAAGGTGAAGTCTGGAGGGTGAATCAGAAGAAGCAGAAGAAAGAGAAGGAGAAGGTGAAGTCTGGAGGGTGAAGCAGAAGAAACAGAAGAAGGAGAAGGAGAAGGTGAAGACTGGAGGGTGAATCAGAAGAAGTAGAAGAAGGAGATGGAGAAGGTGAAGTCTGGAGGGTGAATCAGAAGAAGTAGAAGAAGGAGAAGGAGAAGGTGAAGTCTGGAGGGTGAATCAGAAGAAGCAGAAGAAGGAGAAGGAGAAGGTGAAGTCTGGAGGGTGAATCAGAAGAAGCAGAAGAAGGAGAAGGAGAAGATGAAGTCTGGAGGGTGAATCAGAAGAAGTAGAAGAAGGAGAAGGAGAAGGTGAAGTCTGGAGGGTGAATCAGAAGTAGTAGAAGAAGGAGAAGGAGAAGGTGAAGTCTGGAGGGTGAATCAGAAGAAACAGAAGAAGGAGAAGGAGAAGGTGAAGTCTGGAGGGTGAATCAGAAGAAGTAGAAGAAGGAGAAGGAGAAGGTGTAGTCTGGAGGGTGAATCAGAAGAAGTAGACGAAGGAGAAGGAGAAGGTGAAGTCTGGAGGGTGAATCAGAAGAAGCAGAAGAAGGAGATGGAAAAGGTGAAGTCTGGAGGGTGAATCAGAAGAAGTAGAAGAAGGAGAAGGAGAAGGTGAAGTCTGGAGGGTGAATCAGAAGAAGCAGAAGAAGGAGAAGGAGAAGGTGAAGTCTGGAGGGTGAATCAGAAGAAGCAGAAGAAGGAGAAGGAGAAGGTGAAGTCTGGAGGGTGATTCAGAAGAAGCAGAATAAGGAGAAGGAGAAGGTGATGTCTGGAGGGTGAATCAGAAGAAGCAGAAGAAGGAGAAGGAGAAGGTGA
The DNA here is from genome assembly GCF_052327205.1 of Somniosus microcephalus. Classification (NCBI taxonomy): domain Eukaryota; kingdom Metazoa; phylum Chordata; class Chondrichthyes; order Squaliformes; family Somniosidae; genus Somniosus; species Somniosus microcephalus. Next base: position 505,729 of record NW_028225378.1, read on the forward strand.
AGTCTGGAGGGTGAATCAGAAGAAGTAGAAGAAGGAGAAGGAGAAGGTGAAGTCTGGAGGGTGAATCAGAAGAAGTAGAAGAAGGAGAAGGAGAAGGTGAAGTCTGGAGGGGGAAGCAGAAGAAGTAGAAGAAGGAGAAGGAGAAGGTGAAGTCAGGAGGGTGAATCAGAAGATGTAGAAGAAGGAGAAGGAGAAGGTGAAGTCAGGAGGGTGAATCAGAAGAAGCAGAAGAAGGAGAAGGAGAAGGTGAAGTCTGGAGGGTGAATCAGAAGAATCAGAAGAAGGAGAAGGAGAAGGTGAAGTCTGGAGGGTGAATCAGAAGAAGTAGAAGAAGGAGAAGGAGAAGGTGAAGTCTGGAGGGTGAATCAGAAGAAGCAGAAGAAGGAGAAGGAGAAGGTGAAGTCTGGAGGGTGAATCAGAAGAAGTAGACGAAGGAGAAGTGAAGGTGAAGTCTGGAGGGTGAATCAGAAGAAGCAGAAGAAGGAGATGGAGAAGGTGAAGTCTGGAGGGTGAATCAGAAGAAGTAGAAGAAGGAGAAGGTGAAGGTGAAGTCTGGAGGGTGAATCAGAAGAAGCAGAAGAAGGAGAAGGAGAAGCTGAAGTCTGGAGGGTGAATCAGAAGAAGCAGAAGAAGGAGAAGGAGAAGGTGAAGTCTGGAGGGTGATTCAGAAGAAGCAGAATAAGGAGAAGGAGAAGGTGAAGTCTGGAGGGTGAATCAGAAGAAGCAGAAGAAGGAGAAGGAGAAGGTGAAGTCTGGAGGATGAATCAGAAGAAGTAGAAGAAGGAGAAGGAGAAGGTGAAGTCTGGAGGGTGAATCAGAAGAAGTAGAAGAAGGAGAAGGAGAAGGTGAAGTCTGGAGGGTGAATCAGAAGAAGTAGAAGAAGGAGAAGGAGAAGGTGAAGTCTGGAGGTTGAAGCAGAAGAAGTAGAAGAAGGAGAAGGAGAAGGTGAAGTCAGGAGGGTGAATCAGAAGATGTAGAAGAAGGAGAAGGAGAAGGTGAAGTCAGGAGGGTGAATCAGAAGAAGCAGAAGAAGGAGAAGGAGAAGGTGAAGTTTGGAGGGTGAATCAGAAGAAGTAGAAGGAGAAGGAGAAGGTGAAGTCTGGAGGGTGAATCAGATGAAGCAGAAGAAGGAGAAGGAGAAGGTGAAGTCTGGAGGGTGAATCAGAAGAAGTAGAAGAAGGAGAAGGAGAAGGTGAAGTCTGGAGGGTGAATCAGAAGAAGCAGAAGAAGGAGAAGGAGAAGGTGAAGTCTGGAGGGTGAATCAGAAGAAGCAGAATAAGGAGAAGGAGAAGGTGAAGTCTGGAGGGTGAATCAGAAGAAGCAGAAGAAGGAGAAGGAGAAGGTGAAGTCTGGAGGGTGAAGCAGAAGAAGCAGAAGAAAGAGAAGGAGAAGGTGAAGTCTGGAGGGTGAAGCAGAAGATACAGAAGAAGGAGAAGGAGAAGGTGAAGACTGGAGGGTGAATCAGAAGAAGTAGAAGAAGGAGAAGGAGAAGGTGAAGTCTGGAGGGTGAATCAGAAGAAGTAGAAGAAGGAGAAGGAGAAGGTGAAGTCTGGAGGGTGAATCAGAAGAAGCAGAAGAAGGAGAAGGAGAAGGTGAAGTCTGGAGGGTGAATCAGAAGAAGTAGAAGAAGGAGAAGGAGAAGGTGAAGTCTGGAGGGTGAAGCAGAAGAAGTAGAAGAAGGAGAAGGAGAAGGTGAAGTCAGGAGGGTGAATCAGAAGAAGTAGAAGAAGGAGAAGGAGAGGGTGAAGTCAGGAGGGTGAATCAGAAGAAGCAGAAGAAGGAGAAAGAGAAGGTGAAGTCTGGAGGGTGAATCAGAAGAATCAGAAGAAGGAGAAGGAGAAGGTGAAGTCTGGAGGGTGAAGCAGAAGAAGCAGAAGAAAGAGAAGGAGAAGGTGAAGTCTGGAGGGTGAAGCAGAAGATACAGAAGAAGGAGAAGGAGAAGGTGAAGACTGGAGGGTGAATCAGAAGAAGTAGAAGAAGGAGAAGGAGAAGGTGAAGTCTGGAGGGTGAATCAGAAGAAGTAGAAGAAGGAGAAGGAGAAGGTGAAGTCTGGAGGGTCAATCAGATGAAGCAGAAGAAGGAGAAGGAGAAGGTGAAGTCTGGAGGGTGAATCAGAAGAAGCAGAATAAGGAGAAGGAGAAGGTGAAGTCTGGAGGGTGAATCAGAAGAAGCAGAATAAGGAGAAGGAGAAGGTGAAGTCTGGAGGGTGAATCAGAAGAAGCAGAAGAAGGAGAAGGAGAAGGTGAAGTCTGGAGGGGGAAGCAGAAGAAGCAGAAGAAAGAGAAGGAGAAGGTGAAGTCTGGCGGGTGAAGCAGAAGATACAGAAGAAGGAGAAGGAGAAGGTGAAGACTGGAGGGTGAATCAGAAGAAGTAGAAGAAGGAGAAGGAGAAGGTGAAGTCTGGAGGGTGAATCAGAAGAAGTAGAAGAAGGAGAAGGAGAAGGTGAAGTCTGGAGGGTGAATCAGAAGAAGCAGAAGAAGGAGAAGGAGAAGGTGAAGTCTGGAGGGTGAATCAGAAGAAGTAGAAGAAGGAGAAGGAGAAGGTGAAGTCTGGAGGGTGAAGCAGAAGAAGTAGAAGAAGGAGAAGGAGAAGGTGAAGTCAGGAGGGTGAATCAGAAGAAGTAGAAGAAGGAGAAGGAGAAGGTGAAGTCAGGAGGGTGAATCAGAAGAAGCAGAAGAAGGAGAAAGAGAAGGTGAAGTCTGGAGGGTGAATCAGAAGAATCAGAAGAAGGAGAAGGAGAAGGTGAAGTCTGGAGGGTGAAGCAGAAGAAGCAGAAGAAAGAGAAGGAGAAGGTGAAGTCTGGAGGGTGAAGCAGAAGATACAGAAGAAGGAGAAGGAGAAGGTGAAGACTGGAGGGTGAATCAGAAGAAGTAGAAGAAGGAGAAGGAGAAGGTGAAGTCTGGAGGGTGAATCAGAAGAAGTAGAAGAAGGAGAAGGAGAAGGTGAAGTCTGGAGGGTGAATCAGAAGAAGTAGAAGAAGGAGAAGGAGAAGGTGAAGTCTGGAGGGTGAATCAGAAGAAGCAGAAGAAGGAGAAGGTGAAGTCTGGAGGGTGAATCAGAAGAAGCAGAAGAAGGAGAAGGAGAAGATGAAGTCCGGAGGGTGAATCAGAAGAAGTAGAAGAAGGAGAAGGAGAAGGTGAAGTCTGGAGGGTGAATCAGAAGAAGTAGAAGAAGGAGAAGGAGAAGATGAAGTCTGGAGGGTGAATCAGAAGAAACAGAAGAAGGAGAAGGAGAAGGTGAAGTCTGGAGGGTGAATCAGAAGAAGTAGAAGAAGGAGAAGGAGAAGGTGTAGTCTGGAGGGTGAATCAGAAGAAGTAGACGAAGGAGAAGGAGAAGGTGAAGTCTGGAGGGTGAATCAGAAGAAGCAGAAGAAGGAGAAGGAGAAGGTTAAGTCTGGAGGGTGAATCAGAAGAAGTAGAAGAAGGAGAAGGAGAAGGTGAAGTCTGGAGGGTGAATCAGAAGAAGCAGAAGAAGGAGAAGGAGAAGGTGAAGTCTGGAGGGTGAATCAGAAGAAGCAGAAGAAGCAGAAGGAGAAGGTGAAGTCTGGAGGGTGAATCAGAAGAAGCAGAAGAAGGAGAAGGAGAAGATGAAGTCTGGAGGGTGAATCAGAAGAAGTAGAAGAAGGAGAAGGAGAAGGTGAGGTCTGGAGGGTGAATCAGAAGAAGCAGAAGAAGGAGAAGGAGAAGGTGAAGTCTGGAGGGTGAATCAGAAGAAGCAGAAGAAGGAGAAGGAGAAGGTGAAGTCTGGAGGGTGAATCAGAAGAAGCAGAAGAAGGAGAAGGAGAAGGTGAAGTCAGGAGGGTGAATCAGAAGAAGCAGAAGAAGGAGAAGGAGTAGGTGAAGTTAGGAGGGTGAATCAGAAGAAGCAGAAGAAGGAGAAGGAGCAGGTGAAGTCAGGGGGGTGTAGCAGAAGAAGTAGAAGAAGGAGAAGGAGAAGGTGAAGTCAGGACGGTGAAGCAGAAGAAGCAGAAGAAGGAGAAGGAGAAGGTGAAGCCTGGAGGGCGCAGCAGAAGAAGCAGAAGAAGGAGAAGGAGAAGGTGAAGTCTGGAGTGTGAAGCAGAAGAAGCAGAAGAAGGAGAAGGAGAAGGTGAAGTCTGGAGGGCGCAGCAGAAGAAGCAGAAGAAGGAGAATGAGAAGGTGAAGTCTGGAGGGTGAATCAGAAGAAGCAGAAGAAGGAGAAGGAGAAGGTGAAGTCTGGAGGGTGAATCAGAAAAAGTAGAAGAAGGAGAAGGAGAAGGCGAAGTCTGGAGGGTGAAGCAGAAGAAGTAGAAGAAGGAGAAGGAGAAGGTGAAGTCAGGAGGGTGAATCAGAAGAAGTAGAAGAAGGAGAAGGAGAAGGTGAAGTCAGGAGGGTGAATCAGAAGAAGCAGAAGAAGGAGAAGGAGAAGGTGAATCTGGAGGGTGAATCAGAAGAATCAGAAGAAGGAGAAGGAGAAGGTGAAGTCTGGAGGGTGAATCAGAAGAAGCAGAAGAAAGAGAAGGAGAAGGTGAAGTCTGGAGGGTGAAGCAGAAGAAACAGAAGAAGGAGAAGGAGAAGGTGAAGACTGGAGGGTGAATCAGAAGAAGTAGAAGAAGGAGAAGGAGAAGGTGAAGTCTGGAGGGTGAATCAGAAGAAGTAGAAGAAGGAGAAGGAGAAGTTGAAGTCTGGAGGGTGAATCAGAAGAAGCAGAAGAAGGAGAAGGTGAAGTCTGGAGGGTGAATCAGAAGAAGCAGAAGAAGGAGAAGGAGAAGATGAAGTCCGGAGGGTGAATCAGAAGAAGTAGAAGAAGGAGAAGGAGAAGGTGAAGTCTGGAGGGTGAATCAGAAGAAGTAGAAGAAGGAGAAGGAGAAGATGAAGTCTGGAGGGTGAATCAGAAGAAACAGAAGAAGGAGAAGGAGAAGGTGAAGTCTGGAGGGTGAATCAGAAGAAGTAGAAGAAGGAGAAGGAGAAGGTGTAGTCTGGAGGGTGAATCAGAAGAAGTAGACGAAGGAGAAGGAGAAGGTGATGTCTGGAGGGTGAATCAGAAGAAGCAGAAGAAGGAGAAGGAGAAGGTTAAGTCTGGAGGGTGAATCAGAAGAAGTAGAAGAAGGAGAAGGAGAAGGTGAAGTCTGGAGGGTGAATCAGAAGAAGCAGAAGAAGGAGAAGGAGAAGGTGAAGTCTGGAGGGTGAATCAGAAGAAGCAGAAGAAGCAGAAGGAGAAGGTGAAGTCTGGAGGGTGAATCAGAAGAAGCAGAAGAAGGAGAAGGAGAAGATGAAGTCTGGAGGGTGAATCAGAAGAAGTAGAAGAAGGAGAAGGAGAAGGTGAGGTCTGGAGGGTGAATCAGAAGAAGCAGAAGAAGGAGAAGGAGAAGGTGAAGTCTGGAGGGTGAATCAGAAGAAGCAGAAGAAGGAGAAGGAGAAGGTGAAGTCTGGAGGGTGAATCAGAAGAAGCAGAAGAAGGAGAAGGAGAAGGTGAAGGCAGGAGGGTGAATCAGAAGAAGCAGAAGAAGGAGAAGGAGTAGGTGAAGTTAGGAGGGTGAATCAGAAGAAGCAGAAGAAGGAGAAGGAGCAGGTGAAGTCAGGGGGGTGTAGCAGAAGAAGTAGAAGAAGGAGAAGGAGAAGGTGAAGTCAGGACGGTGAAGCAGAAGAAGCAGAAGAAGGAGAAGGAGAAGGTGAAGCCTGGAGGGCGCAGCAGAAGAAGCAGAAGAAGGAGAAGGAGAAGGTGAAGTCTGGAGTGTGAAGCAGAAGAAGCAGAAGAAGGAGAAGGAGAAGGTAAAGTCTGGAGGGCGCAGCAGAAGAAGCAGAAGAAGGAGAATGAGAAGGTGAAGTCTGGAGGGTGAATCAGAAGAAGCAGAAGAAGGAGAAGGAGAAGGTGAAGTCTGGAGGGTGAATCAGAAGAAGTAGAAGAAGGAGAAGGAGAAGGTGAAGTCTGGAGGGTGAAGCAGAAGAAGTAGAAGAAGGAGAAGGAGAAGGTGAAGTCAGGAGGGTGAATCAGAAGAAGTAGAAGAAGGAGAAGGAGAAGTTGAAGTCAGGAGGGTGAATCAGAAGAAGCAGAAGAAGGAGAAGGAGAAGGTGAAGTCTGGAGGGTGAATCAGAAGAATCAGAAGAAGGAGAAGGAGAAGGTGAAGTCTGGAGGGTGAATCAGAAGAAGCAGAAGAAAGAGAAGGAGAAGGTGAAGTCTGGAGGGTGAAGCAGAAGAAACAGAAGAAGGAGAAGGAGAAGGTGAAGACTGGAGGGTGAATCAGAAGAAGTAGAAGAAGGAGAAGGAGAAGGTGAAGTCTGGAGGGTGAATCAGAAGAAGTAGAAGAAGGAGAAGGAGAAGTTGAAGTCTGGAGGGTGAATCAGAAGAAGCAGAAGAAGGAGAAGGTGAAGTCTGGAGGGTGAATCAGAAGAAGCAGAAGAAGGAGAAGGAGAAGATGAAGTCCGGAGGGTGAATCAGAAGAAGTAGAAGAAGGAGAAGGAGAAGGTGAAGTCTGGAGGGTGAATCAGAAGAAGTAGAAGAAGGAGAAGGAGAAGATGAAGTCTGGAGGGTGAATCAGAAGAAACAGAAGAAGGAGAAGGAGAAGGTGAAGTCTGGAGGGTGAATCAGAAGAAGTAGAAGAAGGAGAAGGAGAAGGTGTAGTCTGGAGGGTGAATCAGAAGAAGTAGACGAAGGAGAAGGAGAAGGTGAAGTCTGGACGGTGAATCAGAAGAAGCAGAAGAAGGAGAAGGAGAAGGTTAAGTCTGGAGGGTGAATCAGAAGAAGTAGATGAAGGAGAAGGAGAAGGTGAAGTCTGGAGGGTGAATCAGAAGAAGCAGAAGAAGGAGAAGGAGAAGGTGATGTCTGGAGGGTGAATCAGAAGAAGCAGAAGAAGCAGAAGGAGAAGGTGAAGTCTGGAGGGTGAATCAGAAGAAGCAGAATAAGGAGAAGGAGAAGGTGAAGTCTGGAGGGTGAATCAGAAGAAGCAGAAGAAGGAGAAGGAGAAGATGAATTCTGGAGGGTGAATCAGAAGAAGTAGAAGAAGGAGAAGGAGAAGATGAAGTCTGGAGGGTGAATCAGAAGAAGTAGAAGAAGGAGAAAGAGAAGGTGAAGTCTGGAAGGTGAATCAGAAGAAGTAGAAGAAGGAGAAGGAGAAGATGAAGTCTGGAGGGTGAATCAGAAGAAACAGAAGAAGGAGAAGGAGAAGGTGAAGTCTGGAGGGTGAATCAGAAGAAGTAGAAGAAGGAGAAGGAGAAGGTGTAGTCTGGAGGGTGAATCAGAAGAAGTAGACGAAGGAGAAGGAGAAGGTGAAGTCTGGAGGATGAATCAGAAGAAGCAGAAGAAGGAGAAGGAGAAGGTGAAGTCTGGAGGGTCAATCAGAAGAAGTAGAAGAAGGAGAAGGAGAAGGTGAAGTCTGGAGGGTGAATCAGAAGAAGCAGAATAAGGAGAAGGAGAAGGTGAAGTCTGGAGGGTGAATCAGAAGAAGCAGAAGAAGGAGAAGGAGAAGGTGAAGTCTGGAGGGTGAATCAGAAGAAGTAGAAGAAGGAGAAGGAGAAGATGAAGTCTGGAGGGTGAATCAGAAGAAGTAGAAGAAGGAGAAGGAGAAGGTGAAGTCTGGAGGGTGAATCAGAAGAAGTAGAAGAAGGAGAAGGAGAAGATGAAGTCTGGAGGGTGAATCAGAAGAAACAGAAGAATGAGAAGGAGAAGGTGAAGTCTGGAGGGTGAATCAGAAGAAGTAGAAGAAGGAGAAGGAGAAGGTGTAGTCTGGAGGGTGAATCAGAAGAAGTAGACGAAGGAGAAGGAGAAGGTGAAGTCTGGAGGGTGAATCAGAAGAAGCAGAAGAAGGAGAAGGAGAAGGTGAAGTCTGGAGGGTGAATCAGAAGAAGTAGAAGAAGGAGAAGGAGAAGGTGAAGTCTGGAGGGTGAATCAGAAGAAGCAGAAGAAGGAGAAGGAGAAGGTGAAGTCTGGAGGGTGAATCAGAAGAAGCAGAAGAAGGAGAAGGAGAAGGTGAAGTCTGGAGGGTGAATCAGAAGAAGTAGAAGAAGGAGAAGGAGAAGTTGAAGTCTGGAGGGTGAAGCAGAAGAAGTAGAAGATGGAGAAGGAGAAGGTGAAGTCAGGAGGGTGAATCAGAAGAAGTAGAAGAAGGAGAAGGAGAAGGTGAAGTCAGGAGGGTGAATCAGAAGAAGCAGAAGATGGAGAAGGAGAAGGTGAAGTCTGGAGGGTGAATCAGAAGAATCAGAAGAAGGAGAAGGTGAAGTCTGGAGGGTGAATCAGAGGAAGCAAAGGAAGGAGAAGGAGAAGGTGAAGTCTGGAGGGTGAATCAGAAGAAGCAGAATAAGGAGAAGGAGAAGTTGAAGTCTGGAGGGTGAATCAGAAGAAGCAGAGTAAGGAGAAGGAGAAGGTGAAGTCTGGAGTAGAATCAGAAGAAGCAGAAGAAGGAGAAGGAGAAGGTGAAGTCTGGAGGGTGAATCAGAAGAAGTAGAAGAAGGAGAAGGAGAAGGTGAAGTCTGGAGGGTGAAGCAGAAGAAGTAGAAGAAGGAGAAGTAGAAGGTGAAGTCAGGAGGGTGAATCAGAAGAAGTAGAAGAAGGAGAAGGAGAAGGTGAAGTCAGGAGGGTGAATCAGAAGAAGCAGAAGAAGGAGAAGGAGAAGGTGAAGGCTGGAGGGTGAATCAGAAGAATCAGAAGAAGGAGAAGGAGAAGGTGAAGTCTGGAGGGTGAATCAGAAGAAGCAGAAGAAAGAGAAGGAGAAGGTGAAGTCTGGAGGGTGAAGCAGAAGAAACAGAAGAAGGAGAAGGAGAAGGTGAAGACTGGAGGGTGAATCAGAAGAAGTAGAAGAAGGAGAAGGAGAAGGTGAAGTCTGGAGGGTGAATCAGAAGAAGTAGAAGAAGGAGAAGGAGAAGGTGAAGTCTGGAGGGTGAATCAGAAGAAGCAGAAGAAGGAGAAGGAGAAGAAGAAGTCTGGAGGGTGAATCAGAAGAAGTAGAAGAAGGAGAAGGAGAAGGTGAAGTCTGGAGGGTGAATCAGAAGTAGTAGAAGAAGGAGAAGGAGAAGGTGAAGTCTGGAGGGTGAATCAGAAGAAACAGAAGAAGGAGAAGGAGAAGGTGAAGTCTGGAGGGTGAATCAGAAGAAGTAGAAGAAGGAGAAGGAGAAGGTGTAGTCTGGAGGGTGAATCAGAAGAAGTAGACGAAGGAGAAGGAGAAGGTGAAGTCTGGAGGGTGAATCAGAAGAAGCAGAAGAAGGAGATGGAGAAGGTGAAGTCTGGAGGGTGAATCAGAAGAAGTAGAAGAAGGAGAAGGAGAAGGTGAAGTCTGGAGGGTGAATCAGAAGAAGCAGAAGAAGGAGAAGGAGAAGGTGAAGTCTGGAGGGTGAATCAGAAGAAGCAGAAGAAGGAGAAGGAGAAGGTGAAGTCTGGAGGTTGATTCAGAAGAAGCAGAATAAGGAGAAGGAGAAGGTGATGTCTGGAGGGTGAATCAGAAGAAGCAGAAGAAGGACAAGGAGAAGGTGAAGTCTGGAGGGTGAATCAGAAGAAGCAGAAGAAGGAGAAGGAGAAGGTGAAGTCTGGAGGGTGAATCAGAAGAAGCAGAAGAAGGAGAAGGAGAAGGTGAAGTCTGGAGGGTGAAGCAGAAGAAGTAGAAGAAGGAGAAGGAGAAGGTGAAGTCAGGAGGGTGAATCAGAAGAAGTAGAAGAAGGAGAAGGAGAAGGTGAAGTCAGGAGGGTGAATCAGAAGAAGCAGAAGAAGGAGAAGGAGAAGGTGAAGTCTGGAGGTTGAATCAGAAGAATCAGAAGAAGGAGAAGGAGAAGGTGAATGCTGGAGGGTGAATCAGAAGAAGCAGAAGAAAGAGAAGGAGAAGGTGAAGTCTGGAGGGTGAAGCAGAAGAAACAGAAGAAGGAGAAGGAGAAGGTGAAGACTGGAGGGTGAATCAGAAGAAGTAGAAGAAGGAGAAGGAGAAGGTGAAGTCTGGAGGGTGAATCAGAAGAAGTAGAAGAAGGAGAAGGAGAAGGTGAAGTCTGGAGGGTGAATCAAAAGAAGCAGAAGAAGGAGAAGGAGAAGGTGAAGTCTGGAGGGTGAATCAGAAGAAGCAGAATAAGGAGAAGGAGAAGATGAAGTCTGGAGGGTGAATCGGAAGAAGTAGAAGAAGGAGAAGGAGAAGGTGAAGTCTGGAGGGTGAATCAGAAGAAGTAGAAGAAGGAGAAGGAGAAGTTGAAGTCTGGAGGGTGAATCAGAAGAAGCAGAAGAAGGAGAAGGAGAAGGTGAAGTCTGGAGGGTGAATCAGAAGAAGCAGAAGAAGGAGAAGGAGAAGATGAAGTCTGGAGGGTGAATCAGAAGAAGTAGAAGAAGGAGAAGGAGAAGGTGAAGTCTGGAGGGTGAATCAGAAGAAGTAGAAGAAGGAGAAGGAGAAGATGAAGTCTGGAGGGTGAATCAGAAGAAACAGAAGAAGGAGGAGGAGAAGGTGAAGTCTGGAGGGTGAATCAGAAGAAGTAGAAGAAGGAGAAGGAGAAGGTGTAGTCTGGAGGGTGAATCAGAAGAAGTAGACGAAGGAGAAGGAGAAGGTGAAGTCTGGAGGGTGAATCAGAAGAAGCAGAAGAAGGAGAAGGAGAAGGTGAAGTCTGGAGGGTGAATCAGAAGAAGTAGAAGAAGGAGAAGGAGAAGGTGAAGTCTGGAGGGTGAATCAGAAGAAGCAGAAGAAGGAGAAGGAGAAGGTGAAGTCTGGAGGGTGAATCAGAAGAAGCAGAAGAAGGAGAAGGAGAAGGTGAAGTCTGGAGGGTGAATCAGAAGAAGTAGAAGAAGGAGAAGGAGAAGTTGAAGTCTGGAGGGTGAAGCAGAAGAAGTAGAAGATGGAGAAGGAGAAGGTGAAGTCAGGAGGGTGAATCAGAAGAAGTAGAAGAAGGAGAAGGAGAAGGTGAAGTCAGGAGGGTGAATCAGAAGAAGCAGAAGATGGAGAAGGAGAAGGTGAAGTCTGGAGGGTGAATCAGAAGAATCAGAAGAAGGAGAAGGAGAAGGTGAAGTCTGGAGGGTGAATCAGAAGAAGCAAAGGAAGGAGAAGGAGAAGGTGAAGTCTGGAGGGTGAATCAGAAGAAGCAGAAAAAGGAGAAGGAGAAGGTGAAGTCTGGAGGGTGAATCAGAAGAAGCAGAATAAGGAGAAGGAGAAGGTGAAGTCTGGAGGGTGAATCAGAAGAAGTAGAAGAAGGAGAAGGAGAAGGTGAAGTCTGGAGGGTGAAGCAGAAGAAGTAGAAGAAGGAGAAGGAGAAGCTGAAGTCAGGAGGGTGAATCAGAAGAAGTAGAAGAAGGAGAAGGAGAAGGTGAAGTCAGGAGGGTGAATCAGAAGAAGCAGAAGAAGGAGAAGGAGTAGGTGAAGTCTGGAGGGTGAATCAGAAGAATCAGAAGAAGGAGAAGGAGAAGGTGAAGTCTGGAGGGTGAATCAGAAGAAGCAGAAGAAAGAGAAGGAGAAGGTGAAGTCTGGAGGGTGAAGCAGAAGAAACAGAAGAAGGAGAAGGAGAAGGTGAAGACTGGAGGGTGAATCAGAAGAAGTAGAAGAAGGAGAAGGAGAAGGTGAAGTCTGGAGGGTGAATCAGAAGAAGCAGAAGAAGGAGAAGGAGAAGATGAAGTCTGGAGGGTGAATCAGAAGAAGTAGAAGAAGGAGAAGGAGAAGGTGAAGTCTGGAGGGTGAATCAGAAGTAGTAGAAGAAGGAGAAGGAGAAGGTGAAGTCTGGAGGGTGAATCAGAAGAAACAGAAGAAGGAGAAGGAGAAGGTGAAGTCTGGAGGGTGAATCAGAAGAAGTAGAAGAAGGAGAAGGAGAAGGTGTAGTCTGGAGGGTGAATCAGAAGAAGTAGACGAAGGAGAAGGAGAAGGTGATGTCTGGAGGGTGAATCAGAAGAAGCAGAAGAAGGAGATGGAGAAGGTGAAGTCTGGAGGGTGAATCAGAAGAAGTAGAAGAAGGAGAAGGAGAAGGTGAAGTCTGGAGGGTGAATCAGAAGAAGCAGAAGAAGGAGAAGGAGAAGGTGAAGTCTGGAGGGTGATTCAGAAGAAGCAGAATAAGGAGAAGGAGAAGGTGATGTCTGGAGGGTGAATCAGAAGAAGCAGAAGAAGAAGAAGGAGAAGGTGAAGTCTGGAGGGTGAATCAGAAGAAGTAGAAGAAGGAGAAGGAGAAGGTGAAGTCTGGAGGGTGAATCAGAAGAAGTAGAAGAAGGAGAAGGAGAAGGTGAAGTCTGGAGGGTGAATCAGAAGAAGTAGAAGAAGGAGAAGGAGAAGGTGAAGTCTGGAGGGGGAAGCAGAAGAAGTAGAAGAAGGAGAAGGAGAAGGTGAAGTCAGGAGGGTGAATCAGAAGATGTAGAAGAAGGAGAAGGAGAAGGTGAAGTCAGGAGGGTGAATCAGAAGAAGCAGAAGAAGGAGAAGGAGAAGGTGAAGTCTGGAGGGTGAATCAGAAGAATCAGAAGAAGGAGAAGGAGAAGGTGAAGTCTGGAGGGTGAATCAGAAGAAGTAGAAGAAGGAGAAGGAGAAGGTGAAGTCTGGAGGGTGAATCAGAAGAAGCAGCAGAAGGAGAAGGAGAAGGTGAGGTCTGGAGGGTGAATCAGAAGAAGTAGACGAAGGAGAAGGAGAAGGTGAAGTCTGAAGGGTGAATCAGAAGAAGCAGAAGAAGGAGATGGAGAAGGTGAAGTCTGGAGGGTGAATCAGAAGAAGTAGAAGAAGGAGAAGGTGAAGGTGAAGTCTGGAGGGTGAATCAGAAGAAGCAGAAGAAGGAGAAGGAGAAGGTGAAGTCTGGAGGGTGAATCAGAAGAAGCAGAAGAAGGAGAAGGAGAAGTTGAAGTCTGGAGGGTGAATCAGAAGAAGCAGAAGAAGGAGAAGGAGAAGGTGAAGTCAGGAGGGTGAATCAGAAGAAGCAGAAGAAGGAGAAGGAGAAGGTGTAGTTAGGAGGGTGAATCAGAAGAAGCAGAAGAAGGAGAAGGAGCAGGTGAAGTCAGGGGGGTGAAGCAGAAGAAGTAGAAGAAGGAGAAGGAGAAGGTGAAGTCAGGACGGTGAAGCAGAAGAAGCAGAAGAAGGAGAAGGAGAAGGTGAAGTCTGGAGGGCGCAGCAGAAGAAGCAGAAGAAGGAGAAGGAGAAGCTGAAGTCTGGAGGGTGAAGCAGAAGAAGCAGAAGAAGGAGAAGGAGAAGGTGAAGTCTGGAGGGTGAATCAGAAGAAGTAGAAGAAGGAGAAGGAGAAGGTGAAGTCAGGAGAGTGAAGCAGAAGAAGCAGAAGATGGAGAAGGAGAAGGTGAAGTCTGGAGGGCGAAGCAGAAGAAGCAGAAGAAGGAGAAGGAGAAGGTGAAGTCTGGAGGGTGAAGCAGAAGAAGCAGAAGAAGGAGAAGGAGAAGGTGAAGTCTGGAGGGTGAATCAGAAGAAGTAGAAGAAGGAGAAGGAGAAGGTGAAGTCAGGAGGGTGAAGCAGAAGAAGCAGAAGAAGGAGAAGGAGAAGGTGAAGTCTGGAGGGTGAATCAGAAGAAGCAGAAGAAGGAGAAGGAGAAGATGAAGTCTGGAGGGTGAATCAGAAGAAGTAGAAGAAGGAGAAGGAGAAGGTGAGTTCTGGAGGGTCAATCAGAAGAAGCAGAAGAAGGAGAAGGAGAAGGTGAAGTCTGGAGGGTGAATCAGAAGAAGCAGAAGAAGGACAAGGAGAAGGTGAAGTCTGGAGGGTGAATTAGAAGAAGCAGAAGAAGGAGAAGGAGAAGGTGAAGTCAGGAGGGTGAATCAGAAGAAGCAGAAGAAGGAGAAGGAGAAGGTAAAGTTAGGAGGGTGAATCAGAAGAAGCAGAAGAAGGAGAAGGAGCAGGTGAAGTCAGGGGGGTGAAGCAGAAGAAGTAGCAGAAGGAGAAGGAGAAGGTGAAGTCAGGAGGGTGAAGCAGAAGAAGCAGAAGAAGGAGAAGGAGAAGGTGAAGTCTGGAGAGCGCAGCAGAAGAAGCAGAAGAAGGAGAAGGATAAGGTGAAGTCTGGAGGGTGAAGCAGAAGAAGCAGAAGAAGGAGAAGGTTAAGGTGAAGTCTGGAGGGTGAATCAGAAGAAGTAGAAGAAGGTGAAGGAGAAGGTGAAGTCAGGAGAGTGAAGCAGAAGAAGCAGAAGAAGGAGAAGGAGAAGGTGAAGTCTGGAGGGTGAAGCAGAAGAAGCAGAAGAAGGAGAAGGAGAAGGTGATGTCTGGAGGGCGAAGCAGAAGAAGCAGAAGAAGGAGAAGGAGAAGGTGAAGTCTGGAGGGTGAAGCAGAAGAAGCAGAAGAAGGAGAAGGAGAAGGTGAAGTCTGGAGGGTGAATCAGAAGAAGTAGAAGAAGGAGAAGGAGAAGGTGAAGTCAGGAGGGTGAAGCAGAAGAAGCAGAAGAAGGAGAAGGAGAAGGTGAAGTCAGGAGGGTGAATCGGAAGAAGTAGAAGAAGGAGAAGGAGAAGGTGAAGTCTGGAGGGTGAATCAGAAGAAGTAGAAGAAGGAGAAGGAGAAGGTGAAGTCTGGAGGGTGAATCAGAAGAAGTAGAAGAAGGAGAATGAGAAGGTGAAGTCTGGAGGGTGAATCAGAAGAAGCAGAAGAAGGAGAAGGAGAAGGTGAAGTCTGGAGGGAGAAGCAGAAGAAGTAGATGAAGGAGAAGGAGAAGGTGAAGTCTGGAGGGTGAATCAGAAGAAGTAGAAGAAGGAGAAGGAGAAGGTGAAGTCTGGATGGTGAATCAGAAGAAGTAGAAGAAGGAGAAGGAGAAGGTGAAGTCTGGAGGGTGAATCAGAAGAAGTAGAAGAAGGAGAAGGAGAAGGTGAAGTCTGGATGGTGAATCAGAAGAAGCAGAAGAAGGAGAAGGAGAAGGTGAAGTCTGGAGGGTGAATCAGAAGAATCAGAAGAAGGAGAAGGAGAAGGTGAAGTCTGGAGGGTGAATCAGAAGAAGTAGAAGAAGGAGAAGGAGAAGGTGAAGTCTGGAGGGTGAATCAGAAGAAGCAGCAGAAGGAGAAGGAGAAGGTGAGGTCTGGAGGGTGAAGCAGAAGAAGCAGAAGATGGAGAAGGAGAAGGTGAAGTCTGGAGGGCGAAGCAGAAGAAGCAGAAGAAGGAGAAGGAGAAGGTGAAGTCTGGAGGGTGAAGCAGAAGAAGCAGAAGAAGGAGAAGGAGAAGGTGAAGTCTGGAGGGTGAATCAGAAGAAGTAGAAGAAGGAGAAGGAGAAGGTGAAGTCAGGAGGGTGAAGCAGAAGAAGCAGAAGAAGGAGAAGGAGAAGGTGAAGTCTGGAGGGTGAATCAGAAGAAGCGGAAGAAGGAGAAGGAGAAGATGAAGTCTGGAGGGTGAATCAGAAGAAGTAGAAGAAGGAGAAGGAGAAGGTGAGTTCTGGAGGGTCAATCAGAAGAAGCAGAAGAAGGAGAAGGAGAAGGTGAAGTCTGGAGGGTGAATCAGAAGAAGCAGAAGAAGGACAAGGAGAAGGTGAAGTCTGGAGGGTGAATTAGAAGAAGCAGAAGAAGGAGAAGGAGAAGGTGAAGTCAGGAGGGTGAATCAGAAGAAGCAGAAGAAGGAGAAGGAGCAGGTGAAGTCAGGGGGGTGAAGCAGAAGAAGTAGAAGAAGGAGAAGGAGAAGGTGAAGTCAGGAGGGTGAAGCAGAAGAAGCAGAAGAAGGAGAAGGAGAAGGTGAAGTCTGGAGGGCGCAGCAGAAGAAGCAGAAGAAGGAGAAGGAGAAGGTGATGTCTGGAGGGTGAAGCAGAAGAAGCAGAAGAAGGAGAAGGTTAAGGTGAAGTCTGGAGGGTGAATCAGAAGAAGTAGAAGAAGGTGAAGGAGAAGGTGAAGTCAGGAGAGTGAAGCAGAAGAAGCAGAAGAAGGAGAAGGAGAAGGTGAAGTCTGGAGGGTGAAGCAGAAGAAGCAGAAGAAGGAGAAGGAGAAGGTGATGTCTGGAGGGCGAAGCAGAAGAAGCAGAAGAAGGAGAAGGAGAAGGTGAAGTCTGGAGGGTGAAGCAGAAGAAGCAGAAGAAGGAGAAGGAGAAGGTGAAGTCTGGAGGGTGAATCAGAAGAAGTAGAAGAAGGAGAAGGAGAAGGTGAAGTCAGGAGGGTGAAGCAGAAGAAGCAGAAGAAGGAGAAGGAGAAGGTGAAGTCAGGAGGGTGAATCGGAAGAAGTAGAAGAAGGAGAAGGAGAAGGTGAAGTCTGGAGGGTGAATCAGAAGAAGTAGAAGAAGGAGAAGGAGAAGGTGAAGTCTGGAGGGTGAATCAGAAGAAGTAGAAGAAGTAGAATGAGAAGGTGAAGTCTGGAGGGTGAATCAGAAGAAGCAGAAGAAGGAGAAGGAGAAGGTGAAGTCTGGAGGGAGAAGCAGAAGAAGTAGATGAAGGAGAAGGAGAAGGTGAAGTCTGGAGGGTGAATCAGAAGAAGTAGAAGTAGGAGAAGGAGAAGGTGAAGTCTGGATGGTGAATCAGAAGAAGTAGAAGAAGGAGAAGGAGAAGGTGAAGTCTGGAGGGTGAATCAGAAGAAACAGAAGAAGGAGAAGGAGAAGGTGAAGTCTGGAGGGTGAATCAGAAGAAGTAGAAGAAGGAGAAGGAGAAGGTGTAGTCTGGAGGGTGAATCAGAAGAAGTAGACGAAGGAGAAGGAGAAGGTGAAGTCTGGAGGGTGAATCAGAAGAAGCAGAAGAAGGAGAAGGAGAAGGTGAAGTCTGGAGGGTGAATCAGAAGAAGTAGAAGAAGGAGAAGGGGAAGGTGAAGTCTGGAGGGTGAATCAGAAGAAGCAGAAGAAGGAGAAGGAGAAGGTGAAGTCTGGAGGGTGAAGCAGAAGAAGTAGAAGATGGAGAAGGAGAAGGTGAAGTCAGGAGGGTGAATCAGAAGAAGTAGAAGAAGGAGAAGGAGAAGGTGAAGTCAGGAGGGTGAATCAGAAGAAGCAGAAGATGGAAAAGGAGAAGGTGAAGTCTGGAGGGTGAATCAGAAGAATCAGAAGAAGGAGAAGGAGAAGGTGAAGTCTGGAGGGTGAATCAGAAGAAGCAAAGGAAGGAGAAGGAGAAGGTGAAGTCTGGAGGGTGAATCAGAAGAAGCAGAATAAGGAGAAGGAGAAGGTGAAGTCTGGAGGGTGAATCAGAAGAAGCAGAATAAGGAGAAGGAGAAGGTGAAGTCTGGAGGGTGAATCAGAAGAAGTAGAAGAAGGAGAAGGAGAAGATGAAGTCTGGAGGGTGAAGCAGAAGAAGTAGAAGAAGGAGAAGGAGAAGCTGAAGTCAGGAGGGTGAATCAGAAGAAGTAGAAGAAGGAGAAGGAGAAGGTGAAGTCAGGAGGGTGAATCAGAAGAAGCAGAAGAAGGAGAAGGAGTAGGTGAAGTCTGGAGGGTGAATCAGAAGAATCAGAAGAAGGAGAAGGAGAAGGTGAAGTCTGGAGGGTGAATCAGAAGAAGCAGAAGAAAGAGAAGGAGAAGGTGAAGTCTGGAGGGTGAAGCAGAAGAAACAGAAGAAGGAGAAGGAGAAGGTGAAGACTGGAGGGTGAATCAGAAGAAGTAGAAGAAGGAGAAGGAGAAGGTGAAGTCTGGAGGGTGAATCAGAAGAAGCAGAAGAAGGAGAAGGAGAAGATGAAGTCTGGAGGGTGAATCAGAAGAAGTAGAAGAAGGAGAAGGAGAAGATGAAGTCTGGAGGGTGAATCAGAAGAAGTAGAAGAAGGAGAAGGAGAAGGTGAAGTCTGGAGGGTGAATCAGAAGTAGTAGAAGAAGGAGAAGGAGAAGGTGAAGTCTGGAGGGTGAATCAGAAGAAACAGAAGAAGGAGAAGGAGAAGGTGAAGTCTGGAGGGTGAATCAGAAGAAGTAGAAGAAGGAGAAGGAGAAGGTGTAGTCTGGAGGGTGAATCAGAAGAAGTAGACGAAGGAGAAGGAGACGGTGAAGTCTGGAGGGTGAATCAGAAGAAGCAGAAGAAGGAGATGGAGAAGGTGAAGTCTGGAGGCTGAATCAGAAGAAGTAGAAGAAGGAGAAGGAGAAGGTGAAGTCTGGAGGGTGAATCAGAAGAAGCAGAAGAAGGAGAAGGAGAAGGTGAAGTCTGGAGGGTGATTCAGAAGAAGCAGAATAAGGAGAAGGAGAAGGTGATGTCTGGAGGGTGAATCAGAAGAAGCAGAAGAAGGAGAAGGAGAAGGTGAAGTCTGGAGGGTGAATCAGAAGAAGTAGAAGAAGGAGAAGGAGAAGGTGAAGTCTGGAGGGTGAATCAGAAGAAGTAGAAGAAGGAGAAGGAGAAGGTGAAGTCTGGAGGGTGAATCAGAAGAAGTAGAAGAAGGAGAAGGAGAAGGTGAAGTCTGGAGGGGGAAGCAGAAGAAGTAGAAGAAGGAGGAGGAGAAGGTGAAGTCAGGAGGGTGAATCAGAAGATGTAGAAGAAGGAGAAGGAGAAGGTGAAGTCAGGAGGGTGAATCAGAAGAAGCAGAAGAAGGAGAAGGAGAAGGTGAAGTCTGGAGGGTGAATCAGAAGAATCAGAAGAAGGAGAAGGAGAAGGTGAAGTCTGGAGGGTGAATCAGAAGAAGTAGAAGAAGGAGAAGGAGAAGGTGAAGTCTGGAGGGTGAATCAGAAGAAGCAGAAGAAGGAGAAGGAGAAGGTGAGGTCTGGAGGGTGAATCAGAAGAAGTAGACGAAGGAGAAGGAGAAGGTGAAGTCTGAAGGGTGAATCAGAAGAAGCAGAAGAAGGAGATGGAGAAGGTGAAGTCTGGAGGGTGAATCAGAAGAAGTAGAAGAAGGAGAAGGTGAAGGTGAAGTCTGGAGGGTGAATCAGAAGAAGCAGAAGAAGGAGAAGGAGAAGGTGAAGTCTGGAGGGTGAATCAGAAGAAGCAGAAGAAGGAGAAGGAGAAGGTGAAGTCTGGAGGGTGATTCAGAAGAAGCAGAATAAGGAGAAGGAGAAGGTGAAGTCTGGAGGGTGAATCAGAAGAAGTAGAAGAAGGAGAAGGAGAAGGTGAAGTCTGGAGGGTGAATCAGAAGAAGTAGAAGAAGGAGAAGGAGAAGGTGAAGTCTGGAGGGTGAATCAGAAGAAGTAGAAGAAGGAGAAGGAGAAGGTGAAGTCTGGAGGGTGAAGCAGAAGAAGTAGAAGAAGGAGAAGGAGAAGGTGAAGTCAGGAGGGTGAATCAGAAGATGTAGAAGAAGGAGAAGGAGAAGGTGAAGTCAGGAGGGTGAATCAGAAGAAGCAGAAGAAGGAGAAGGAGAAGGTGAAGTCTGGAGGGTGAATCAGAAGAAGTAGAAGAAGGAGAAGGAGAAGGTGAAGTCTGGAGGGTGAATCAGAAGAAGCAGAAGAAGGAGAAGGAGAAGGTGAAGTCTGGAGGGTGAATCAGAAGAAGCAGAAGAAGGAGAAGGAGAAGGTGAAGTCTGGAGGGTGAATCAGAAGAAGCAGAAGAAGGAGAAGGTGAAGTCTGGAGGGTGAATCAGAAGAAGCAGAATAAGGAGAAGGAGAAGGTGAAGTCTGGAGGGTGAAACAGAAGAAGCAGAAGAAGGAGAAGGAGAAGGTGAAGTCTGGAGGGTGAATCAGAAGAAGTAGAAGAAGGAGAAGGAGAAGGTGAAGTCTGGAGGGTGAAGCAGAAGAAGTAGAAGAAGGAGAAGGAGAAGGTGAAGTCAGGAGGGTGAATCAGAAGAAGTAGAAGAAGGAGAAGGAGAAGGTGAAGTCAGGAGGGTGAATCAGAAGAAGCAGAAGAAGGAGATAGAGAAGGTGAAGTCTGTAGGGTGAATCAGAAGAATCAGAAGAAGGAGAAGGAGAAGGTGAAGTCTGGAGAGTGAAGCAGAAGAAGCAGAAGAAAGAGAAGGAGAAGGTGAAGTCTGGAGGTTGAAGCAGAAGAAACAGAAGAAGGAGAAGGAGAAGGTGAAGACTGGAGGGTGAATCAGAAGAAGTAGAAGAAGGAGAAGGAGAAGGTGAAGTCTGGAGGGTGAATCAGAAGAAGTAGAAGAAGGAGAAGGAGAAGGTGAAGTCTGGAGGGTGAATCAGAAGAAGCAGAAGAAGGAGAAGGAGAAGGTGAAGTCTGGAGGGTGAATCAGAAGAAGCAGAAGAAGGAGAAGGAGAAGATGAAGTCTGGAGGGTGAATCAGAAGAAGTAGAAGAAGGAGAAGGAGAAGGTGAGGTCTGCAGGGTGAATCAGAAGAAGCAGAAGAAGGAGAAGGAGAAGGTGAAGTCTGGAGGGTGAATCAGAAGAAGCAGAAGAAGGAGAAGGAGAAGGTGAAGTCTGGAGGGTGAATCAGAAGAAGCAGAAGAAGGAGAAGGAGAAGGTGAAGTCTGGAGTGTGAAGCAGAAGAAGCAGAAGAAGGAGAAGGAGAAGGTGAAGTCTGGAGGGTGAATCAGAAGAAGTAGAAGAAGGAGAAGGAGAAGGTGAAGTCTGGAGTGTGAAGCAGAAGAAGCAGAAGAAGGAGAAGGAGAAGGTGAGGTCTGGAGGGTGAATCAGAAGAAGTAGACGAAGGAGAAGGAGAAGGTGAAGTCTGAAGGGTGAATCAGAAGAAGCAGAAGAAGGAGATGGAGAAGGTGAAGTCTGGAGGGTGAATCAGAAGAAGTAGAAGAAGGAGAAGGTGAAGGTGAAGTCTGGAGGGTGAATCAGAAGAAGCAGAAGAAGGAGAAGGAGAAGGTGAAGTCTGGAGGGTGAATCAGAAGAAGCAGAAGAAGGAGAAGGAGAAGGTGAAGTCTGGAGGGTGATTCAGAAGAAGCAGAATAAGGAGAAGGAGAAGGTGAAGTCTGGAGGGTGAATCAGAAGAAGTAGAAGAAGGAGAAGGAGAAGGTGAAGTCTGGAGGGTGAATCAGAAGAAGTAGAAGAAGGAGAAGGAGAAGGTGAAGTCTGGAGGGTGAATCAGAAGAAGTAGAAGAAGGAGAAGGAGAAGGTGAAGTCTGGAGGGTGAAGCAGAAGAAGTAGAAGAAGGAGAAGGAGAAGGTGAAGTCAGGAGGGTGAATCAGAAGATGTAGAAGAAGGAGAAGGAGAAGGTGAAGTCAGGAGGGTGAATCAGAAGAAGCAGAAGAAGGAGAAGGAGAAGGTGAAGTCTGGAGGGTGAATCAGAAGAAGTAGAAGAAGGAGAAGGAGAAGGTGAAGTCTGGAGGGTGAATCAGAAGAAGCAGAAGAAGGAGAAGGAGAAGGTGAAGTCTGGAGGGTGAATCAGAAGAAGCAGAAGAAGGAGAAGGAGAAGGTGAAGTCTGGAGGGTGAATCAGAAGAAGCAGAAGAAGGAGAAGGTGAAGTCTGGAGGGTGAATCAGAAGAAGCAGAATAAGGAGAAGGAGAAGGTGAAGTCTGGAGGGTGAAACAGAAGAAGCAGAAGAAGGAGAAGGAGAAGGTGAAGTCTGGAGGGTGAATCAGAAGAAGTAGAAGAAGGAGAAGGAGAAGGTGAAGTCTGGAGGGTGAAGCAGAAGAAGTAGAAGAAGGAGAAGGAGAAGGTGAAGTCAGGAGGGTGAATCAGAAGAAGTAGAAGAAGGAGAAGGAGAAGGTGAAGTCAGGAGGGTGAATCAGAAGAAGCAGAAGAAGGAGATAGAGAAGGTGAAGTCTGTAGGGTGAATCAGAAGAATCAGAAGAAGGAGAAGGAGAAGGTGAAGTCTGGAGAGTGAAGCAGAAGAAGCAGAAGAAAGAGAAGGAGAAGGTGAAGTCTGGAGGTTGAAGCAGAAGAAACAGAAGAAGGAGAAGGAGAAGGTGAAGACTGGAGGGTGAATCAGAAGAAGTAGAAGAAGGAGAAGGAGAAGGTGAAGTCTGGAGGGTGAATCAGAAGAAGTAGAAGAAGGAGAAGGAGAAGGTGAAGTCTGGAGGGTGAATCAGAAGAAGCAGAAGAAGGAGAAGGAGAAGGTGAAGTCTGGAGGGTGAATCAGAAGAAGCAGAAGAAGGAGAAGGAGAAGATGAAGTCTGGAGGGTGAATCAGAAGAAGTAGAAGAAGGAGAAGGAGAAGGTGAGGTCTGCAGGGTGAATCAGAAGAAGCAGAAGAAGGAGAAGGAGAAGGTGAAGTCTGGAGGGTGAATCAGAAGAAGCAGAAGAAGGAGAAGGAGAAGGTGAAGTCTGGAGGGTGAATCAGAAGAAGCAGAAGAAGGAGAAGGAGAAGGTGAAGTCTGGAGTGTGAAGCAGAAGAAGCAGAAGAAGGAGAAGGAGAAGGTGAAGTCTGGAGGGTGAATCAGAAGAAGTAGAAGAAGGAGAAGGAGAAGGTGAAGTCTGGAGGGTGAAGCAGAAGAAGTAGAAGAAGGAGAAGGAGAAGGTGAAGTCAGGAGGGTGAATCAGAAGAAGTAGAAGAAGGAGAAGGAGAAGGTGAAGTCAGGAGGGTGAATCAGAAGAAGCAGAAGAAGGAGAAGGAGAAGGTGAAGTCTGGAGGGTGAATCAGAAGAATCAGAAGAAGGAGAAGGAGAAGGTGAAGTCTGGAGGGTGAATCAGAAGAAGCAGAAGAAAGAGAAGGAGAAGGTGAAGTCTGGAGGGTGAAGCAGAAGAAACAGAAGAAGTAGAAGGAGAAGGTGAAGACTGGAGGGTGAATCAGAAGAAGTAGAAGAAGGAGAAGGAGAAGGTGGAGTCTGGAGGGTGAATCAGAAGAAGTAGAAGAAGGAGAAGGAGAAGTTGAAGTCTGGAGGGTGAATCAGAAGAAGCAGAAGAAGGAGAAGGAGAAGGTGAAGTCTGGAGGGTGAATCAGAAGAAGCAGAAGAAGGAGAAGGAGAAGATGAAGTCCGGAGGGTGAATCAGAAGAAGTAGAAGAAGGAGAAGGAGAAGGTGAAGTCTGGAGGGTGAATAAGAAGAAGTAGAAGAAGGAGAAGGAGAAGATGAAGTCTGGAGGGTGAATCAGAAGAAACAGAAGAAGGAGAAGGAGAAGGTGAAGTCTGGAGGGTGAATCAGAAGAAGTAGAAGAAGGAGAAGGAGAAGGTGTAGTCTGGAGGGTGAATCAGAAGAAGTAGACGAAGGAGAAGGAGAAGGTGAAGTCTGGAGGGTGAATCAGAAGAAGCAGAAGAAGGAGAAGGAGAAGGTTAAGTCTGGAGGGTGAATCAGAAGAAGTAGAAGAAGGAGAAGGAGAAGGTGAAGTCTGGAGGGTGAATCAGAAGAAGCAGAAGAAGGAGAAGGAGAAGGTGAAGTCTGGAGGGTGAATCAGAAGAAGCAGAAGAAGGAGAAGGAGAAGGTGAAGTCTGGAGGGTGAATCAGAAGAAGCAGAATAAGGAGAAGGAGAAGGTGAAGTCTGGAGGGTGAATCAGAAGAAGCAGAAGAAGGAGAAGGAGAAGGTGAATTCTGGAGGGTGAATCAGAAGAAGTAGAAGAAGGAGAAGGAGAAGATGAAGTCTGGAGGGTGAATCAGAAGAAGTAGAAGAAGGAGAAGGAGAAGGTGAAGTCTGGAGGGTGAATCAGAAGAAGTAGAAGAAGGAGAAGGAGAAGATGAAGTCTGGAGGGTGAATCAGAAGAAACAGAAGAAGGAGAAGCAGAAGGTGAAGTCTGGAGGGTGAATCAGAAGAAGTAGAAGAAGGAGAAGGAGAAGGTGAAGTCTGGAGGGTGAATCAGAAGAAGCAGAAGAAGGAGAAGGAGAAGGTGAAGTCTGGAGGGTGAATCAGAAGAAGTAGAAGAAGGAGAAGGAGAAGGTGAAGTCTGGAGGGTGAATCAGAAGAAGCAGAATAAGGAGAAGGAGAAGGTGAAGTCTGGAGGGTGAATCAGAAGAAGCAGAAGAAGGAGAAGGAGAAGGTGAAGTCTGGAGGGTGAATCAGAAGAAGTAGAAGAAGGAGAAGGAGAAGATGAAGTCTGGAGGGTGAATCAGAAGAAGTAGAAGAAGGAGAAGGAGAAGGTGAAGTCTGGAGGGTGAATCAGAAGAAGCAGAAGAAGGAGAAGGAGAAGGTGAAGTCTGGAGGGTGAATCAGAAGAGGTAGAAGAAGGAGAAGGAGAAGATGAAGTCTGGAGGGTGAATCAGAAGAAACAGAAGAATGAGAAGGAGAAGGTGAAGTCTGGAGGGTGAATCAGAAGAAGTAGAAGAAGGAGAAGGAGAAGGTGTAGTCTGGAGGGTGAATCAGAAGAAGTAGACGAAGGAGAAGGAGAAGGTGAAGTCTGGAGGGTGAATCAGAAGAAGCAGAAGAAGGAGAAGGAGAAGGTGAAGTCTGGAGGGTGAATCAGAAGAAGTAGAAGAAGGAGAAGGAGAAGGTGAAGTCTGGAGGGTGAATCAGAAGAAGCAGAAGAAGGAGAAGGAGAAGGTGAAGTCTGGAGGGTGAATCAGAAGAAGCAGAAGAAGGAGAAGGAGAAGGTGAAGTCTGGAGGGTGAATCAGAAGAAGTAGAAGAAGGAGAAGTAGAAGTTGAAGTCTGGAGGGTGAAGCAGAAGAAGTAGAAGATGGAGAAGGAGAAGGTGAAGTCAGGAGTGTGAATCAGAAGAAGTAGAAGAAGGAGAAGGAGAAGGTGAAGTCAGGAGGGTGAATCAGAAGAAGCAGAAGATGGAGAAGGAGAAGGTGAAGTCTGGAGGGTGAATCAGAAGAATCAGAAGAAGGAGAAGGAGAATGTGAAGTCTGGAGGGTGAATCAGAAGAAGCAAAGGAAGGAGAAGGAGAAGGTGAAGTCTGGAGGGTGAATCAGAAGAAGCAGAATAAGGAGAAGGAGAAGTTGAAGTCTGGAGGGTGAATCAGAAGAAGCAGAATAAGGAGAAGGAGAAGGTGAAGTCTGGAGGGTGTATCAGAAGAAGCAGAAGAAGGAGAAGGAGAAGGTGAAGTCTGGAGGGTGAATCAGAAGAAGTAGAAGAAGGAGAAGGAGAAGGTGAAGTCTGGAGGGTGAAGCAGAAGAAGTAGAAGAAGGAGAAGGAGAAGGTGAAGTCAGGAGGGTGAATCAGAAGAAGTAGAAGAAGGAGAAGGAGAAGGTGAAGTCAGGAGGGTGAATCAGAAGAAGCAGAAGACGGAGAAGGAGAAGGTGAAGTCTGGAGGGTGAATCAGA
The DNA here is from genome assembly GCF_052327205.1 of Somniosus microcephalus. Lineage (NCBI taxonomy): Eukaryota > Metazoa > Chordata > Chondrichthyes > Squaliformes > Somniosidae > Somniosus > Somniosus microcephalus. The sequence goes on from NW_028225378.1 coordinate 530,407, forward strand.
AGAAACAGAAGAAGGAGAAGGAGAAGGTGAAGTCTGGAGGGTGAATCAGAAGAAGTAGAAGAAGGAGAAGGAGAAGGTGTAGTCTGGAGGGTGAATCAGAAGAAGGAGACGAAGGAGAAGGAGAAGGTGAAGTCTGGAGGGTGAATCAGAAGAAGCAGAAGAAGGAGATGGAGAAGGTGAAGTCTGGAGGGTGAATCAGAAGAAGTAGAAGAAGGAGAAGGAGAAGGTGAAGTCTGGAGGGTGAATCAGAAGAAGTAGAAGAAGGAGAAGGAGAAGTTGAAGTCTGGAGGGTGAATCAGAAGAAGCAGAAGAAGGAGAAGGAGAAGGTGAAGTCTGGAGGGTGAATCAGAAGAAGCAGAAGAAGGAGAAGGAGAAGATGAAGTCCGGAGGGTGAATCAGAAGAAGTAGAAGAAGGAGAAGGAGAAGGTGAAGTCTGGAGGGTGAATAAGAAGAAGTAGAAGAAGGAGAAGGAGAAGATGAAGTCTGGAGGGTGAATCAGAAGAAACAGAAGAAGGAGAAGGAGAAGGTGAAGTCTGGAGGGTGAATCAGAAGAAGTAGAAGAAGGAGAAGGAGAAGGTGTAGTCTGGAGGGTGAATCAGAAGAAGTAGACGAAGGAGAAGGAGAAGGTGAAGTCTGGAGGGTGAATCAGAAGAAGCAGAAGAAGGAGAAGGAGAAGGTTAAGTCTGGAGGGTGAATCAGAAGAAGTAGAAGAAGGAGAAGGAGAAGGTGAAGTCTGGAGGGTGAATCAGAAGAAGCAGAAGAAGGAGAAGGAGAAGGTGAATTCTGGAGGGTGAATCAGAAGAAGCAGAAGAAGGAGAAGGAGAAGGTGAAGTCTGGAGGGTGAATCAGAAGAAGCAGAATAAGGAGAAGGAGAAGGTGAAGTCTGGAGGGGGAATCAGATGAAGCAGAAGAAGGAGAAGGAGAAGGTGAAGTCTGGAGGGTGAATCAGAAGAAGTAGAAGAAGGAGAAGGAGAAGATGAAGTCTGGAGGGTGAATCAGAAGAAGTAGAAGAAGGAGAAGGAGAAGGTGAAGTCTGGAGGGTGAATCAGAAGAAGTAGAAGAAGGAGAAGGAGAAGATGAAGTCTGGAGGGTGAATCAGAAGAAACAGAAGAAGGAGAAGCAGAAGGTGAAGTCTGGAGGGTGAATCAGAAGAAGTAGAAGAAGGAGAAGGAGAAGGTGAAGTCTGGAGGGTGAATCAGAAGAAGCAGAAGAAGGAGAAGGAGAAGGTGAAGTCTGGAGGGTGAATCAGAAGAAGTAGAAGAAGGAGAAGGAGAAGGTGAAGTCTGGAGGGTGAATCAGAAGAAGCAGAATAAGGAGAAGGAGAAGGTGAAGTCTGGAGGGTGAATCAGAAGAAGCAGAAGAAGGAGAAGGAGAAGGTGAAGTCTGGAGGGTGAATCAGAAGAAGTAGAAGAAGGAGAAGGAGAAGATGAAGTCTGGAGGGTGAATCAGAAGAAGTAGAAGAAGGAGAAGGAGAAGGTGAAGTCTGGAGGGTGAATCAGAAGAGGTAGAAGAAGGAGAAGGAGAAGATGAAGTCTGGAGGGTGAATCAGAAGAAACAGAAGAATGAGAAGGAGAAGTTGAAGTCTGGAGGGTGAATCAGAAGAAGTAGAAGAAGGAGAAGGAGAAGGTGTAGTCTGGAGGGTGAATCAGAAGAAGTAGACGAAGGAGAAGGAGAAGGTGAAGTCTGGAGGGTGAATCAGAAGAAGCAGAAGAAGGAGAAGGAGAAGGTGAAGTCTGGAGGGTGAATCAGAAGAAGTAGAAGAAGGAGAAGGAGAAGGTGAAGTCTGGAGGGTGAATCAGAAGAAGTAGAAGAAGGAGAAGGAGAAGGTGAAGTCTGGAGTGTGAAGCAGAAGAAGCAGAAGAAGGAGAAGGAGAAGGTGAAGTCTGGAGGGTGAATCAGAAGAAGTAGAAGAAGGAGAAGGAGAAGGTGAAGTCTGGAGGGTGAAGCAGAAGAAGTAGAAGAAGGAGAAGGAGAAGGTGAAGTCAGGAGGGTGAATCAGAAGAAGTAGAAGAAGGAGAAGGAGAAGGTGAAGTCAGGAGGGTGAATCAGAAGAAGCAGAAGAAGGAGAAGGAGAAGGTGAAGTCTGGAGGGTGAATCAGAAGAATCAGAAGAAGGAGAAGGAGAAGGTGAAGTCTGGAGGGTGAATCAGAAGAAGCAGAAGAAGGAGAAGGAGAAGATGAAGTCCGGAGGGTGAATCAGAAGAAGTAGAAGAAGGAGAAGGAGAAGGTGAAGTCTGGAGGGTGAATAAGAAGAAGTAGAAGAAGGAGAAGGAGAAGATGAAGTCTGGAGGGTGAATCAGAAGAAACAGAAGAAGGAGAAGGAGAAGGTGAAGTCTGGAGGGTGAATCAGAAGAAGTAGAAGAAGGAGAAGGAGAAGGTGTAGTCTGGAGGGTGAATCAGAAGAAGTAGACGAAGGAGAAGGAGAAGGTGAAGTCTGGAGGGTGAATCAGAAGAAGCAGAAGAAGGAGAAGGAGAAGGTTAAGTCTGGAGGGTGAATCAGAAGAAGTAGAAGAAGGAGAAGGAGAAGGTGAAGTCTGGAGGGTGAATCAGAAGAAGCAGAAGAAGGAGAAGGAGAAGGTGAATTCTGGAGGGTGAATCAGAAGAAGCAGAAGAAGGAGAAGGAGAAGGTGAAGTCTGGAGGGTGAATCAGAAGAAGCAGAATAAGGAGAAGGAGAAGGTGAAGTCTGGAGGGGGAATCAGATGAAGCAGAAGAAGGAGAAGGAGAAGGTGAAGTCTGGAGGGTGAATCAGAAGAAGTAGAAGAAGGAGAAGGAGAAGATGAAGTCTGGAGGGTGAATCAGAAGAAGTAGAAGAAGGAGAAGGAGAAGGTGAAGTCTGGAGGGTGAATCAGAAGAAGTAGAAGAAGGAGAAGGAGAAGATGAAGTCTGGAGGGTGAATCAGAAGAAACAGAAGAAGGAGAAGCAGAAGGTGAAGTCTGGAGGGTGAATCAGAAGAAGTAGAAGAAGGAGAAGGAGAAGGTGAAGTCTGGAGGGTGAATCAGAAGAAGCAGAAGAAGGAGAAGGAGAAGGTGAAGTCTGGAGGGTGAATCAGAAGAAGTAGAAGAAGGAGAAGGAGAAGGTGAAGCCTGGAGGGTGAATCAGAAGAAGCAGAATAAGGAGAAGGAGAAGGTGAAGTCTGGAGGGTGAATCAGAAGAAGCAGAAGAAGGAGAAGGAGAAGGTGAAGTCTGGAGGGTGAATCAGAAGAAGTAGAAGAAGGAGAAGGAGAAGATGAAGTCTGGAGGGTGAATCAGAAGAAGTAGAAGAAGGAGAAGGAGAAGGTGAAGTCTGGAGGGTGAATCAGAAGAGGTAGAAGAAGGAGAAGGAGAAGATGAAGTCTGGAGGGTGAATCAGAAGAAACAGAAGAATGAGAAGGAGAAGTTGAAGTCTGGAGGGTGAATCAGAAGAAGTAGAAGAAGGAGAAGGAGAAGGTGTAGTCTGGAGGGTGAATCAGAAGAAGTAGACGAAGGAGAAGGAGAAGGTGAAGTCTGGAGGGTGAATCAGAAGAAGCAGAAGAAGGAGAAGGAGAAGGTGAAGTCTGGAGGGTGAATCAGAAGAAGTAGAAGAAGGAGAAGGAGAAGGTGAAGTCTGGAGGGTGAATCAGAAGAAGTAGAAGAAGGAGAAGGAGAAGGTGAAGTCTGGAGTGTGAAGCAGAAGAAGCAGAAGAAGGAGAAGGAGAAGGTGAAGTCTGGAGGGTGAATCAGAAGAAGTAGAAGAAGGAGAAGGAGAAGGTGAAGTCTGGAGGGTGAAGCAGAAGAAGTAGAAGAAGGAGAAGGAGAAGGTGAAGTCAGGAGGGTGAATCAGAAGAAGTAGAAGAAGGAGAAGGAGAAGGTGAAGTCAGGAGGGTGAATCAGAAGAAGCAGAAGAAGGAGAAGGAGAAGGTGAAGTCTGGAGGGTGAATCAGAAGAATCAGAAGAAGGAGAAGGAGAAGGTGAAGTCTGGAGGGTGAATCAGAAGAAGCAGAAGAAAGAGAAGGAGAAGGTGAAGTCTGGAGGGTGAAGCAGAAGAAACAGAAGAAGTAGAAGGAGAAGGTGAAGACTGGAGGGTGAATCAGAAGAAGTAGAAGAAGGAGAAGGAGAAGGTGGAGTCTGGAGGGTGAATCAGAAGAAGTAGAAGAAGGAGAAGGAGAAGTTGAAGTCTGGAGGGTGAATCAGAAGAAGCAGAAGAAGGAGAAGGAGAAGGTGAAGTCTGGAGGGTGAATCAGAAGAAGCAGAAGAAGGAGAAGGAGAAGATGAAGTCCGGAGGGTGCATCAGAAGAAGTAGAAGAAGGAGAAGGAGAAGGTGAAGTCTGGAGGGTGAATAAGAAGAAGTAGAAGAAGGAGAAGGAGAAGATGAAGTCTGGAGGGTGAATCAGAAGAAACAGAAGAAGGAGAAGGAGAAGGTGAAGTCTGGAGGGTGAATCAGAAGAAGTAGAAGAAGGAGAAGGAGAAGGTGTAGTCTGGAGGGTGAATCAGAAGAAGTAGACGAAGGAGAAGGAGAAGGTGAAGTCTGGAGGGTGAATCAGAAGAAGCAGAAGAAGGAGAAGGAGAAGGTTAAGTCTGGAGGGTGAATCAGAAGAAGTAGAAGAAGGAGAAGGAGAAGGTGAAGTCTGGAGGGTGAATCAGAAGAAGCAGAAGAAGGAGAAGGAGAAGGTGAAGTCTGGAGGGTGAATCAGAAGAAGCAGAAGAAGGAGAAGGAGAAGGTGAAGTCTGGAGGGTGAATCAGAAGAAGCAGAATAAGGAGAAGGAGAAGGTGAAGTCTGGTGGGTGAATCAGAAGAAGCAGAAGAAGGAGAAGGAGAAGGTGAAGTCTGGAGGGTGAATCAGAAGAAGTAGAAGAAGGAGAAGGAGAAGATGAAGTCTGGAGGGTGAATCAGAAGAAGTAGAAGAAGGAGAAGGAGAAGGTGAAGTCTGGAGGGTGAATCAGAAGAAGTAGAAGAAGGAGAAGGAGAAGATGAAGTCTGGAGGGTGAATCAGGAGAAACAGAAGAAGGAGAAGCAGAAGGTGAAGTCTGGAGGGTGAATCAGAAGAAGTAGAAGAAGGAGAAGGAGAAGGAGAAGTCTGGAGGGTGAATCAGAAGAAGCAGAAGAAGGAGAAGGAGAAGGTGAAGTCTGGAGGGTGAATCAGAAGAAGTAGAAGAAGGAGAAGGAGAAGGTGAAGTCTGGAGGGAGAATCAGAAGAAGCAGAATAAGGAGAAGGAGAAGGTGAAGTCTGGAGGGTGAATCAGAAGAAGCAGAAGAAGGAGAAGGAGAAGGTGAAGTCTGGAGGGTGAATCAGAAGAAGTAGAAGAAGGAGAAGGAGAAGATGAAGTCTGGAGGGTGAATCAGAAGAAGTAGAAGAAGGAGAAGGAGAAGGTGAAGTCTGGAGGGTGAATCAGAAGAGGTAGAAGAAGGAGAAGGAGAAGATGAAGTCTGGAGGGTGAATCAGAAGAAACAGAAGAATGAGAAGGAGAAGGTGAAGTCTGGAGGGTGAATCAGAAGAAGTAGAAGAAGGAGAAGGAGAAGGTGTAGTCTGGAGGGTGAATCAGAAGAAGTAGACGAAGGAGAAGGAGAAGGTGAAGTCTGGAGGGTGAATCAGAAGAAGCAGAAGAAGGAGAAGGAGAAGGTGAAGTCTGGAGGGTGAATCAGAAGAAGTAGAAGAAGGAGAAGGAGAAGATGAAGTCTGGAGGGTGAATCAGGAGAAACAGAAGAAGGAGAAGCAGAAGGTGAAGTCTGGAGGGTGAATCAGAAGAAGTAGAAGAAGGAGAAGGAGAAGGAGAAGTCTGGAGGGTGAATCAGAAGAAGCAGAAGAAGGAGAAGGAGAAGGTGAAGTCTGGAGGGTGAATCAGAAGAAGTAGAAGAAGGAGAAGGAGAAGGTGAAGTCTGGAGGGAGAATCAGAAGAAGCAGAATAAGGAGAAGGAGAAGGTGAAGTCTGGAGGGTGAATCAGAAGAAGCAGAAGAAGGAGAAGGAGAAGGTGAAGTCTGGAGGGTGAATCAGAAGAAGTAGAAGAAGGAGAAGGAGAAGATGAAGTCTGGAGGGTGAATCAGAAGAAGTAGAAGAAGGAGAAGGAGAAGGTGAAGTCTGGAGGGTGAATCAGAAGAGGTAGAAGAAGGAGAAGGAGAAGATGAAGTCTGGAGGGTGAATCAGAAGAAACAGAAGAATGAGAAGGAGAAGGTGAAGTCTGGAGGGTGAATCAGAAGAAGTAGAAGAAGGAGAAGGAGAAGGTGTAGTCTGGAGGGTGAATCAGAAGAAGTAGACGAAGGAGAAGGAGAAGGTGAAGTCTGGAGGGTGAATCAGAAGAAGCAGAAGAAGGAGAAGGAGAAGGTGAAGTCTGGAGGGTGAATCAGAAGAAGTAGAAGAAGGAAAAGGAGAAGGTGAAGTCTGGAGGGTGAATCAGAAGAAGCAGAAGAAGGAGAAGGAGAAGGTGAAGTCTGGAGGGTGAATCAGAAGAAGCAGAAGAAGGAGAAGGAGAAGGTGAAGTCTGGAGGGTGAATCAGAAGAAGTAGAAGAAGGAGAAGTAGAAGTTGAAGTCTGGAGGGTGAAGCAGAAGAAGTAGAAGATGGAGAAGGAGAAGGTGAAGTCAGGAGTGTGAATCAGAAGAAGTAGAAGAAGGAGAAGGAGAAGGTGAAGTCAGGAGGGTGAATCAGAAGAAGCAGAAGATGGAGAAGGAGAAGGTGAAGTCTGGAGGGTGAATCAGAAGAATCAGAAGAAGGAGAAGGAGAAGGTGAAGTCTGGAGGGTGAATCAGAAGAAGCAAAGGAAGGAGAAGGAGAAGGTGAAGTCTGGAGGGTGAATCAGAAGAAGCAGAATAAGGAGAAGGAGAAGTTGAAGTCTGGAGGGTGAATCAGAAGAAGCAGAATAAGGAGAAGGAGAAGGTGAAGTCTGGAGGGTGTATCAGAAGAAGCAGAAGAAGGAGAAGGAGAAGGTGAAGTCTGGAGGGTGAATCAGAAGAAGTAGAAGAAGGAGAAGGAGAAGGTGAAGTCTGGAGGGTGAATCAGAAGAAGCAGATAAAGGAGATGGAGAAGGTGAAGTCTGGAGGGTGAATCAGAAGAAGTAGAAGAAGGAGAAGGAGAAGGTGAAGTCTGGAGGGTGAATCAGAAGAAGTAGAAGAAGGAGAAGGAGAAGTTGAAGTCTGGAGGGTGAATCAGAAGAAGCAGAAGAAGGAGAAGGAGAAGGTGAAGTCTGGAGGGTGAATCAGAAGAAGCAGAAGAAGGAGAAGGAGAAGATGAAGTCCGGAGGGTGAATCAGAAGAAGTAGAAGAAGGAGAAGGAGAAGGTGAAGTCTGGAGGGTGAATAAGAAGAAGTAGAAGAAGGAGAAGGAGAAGATGAAGTCTGGAGGGTGAATCAGAAGAAACAGAAGAAGCAGAAGGAGAAGGTGAAGTCTGGAGGGTGAATCAGAAGAAGTAGAAGAAGGAGAAGGAGAAGGTGTAGTCTGGAGGGTGAATCAGAAGAAGTAGACGAAGGAGAAGGAGAAGGTGAAGTCTGGAGGGTGAATCAGAAGAAGCAGAAGAAGGAGAAGGAGAAGGTTAAGTCTGGAGGGTGAATCAGAAGAAGTAGAAGAAGGAGAAGGAGATGGTGAAGTCTGGAGGGTGAATCAGAAGAAGCAGAAGAAGGAGAAGGAGAAGGTGAAGTCTGGAGGGTGAATCAGAAGAAGCAGAAGAAGGAGAAGGAGAAGGTGAAGTCTGGAGGGTGAATCAGAAGAAGCAGAATAAGGAGAAGGAGAAGGTGAAGTCTGGAGGGTGAATCAGATGAAGCAGAAGAAGGAGAAGGAGAAGGTGAAGTCTGGAGGGTGAATCAGAAGAAGTAGAAGAAGGAGAAGGAGAAGATGAAGTCTGGAGGGTGAATCAGAAGAAGTAGAAGAAGGAGAAGGAGAAGGTGAAGTCTGGAGGGTGAATCAGAAGAAGTAGAAGAAGGAGAAGGAGAAGATGAAGTCTGGAGGGTGAATCAGAAGAAACAGAAGAAGGAGAAGCAGAAGGTGAAGTCTGGAGGGTGAATCAGAAGAAGTAGAAGAAGGAGAAGGAGAAGGTGAAGTCTGGAGGGTGAATCAGAAGAAGCAGAAGAAGGAGAAGGAGAAGGTGAAGTCTGGAGGGTGAATCAGAAGAAGTAGAAGAAGGAGAAGGAGAAGGTCAAGTCTGGAGGGTGAATCAGAAGAAGCAGAATAAGGAGAAGGAGAAGGTGAAGTCTGGAGGGTGAATCAGAAGAAGCAGAAGAAGGAGAAGGAGAAGGTGAAGTCTGGAGGGTGAATCAGAAGAAGTAGAAGAAGGAGAAGGGGAAGATGAAGTCTGGAGGGTGAATCAGAAGAAGTAGAAGAAGGAGAAGGAGAAGGTGAAGTCTGGAGGGTGAATCAGAAGAGGTAGAAGAAGGAGAAGGAGAAGATGAAGTCTGGAGGGTGAATCAGAAGAAACAGAAGAATGAGAAGGAGAAGTTGAAGTCTGGAGGGTGAATCAGAAGAAGTAGAAGAAGGAGAAGGAGAAGGTGTAGTCTGGAGGGTGAATCAGAAGAAGTAGACGAAGGAGAAGGAGAAGGTGAAGTCTGGAGGGTGAATCAGAAGAAGCAGAAGAAGGAGAAGGAGAAGGTGAAGTCTGGAGGGTGAATCAGAAGAAGTAGAAGAAGGAGAAGGAGAAGGTGAAGTCTGGAGGGTGAATCAGAAGAAGCAGAAGAAGGAGAAGGAGAAGGTGAAGTCTGGAGGGTGAATCAGAAGAAGCAGAAGAAGGAGAAGGAGAAGGTGAAGTCTGGAGGGTGAATCAGAAGAAGTAGAAGAAGGAGAAGTAGAAGTAGAAGTCTGGAGGGTGAAGCAGAAGAAGTAGAAGATGGAGAAGGAGAAGGTGAAGTCCGGAGGGTGAATCAGAAGAAGTAGAAGAAGGAGAAGGAGAAGGTGAAGTCAGGAGGGTGAATCAGAAGAAGCAGAAGATGGAGAAGGAGAAGGTGAAGTCTGGAGGGTGAATCAGAAGAATCAGAAGAAGGAGAAGGAGAAGGTGAAGTCTGGAGGGTGAATCAGAAGAAGCAAAGGAAGGAGAAGGAGAAGGTGAAGTCTGGAGGGTGAATCAGAAGAAGCAGAATAAGGAGAAGGAGAAGTTGAAGTCTGGAGGGTGAATCAGAAGAAGCAGAATAAGGAGAAGGAGAAGGTGAAGTCTGGAGGGTGTATCAGAAGAAGCAGAAGAAGGAGAAGGAGAAGGTGAAGTCTGGAGGGTGAATCAGAAGAAGTAGAAGAAGGAGAAGGAGAAGGTGAAGTCTGGAGGGTGAAGCAGAAGAAGTAGAAGAAGGAGAAGGAGAAGGTGAAGTCAGGAGGGTGAATCAGAAGAAGTAGAAGAAGGAGAAGGAGAAGGTGAAGTCAGGAGGGTGAATCAGAAGAAGCAGAAGACGGAGAAGGAGAAGGTGAAGTCTGGAGGGTGAATCAGAAGAAACAGAAGAAGGAGAAGGAGAAGGTGAAGTCTGGAGGGTGAATCAGAAGAAGTAGAAGAAGGAAAAGGAGAAGGTGTAGTCTGGAGGGTGAATCAGAAGAAGTAGACGAAGGAGAAGGAGAAGGTGAAGTCTGGAGGGTGAATCAGAAGAAGCAGAAGAAGGAGATGGAGAAGGTGAAGTCTGCAGGGTGAATCAGAAGAAGTAGAAGAAGGAGAAGGAGAAGGTGAAGTCTGGAGGGTGAATCAGAAGAAGCAGAAGAAGGAGAAGGAGAAGCTGAAGTCTGGAGGGTGAATCAGAAGAAGCAGAAGAAGGAGAAGGAGAAGGTGAAGTCTGGAGGGTGATTCAGAAGAAGCAGAAAAAGGAGAAGGAGAAGGTGATGTCTGGAGGGTGAATCAGAAGAAGCAGAAGAAGGAGAAGGAGAAGGTGAAGTCTGGAGGGTGAATCAGAAGAAGTAGAAGAAGGAGAAGGAGAAAGTGAAGTCTGGAGGATGAATCAGAAGAAGTAGAAGAAGGAGAAGGTGAAGTCTGGAGGGTGAATCAGAAGAAGTAGAAGAAGGAGAAGGAGAAGGTGAAGTCTGGAGGGTGAAGCAGAAGAAGTAGAAGAAGGAGAAGGAGAAGGTGAAGTCAGGAGGGTGAATCAGAAGATGTAGAAGAAGGAGAAGGAGAAGGTGAAGTCAGGAGGGTGAATCAGAAGAAGCAGAAGAAGGAGAAGGAGAAGGTGAAGTCTGGAGGGTGAATCAGAAGAATCAGAAGAAGGAGAAGGAGAAGGTGAAGTCTGGAGGGTGAATCAGAAGAAGCAGAAGAAAGAGAAGGAGAAGGTGAAGTCTGGAGGGTGAATCAGAAGAAGTAGAAGAAGGAGAAGGAGAAGGTGAAGTCTGGAGGGTGAATCAGAAGAAGCAGAAGAAGGAGAAGGAGAAGGTGAAGTCTGGAGGGTGAATCAGAAGAAGCAGACGAAGGAGAAGGAGAAGGTGAAGTCTGGAGGGTGAATCAGAAGAAGCAGAAGAAGGAGATGGAGAAGGTGAAGTCTGGAGGGTGAATCAGAAGAAGTAGAAGAAGGAGAAGGTGAAGGTGAAGTCTGGAGGGTGAATCAGAAGAAGCAGAAGAAGGAGAAGGAGAAGGTGAAGTCTGGAGGGTGAATCAGAAGAAGCAGAAGAAGGAGAAGGAGAAGGTGAAGTCTGGAGGGTGATTCAGAAGAAGCAGAATAAGGAGAAGGAGAAGGTGAAGTCTGGAGGGTGAATCAGAAGAAGCAGAAGAAGGAGAAGGAGAAGGTGAAGTCTGGAGGGTGAATCAGAAGAAGTAGAAGAAGGAGAAGGAGAAGGTGAAGTCTGGAGGGTGAATCAGAAGAAGTAGAAGAAGGAGAAGGAGAAGGTGAAGTCTGGAGGGTGACTCAGAAGAAGTAGAAGAAGGAGAAGGAGAAGGTGAAGTCTGGAGGGTGAAGCAGAAGAAGTAGAAGAAGGAGAAGGAGAAGGTGAAGTCAGGAGGGTGAATCAGAAGATGTAGAAGAAGGAGAAGGAGAAGGTGAAGTCAGGAGGGTGAATCAGAAGAAGCAGAAGAAGGAGAAGGAGAAGGTGAAGTCTGGAGGGTGAATCAGAAGAAGTAGAAGAAGGAGAAGGAGAAGGTGAAGTCTGGAGGGTGAATCAGAAGAAGCAGAAGAAGGAGAAGGAGAAGGTGAAGTCTGGAGGGTGAATCAGAAGAAGCAGAAGAAGGAGAAGGAGAAGGTGAAGTCTGGAGGGTGAATCAGAAGAAGCAGAAGAAGGAGAAGGAGAAGGTGAAGTCTGGAGGGTGAATCAGAAGAAGCAGAATAAGGAGAAGGAGAAGGTGAAGTCTGGAGGGTGAATCAGAAGAAGCAGAATAAGGAGAAGGAGAAGGTGAAGTCTGGAGGGTGAATCAGAAGAAGCAGAAGAAGGAGAAGGAGAAGGTGAAGTCTGGAGGGTGAATCAGAAGAAGTAGAAGAAGGAGAAGGAGAAGGTGAAGTCTGGAGGGTGAATCAGAAGAAGTAGAAGAAGGAGAAGGAGAAGGTGAAGTCAGGAGGGTGAATCAGAAGAAGCAGAAGAAGGAGATAGAGAAGGCGAAGTCTGGAGGGTGAATCAGAAGAATCAGAAGAAGGAGAAGGAGAAGGTGAAGTCTGGAGGGTGAAGCAGAAGAAGCAGAAGAAAGAGAAGGAGAAGGTGAAGTCTGGAGGGTGAAGCAGAAGAAACAGAAGAAGGAGAAGGAGAAGGTGAAGACTGGAGGGTGAATCAGAAGAAGTAGAAGAAGGAGAAGGAGAAGGTGAAGTCTGGAGGGTGAATCAGAAGAAGTAGAAGAAGGAGAAGGAGAAGGTGAAGTCTGGAGGGTGAATCAGAAGAAGCAGAAGAAGGAGAAGGTAAAGTCTGGAGGGTGAATCAGAAGAAGCAGAAGAAGGAGAAGGAGAAGATGAAGTCTGGAGGGTGAATCAGAAGAAGTAGAAGAAGGAGAAGGAGAAGGTGAGGTCTGGAGGGTGAATCAGAAGAAGCAGAAGAAGGAGAAGGAGAAGGTGAAGTCTGGAGGGTGAATCAGAAGAAGCAGAAGAAGGAGAAGGAGAAGATGAAGTCTGGAGGGTGAATCAGAAGAAGCAGAAGAAGGAGAAGGAGAAGGTGAAGTCAGGAGGGTGAATCAGAAGAAGCAGGAGAAGGAGAAGGAGAAGGTGAAGTTACGAGGGTGAATCAGAAGAAGCAGAAGAAGGAGAAGGAGCAGGTGAAGTCAGGGGGGTGTAGCAGAAGAAGTAGAAGAAGGAGAAGGAGAAGGTGAAGTCAGGACGGTGAAGCAGAAGAAGCAGAAGAAGGAGAAGGAGAAGGTAAAGCCTGGAGGGCGCAGCAGAAGAAGCAGAAGAAGGAGAAGGAGAAGGTGAAGTCTGGAGTGTGAAGCAGAAGAAGCAGAAGAAGGAGAAGGAGAAGGTGAAGTCTGGAGGGCGCAGCAGAAGAAGCAGAAGAAGGAGAATGAGAAGGTGAAGTCTGGAGGGTGAATCAGAAGAAGCAGAAGAAGGAGAAGGAGAAGGTGAAGTCTGGAGGGTGAATCAGAAGAAGTAGAAGAAGGAGAAGGAGAAGGTGAAGTCTGGAGGGTGAAGCAGAAGAAGTAGAAGAAGGAGAAGGAGAAGGTGAAGTCAGGAGGGTGAATCAGAAGAAGTAGAAGAAGGAGAAGGAGAAGGTGAAGTCAGGAGGTTGAATCAGAAGAAGCAGAAGAAGGAGAAGGAGAATGTGAAGTCTGGAGGGTGAATCAAAAGAAGTAGAAGAAGGAGAAGGAGAAGGTGAAGTCTGGAGGGTGAATCAGAAGAAGCAGAAGAAGGAGAAGGAGAAGGTGAAGTCTGGAGGGTGAATCAGAAGAAGCAGAAGAAGGAGAAGGAGAAGGTGAAGTCTGGAGGGTGAATCAGAAGAAGCAGAAGAAGGAGAAGGAGAAGGTGAAGTCTGGAGGGTGAATCAGAAGAAGCAGAATAAGGAGAAGGAGAAGGTGAAGTCTGGAGGGTGAATCAGAAGAAGCAGAAGAAGGAGAAGGAGAAGGTGAAGTCTGGAGGGTGAATCAGAAGAAGTAGAAGAAGGAGAAGGAGAAGGTGAAGTCTGGAGGGTGAAGCAGAAGAAGTAGAAGAAGGAGAAGGAGAAGGTGAAGTCAGGAGGGTGAATCAGAAGAAGTAGAAGAAGGAGAAGGAGAAGGTGAAGTCAGGAGGGTGAATCAGAAGAAGCAGAAGAAGGAGATAGAGAAGGTGAAGTCTGGAGGGTGAATCAGAAGAATCAGAAGAAGGAGAAGGAGAAGGTGAAGTCTGGAGGGTGAAGCAGTAGAAGCAGAAGAAAGAGAAGGAGAAGGTGAAGTCTGGAGGGTGAAGCAGAAGAAACAGAAGAAGGAGAAGGAGAAGGTGAGGACTGGAGGGTGAATCAGAAGAAGTCGAAGAAGGAGAAGAAGAAGGTGAAGTATGGAGGGTGAATCAGAAGAAGTAGAAGAAGGAGAAGGAGAAGGTGAAGTCTGGAGGGTGAATCAGAAGAAGCAGAAGAAGGAGAAGGAGAAGGTGAAGTCTGGAGGGTGTATCAGAAGAAGCAGAAGAAGGAGAAGGAGAAGATGAAGTCTGGAGGGTGAATCAGAAGAAGTAGAAGAAGGAGAAGGAGAAGGTGAGGTCTGGAGGGTGAATCAGAAGAAGCAGAAGAAGGAGAAGGAGAAGGTGAAGTCTGGAGGGTGAATCAGAAGAAGCAGAAGAAGGAGAAGGAGAAGGTGAAGTCTGGAGGGTGAATCAGAAGAAGCAGAAGAAGGAGAAGGAGAAGGTGAAGTCAGGAGGGTGAATCAGAAGAAGCAGAAGAAGGAGAAGGAGAAGGTGAATTTAGGAGGGTGAATCAGAAGAAGCAGAAAAAGGAGAAGGAGCAGGTGAAGTCAAGGGGGTGTAGCAGAAGAAGTAGAAGAAGGAGAAGGAGAAGGTGAAGTCAGGACGGTGAAGCAGAAGAAGCAGAAGAAGGAGAAGGAGAAGGTGAAGTCTGGAGGGTGAATCAGAAGAAGCAGAAGAAGGAGAAGGAGAAGGTGAAGTCTGGAGGGTGATTCAGAAGAAGCAGAATAAGGAGAAGGAGAAGGTGAAGTCTGGAGGGTGAATCAGAAGAAGCAGAAGAAGGAGAAGGAG